>NC_140987.1:247257353-247886206 GCF_052327205.1 Somniosus microcephalus
CAATCGGAGCCCCACGGCCGTCTCCTCCCTCCCAGCCCCACCCTCCGCCCTCCGAGCCCCGGCCCCCCCGCCCGAGCCGGCTTCAAGACCGCCGATTGCGGCTGGGCCTGCGCGCCGCGCGGGGAAGAGTGAGAGAGAGACGCCGCCGCTCATCAGCGCCTCAGAGCCGGCCGTGTGCGCGACCTTGCGCGTGCGGCCCCGGCCGGACTCAGGTCGCGCTCCGGGCCGACGTTGACGCGCGCGCTGACTCCCGCCCCGCCCGCCTTTACTAAGATGGCAGCGATGGCTACGCTCGCCTCAGTCCCGCGCCGCCAGCCTTTAGAAAGATGGCGGCGATCGCGGGCCGCTTGTTGAGCGGGACGGGAGGTGCCTAGCTCGGGCGCGGCTGGGCAACAGAGGCCCAGGCTTCGAGGCCTGCAAAAACGGTGAAAGGTAGGAAAATTATAGAGGTTAGAGAAAAGATTTACAACTTAATTAACTTTTTTTAAAAACAATGTGTGTTTTAAAAGCAACTTTTTTTTTGCTGGAAATCTAGATTTGAAAAGAAACAAGCAGAAAGTGGGAAAAAGAAATGAAGAGTTTGGAATCAAGATGGCGGCCACTCACCTCAGCTCAGAAGGATTAGGCCCGCCCACACACGCACCGATTGGTCAACCGTCAGGTCACTGAACTGTAGGATTGGTCAATCGTCACGTCACTCGACTCTCGGACGACCCGCCCGCACGCGCAATGAACCCGCCCCCGAGACGCAGCAATTGGTCGACCGTCGCGTCGCTCGACTGTACGATTGGCCAACCTTCACGTCACTCGATGCTAATGAGCGGATAATGAGCAGAATTTTGAATGCTTTTTGTATACCGTCGGCACAATTTATGTCTGACCAAAAAGTAAATACGCTTATGACCATTCCAGAATCGTAAGCTTTCTTTTGATGTAACACATGTGTAGGTACGCTCTATAACTTTTGAGTGTATAGAGGACAGACAGACAGAAGAGCTATTTTATAGATATATAGATAATAGATAATGGACTCTAGCATTTTCCCCACTACCGATGTCAGGCTTAGCAGTCTGTAATTCCCCGTTTTCTCTCTACCACCTTTTTTGAATACTGGGGTAACATTAGCTACCCTCCAATCCATGGGTACTGTTCCAGATTCCATCGAATGTTGGAAGATGATCAGCAATGCATCTACTATTTCTAGGGCCACTTCCTTAAGTACCCTAGGATGTAGATTATCAGGCCCTGGGGATTTATCGGCCTTCAATCCCGTCAATTTCCCTAACACCATTTCCCTACAAATACTGATTTCTTTCAGTTCCTCCCTTTCATCAGACCCTATGTTCCCTGACATCTCTGGGAGGTTATTTGTGTCCTCCTTAGTGAAGACAGAACCAAAATATGTATTTAATTGATTTGCCATTTCTTTGTTCCCCATTATAAATTCCCCTGATTCTGACTGCAAGGGGACCGATGCTTGACTTCACCAATCTTTTTCTCTTCACATATCTATAAAAGCTTTTACAGTCAGTTTTTATGTTCCCTGAAAGCTTACTCTCATACTCTATTTTCCCCTTAATTAATCCCTTTGTCCTCCTTTGTTGAATCCTAAACTGCTCCCAATCCTCAGATTTACTGCTTTTTCTGGCCAATTTATATGCCCTCTCCTTGGATCTTATGCTATCCCTAATTTCCCTTGTTAGCCACGGTTGAGTCACCTTTTATGTTTTATTTTTATGCCAAACTGGGATGAACAAATTCTGTAGTTCATCCATGCGGTCTTTGAATGTTTGCCATTGCCTATCCACCGTCAACCCTTTGAGTGACATTCCTCAATCAATCCTACCCAACTCGTGCCTCATACCATCGTAGTTTCCTTTATTTAAATTCAGGACCCTAGTCTCTGAGTCAACTACTTCACTCTCCATCTTAATGAAGAATTCTATCATATTATGATCGCTCCGACCCAAGGGGCCTCGTACAACAAGATTGCTAATTAATCCTTTCTCATTACATAATACCCAGTCTAGGATGGCCTGATCTCAAGTTGGTTCCTCGACATATTGGTCCAGTAAAACATCCCGTAAACACTCCAGGAATTCCTCCTCCACAGTATTGTTACTAATTGGTTAGCCCAATCTATATGTAGATTAAAGTCACCCATGATGACTGCTGTGCCCTTATTGCACGCTTCTCTAATTTCCCTTTTAATGCCATCCCCAACCTCCGCATTACTGTTTGGAGGTCTATATACCACTCCCACTAACGTTTTCTGCCCCTTGGTATTTCTCAGTTCTACCCATACAGATTCCACATCATCAGAGCTAATATCCTTCCTTACAATTGTGTTAATCCCCTCTTTAACCAGCAATGCTACCCTACCTCCCTTTCCTTTTTGCCTATCTTTCCTGAATATTGAATACCCCTGGATGTTGAGTTCCCAGCCTTGGCCACCTTGGAGCCATGTTTCCGTAATCCCAATCAAATCATATTCGTTTACCTCTATTTGCGCAGCTAATTCATCCACCTTATCACCTAATAATAGTAGGGGATTTCAACTTCCCCAATATTAACTGGGATAGTCAGAGTGTGAAAGACTTGGAGGGTGCGGAATTCTTAAAGTGCATCCAGGAGAGCTTTTTGAGCCAGCATGTAGAAAGTCCAACAAGAGAGGGGGCGGTACTGGGCCTAATTCTAGGGTATGTAGCCGGACAAGTGGTAGAAGTGTCAGTAGGAGAGCATTTTGGTGACAGTGACCATAATTCGGTGAGATTTAAGGTAGTCATGGAAAAGGACAAAGATGGACCGGAAATAAAGGGCCAGATTTTCAGTGTGCCGTGAGGCAGGCTTTTAGGCGTGTGGGGGGCAAAAATCCTGAATTCAGGGGTCCCGACACCATCCCGCCCAAAACCCGCCTCCACGTAAGTTTCAGAGGAGGCGGGTACCCGCCCCACACTGGGACGCGCCGACCCGAGGCGGGAAGGGATTAGTGCCAATTAACTGCCTGTTAACAGGTAGTTAACAGGCAGTTTTTAGCCTAATCCCTATTTTGAGGGGCGTCGTGTGGGATTCCCGACGGCTCCAAACCACGCCAGGTTAGAGCAGGCGGGCCGTTGGGTTGAAGGACTTGGAGGGGTCGCGATGCCAGTGTTCAGGTGAGTGATGGGTGCATGAGTGCAAAGGTAAGTGTGTTTGGTGTGTCTGAAGTGTGTAAAGAAGTTTAAATTACCTGTACTTACCTTAACAGCCTTTCGTCCTCTAGGCGTCGGGAGTCCATCACTTAACCGGCACTGAAAGCCGAATGGCTGCGATCTGTGATAGCCTTCAGCTTTGAGTGCCGGTGTGAGTTCTAACTGAGTCTACGTAGAAGGACTCAGGTTAGAAGTTAGACTGTCAATGTTTGACAGCTTCAAACAGCTGTGAAACACTGATATTTCATCTGTCAACACCTCTTGACAGATGAAATTTCAGTCTGTGACGTCACCTGTTGCCGGGTGGCCCTTAATTGGCCTGCTGAGCCCGCCCAGCGGGCTCAACAAGGTCAATCAAGGGAAAATCGAGTGGATTGGCCGGACGTCGATGGAGGCGGGACTAAAACCCAAAAGTTGTAGTCCCTCCTCCTTCCCGACTGCTGAATGAAAATCCAGCCCTAAGGTTCTAAATTGGTGGAAGGCCGATTTTAATATGATAATGCAGAATCTGGCCAAAGTGGACTGGGATCAGCTACTTGTAGGAAAATCCATATCAGAGCAGTGGGAGTCATTCAGAAAGGAAATAGAGAGAGTACAGCACCAACATGTTCCCATAAAGATCAAGGGTAGGACCAACAAGTTCAGGGAACCCTGGATGTCAAGGGATATACAAGAGCGGATTAGGAAAAAAGGGAGGCTTTTGGCAGATTCAAAGGGCTAAAAACAGTGGAAGTCCTAGAGGAGTATAGAAAGTGCAGGGGGGTACTTAAAAAAGAAATTAGGAGAGCGAAGAGAGGGCATCCAAAATCACTGGCGGGCAAAATCACTGGCGGGCAAAATAAAGGAAAATCCCAAGGTGTTTTATAAGTATATTAAGGGCAAGAGGATAACCAGGGAAAGGGTAGAGCCCATTTGGGACCAAAGTGGCAATCTGTGTCCGGAAGATGTAGGTGAGGTTTTAAATGAATATTTTGCATCTGTGTTCACTTTGGAGAAGGACGATGTAAGCATAGAAATCAGGCAGGGGGATTGTGATATACTTGAACAAATTAGCATTGAGAGGGAGGAGGTACTAGTGGGTTTAGTGGGCTTAAAAGTGGATAAATTCCCAGACCCAGACGAGATGTATCCCAGGCTGCTGTGTGAGGCAAGGGAGGAGATTGCAGGGGCTCTGACACAAATTTTCAGAACCTCTCTGGCCACAGGGGAGGTGCCAGAGGATTGGAGGATGGCTAACGTAGTACCATTATTCAAGAAGGGTAGCAGGGATAAACCAGGGAATTACAGGCCAGTGAGCCTAATATCAGTGGTAGGGAAATTATTGGAAAAAATTCTGAGGGGCAGAATTAGTCTCCACTTGGAAAGGCAAAGAGTAATCAAGGATAGTCAGTATGGCTTTGTCAGGGGGAGATCATGTCTAACCAATTTGATTGAATTTTTTGAGGGGGTGACCAGGTGTGTGGATGAGGGTAGTGCAGTTGATGTAGTCTACATGGACTTCAGTAAGGCTTTTGACAAAGTCCCACATGGGAGACTAGTCAAGAAGGTAAGAGCCCATGGGATCCAGGGCAATTTGGCACATTGGATCCAAAATTGGCTTAGTGGCAGGAGGCAGAGGGTGATGGTCGAAGGTTGCTTTTGTGACTGGATGCCTGTGTCCAGAAGTGTACCGCAGGGATCGGTGCTGGGTCCCTTGCTGTTTGTAGTGTACATTAATGATTTAGCTATGAATGTAGGAGGTATGATCAGTGAGTTCGCAGATGACACGAAAAATGGTGGAGTGGTAAATAGCGAGGAGGGAAGCCTCAGGCTACAGGACGATATAGACAAGTTGGTCAGATGGGCACAACAGTGGCAAATGGAATTTAACCCTGAAAAGTGTGAGGTGATGCATTTTGGGAGGACTAACAAGGCAAGGGAATACACAATGAATGGTAGGGCCCTAGGAAGGACAGAGGATCAGAGGGACCTTGGTGTGCATGTACATAGATCCCTGAAGGCAGCAGGACAGGTAGATAAGGTGGTTAAGAAGGCATATGGGATACTTGCCGTCATTAGCCGAGGCATAGAATATAAGAGCAGGGAGGTTATGATGGAGCTGTACAAAACGCTAGTTAGGCCACAGCTGAAATACTGTGTGCAGTTCTGGTCGCCACACTATAGGAAAGATGTGGTTGCATTAGAGAGGGTGCAGAGGAGATTCACCAGGATGTTACCTGGGCTGGAGCGTTTCAGCTATGAAGAGAGACTGGACAGGCTGGGGTTGTTTTCCTCAGAGCAGAGAAGGTTGAGGGGGGACCTGATTGAGGTGTACAAAATTATGAGGGGCATAGATAGGGTAGATAGAAAGAAACTTTTCCCCTTAGTAGAGGAGTCAATAACCAGGGGGCATAGTTTCAAGGTAAGGGGCAGGAGGTTTCGTGGGGATTTGAGGAAAAACCTTTTCACCCAGAGAGTGGTTGGAATCTGGAACTCACTGCCTGAAAGGGTGGTAAAGGCAGGAACCCTCACAACATTCAAGCAACATTTAGATGAGCACTTGAAATGCCACAGCATACAAGGCTACGGACCAAGTGCTGGAAAATGGGATTAGGATAGGACTTGATGGCCGGCACAGACACGATGGGCCGAAGGGCCTCTTTCTGTGCTGTATAACTCTATGGGCTAGAAATTCAGTAGGCTTTGCGCCCAGTTTTCGCCCAAAGAGGGCTTTTGCGCCACTTGCTGAGATTGCGCCGATATTCAGCGCTGCGGTAATGGCGGCGTTAGCCAGTAGCGCTGCGCCGCCACCGATGACGTCATCGGTGTGCGCAGTGCCCCGATACCGGCCCGACCGCCATATTTAGTTGCGGCCGCCTCTTCCGCAGCGGCCGCAAACAGCGATCTGAAAACGGGGCCGTCCTGCAGCCTTAGTGGGGCGAGTTAAGGCGGAGGTGCGGCCGGCCGCTTTTTCGGCGGCCGCCTGCCCGCACCTCCTTCCCCGGCCTCCTCCACCCCCTCCCCGCGGCATTGCCGGCTGTTTTCCGGGAGCCCGGCACTTCTCCGTGGTGCCGGGCTCATTTGCCAGCACTAGCGAGCGGCGATCTCGCTGTTGCAGGCACCTCCCCCTTAAGAGAGGGAGGAAGGCCTGCAGTACCGCAGTCTGCCGCTCCGCAGTGGGTGGCGCTGCGGCACCTAGCGCGCCGAAATTCAGTTTCAGCGCCCCAAGCGGGGGCGGCCACACCTTTGAATAGCGGCCGGCTTCGACTTGGGGCGCTGAAACTGAATTTCCGGCGGGCGCAAGTGGCTCCGCGCGCAGCGGTAACTTCTGGGCGCAAGCGAGCTGGCGGGCCCAAACTGAATTTCTAGGCCTATGACTCTATCTATGACTCTAACTACCTATGGTGTGGAGATGCCGGAGTTGGACTGGGGTGGACAAATGTAAGAAGTCACACAACACCAGGTTATAGTCCAACAGCTTTATTTGAAATCACAAGCTTTCTTTCAAATAAAGCTGTTGGACTATAACCTGGTGTTGTGTGACTTCTTACATCTAACTACCTAGGCCCTAAACTCTGGAAATCCCTCCCCAAAACTCTCCGCCTCTCTACATTTCTCTCCTCCTTTAAGGGGCTGCTTAAAACGACCTCTTTGACCAAGCATTTGGTTACCTGTCCTAATGTCTCCCTCTTTGCCTTGGTGTCAATTTTTGCCCATTTCCGCTCCTGTGAAGCACCTTGGGATGCTCGCTATATAAATGCAAGTTGTTGTTGATGGATGAATGATCAGGAAGAACTGTAACTTCACAAAGGAATATCCAATCTTAGCAATTCAAACATTCTACGGATAGAAGAAATTTGCTAAATGTATCTCATTGCTTATATACTTAAATCAAATACTTTGGAGTTGCCTACATAATCAGCCACCCCGTATTAAGCTAAAATTATATTCAACAGTGGTGTTCGAGATTGCAGTCCAAAGAATAAAAAATGTGGTAAGTGTTGCGGAAAGAACTTTTCATTCTCCAGCCTAATTAAGTTTAAAAGAAAAACATTTTGCTTTAAAAACTCTTTAAGGATTCCATTCATATAGGAGATAATTTAAACTTAAAGTTGTTTTTTGTTCTACCAAATGTTCTTAGCCAGTAGTGAAGTTTCACAACTTCCTGATAAACATCCCGGATTGGAATAGCGGTCAATCTACATTGCTTCCGATGGAGACCATCATTGACATCAACTGAGTACTACCCTGTAGAGTCTGGAGACCTGAAATAGCAGGTCACAATGGAGAAGAAGTAACTTTAAATTTACAGGGTGGGAGTCTTCATAATACCTCAAAAAAAAATTAAATTAGTCACCTAGCGGATTAGGTTGCATTGAGAGTATGCTCCCTACTATGTGTACGGGAATGTTTTTGCTATAGTAGAATGTGAATATTTCTCATTAAATTAAAACTTAAAAACTATTCACGTACTACAGGTAGACTATCCTTTATCCGAAAACCTCGGGACCAGCCGTGTTTCGGTTTTCGGAAAATTTCGGATTTCAGAAGGTATTTTATAAGACTGGGAAATTTGTCGGGGGTGGGGGTCGGCGTCGTGCGCACGACTTACGCTGAACGAAAAAACTTTCGGTTTTTAGAGGTTTTCGGTAGTTCGGATAAAGGATAGTCTACCTGTACTATAGCAAAAACATACACACATGCATAGTAGTTATCAGGCACTTTAGGTGTACATGCATCTGATGACTAGCTTAGGTGCTTTAACGTATGATGCATTAGATAGGAAGAATGGCTTAGTCTTTACAAATTCTACAGTAATAAGATTAGGTTAGAAAACAGCACGATAATAAGCAGATTTCAATACTGGATTTACACCATTTATGCCTGTCATACACTTATTCCTTCAGTACTACACATTTTCAATAAACTCAGCTCAGTCTTGTTTAAAAGCCAAACATTCTGTATATTTCAACATGCTGAATATCAAAACAACATCTAAAGAAAATCTGAGCACTGAGAAAGTCAAGAAAATAAACATAAAAATAACCTGGCCGGTTATTAAACTGCCTGATGCCTCGATACTTCAGCCACGTTTACTACACACATTCAGCTGGATTCAACACCTGCAATTCAGATACCATAACATTTTATAGATAGACTTTTCATAAAACTATACTTGTTGAAAAAAATAATAGCATAGGTAGGTTGATCAAGGTAGCGCAATGGATGTCGTCTATATGGACTTTTGGAAGGCATTCAACAAAGTGCCACACAGGAGGCTTATTAAGAAGATGGAAGCTCATGGAATTAAGGTGAAAGTGGCAGTATGGATACAAAACTGACTCAGTGGCAGGAAGCAAAGGGTGGTGGTGGATGGATGTTTTTCAGACTGGGAGGTGGTTTGCAGTGGTGTTCCCCAAGGGTCAGTTTTGGGTCCATTACTCTTTTCAATTTTTATAAATGACTTAGACTCAGGTGCAGGGAGCAGCCTTATAAAGTTTTCAGATGATACAAAACTTGACAAAGTAGTAGATAGTGATGAGAATAATTATAAGCTTCAGGATGACAGGCAGGTTGTTGAAATGAGCAGAAGCATGGCAAATGGAGTGCAATGTGGAGAAGTGTGAAGTGATGCACTTTGGGAGGACTAATATGGAAAGACAGTATAGTATAAATGGTACGATTTTGAAAAGTGTAGATGAGCAGAGGCCTTGGTGTCCTTGTACACAAATTCTTAAAGGTGGCAAGGTCGATAAAAAAGCACGTGCGGTTACATGTGTTTATAGAGGAATGGAGTATAAAAGCAAAAAAATCATGCTAAAACATTATGGGGCAGAAATTCGGATCGGGGGCTTGCCGCGCGTGCAAGCCCCCGATCTGCACTTACCCGACGCGCCTGCCGTTCACCTCCAGGGATGCCTGGAATTCCTTTTTGAAAGAGAAGGATCCCGGGCAGCGCCTGACGTCACGCCGCCCAGGAGTGCAGCCAGCGCGAAGCCTGGAGCGCGCTGTGCAACTGAGACACGCCCCTTGAGGTCAGTTTAACAGGACACGCCCCCAATGTTTCTCACAAGCTGCAAAGCATTTTTACATGCAGAGCAGCATTTCAAATAGGTTTTTGGTATTTTTATGAAGCTTTTGGTAACTTTTATAAACTTTTAAAAACGTTTACATTACTTTGAAGAATCTGAAGTAGTTTTAAACAGAATTAAAGCAATTTAAAGACTTTTAAAAGCCCTGAAAGAATTTTTTCCATTCCATTTATTTATTTAGCAACGTCGTCGTCATACGTGTCTTCACACTGTTCCCTTTGGGGAACTGTATGAAGTGGTGGAAGGATTTATGGCCGTGATTAACGCTCCTTCCGTGACCGTAACCATCTTTGTACCAGCCATTAGGGTGGTTAGCCCTATGGCGGGAGGGTTTTACGGGCTCCCACAAGCTATACGAGGAGGGGGGGCCACCCACACCCACGGGCGCAAATATCCCACTGGATGTCAACCCAGAATTTAGAGCCGGAGCTCCGACTCCACTTGCCGGGACTGTCTGGAGCGGGGTTCGAAACCCTACCCCGTCTGGCCCAGCGGCGGGATCCTACCGCTACGCCAAAGGCCCACTCCGATTAGCAACGTGAAATGGCTGGAATGAGCACAATTCACAGCATTAAAAGAACTCACAATTGAACTGATGATGACCTCAGCAATCTCCTCAATGAGGTGGAGGCGCAGCGCCTGCTCATCATTGGTAATGAGAAGTCCAAGGCGTCGCAAAAAGGACAGATGATAGCTTGGTCTTTCAAGTGGCAGCATAGGGCTCCAGTCACGGGGAGGGAAAAGGCGCAGGAAACGTATGGGTGTCGCCTTTTGCGCGGAGTGGGCCTTTTGCGTAGCGGTAAGCATCCCCGCCGCTGTGCCAGAAGGAGTAGGGTTTCGAACCCCGCTCCAGACAATCCCGGCAAGTGGAGTCGGAGCTCCAACTATAAATTCTGGGTGGACATCCAGCGGGATACTTGCGTCCGCGGGTGTGGGTGGCCCCCCCCCCTCAGATGGGTTGTGGGAGCCCGTAAAACCCGCACGCCATAGGACTAACCACCCTAATGGCTGGTATGAAGATGGTTATGGTCACGGAAGGAGCGTTAACGTGGCCAGAAATCCTTCCACCACTTCATACAGTTCCCGAAAGGGAACAGTGTGAGGATACATACGACGATGACCTCTTGCGCAATGCACCTCCTTGGACCCTCAGTCACAGATGCGAGGGGGCAAATCGTGCAATTGTTACATTTTTCATTTTATTGACATGTAAAATGTTGGCCCAGTAATTCCGTTCCAAACGCGTGAGTACGGTCGGGGTACTCACGCGTCTGGCCGGAGGAAATGCCGGTTTTCAGCATGCACAGCGCATGCGGGGAAAACCGGCATTTCCTGTCCTCTGAACGAAGGGGTTCAGAGGCAGAACGCGTGCGACTGCACAGGCAGCGCGTGCGCAGTAAAATTCGCCGGTTTCATTCATGCTTTCAGTGAGGTTAAGTCCTTACAACTTACACATGAACAAAGCATGAATACAGTTGCTCCAGAGGCTGCGGAGGAAGATATATTTTATCGTGGAGCTTCTGAAAGGCAATATTTTTGTTTGGGAAAGGGAGGAAAGTTATTTTAAGAAATGCTGAGGTAAGTTTTAAAGTTTATTTTTGTTTTTTAAAACGGGTTTTCAGTACTGTAGGTAGAAGGAGCAATTGTGGCTATGTGAATTGAATTTGCTGTGTTTATTAAATGTGAAAATGACTCCAACATTTTTAAGAAAGAAACTTTTCATCAGTAATATATTCTTTTAAGTAATTATGTATGTATGTCTGTATATATTCCTTTGCGTATATGTATGTATGTATATATTCCTTTACTTATGTGTATGAATGTATGTATTTAATTATGACTTTCAGAGAAAGTAACTTACTGGAAAATCATAATTAAATACATACATTCATACACATAAGTAAAGGAATATATACATACATACATATACGTAAAGGAATATATACGGACATACACACATAATTACTTAAAAGAATATATTACTGATGAAAAGTTTCTTTCTTAAAAATGTTGGAAATGTTACATTACTCATTTTAGAACAGTCATTTTCACATTTAATAAACACAGCAAATTCAATTCACACAGCCACAATTGCTCCTTCTACCTACAGTACTGAAAACCCGTTTAAAAAAAAAAAAAAAATTAAACTTTAAAACTTACCTCAGCATTTCTTAAAATAACTTTCCTCCCTTTCCCAAACAAAAATATTGCCTTTCAGAAGCTCCACGATAAAATATATCTTCCTCCGCAGCCTCTGGAGCAACTTTACACATGTTTTTTTCATGTGTAAGTTGTAAGGGCTTAACCTCACTGAATCCATGAATGAAATCGCCGAAGTTCACTGCGCACGTGCTGCCTGTGCAGTCGCACGCGCTGTGCCTCTGAACCCCTTCGTTCAGAGGACAGGAAATGCCGGTTTTCCCTGCATGCGCTGTGCATGCTGAAAACCGGCATTTCCTCCGGCCAGACGCGTGAGTACCCCGACCGTACTCACGCGTTTGGAACGGAATTACTGGGCCTATAAATCACTGGTTAGGCCTCAGCTGGATTATCATGGGCAATTCTGGGCACCACACTTCAGGAATGATGCAAAGGCCTTAGAAAGGGTACAGAGGAGGTTTACCAGGATGTTACATGGGATGAGGGACTTCAATCATGAGGAGAGGTTGGAAAAGTTAGGACTGTTTTCCTAGGAACAGAGAAGGTTAAGAGGTGACCTAATAGAGGTTTTCAAGATGATGAGAGGTTTTGATAGAAATAGGGAAAAATTATTCCCTCTGGCGAGTGGGTCAATAACTAGAGGTCATAGATTCAAAATCAGTGGAAAAAGATCGAGAGGGGGGATGAGGAGAAATATTTTCACTCAGAGAGTTGTCGGGATCTGGAACGCTCTACATGAAAAGCTGGTGGAAGCTGATTCCATAAATAATTTTAAAAGGGAGTTGGACAGGTACTTGAGGATGAGGAACTTAAGAGGGTTACAGTCAAAAAGCGGGGATGTGGGACTAAGCACGACTGCTCTTTCAAAGGGCCAACAAAGGCACGACGGGCCGAATGGTCTCCTGTGTTGTAAGTTCCTATAGCCTAGAAATTGGATATGGCCCGAAAACGGGCGGTGTCACGGCAAAATGCTATTAATTTCAGAAGGGAAAGTCTTGCTTGACCAACCTTATCGAATTTTTTGAAGAGGTAACAGAGAGAGTAGACAATGGTAATGCAGTCGATGTAATTTATCTGGATTTTCAAAAGGCGTTCGATAAGGTACCCCATAATAGGCTGATGAACAAGGTCAGAGAATGCAAAGTCAGGGGACAAGTAGCAGAATGGATTGCTGGCTGGATTCAGGACAGAAAGCAGAGAGTAGGAGTAAAGGGTAGCTATTCACAGAGGCAGAAGGTGGGTAGTAGTGTTCCACAAGGATCAGTGCTAGGACCGCTGCCGTTCACAATTTACATTAACGATTTAGACTTAGGAATCAAAAACACAATTTCTAAATTTACAGATGACACCAAATTGGGAGGAATAGTCAATACTGAGGATGACTGCAACAAGTTACAAGAGGACATTAATAAACTTGCAGAATGGGCATATAATTGGCAAATGAAGTTCAACACAGATAAATGTGAGGTAGTACATTTTGGTAGGAAGAATAGGGAGGTCACTTATTACTTGGAGGGTGTGAGTCTAGGTCGGGTAGAGGAACAAAGGGATCGAGGAGTACAAATACACAAATCACTAAAAGTTGCGACACAGGTTAGCAAGGCCATAAAAAGAGCAAACCAAGCACTAGGGTTTATTTCTAGAGGGATAGGATTGAAAAGTAGGGTAGTTATGCTAAACCTGTATAGAACCTTGGTTAGACCACACTTGGAGTACTGCGTACAGTTCTGGTCGCCATATTATCAAAAGGATATAGAGGCTCTGGAGAGGGTGCAGAGAAGATTTACAAAGATGATACCGGAAATGCAAGGGTATACATATCAGGAAAGGATGAACAGGCTGGGTCTCTTTTCTCTTGAAAAAAGGCTGAAGGGTGACCTAATAGAGGTCTTTAAAATTATGAAAAATCTTGATCGAGTGGAGAGAGAATGTTTCCACTTGTGGGGAAAAGCATAACTAGAGGACATCAATATAAGATAGTCACCAAGAAATCCAACAGAAGAAACTTCTTCACCCAAAGAGTGGTGAGAATGTGGAACTCGTTACCACCACGTCAGTGCTCTCGCTCAGGCCAACATCCCCAGCATCGAAGCTTTGACCACGCTCAATCAGCTCCGATGGACGGGTCACATTGTCCGCATGCCCGATACGAAACTCCCAAAACAAGCGCTCTACTCGGAGCTCCGGCACAGCAAGAGAGCCCCTGGTGGGCAGAGGAAACGCTTCAAGGACACCCTCAAAGCCTCCTTGAAAAAGTGTAACATCCCCATCGACACCTGGGAATCACTGGCCCAAGACCGCACAAAGTGGAGGAGAAGCATCCTGGAAGGCGCCGAACACCTTGAGTCTCTTCGCCGGGAGCAAGCGGAAGCGAAGCGCAGGCAGCGCACGTCAACCCAAGCACCCCACCCACCCACCCCTTCAACCACCGTCTGCCTCACCTGTGACAGAGACTGTAGGACCCGCATTGGACTCATCAGTCACCTGCGAACTCATTTTTAATGTGGAAGCAAGTCATCCTCGGTTCTGAGGGACTGCCTAAGAAGGAGAAGAGGTTGAAGCGAATAGTATCGATGCATTTAAGGGGGGGCTGGACAAGCAGATGAGGGAAAAGGGAATAGAGGGTTATGCTGATAGATTTAGATGAGGAAAGACTGGAGGAGGCTCGTTTGGTGTATAAACACTGGCCTGGACTGGTTGGGCCGAATGGCCTGTTTCTGTGCCATATATCCTAATGTAATCCTATGTAAGCTGCACCAGGTCAAACTGGTCTAGGTAGCATTCAAAACTCGTGCTCATTGCTCATTAACATGATTATAGTGCTGATCTCAGCGCTAAAAAAAACACTGCTTATTGGTTTACCACTCAACAGGTGGGCCAATATCAGGTACAGTCTAATTCCAAGTCATGTTTGGCTTAGGCTTTATCCAGTAAATAAAGGGGAGGGGCTTTGATGCAACAGCACCTCATTGTCATTCTCCACTTGGAAGCACAAGCAACTACAAAGAGATGGCTGAGCCTCAGCACAGGGAAAAGAACAAATCACCTCTCAGAAACGGCTCTGAGGCACTGGGGGTAGCCATGGTGAGGAGACTGGCTGTCCTTTTCCCACAAGCTGACAGGAAGCCATCGGCCCATACATCCAGAAGGCTGTGGCGGGAGATATCTGACTATGTGACGGCCACCAGTGTGGTCCCCAGGTCGTCCATCCAATGCCGAAAGAAGTTTAAATGACCTCACACAGCAAGTCAAGGTGAATGAAGGCTTCAGCAAATGCCATATCCCACCATCTGCACCACAAGCCTCACATAAGCTCAATGCACCACATCCCCATCATTCACCTACCAACAATCTCTACCTATCACCACTCAGACCTCACAATCATAGCCTCACTTCATTTTCACAACCACCTTCTTCTTCTTCTTACCACTACTGCAGCACTCACGCCCATATCTCACACCTTGCACATACTGACAGCTATTCAACTATGGCAGGCACATCACCCAAATACATTGCACCACACTCACTCACACACTTCCCTTTCTCTTGCAGGCCAAGGTCACACATAATCGCCGGGAGCAGTGGCAGACAGGCGGCGGGGTGGGCGGGACAAGCTGCCATACAGGCCTTGAGCCAACTGGAGGAGACAGTGCTCGACGTCATTGGAGGGGAAGTCACTGAGTCCGTGGCAACGGGCGAATTTGAAGCTTTTGGTCATTCCTAATTATTCTTCTCACATCGCACTTCCCTCTCATCCCACAATCTCTTCTCACTTACAAGCTGCTGATGCTGTATGCATGCATATCTTGCTTCCCCGCCCATTCCCCTCACCATAATCCAACTCTTGTGCCTTTCTGCTTTCAGATAACCAAGACCAAGCACCCGAGCAGCCTGTCCCCAAGGCAATTGAAGAGAGCGAGGGAGAGAAGACGACGACACAGCATCACTGCAAGCGTCACTCGCAGACACCAGCTCAGAAACTGGCACTGCTTGTAATTTAGAGGGTAGTGTAGATGCAGGATCTGCAAAGGGTGAGGCACCAGGCACGAATGGGCTGCAGCAAGGCCAAGGGGAAAGGGTAGCTCAGGGACCAGCTCCCTGGAGGTCAAGTTCGCCTGCAAGTTCTGCTGCACATGACTCAGATGAGGACCTCGATGTGGCGGCCATAAGAAGGGTGATGGGCATGCACCCTGAATTACTAGGTGCAATGACAAGCCTGCCAGAGAGCCTCTTGGTAATGTCAAGGAGCATATAAGAGTCCACTTCCAACAAAGTACAGGGCTTTGCGTGGAGTTTGGAGCTCATGATTTCCAGGCTGGAAATGATGGAAGACTCCAGGTGCGACCGTGTCGACCCAGACACGATACTGCGTGTGATGGGTGATGTCGTGGCTGCCAATGCAGCACAGGCAGAAGCGACCCAACATCTTAGTGCTGCAGCGGAAGTGCAGACCGCTGTCCTGCAGTCTCAGCTTGCTGCCAAGGAAGATCAGGCTGCTCTCAGCGGGACGACACCCAAGCTCAGACTGCTGCCATCATGGCTGGGTTTACCACTGTCGAACAGGGCTTGCAGGGTGTCACAGCAGCTCAGCAACCTGTCCTCCAACAGATTGCTATGAATGCTGAGGCGCCACCCCGGGTGAGTGGCAGTGGGTCAGTGGAGCAGGACCCGACTGTCCTCTCTCAGGATGAAAGCATTCCTGTTCCCACCACTGTCACTCTGCCATTGCCCTTGCCGCTGCCCATTAGCCAGCCAGCCCAGACTGCTGCCGCCCATGCCGAGGTGGGGCAGACTACAGTTGGGCTTTCTAGGTCCAGAGCTGCTCGAGGTTGTCCTGCAAGGCCATCTGAAGTCTCTCCCATGGAAACTCAGCAGCTTTCCACCAGCCATGCTGCAGCCAATGGGGAGCACTTTGTAGGAGCACTAGAGCAGGAAAGGGCACCCGAACGACAGGCACAAAGGGATTGCACAAGGGTGACTAGTTGGTATAGTATGTGTGAATTGATTCTTGATAAATGTAATCATTTTGTTTGGAATCTTTGTTTTGTGGCGGCTCTCATTTCAGCTTTATACCTAGGAGGGTGCTGTGATATTCCATGACAAAGGGATGATATGATGGGAATGTGGTTGATGAGGTTGTGGTGAGCAACGGGGATCTGGGGTTTCGTTCACTGGAATCGAAGCCTGGTGCAGCATTCACGGACAGTCCCTGCCGAAAGGGGATTTGCTGCCTGCCTCCTTCCTTCCTTCCTCCTCATCCTTCTCCTCCTCTCCCTCATCCTCCTCCTGAGGTGGTCCCACAATCCCTGGTGGCAAGGGCTGCGCTCTCATGATGGCCAAGTTGTGAAGCATGCAGCAGAGCACCATGAAATGGGACACCTGCTCCGGCGTGTACTGGAGGGCTCCTCCGAAGCGGTCAAGGCAGCAGAACTGCTGCTTCAGCAGCCCGATGGTCTGCTCGATGATGTTCCTGGTGGCAGCATGGCTCTCATTGTAAGAGTGCTGGGCACAAGTGTTGCGGCTGTGGAGGGGAGTAATGAGCCAGGTGCAGAGCAGATAGCCCTTGTCACCAAGCAGCCACCCTCAGGTTTGACGTGGTGGCTGGAACATTGCTGGCATACCGGACTGACGCAGGATGAAGCCATCATGATTGCTGCCAGGATAGCAGACATTGACCATTAGGAAGCACTGGGCATGGTCACACAACTGCACTTTAAGTGAGTGATAGCCTTTGCGGTTACCTAAGATCTCAGGCAGCCACGTGGGTGCAGTTGATGGCGTCCTGCACCATGGAGAAGCCTGCTATCCTAGCAAATTCACAGGTACGCTCCTCCTGCACCTCTCTGCTCAGAGAGAAGAAAAAGTAGTCCCTTCTCCTGGTGTAGAGAGCCTCCTTGGTGAAGCGGAGCCTCCTAATACACTACTCCTCACTTAAGTGGATATAAGAGAAGTTCTCTCTAAAGACCCTAGGTGGGCAAGGCCTCCTGTTGAGAGCCCCCCAGGCCGCCTTCTCCTCTCTCTGCGTACATCTTCACCACTTCTTCACTGCCTCCGTTCCCTCTCCCTACGATACTTGAGCGCGAGGGGGGTGCCAGTAGAGCCCGCGTGACTGTGAGCAAGTGTTGTGAGCAGAAGCCTTTAAATAAGGATGAAGGTGTTGTCCACTTGCCCCAACACTCCATGTTACCATAGGACCTTGAAAGAAGTTTAGAAAACTGCTGAAGTTGCAGAAAGTTCCACAGAGCCATTCAAACTGAAGAAACATGTCCGCTGCAAGTTGTTGCTGAGGATCCCTTTAAATACGCTGCTGGAGCCTCCTTCCTGCTTGTCAACGTTTGCTCAGCTGGTCGCTGTTAAGGCATGCCGATAAGTGGAGCGGCAAAGTTAAAAATGGCAGATCGGGTGCCAAGTGAGCGTTGCACACTCACTGACGTCACAATCTGCATAATCTACATAATTTTCGCAAGCAAAGACATTGGCAGCGCTGCCGCCCAGCCGAAAGTGGTGGCCTCCACGTGACCCGCCAGCAGTGGGTGGAAATGCGGCAGCTGCCATTTTTTCTCCCAAATCGAGCGGTAACGGCCTGCACTAAACCCCCAAATTTATTGCCCTGGGATTCTATGAATTCCCTAAATGTGTATTTCTAGCAAAACATGCTTTAGGCACAGTAATAATAGTGAAGAAAATATTGGCAAAGTTAAATCAGCCAACAAAATAATATATAGACTTGAGCAGTCTATCCCAGAACTTCTACATCTTTAATTACAAAATAGACCTGTGATTTCAATTCTTAGAACTGTCAAAGTTAACCAAACACTTAATAATCATGACGAAACAGCCAATGTAATGGACTCTCAAGGCAGGAGTTGTAACAAAGTCAAGCCTGACAAATCAGTATTACTTTAACCATCTGGTTGGGCCAGAGGGAAAAAATTCAGTATATCATCATTGAACTAACGTCCAACTAGAGTCTGTTTCACAAAGTCAGATCAATTCAGGCAATTGCAGTTATTGCCAGTCAGAACTAATTAAATGTAGGTGAAATTGAAGTCTGTAGGATGCAGCTGTCACTAAATCCAGTCCCGAGGGAATAAAATGCTGACGCGCTGCAAAACAGAGTTACAGGAGCAAGGACTGTCCATATGTGAGCCAATATGAAATGCTCAAGATGCCCTGATGTGGGTCACATGGCATCTCCATATGGATCATGCTGTAACCAGGATCGACCATTACAGCACAAGAGACAAGAAAGTCAATGAAAAAACCGGGAAGAGGGGCTAATGAAGTTTTGTGCATCATGCCATTCACAAATGCATAGTTTCAAAAATTCAGCAGTTAATCCTCAGGTTAGTGTATTTGTTTGCAAAGGTATTGATTGGGAAAATGTTGCTGGGGAAAGAAGAGAACCAGCAGCTGCCTCAAAAAAATGGCGCTGGAGAGGAAAGTAAGTGGGCCGCAGGCAACCGGGGTCTTGAGGTGAGTACACTACATCCGCTCTGGAAGGGGGACGAGTTATGGGGTAAAGACTGGTTGTATGGTAATGTGCCAGGAGAGGGTAGAAATCGGTGCAAATAGGAATGTGTTTTACGAATTAGCTGCTGTTTAAAATATACCTTTTTTTTTAAAGAGACAAACTTCTCTGAGATTGATGAGAACACCTGGCAAAGCAAGATTACACTGGTTATTGAAGCCTTTCTGTGCATGCTGCTGTAAGCTGTAGGAGTTTGAAAGCGATTACTGTACATAGAACCATACAGCACAGAAGGAGGCTATTTGACCCATCGTGCCTGTGCTGGCTCTTTGAAAGAGCTCTCCAATTAGTCCCACCCCCAGCTCTTTCCCCGTAGTCCTGCAATTTTCTCCCCACTCAAGTATGTATCCAATACCCTTTTAAAAGTTATTATTGAATCTGCTTCCACCACTCTTTCACAGCTGTGCCTTCCAGATCATAACAACAAAAGCTGTCATTTCAATAGGCTATGTACTTTTCATTCTCTTACATGTTTTAAACTAATTAAAATCCTTGGATTTTTCTTTTCACAAAATGTTAAGATGAAAAGCAATGGCAACAGTTCTGAGGCCACATGAACACTTCAGACAGATTATCTTAAATCTGTTCAGAACCTATAGCACTTAATGGCCCAAAATTTGCGATCGGAGGCTTCCCGCAAGCGGTTGCCTCCGACCTGTAAAAAATCTACACATTTACCTGGTGGCCCGGGAGATACGGAGGCTTGCGATCCTGAGCCTCTCCGGGTACGCGCGGGCAGAGGCCCACATAGCCCATGGGCGCATGTGGTTCACAAGCGCCCCTGGGATCACGTGGATCGGCCCAACCAATAAAACGGAATCCCCGTTCATACTTACGGGTGTTCCGGAACTCCCATAAGTATGAGCGGGGATCATTTAAAAAATACACAAACACATGAAATATATATTTTTTTAATTACATATTTAAAATGGATTAAAATGCCATTTAATTAAATATTTTAAACAAAAATTAAATTTTTTGAAAATATGTTTTAATGGGGCTAAAAATAAACTTACCTTAGGAGTGCCTGCTTTTACCAGGCGAAAACATTTCACAGGAATTCAGCGGGCAGAAGTTGGGCAAATAGCACAACTCGCCACCCGCAGAGGCCCATCTCCCAGGGCTGCGGAGGATCTGTCAATTCTTGACAGATTGTACGTTCTGGGTTTTAGCACATGCACACCTCGTACGCACCCGTAGGGGTCGCCAAATACGGCCCAAGGTTTTTCTGAGATTGCACTATGCAGTGTATAATCATTCAACTACATTATTTGCTAATATATACTTTTTCATAAGCCATTAATATTTCCAACAATAATGTAATTTTTGACTGAAATGGTAGTATCAGTATACATAGCTGTAAATTGATGTGTAGTGGATAGATTTTGATTAGCAGTTTTACCAGGACTACATTAACTCGTTTATGTTAATCACATGACAGTAATTTATACTTAAATAAAAAGAGTTTTAGGGGTAAATAGGAAAACTGTAAATACTACATATCTTAAATAAAAACAGCAAAAGTTGGAAAGCCACAAATCAAGGAACACCTGAAATGTTAACCTCACGTTCCCTGTATTTGTGCTGAATTACTTGTTGGGTATTTCCAGCAGTTTTTGTTTTTAAATTTCTTATTTCCAGCACGCATGCTTTTTTTTGTTACTAAAAACCACAGTACAACAAGAAATGCTGCAATGCAAAACTATACACTGCTGTTATTGGAGATCTGCAAAATAGTCTGAGCTCCACACACTTCAGCAATCAAGCAGTCCCATTGGGCGCGTTTAATTTTAAGAGAGATGTTCAAGGCACAGAACTTGATGTCACAATGGTAAATCATATCTGTTAATCTAACGGATTGCTCATGTGTTGTTCTTGTAAATAAACATTTGTATGAATTCATAAAGAATATTAATGGCTGACCTAATACAACATACAATTATTTAGTAGAATATATAACTTCCAAATAGGATTTTGGAAGCTTTGGCAGTTCTTTTTTTATTAAATCTATCACATCTTTGCTGCTGCTAATGTTAAATGACCAGGGTCTATTAGTTATTTAATTAGTGCCCAGCACAAAATAGTTACAGAAGACGACGGCCATTTAGCTCACCATAGCTAATCCACCCAGAAAAAACATACAATTCCTACATCACAGCATCTATTTCTTAAATGATTCAATGCTTTTCTCAGCCACCACCCTAACAAAGTCCATTTCAGGTGTTTATCACTGTGTGTGAAGAACATCCCAAGATCAGTCCTAAATTTGCCTTTCACTTGTTCGAACCAGTGCCCGCTGATTTTTATTGCCACATCCTCCTGAGGTCTTCACCATCAGCTGTAGTGCTAAAGACCTGTGCTCCAGAACTAACCACACCACTAGCTAAGCTGTTCCAGTACAGCTACAACACTGGCATCTACCCGGTAATGTGAAAAATTGCCCAGGTATATCCTGTCCACAAAAAGCAGGACAAATCCAATTCGGCCAATTACTGTCCTATCAGCCTACTGATGGAAGGTATCATCGACAGTGCTATCAAGCGGCACTTCCTCACCAATAACCTGCTCAGCGATGCTCATTTTGGGTTCTGCCAGGACCACTCAGCTCCAGACCTCATTACATCCTTGGTCCAAACATGGGCAAAAGAGCTGAATTCTAGAGTTGAGGTGAGAGTGACTGCCTTGACAACAAGGCAGCATTTGACCAAGTGTGACACCAAGGAACCCTAGTAGAACCTGTCTTTGACAGCACCTCCCAAACCTGTGACTTCTACCACCTCGAAGGACAAGGGCAGCAGAAACATGGGAACACCATCACCTCCAAGTCATACACCATCCTGGCTTGGAAATATATCGCTGTTCCTTCATTGTCACCAGGTCAAAATTCTGGAACTTCCTCCCTAACACTATGGGAGTACCTTCACCACATGGACTGCAGAGGTTCAAAAAAAACAGCTCACCACCACTTTCTCAAGAGTAATTAGGGATGGGCAATAAATACTGGCTTTGCCAGCGTCACCCACATCCCAGGAACAAATTTTTAAAAACTGAAGTTAATGGGGGTCAGGGGTAAAACTCTCCACTTGCTGGAGTCATTCCTAGCATAAGGAAGATGGTTGTGGTTGTTGGAGATCAATCATCACAGCCCCAGGACATTGTTGCAGGAGTTCCTCAGGGTAGTGTCCAAGGCCCAACCATCTTCAGTTGCTTCATCAATGACCTTCCCTCATCAGGTGGTCAGATAATGAAGCAGTCTGTGCCCACATGCAGCAAGACCTGGAAAACATCCAGGTTTGGGCTGATAAGTGGCAAGTAATATTTGTGCCACACAAGTGCCAGGCAATAATCATCTCCAACAAGAGAGAGTCTAAGCACATCCCTTTGACATTCAATGGCACTACCATCGTCGAATCCCCCACCATAAACAACCTGGGGGGTCACCAGAAACTCAACTGGACCAGCCTCATAAATACAGTGGCTACTAGAGCAGGTCAGAGGCTGGGTATTCTGCGGTGAGTCACTCAACCCCCGACTCCCCAAAGCCTCGTGTCCACCATCTACAAGGCGCAAGTCAGGAATATGAAAGAATACTCTCCACTTGCTTGGATGAGTGCAGCTCCAACACTCAAGATGCTCAACACCATCCATGACAAAGCACTCTGCTTGATCGGCACTTTATCCACCACCTTAAACATCTACTCCCTCCACCACCGGTGTACCGTGGCTGCAGTGTGTACCATCTACAAGATGCACTGCAGCAACTCACCAAGGCTTCCTCGACAGCACCTCCCAAACCCGCGACCTCTTCCACCTCGAAGGACAAGGGCAGCAGGTACATGGGAACACCACCACCTCCAAGTTCCCCTCTGTTAACATCACACACCATCCCGACTTGGACATATGTCACCGTTCCTTCATTATCGCTGGGTCTAAATTCTGGAACTTCCGCCCTAACCGCACTCTGGGAGTACCTTCATCTCTCGGACTGCAGCAGTTCAAGGCAGCGGCTCACCACCACCTTCTCAAGGGCAATTAGGGATGGGCAATAAATGCTGGCCTTGCCATTGACACCCACATCCATTAGAGATTTACCTTTTCTATCCATTATCAAGAAGACTGTATTATTTACCTGATTATGAAATTGGTGATTGTCAATTGTGTAATTTTTATTGTTTTCTAAATTCACATTTGTTCATTATATGTATCTAAGTCAGAAAATAAGTCAATTGTTTGTTCTGCATTCTATATATTTAAAAGTCTTAGCAATGTAACACATACGGTTCCTAACTTAAGTGTCATACACGGCATACTCTAACATTATTGGAAACTAATTTAAATGAAAATACTTGCATACAGAAATAAATATTTGATCTAAACAGAGGCAAGGCTACCACTAGGCAGCGCCAAACACAACAAACTACTGAGCCATTCCGACCTTTCCTGCAATTGCCGAATCTGTTCCTCCTTTTCCTGGTGGTCAGCTTTTAGAGTTTTGATGGTTGTTATATGCTTCAAAATCTCATTTGTTGCATTCTGCAACAGGAAAACAAAATAATTAGTTGCGATAAGAAAACAAAAACCAGTTTAAAATAAACCTTGTGGGGTTCTCTAGTTGATGATTTGTTAGATCTGAAGAGCACAATTCGATTTTCAACTAACATCTATACAGTTCATTTCTGTTGACAATTTACTTTTTAGATGTAAATTCCCATTACATTTAAAGATCTGTAGTTATTTTTTCCACATACATACCATGTTACATTTTAGATTATGTTCTGTGTAGTCTTTCGCTTTTCTACTCAAGTAAAACTCAAAAAGATGATGGTTGTATAATTTATTTGATAATTTTTCATTTAGTTAAAAGTATACCAGAAATGTTCCATTAAAGGGTGATGTGATAGAGCTGTTTAAAATGATGATAGGGTGAAAGAGAGTAAAGTGGAGAATACTGTTTCCAGTGGTTCAGGGATCGAGAACAAGGAGACATATATAGAATGTGAGAGATTTAGGATACATAGCAAGAGAGACTTTTTAGACAGAGAGTGTGGAACGCACCATCAGAGTTAGTGACTGGAGCAGAGACCAAGTCAACATTTAAAAATAGATTAGATAGGTGGTTGAAGGGAAGGGGGATAAAGGGATACAGGAACAGAGCGGACACGTGGGATTAGGATACTGCTCACGTGGAGGATAAACACCAACATGGACCGTTTCCGTACTGCAATTTCTATGTTATTATGTTGGTATTCCTGAAACTGAGTAGGCATATGTGGTAGAAGTGAGGAGGTATTTGTGGAGGGTAAATATATTTAAAACTCAGATAGAGTGAGTGAGAGTGAGTGAGACAGAGAGAGAGAGAGAGAGAGAGCGAGATAGGCAGATAGAGAGAGAGACACAGACAAAGAGAGACAGACAGAGAGAGAGAGAGACAGACAGACAAAGAGAAAGACAAAGAGAGAGATAGAGACAGACAGAGAGAGAGAGAGAGAGAGAGAGAGAGAGAATGAGCAAGCATGATGTGGGAGTTGTAACTTTCACCCAGCTTCTGTGAAACAATACCAAATATGCATCATGACAACCCGCATCACATGACAATCAGGTAGAAAAAGAATTGGGGAGTTATAAGTAGGCGTTTGCGTGCGAGAGAGAGATGCATCAGAGAGCTGTAGATTCCACCATGCTTATGTGGAACTAAAATACCCAGACTGTTCTGTGAAAACCAGGCAGAAAATATACAAATGTGTAAATGGAACAGAATAAAAATTAAAATATAGATTTCATTTTTCAGCATTCTGTAAAGTTTAAGCCATTAAGTGAATATTTGCAGCTAATAGTTTTCTTTGGGGTCCAGCTTCTTTTTTGTCACTGAGGTGACTGGTGTTAGTGCTGAGGCCAGAGAGGGATGTTCAGACAATGTGGCTAAGTTAGTAAGCCAGATCTGGACCATGGGGAAATGAGGAGAGGAAAGGAGAGAAAAAAAGAGAGGAAGGGGACCAGGAGAAGAGAGAAGCGGGACAGGAGAAGCTGAATGGGGATGGGGAGAAAAGAGGGAAAGAGAGAGCGAGAGAGAGGAGGAGGGAGAAACAAAGGTAGACAAACTACCTCAGCCAGAAGGAATGGCCTGAATTTTCACATGAGTAAGTAGAAGGGATATCAACTAAATCTTCCCTCCTCCCAGATCCCCAAGTTCCTCTTCAGGGCAGTGGGAGCAGGTTGAAGTGAACCAGCCCTCCCCAAATTCTGCTCAGTGGGGTGGGAGGCTGATTGCTCCAATCGGGGGTGAGGGTGAAATATAGCTCTGCGACATTGCAACTTTCTTCACAAAACGGGCCCTAAAATTTGTCTCATGGGGCGGTGATGGGGCGCAATGGTCTCGGAGGTAATAGGTGAATACAATAGACTAAATTGTCCCCAATACATGTCTTCCAAACAGAGACTGCAATGATTCTCATCGAGTCTGTGACAACTTGTATGGTGGCGACTAAAGTTTAATCACCCCGCAAGTCCACAGGTCAAGCAGGAGCGCTGAGTAAATGGTGAAGGGCAAAAAAACACTAGGCTTTAATGGATGGGGACCATTTATAAAGTAGTGGGTTGGATAAGGGTGTAAACAGCTACGTTGACAGCTGATGGCACCGACCGCTGTACATGGCCTTCTTTAACCTCACAAAGGCCTTCAACACTGTCAACCGTGAGGGATTATGGAGTGTCCTCCTCAAATTCGGCTGCCCTCAAAAATTTGTCACCATCCTCCGCCTGCTTCACGAGGACATGCAAGCCATGATCCTGACCAACGGTTCCACCACAGACCCAATTCACGTACGAACCGGGATCAAGCACGGCTTTGTCATCGCACCAAGGCTCTTCTCGATCTTCCTTGCTGCAATGCTCCATCTCACCCTCAGTAAGCTCCCCGCTGGAGTGGAGCTAATTTACAGAACAAACGGGAAACTGTTCAACCTCCGTCACCTCCAGTCCAGATCCAAGGTCGTTCCATCCTGTCGTTGAATTACAGTATGCAGACGACGCTTGCGTCTGCGCTCATTCGGAGGTCGAACTCCAAACCATTGTCAACACCTTCACCAAAGCGTACGAGAGCATGGGCCTTACACTAAACATCCGTAAGACAAAGGTCCTCTACCAACCTGCCCCCACCCCAGCACACAGTACTGCCCCCCCCGATTATCAAAATCCACGACAAGGCCTTGGACAACGTGGACCACTTTCCATACCTTGGGAGCCTACTGTCAACAAGGGCAGACGTCGACGACGAAGTCCAACACCGCCTTCAGTGTGCCAGTGCAGCCTTCGGTCGCCTGAGGAAGAGTGTTTGAAGACCAGGACCTCAAACCCGGCACTAAGCTCATGGTCCACAGAGCAGCAGTGATACCCACCCTGCTGTATGCCTCAGAGACATGGACCATGTACAGCAGGCACCTCAAAGCACTGGAGAGGTACCACCAACGCTGCCTCCACAAGATCCTGCGAATCCATTGGCAGGATAGGTGCACCAACGTCGGTGTTCTTGCTCAGGCCAACATCCCCAGCATCGAAGCTTTTGACCACGTTCGATCAGCTCCGATGGATGGGTCACAGTGTCCGCATGCCCGATACGAGACTCCCAAAACAAGCGCTCTACTCGGAGCTCCGGCATGGCAAGCGAGCCCCAGGTGGGCAGAGGAAACGCTTCAAAGACACCCTCAAAGCCTCCTTGAAAAAGTGTAACATCCCCACTGACACCTGCGAATCCCTGGCCCAAGACCGCACAAAGTGGAGAAGCATCTGGGAAGGCGCCAAACACCTCGAGTCTCTTCGGTTCCGAGGGACCGCCTAAGAAGAAGAATAGGCGTGGAGGGTGGGGGCGGTGTTCAGCTTCGCTTACTGAAGTCAAGACAAGGCTGCAATTTCATCTGCTGGAATTAACATTCTAGTAATTACACAGCAGATAGCCAAAGTCTGGAAGTGCAGGGCTAGTCACTGAATTAGATTTACTACATCAATCCTGCTTTTCGAGCTA
This sequence comes from Somniosus microcephalus, assembly GCF_052327205.1. Taxonomy (NCBI): domain Eukaryota; kingdom Metazoa; phylum Chordata; class Chondrichthyes; order Squaliformes; family Somniosidae; genus Somniosus; species Somniosus microcephalus. The sequence goes on from NC_140987.1 coordinate 247,284,324, forward strand.
ACTTAACTGTGACAAATTTATAATGGACAACCCACGGTTGGTTGAGGGACAGAAAACAAAGAGTTTGGGTAAATGGGCTTTGCTCTGATTGGAGAAGTGTTGGTAGTGGTATTCCCCAGGGATCAATGCTGGGTTGAGATGATTTAGACTTGGTCAGGGGCACAGACTCAAAATCTGCTGATGGTACAAAGGCAGGAGGCTCAGCAAACAGTGAGGAGGATTGTAAAAGACTTGAGGAAGACAGGCAGTTTAGCAGAATCTGGAAAATGTAATTTAATGCGTAAGAGTGTGGTAATACATTTTGGGGGATAAAACAAGGGATGGGAGTATACACTCAATGAAAAGGTGCTGAAGGGTGTGGACGAAGAGACAACTAAGGGTTCAAATACATAGGGGTCAATTTTAACTCGGGTGCGGGGAATTGTCGGGTTCCCCGAATTTAGTGTTTCCCACACGAATCTAAATGGGTCTGTGAGATTGATGCAATTTTAACTCAACTGGCCAATTGATTTCCAACGTGTGGGAACCCTTGGCAATTGAGTATTTCCAGTCAGAAAGTCGCAAAATATGACGTCATTATTGCTGCTGCATTTAGGGTCTGAAACAAGCCTTGCTTCTTCTGCAGACTGCCAACCTTTTGGCATTTGCTGATACACTGAGCTGGAAGCAGAATGGCAAGAGAAAGACCGAGGTCTGCACCCCGTTTTGACGACGTTACCCTGCAGGCTTTAGTGGAGGGAGCAAGAGCTCATAAGGAGGTGCTCTTCCCTTCATCAGGGAGGAAGATGCCTCCCCAGCAGACAAAGGCTGCGTGGCTGCAAGTGGCAGAGGAGGTCAACTCCTTATTGGCTACCCGCAGAACCTGGATACAGTGCAGGAAGAGATTTCATGACCTTCAGCACACTGGAAAAGTAAGTATGAAGTTCCCATCACTCTCAATCTGATCTCCATTGCCTCTCCTCACCAGCACTCAGCTTTAGCAATCTCTTCCTCCACATCCCACTTGACACTGACATCCATGCACCCTTACCCATTCCCTCTCTCTCGATGCTCACATTCACCAAACTATTCAACTATGCAGCCCTCACACTCCCTATCACTCTGATGCTATGAAAACAACTGACAACACACAGGGAGGGCCCTTGGTCTTGCCACCTCACTCCATCTTTGTCTCCTTCTAAGCATCTTTGCTATGGATTCTCTACACTCGCTCCTTCATTCTCACTCAAACTCCACTTGTCTCCCTCATTGCAGGAAAAGAGAGCTCACAATAAAAGAGAACGAGCGAGGACAGGAGGAGGGCCACCATCAGTAGCCCACCTCACCCCCTGGGAGGAGGCGGTCCAGGAGATCGTAGGACTGGAGGATGAGGACGGACAGACGGGTGCATCACAGCAAGCTGGTGACAGAATAGTTTTCCATCTCTCTCATTGACATTGCATGAGTCGCTGATAATGATTCTGAAGCTAAAACAGATGGACCTATGATCATCTGCAATATGCAATGTGCATGTAACCTTGACCTCACATCTCTCTTTCCTTTACTCCCCCACAGGACCATCGACAGCCCCCGTCCCTACTGTCCAGGAGGAAGAGCCTGAGCTTCCAGACTCCTCAGAGGAAGCTGCAACCTCTGAGGGCACAGCGTCAACAGAATTCAGCACACCCAGCAACAGCGCAGACACTCACACCTCGGTGGGACCTTCGGGACATAGAGTAGTGTTGTCACCTGGTGTATCACAGCTCACAAGTGAGCATCAGCAGATTGTGGAGACAGGGACAGCAGTGGAGAGTGCTAGTCAGAGGGCGCAGGACTCTGCCAGCTCGGCTCAGCTGCATGTCGACCCTCTGCCTCTGGGTCCATCCATAAGATCAGCGGGGCTGGAACTCCAGGAACAGATGCAGGAGTCTCTGGCAGGTTTTGTCTCCAGGGTCGATGTGAGCGTGGGGCGAATGGAGGAGTCCATAGCGAACATGAGCAGAGCCTTTGTGGAGTAATTGGCGCATGAACGCATCACCATGGAAAGGATGGCAACCTCCATGGAGGAGATAAGTCGCCAGGGTATGGAAAACATGGTGAGTGTTCATAATAGAATGACATCTCTTGAGGAGCGATGGGCATCTATTGAACAGAGAAACCAGACCTTCATGGAAGTCCTTCTGAGTAGGACTGCCAGTGCAGATACGGGTCTCCATGGCCCCCTGATGTGCAGCAAGGTGCTCTCAGGCCACTTCCAAGCGCTGGCCCCTTCTGGCCTGTGCCGCTTCAGGTGGGTGAGCAGCAGCCTGGCGCTCCTGTTGCTCCTGGTTCTGCTGGTGCCACAGATGGTGTTCGAGCTCATCTAATGCCCAGAAGGGAAGGAAATAAATGGCTCCCATACTTCTGGTATATGCGCTGAGTGAAGGTGGTGAGCGGGGTTTCCCAGGAGGTCACACTGGAGATGTGTGTGAGGCTCCAACTTTCCACAGGTGTGGTTAAGCCTGGTAAAAGTTGCCCCAGGCCTGAGACAACAAAGTCTTGCCACCTGCAAATGATGACTGATCAAATCTCCTCTTTAATGGTTGACCTGCAGCTGATAGTCAGCAAGCCAATAGTGCTCACGTCAGGTTTCACAGGCGTGATCCCCACCAGGCGTGTTTTACGTGGGAAAAGGGTTAAACAGGCAAGGGCCTGTTAAAATGGGATTATAAAGGCCAATTAATGCTGTTTAAGGGCCCTAAAGACCAGTCCCACCTGTTGGAGGCGGGACTGATTCGGGACCATCAGACATGCCTGGGTTAAAATGGCTAGGTGTTGGGAACCAGGCGGGGGGGGGGGTCCCAACCCCTAGTTTTTGCGATTTTAACCCCCTACACGCTTCAAAGCCCGCCTCACAGCTGAGTTAAAATCAATCCCAGAGTTCTTTGAAAATGCGAGTGCAGTAGATAAAGCCATGAAAAAAGGTCACCAGCATTTTGAGTTTCATAAATAGGGCACAGAATAAGAGAGTAAAGAAGCAATGATAAATTTGTACAAAACACTGTTTAGGCCACAGTTAGATTACTGTGGGTAGTTTTGGGCACTCCATTATAGAAAGATATTGGCCCGGAATTTGCTGTCGGGGTGACGGCAAGCTGGCAGCATTCAAAGCATTGAAACTGACGAAAACTTTGGCTCTTCCGCAGTAAATTCCCCACTAAAGGTTAGGCCCAAGGGGATTAGGTGTAACTGGGGTTTTAACAGCGTATTGCCTGCTAAACAAATGCTAAGGGCCTGAAAAACTAATTTAAGCTTTGTGCAGAGTGAAATTTGTTCATTTTTATAAAAGAGAAACTTTTCAAAAAATGTTTTACTTTATTTTAAAGTTTGTCCATCTTTAGTTCAGATTTGCCTTTTCCCCATGTGAGAACCCCAATCTTTCTTTTGCTCTCTCTAACTATTTAAAAAGTTAGAATTTTAAGGGCTTACTCCTTGCTCGCTGTCTGTGAGAATTCTGCATTTTGATTGGCTGCTTAGACAGCCTGCTGATGTCACAGCAGTTCTAACATTAAGTTCCGTTGAATTGAATTCAAGGTCGGAAAACCCAAAGTTCTCGACACAGGGATGACAAAATGCTTGTGTGGAGCATACTTCGAGGCCAGCAGCGAACGCCTTTGCTTCGCCGCTGACAGCAAATTCCAGGGCATTAAAGCATAGAGAGCGTGCAGTGTCGATTCAACAGGCTGCAGTCAGGAATGTGAAATTATAGCTATGGGGAGAGACTTGAGATACTGGGACTATTCCCACTGGAGCACAGAAGGCTAAGAGGAGATTTAATAGTGGGTTTTAAAATTATGAAAGATTTTGGTAAGGGTGAATAGGGAAAGACTGTTTCCCCTGGTTGGGGAGTCAGTGACAAGGGGTCATCAATTTAAAACTGTCACTGAGAGCAGAGAGAGATATTAAGAAACATTCTTTATGCAGCAAGTAGCTGGAGCATGGAACGCCATGTCAAAGAGTGTGGTTGAGGCAGACCACTGCATCTTCTAAGTGGAAATGGATCCATACTTTAAATATCTTGGGTGTTTTTCCACATTAAAGGTGCTATATAAATACAATTTGTTATTGTTGAGGCCAAGAAAGATATGGGGAGAACATGGCTTCGCTTTGGATTTCTCCAGCAAAGAGCTGGCACAGACACGATGGCTAAAAGGCCCGAGTGTTAATAACATCTATATAGTTCTACTTCATTTTATGTGAATGTTTTGGGGCGTTTGAGAGACGTGGTGAGGCACTAAATAAATGCAAGTTCTTCTGTTAGTTGCTTGAGACGTATGAAATGAGTATTACTGATGGTTGCTTGTTTCCAATATCAAACTTGACCATAGTAGAATTGCAAGCACCCATAGGAACAGGAGTAGGCCATTGAGCCCCTCGAGCCTGTTCCGCCATTCAATGAGATCATGGCTGATCTGCGACCTAACTCCATATACCCGTCTTTGCCCCATATCCCTTAATACAGTACTTTTAGTTAACAAAGAGCTATCAATCTCTGATTTTAAATGAACAATTGATCTCGCATCAATTGCTGTTTGCAGAAGTTCCAAACTTCTACCACCCTTTCTGTGTGGAAGTGTTTCCTAATTTCACTCCTGAAAGGTCTGGCTCCAGTTTTTAGACTATGCCCCCTAGTTCTAAAATCCTCAACCAGCGGAAATAGTTTATCTCTATCTACCCTGTCGGTTCCCCTTAATAGCTTGAAAACTTCGATCAGATCACCCCATAACCTTCTAAATTCTAGGAAATACAACCTTAATTTCTGTTATCTCTCCTTTTAACTTTACCCTTGAAGTCCAGGTATCATTCTGGTAAATCTATGCTGCACCCACTCCAAGGCCAATATATCCTTCCTCCGGTGTGGTACCCAGAACTGCTCACAGTACTCCAGGTGTAGTCTAACCAGGGTTTTGTACAGCTGCAGCATAACTTCTACCGCTTTGTATTCTAATCCTCTAGATATAACGCCCAGCATCCCATTAGCCTTTTTAAATTATTTTCTGTACCTGTTCATGACATTTTAATGATCTGTGTACCTGAACCCCCAAGTCTCTTTGGACATCCACTGTTTTTAGCTTTTCACCATTTACAAAGTACTGTGTTCGATCCTTTTTAGGTCCAAAGTGGATGCCCTCACATTTAAATTAATCTGCCACAGTTTTGCCCGTTCACAAATCCATGTTGGCTCTCTCTGATCAGCTGAAAATTTGAGGTGTTCAGTCACCTGATCCTTAATTATAGACTCTAGCAATTTCCTGACAACTGATGTTAGGCTAACTGGTCTATAATTCCCTGGTTTTCCCCTCTCGCTATTCTTTAATAGCAGAGTGACATGCGCAATTTTCCAATCTAAAGGAACGGTTCCTGAATCGAGAGAACTTTGGAAGATTATAGTTAGGGCACCTGCAATGTGCTCACCTACTTCCTTTAAAACCCTGGTCCTGGGGATTTCTCACTCTTTAGTGCCATTATTTTCTTAATTACTGTTATTTTACTTACGTTAATCTTATTGAGTCCCTGATTTAATATTAGGTATCTTGGGATTTCTGGCATGCTATCCTCTTCCTCTACTGTAAATACTGATGCAAAGTAATTATTCACCCATTATTTTGGTTAGGATGACAAAAACAGAAAATCTGTTGATAATATCACAATAAAGAAAATATATAGAGCAGTTGGTTTGGCCTGACTAGTAACCTTCAATTTACTCTGCAGCTGTTTCAGTTCTGTTTCCATAAGTTTGTGAGGTGTAGCTGGAGTGTTGAGAGTCTGGTTGGAAGCTAAGGATGAACATTCGTCTGTTGACCTCGCGACAAGGCCTTGCTGCTCTGCCATTTGATTCAACCTCTTGTCCAGCGCATCTTTCTGTTGCTGCAACTCCGCCAGGTCAAACGTCAGCTTCTGTTTACAGGTAAAAAATGTTTGATCGTTAAAAAGCAACCTAATTTGCAAAATATATACACAAAGAGTGCAAATGATATTTATCCAGGTAGTGTCCAGTAGCACAGTACACTGGTGTGCTGAGGGGACAACATAGGCTTACAGCAGCAGTACTCTGCAAGTTGAATTGCTAATCTCAGCTGGACCGTCCATCAGAGGAAGAACCAAGTAATTCCCCACATAGAGAGAGGAGACTGAAGAGGACTGAGCGTAAATGCTGTCCTGCACTTCCTTATTGTAAATCATGTGACTGCAGAGGTCTTGAAGACTATACCCTTGCAACTCCAATTAGAAATGGAATGACACAAGGAAACCTATAAGGGAAGAACAGGTAGGGTTGCGAAATGAGATTTAAGATGCTATATTTACTGTTTTGATGTTCCAGCTAAGCTGCATTTAAGCTTTTGCTTGCATTTATTATTAAAACATCTTTGCTACTGATTAACTTGGGTAAATAATCATAAGAACATAATAAATAGGAGCAGGAGTAGGCCATTCTTCTCCGAGGCCCCTCAAGCCTGCTCCACCATTCAATAAGATCTGATCTTGACCTCAACGCCACTTTCCCGCCCGCTCCCTATAACCCTCGACTCCCCTGTAGCTCAAAAATCTGTCTATCTCTGCCTTTAATATATTCACTGACTCCGCCTCCACAGCTCTCTGGGGTAGAGAATTCCAAAGATTCACAACCCTCAGAGAAGAAATTCCTCATCTCTGTTTTAAATGGGCGACCCCTTATCCTGAAACTGTGCCCCCTAGTTCTAGATTCCTCCACGAGGGGAAACAATCTACCCTGCATCCACCCTGTCAAGCCCCCTCAGAATCTTATATGTTTCATTATCATCTCTCATTCATCTAAACTCCAATGAGTATAGGCCCAACCTGCTCAACCTTTTCTCATAAGACAACCCCTTCATCTCGGGAATTAACCTCGTGAACCTTCTCGGAACTGCCTCCAATGCAAGTATATCCCTCCTTAAATAAGGAGACCAAAACTGCACGTAGTACTCCAGGTGTGGTCTCACCAGCGCCCTGTACAGTTGTAGCAAGACTTCCCTACTTTTATACTCCATCCCCCTTGCAATAAAGGCCAACATTCCATTTGCCTTCCTAATTATTTGCTGCACCTGCATGCTAACCTTTTGTGTTTCATGTACGAGGAACCCCAGGTCCCTCTGTACCGCAGTATTATGTAGTCTCTCCATTTAAATAATAATTTGCTTTTTTATTTTTCCTACCAAAGTGGATAATCTCACATTGTTGCAATCAAGATGCAACATCTATTCATACTGGCAATTTTTAACCAGCTTAAACAAAATGTGTTTTGCTGAACAATGCAGTACGTATTTATCAAATCCAGCTGAGGGGGGGGTGGTTAGCAATGTGCTGCCTGGCCTTTGCCAATGCTGCCCTGGAGCCGGGCACAAAGGCCAATGCTGCCCTGGAGCCGGGCACTGAGGCCAATGCTGCCCTGGAGCCGGGCACTGAGGCCAATGCTGCCCAGGAGCCGGGCACTGAGGCCAATGCTGCCCTGGAGCCGGGCACTGAGGCCAATGCTGCCCTGGAGCCGGGCACTGAGGCCAATGCTGCCCTGGAGCCGGGCACTGAGGCCAATGCTGCCCTGGAGCCGGGCACTGAGGCCAATGCTGCCCTGGAGCCAGGCACTGAGGCCAATGCTGCCCTGGAGCCGGGCACTGAGGCCAATGCTGCCCTGGAGCCGGGCACTGAGGCCAATGCTGCCCTGGAGCCGGGCACTGAGGCCAATGCTGCCCTGGAGCCGGGCACTGAGGCCAATGCTGCCCTGGAGCCGGGCACTGAGGCCAATGCTGCCCTGGAGCCGGGCACTGAAGCCAATGCTGCCCTGGAGCCGGGCACTGAGGCCAATGCTGCCCTGGAGCCGGGCACTGAGGCCAATGCTGCCCTGGAGCTGGGCACTGAGGCCAATGCTGCCCTGGAGCCGGGCACTGAGGCCAATGCTGCCCTGGAGCCGGGCACTGAGGCCAATGCTGCCCTGGAGCTGGGCACTAGGAGGTGAGAGAGCGCCCAGGGATGACTCAATTTGTAGTTCTTCCTCCCTCCCCACCACCACCACCCCCATGTGGATCCACCTGGCCTCCCCTCAGCACAGCTGCAATCAGAAATGCTGCAGAGCGATGGGAAATTATGTCTGAACATTCCATGGCATTGTATATTCAATCTTTAACACGTGAACTAAACACAGATTTTAAATGATCCTGCATATGCCATTAAAAATAAACAATGGAACTCAATGTTCAGCATATACTTCATTTATTTTTTCTCATCGAACATATTTTTTCAAGTCAAACATGTGCGTGTGCGCGTGTATAAACATGTTTTTCATTTCATTCCGACGAACATGTGCTGACTGATCTTGCTGCTATTTCACCCAAGCAATGCAGAAAGGGTTATTTGAAAACTATCACCATTGCTAATTAAAGTGTAAAATGTGGCAAAACAACCATAATAAAGCATTTGACAAACAAGTGTTTGAATCGTATGATTAATCAATTCAGCATTCTTAGTCTGTATGGGTCACTGTACAAGTCTGTGTTGCTGGTGGGGAACCTCACCCGCTAGAAGGGCATCTCAGAAATTCGGGCATCTCGGCCCATGATTTTCTGACCATAAACTCAAATTCCCGATATGACCCATTATGAAGTTATCCATACATTACCCTATTTTACATTACTTTCAAGCCCTTGTAAATCAGCTTTAACTAAATTTTCAATTTGCCCCCTTGTTTTCCCAAATTATATCCTCGCTTATCTGAAGCTAAGCAAGGACGCAAGAATGCACTGTACAGAACTGATCTTACTGGCAGGCCCGGAAGCAGGGTTTTTCAGAAAATCTGGAGCATTTCTAGAAGGAACAGCTTCTGAATGGTAACTTAGAGAAGGAAAATTACATTTCTGAAGAGCAAGCCTCTCCAAATCATACTGTCAGATAGATATCTGAAAAATCATTTCTGTGGATTGTGGTATTTAACTATCGAACTTAAACACATTCGCCAGGAATTTCTTCCGATCGGCCGTCGTAACTTTGATGAGAGATCAGCGAGGAGCCTGCTTATGTAGTTTAAACCGGGTTTCCGCTGAATTTACGGGGGCTGATCGGGAGAAGCCCCCCTCCCCCGAGGAAAATCTTGGTATTTAAGTTTCATCCTGTTGTGCAGATGAAAAGTATGCATTATTTTACTCACTAGAATTGCAAAAGTATCAGCAACAAACATCAGCAGGAGGTATTTTTTTTTAAACAAAATTCCAATTTATAATAAGTATAGCACTGAAAACTGCTGAAGGATACAATCATATTCAGCAACATATATTTTATTTGTTAAACATATATAAATTAAGTGTAAAGGAGGACATTGTGTATAGACTTCACAACATTTATAATATTAAGAGTCCCCAGGGGTGCAATATTCATGTGCAAGCTCTGACAGTGAATATTGGCAGGCCATTCCTGCACAGAGGGATCAACACCAAACCTCTCCCTGTCCTCACTCGATCCACACACAATCACTTCCAGTGGAAGCTGACAGATATCAATCAGCAGCTGGGAATTGGCAGATTCTGCCCCTCCCTATCCCAGGGGCCAATTGCAGCACTTTTCCTCCATAGTGTCAGCCATGGCTCAGTGGGTAGCACCCTCACCTCTGAGTCAGAAGGTTGTGGGTTCAAATCCCACTCCAAAGACTTGAGCAGAAAAATCTAGGCTGACAGTCCAGTGCAGTGCTGAGGGAGTGCTGCACTGTCGGAGTTGCCGACTTTCGGATGGGACGTTAAACCGAGGCCCCGTCTGACCTCTCAGGTGGACATAAAAGATCCGAAGGCACTATTTTGAAGAGGAGCAGATGAGTATAAGAAGCAGGAGTAGGCCATTCGGCCCCTTGTGCCTGCTCTGCCATTCAATAAGATCATGGCTGCTCTTCTACCTCAATTCCACTATCCCTTGATCCCCTTAATATCCAAAAATCTATCGATCTCTGTCTTAAATATACTCAACAACTGAGCCTCCACAGCCCTCTGGGATAGAGAATTCCAAAGATTCACCACCCTCTGAGGGAAGAAATTTCTCATCTCAGTCCTAAATGGCCAACCCCTTATTCTGAGACTGTGACCCCTGGTTCTAGACTCCCCAGCCAGGGGAAACATCTACCCTGTAAGAATTTTGTATGTTTCAATGAGATCACCTCACTCTAAACTCTAGAAAATATAGGCCTAGTCTACTCAATCTCTCCTCATAGGACAATCCCCCCATCCCAGGAATCAGTCTGGTGAACCTTCGTTGCACTGAGGAGAGATTGGGTCGATTGGGCTTGTACTCGCTGGAGTTTAGAAGAATGAGAGGTGATCTCATTGAAACTTATAAAATTCTGTCGGGACTGGACAGACTAGATGCAGGAAGGATGTTCCCGATGGTCGGGAAGTCCAGAACCAGGGGACACAATCTAAGGATAAAGGGTAGGCCATTTAGGACAGAAATGAGGAGGAATTTCTTCACCCAGAGAGTGGTGAACCTGTGGAATTCTCTACCACAGAAGGCGGTGGAGGCCAGTTCATTAAATATATTCAAGAAGGAGTTGGATATATTTCTTAAGGCTAAAGGGATCAAGGGGTATGGGGAGAAAGCAGGGACCAGGTACTGAATTTGGATGATCAGCCATGATGGCATTGAATGGCGGAGCAGGCTCGAGGGGCCAAATGGCCTACTCCTGCTCCTATCTTCTATGTTTCTATGTTTCCCTCTATGGCAAGTATATTCTTCCTTCGGTAAGGAGAGCAAAACTGTACACATTACTCCAGGTGTGGTCTCACCAGGGCCCTATATAACTGCAGTAAGACATCATGGCCTAGAAATTCAGTTGGGCGCGCCAGCCGTTAGCACCTTAGGAGGAGTAGATCTCGAGCGCGAGGCGCTTAGCGCCCGGGCGCAGCGCGATCTGTGCCTCGCCCCAACTTCAGTAGACATTTAGCGCCGGCGCAAAGTCTTAGCGCGCGCCCTGCTGCGCGCGCAGATCATGACGTCATTTCGTCGTGCAACGCCCTTTGTGCGCCCGGAACCGGAACTTCACTCGCGCCGCCCCATTGTGCGCCGGGCGGCCCTAACGACTGTGAAGTGGAACGGTACACAGCCGAGGCGGGCCGCGGGGAGCGCAAATTAAAGGGCACTTACCCTGCACTATAAAGGCCAGCCATTTTGCAGCATTCACTCTTGTGCAACGGTTTTTTGGAGAGAGACCAAGGAGGAGAGCTTACTGCTTTGGCCCAACACTAGGACAGGTATTTTTGGCTCAGGCCAGAGCTTAGCAATTATCTTTGCCTTCATTGAGATCTCAGTGTTTGCCAGCATATAATGGGGGCTGCATTGGGTGCCAATGCTGAGTTTCAGCCTTATGCCGGAAGGGCTTACAGACGCCGTGAGAGAGTGGCAGCCCTGGCTAGACGCAGAGGGGGCAACAGGCATCGCCAAGTGAGGCCTTACCCACCCAGGGTATACCGCCAGCAGTCCTCCTATCTGACCATGTCTACCGCGCAGTGTGTTAGGAGGCTGCGATTCAGAAGGGAGGTGGTTGCAGACATCTGCCAGCTGCTGCACAGAGATCTGCGTCCACAGCTGATGCGCAGGACGTCTCTGTCGGTGGCAGTGAAGGTGACGGTGGCTCTCAACTTCTATGCCACCGGCTCCTTCCAATCCGCTGCTGGGGACATCGCTAACATCTCCCAGTTTGCCATGCATTGCTGCATCCGCCAGGTGACCAATGCCCTTTTCAGAAGGAGACATCAATTCATCTCCTTCCCCATGACCCTGGAGAAGCAGCAGCAGCGTGCAGTGGGATTTGCAAGAATAGCGGGCTTCCCCATGGTGCAGGGCGCCATTGACTGCACGCATGTGGCTTTGCGGGCACCTCTGGAGCATGCCGAGGATTACCGCAACTGGAAGGGCTACCATTCCCTCAACGTACAGCTGGTGTGTGACCACAGGCAGCGCATCCTAGCTGTCAATGCCCGCTTTCCAGGCAGCAGCCATGATGCCTTTATCCTGCGACAGACAACTGTGGCTGACATGTTCCAGGCACAGCCTCACCCAAGAGGATGGCTTATCGGGGACAAAGGCTATCCTTTGTGTACCTGGCTCCGCGCACCCACGACCCCTGCTGAAGAGGCATACAACGAGAGCCATCAAGCGACTAGGAACATCATAGAACAAACAATCGGCGTCCTCAAGCAACGGTTCCGCTGTCTCGATCGCTCCGGGGGAGCCCTCCAGTATTCGCAGGAGCGAGTCTCCCAATTCGTCGTCGTTTGCTGCATGCTGCACAACCTGGCTATCCGCAGGACTCAGGCACTGCCACCTCACGTTGGACCACCACCTCAGGAGGAGGAGGAGGAGGAGGACGAGGAGTACCAGCCCAGGAGGGAGGCAGAAGGTCCAAGGGCCGCCCGTCGGCGGCTTATTGACCGTCACTTCTAGGCCCCCTGTCAGGGAATGGCTTGTGCCAATGAAACAACATGATTGCAGCCGCTCCGCAAGCCGTCAGCCGGTTAAGGCAACAAACACTTCAAAGATCAAACATGGACAATGTGAATAAATAAAATGCTTTATTGTACAAACTCAGGGCCCTTCCCACATGAAAACCAAAAAACACTCACACACATGACTCACTCCCACAACCTGGGGAGCATTAACAAAAGATGTAAACAAAAATGGCCTTCATCCTCGGCCTTCACAAAACACACATTCCAGAAAACACAACATTTGGACACACCCTCTACTTAGTGGCCCACGAGGGCGATGTCTTCCGCAAACTTTGGCGGCCCCTGCACGCCCTGCTGCTCCTCCTAAAGTGAGGCCATTGGCTGCTGCAAGGCTGGGGGCAGGCTCCTGAGGGGCACATGTCGTGACGGCAGATGCCCTTGGGGGTCGGCCTAGACGAGGTCTGGCCGTCGAGGGGCCGGCTGGTGAATGCTGCAGCTGTGGCTGGCCAGCATCAGTCGCTGCAGCAGCTCCTGGCAGCTCCACTGGGGGAGTGGCAGTGGCGGCTGGAGGAATGGGGGCAAGCTGGCGGATGGCAGGCGCTCGCTGGTCGCCTGAGACACTGGCACTCGGCCGGGCCAGCACTGCAGCATGCGCACCAATCTGCCGAGGGACAGACCGCTGTGCTGCTGCAGCGCGCCGGGTGCCCTGGCGATGCCTGGCTGACACAGCGAGTGTGGCAGCAGTGAGTGCCCGTGTTGACCTGCTCAGTGACCGCATCAGAGCACCCAGTGACTGCACGGCACCATTGATCACCTGGCCACTCGCTGCCTGAGCTGCCCCGAATTCCGCCCGACTGGTGGCCTGTGAGGCCCCGAACTCGGTCACACTCCGAGACAGGGACTCGATGGCCTCAGGCAACCGTGCCACTACCCCGATGAGCTCTGTGTGCCGGCGCTCCGAGTCCGCGGATAAGTCCTCGAGGCGGCGCATCTCCTCGGTGTTGGCCGTCTCCGGACTGGAGACCGGACTCTCCCTCTGGGGAGAAGGCCGCCGAGCTGGCCGACCCTTCCGGCGTTGCTGGACACCGCTGGGCCCAGCAATTGGACTCCCCTCCGACCCTTCCCCCCTCTGGGGAGAAGGCCGCTGAGCTTCCACCCCCTCCCGCGTTTCTGCAGGCCGCTGGTCCCAGGAGCTACCCTCCCCTCCGACACTTCCCCCACGCTCCCCTCCAGGGAAGATGTGTCCCCTACATTGGCATGGGTTGCCGCGGCTGAGGGTTCCCCTGATGGGCCGCCTTCCTCTTGCTCCTGCTCCTCCTCCTCTTCTGAGGGGCTGTCACTGGCAACTTCAGGGACCTCCTCCTTACCATCTGAAAGCAGGAAGGCACAAGAGTAGCTTTAGAGTGAGGAGAGGGCGTCAGCGAGGGATGCATGAGTGGTGGCATTCAGCGCATTGGTCGGACAGTGGCAAAGGATGTAGATCTGATGCGCAAGTGGGACGAGAGAGGTCCAAAAGGTGATGTCCTTACCATTGGTGCCCAGAACAGGGTCGGCATCTCCAGATGCAACGGGGCCAATCACCCGGGCACCCATGATGCGCGCCACGCGATGTTGCAGCTCGGTGAGCAGCTGGATCTGGGGTCCGCCTCCCCCGGTCGCATTCCGGCTCCTCTTATTATTGGCCAGCTTGGCCTGCAAGAGAAAGGACGGCCTCTAAGTACAGTGTGTAGCCCTGATCTTGTGTGCACTGCCTCCCATGGTCGAATAGCCTGGCCAGTGTGTTAAGTGCACAATGTGCAATTGATGTTCATGAGTGTCCCATAGGTGCTGCATGAGGGCTGGCCATTAGGGCTTTCAGGTCCCTTTGCCCATAATGTGAGGTGCACATGCAAGGGTGAGGAGGACACTGGAAAGGGTACTCACCCTGACAATCCTGGCGAGGTCATTCAGCTTTTTGCGGCATTGGACACCGCTCCTGGGGACCTCGCTGTTGGATGACACCTTGGTGGCGACATGCCTCCAGGCTCTCTGGTAGACGCGGGCCGGCGGCTTCCTGCCATTGTCCGGAAACAAAATATGGCGTCTCTTCTCCACAGCACCAACCAGCACCCTCAGATCAAGCTCTGAGAAGCGCTGCGCTCGTTCACGGGCCTTCTCCATGGTTTCAGGTGCTATTTGGGTCCAGCAGCAGTGTTCAGGCCTAGCTGCAGGGCTCCACTATCCAGGGCGTGGCAGCAGACCAAGTCGACCCTTCCCCCTTAAGAGCTGGCCGGCGCCAGGGTGTCTGCTGTCAATCAAGAAATGGCCGCACCTGCGCTGCGCCCGGCCTCGGCGCTCTCGCTCAGCACCTCCGGCTTAGCGCCTAAAGAGAGGCGTGCATCGCCAGTTTTAGCGCTCGAGCAAACTCTTAGGGCGAAGCTAATGAATGTCGGAGAAGTGGCCTCGAATTTGCGCCGGGCGCAAACTTTAGCGGCCGCCCGACTTTACCGCCCCAAAAGTGGCTATAATGAATTTCTAGGCCCATCACTCTTATACTCAAATCTTGTTGTAATAAAGGCCAACATACCATTTGCTTTCTTAATTGCTTGCTGTACCTGCATGTTAACTTTCAGTAATTTGTGTACAAGGACACCCAGGTCCCTCTGAACACCAACATTTCCCAATCTCTCACCATTTAAAAAATATTCTGCTTTTCTATTTTTCCTATCAAAGTGGATAATTTCACATTTCTCCACATTATATTCCATTTGCCATGTTCTTGCCCACTCACGTAGCCTGTCTATAGCCCCTTGAAGCCTCTTTGCATCCTCCTCATAATTTACATTCCCACCTAGCTTTGTATCCTGGTGTCCTAGCCAATATTTATCCCTCAATCACTAAAACAGATTATCTGGTCTTTATCACATTGTTGTTTGTGGGAGCTTGCTGTGCACAAATTGGCTACCACATTTCCTACATTATAACAGTGACTACACTTCAAAAAGTACTTCATTGGCTGTAAAGTGCTTTGGGACGTCTGGTGGTCACGAAGGGCTCGATATAAATGCAAGTCTTTCTTTCTGTGCTGGCATCTGATTAATATCAAGCCTGCTGGGATCTTTCTGGTCTATATGGCTCAACTATGCACTGGATAAAAATGTTGCGCCACACTGAGAGAAAGGATTGGCTTATCTTTTGTAAATTTTGTGGTGTATAAAAAAAAGCATGCTGAGTTTAAGAGGGCAGAGTTATGTTTGCTTTTAAAAATTTAATATTTATAGTAAGATGACAAGAATGTGGCAAATATCTGGTGTTTACTTTTAGATCTAATTCCGAGTAAACCAAGTATTGCTGTTAATTGAAAAGTTGTTGGTATGTTTGGCTTCAATGTGTGAAGTAACACCCCTCAATGATCCCAACTTTGAGAGAGGATATGTAGTCTCATCCAACACTTATCATCAATAACATTTGTGACAAGTAGACATTTTAGTCTTATTAAACAATTGGAATTGGGTAAACACAAAATATTTAAATTAAGCAATGCTACATGAAGAGTAATGGGACTGATTGTAAGGCAAGATTCCAATGAAGTTGTGAACCACAAAATTAAATCTTGAGCACTTCACAACTACTATGTAAACTCAGATATTAGATTACAGCCCTGAAAACTCTCTGGTATTTGTTATTATTCATAATGGATAATATTTTAATTTATATGTGGCAGTTTAATTCTGTTTTTGGCACTGGCCACCAGGTTGTATGCCGTCAGTGTACATCTGATGAGTAATGACATTCATAAAAGAGGATTAACTATTGCAGAAATAACAACAGAAAATGCTGGAAAAACCCAGGTAATATCCGTGGAGAGAAATTAGTCGACGATTCGGGTCTAACCCTCTTTCAAAACTGAAAAGAAAATGAAATAGATCGAAAGGCAGGGCTGGGAGAAAATATAAGTAAAAATGTAATAGGGGCCGAGGTTATGATCTGAAATTGTTGAACTCGATATTGAGTCCGGACGGCTGTAAAGTGCCTAATCGGAAGATGAGGTGCTGTTCCTCGAGTTTACGTTGAGCTTCCGTGGAATACTAATTAACTATTGCAGTATCGTTGATGCAATTCCAGCAAGAAATAATTTGTAGTTATCCAATTTATAAATTGAAAATCATCTAACAACTCCTGCTAAATACTGCTTTCTAATGCATTCATCAGCCAAAAGATACTTTGATAACACTACAACATATGAACAAGTACAAATTAGAATTTAGGACTGAAAATTTAGTGTCATTACTTTATCAATTAATGATTAATGGGAAATATACTGTTGCGCATGCCACAGGGAAAAAAACAGGGGTACACAACACAGGTCTTCTAAAGAACACCTGTGCAAACTGAGAATAAATATTCCATTGCTTATGATGTACCATAAGTTTAAAATCTACTCAAAAGAATTCTCAGCCAGTCGCTCATTGATATCACATACTTACATCTCATTTCACCCCATCAAATAGTACATGAAGATACACGGTCTTGGAAGCATACAGAAATATAGTTAACTAGCTGGGGGTGCCCGGCGTTGCCAGGGCTTTTTTGGGCCGCGCGGTTTATGGCTGGGCGCTGCCGCTCCTGCGCTCTGTGTCACTCTTTCCCTCCCTGACCCTCTCTCTGTCCATCCCCCTCTCTCTCCCTACCCCTCTGTCTCCCTGCCCCCTCTCTCTCCCTGCCCATGTATGTCCCCTCTCTCTCTCTCCCTCTACCCCTCTCCTCTCCCTACCTACAGCTGGGTGCTGCCGGGTCCCGCGCTCTGTGTCACTCTTTCCCTCCCTGACCCTCTCTCTGTCCCTCCCCCTCTCTCTCCCTGCCCCCTCTCTCTCCCTGCCCCTGTATGTCCCCTCTCTCTCTCTGATCTCCCTCCCTCCCTCCCTCCCCCTCTTTTGGCACCCGGGGAAGGGCTTTGAAAATTGAGCCAGGCCGCGGTGGCCGTGCGGGGCCTAGCGGTTGAGGCCCGGCCGGGCTCTAGGGCCGAGACGGACCCCAGCTGATTACCCGGTGCACCCGGCCGCCACGCCGCAGGTAGCGCGGTTTATGGACGGCCGCTGACGCTCCCCCGCCCGCTCCGTGTCTCGGGCTGAGCGGTTGAGAGGCCCAGCCCGATTGACTCCAACTCACCTCCCGCTCCCGGAGCCGCAATGTGGGAGTTTGTTTGGCTGGTGCTGTCGCTGTGGGGATGAAAAAAATGGCGGCGAAGTTTCGGGAGGCTGCAGGATTAGGCCCGCCCACAGACGGCGGATTGGTCAACCATCAGGTCACTGAACTGTAGGATTGGTCAACCATCACGTCACTCAACACTAATGAGCGGTAGGATTGGTCAACCGCTAATGAGCAGATTTTCGAGGATTTTTGAACGTTTTTTGTAGTGTCCGAACAATTTTTGTCTGACCAAAAAGTAAATACGCCTATTAGACACCCCTAATGATGAGCTTTCTTTTGATATAACATGCGTGTAGGTACGCTCTATAACTTTTGAGTGTATAGCGGACAGACAGACAGACAAACCAACCGCTTTTTATTATATATATATATATATATATATAGATGTACAACTGGCCGAGACCAGTTATGACCAATGTTCCCTTTAAGCTGTACGGTTGCGCAGCGCTCTGTTGGTCCTGCACAGCTGGTGAGCCTGCTTTTAAGTTGATAAACCACACAGGCACGTAATCTTGAATGGCCCACGCAGCCCATTAAAGGGGCCACGTGGGCCCAAAAAAATTAGAGGGAACATTGGTTATGACGCCAGGAATGACACATACGGACACTGCAAAACATCATGAACCTATATAATTACTTGGCAATTTTCAAGTATCCCTTTTGTGTGTGCCATTATTAGCCAAAATACCAACTATCACTCAGCTTTGAAGAACAGTCAATTATCTGGTGTTACTTGTCGCTCAACTTTCTTAACAGCAAAGCGTTCTGAACTCACTTTGCCACGATAGGCAGCTACGTACAAATGTGTGCGGCTCCCAGAGTTACGTGGCATTCAGCAGAACTAGCTTAAACTGCACAACATCAAACACTGACAAAATCTTCATTTACAAAAAATAGATTAAACAATTCCCAAATGCTGTATTTAGATTTATTTGTAAAGCAACTTAAGGTCTGCATGCCCATCTACTCTTATAATAGTATACATGTGTGTGTCAGAGCCTATTTAAAGGGAGTAGTTTACACTGAAAATACTTTTACTTCCCCCAGAGCAGTATTTCCTTCTAAGCTCTTCCTCTGCATCCTATTTAGAAAATGTGCTCTACTCATTTCAATGATTTTGCCATTTTCTCAACACATTTCCCCATTGAAACATTGTAGAGTATCAAATATCTGAGGTATTGAACACAACTTGATATTTTTACGTTTTAGTTTTTATTTTAAAGGAGAATGCTACAGATTTGATTTCATTGTAATTGTAATATTTGGGCATCTCCGGTGGCTCAGACACAAACATTTTCCGAGCAGCAAGGTCCGACATTCAATCCCTGGTCTGTGCAAAGATAGCTGATCTTAACTGGGGCAAGGTTAGGGGTTTACAATTATGCTCAGAGTGCTCAGGTTAAGAACTGTAAAAAATAAATGGATGGGGATGAGCAAGGTAATCCTTTCTGAAATAACAAAATGCTGGAAACACTCAGCAGGTCAGGCAGCATCCGTGGAGAGAGAAACAGAATTAACATTTCAGGTCTGTGACCCTTCGTCAGAACTGGAAAAAGTTAGAGATGTAACAGGTTTTAAGCAGGTGCAGAGGCAGGGAAAGGGGGAGGGGAGGAAAGAACAAAAGGGACGGTCTGTGCTAGGGTGGAAGGCAGGAGTGGTTCAATGTGGTTAAATGTTGCAAATGGGGACGGCAGAATCATCAACAGCTGCCGCCTGAACAAATAGGGGCAGGGGTTATAGTCTGCAATTGTTGAACTCACTTCACTTACACTCATGAGAGAAACATGCATGTGGATGTCAGGCAAAGGCAGGATCAAGCCATGTGATGCCGCAAGTCAAACACCTTGGCAACACACATTTTACAGGCTCATGCATGAATAAAGGACACGTGGACAAGTTGTTGGCCTCTGATCTGCATCCCAGCATGAATGGTGCTGCCAGGAGGGGCGAGACGCATGTTGGGAGGCAAAATTATAGGAGCTTATTCAAAATCAGCAAACCTTTATGGACCATTTGCTGTGGCATTTTGGAGAAATGTGACTTGAAGAGTTGTATTTTGTATATCACAGCTTGGCGGGGTAGGGGGTGAGAGAAGACCATTGTTTCTCCCTTGTGCAGTTTATTCTGAAAAATGTGAGATGATTGCAGCACCTTGTACTCTATAACTGTATTATAAAAATTAACTTGTGCTCTCTGCTACACAACACAGGAATGGCTGCAATATGTTCCCAGCATAAAGTGCATGGAAGAGAAGCAATGTTGTTCTCTGATGCAATGTTACCAGTTAGATTTCTGCACAATATCGCACCATATTAATTATTCTTTATGAGTGAACTGTTGAACGAACATTTAAAAAATACACAAATGAAGCAATGTTCCCATTTTTTAACAACTTACAAACTGTAACATCTGACAGCATAGGTATAATGTTCAACAGCACTGCCATATCACTGAATAATACTGAACCAGAAATAAAACAAGAGAGCCTAAAAGAGTTTCTGGTTAGTTCATCAATTAATAGCACTATTTAATTAATTTATGCTTCAACATTACATTTATGCCTCATGCTACTACCCCCACGTTACATTATTTTCTCCTGCTTTACATGTCAATATCTAAATCTGCAGCTATCAATTCATGGCAAACACACTGTTAATACTGCCTCAGCGTACTAAACCTTGGATAATTTAAATTTAGAAAATAATTTGTCTCATTAGCTCTAAGCCTTTAATTCAGTTTAGTTAATCCTGAACTGTTAGCTTTTTCCGACAATCTTGGTCTATGTCGTCATCCAACAAGATTTGCGTGGTACATGACGACATTCCGTCTTCAATTGCAGACGCTAGCACGATGATCTTTCAAACCTGTAGGCTTGGTTGCAATACAATAAAATACAAACTAAATCAGTAGCTTCTAAACATTCAAAGTTTTGTCTCTTTGTTCTGTTAGTTGTGTGAACAGATTCCATTCTTTGACAGGATCAAAGAGAATAAAGCCAATGCAAATAATTTCAGAACTACTGAAGGTAAAAATAGCCAAAAGGCTATATCTACACTTATCTATAATTTATATTTAATATATCATGAAATTTGGTACATTTTAGGATAAAACAACTTTCAATGGAACATTCTGGAGAGGAAAAATGTAGATTTTGTGATTGACATCAAATAAAATATAGAAAACTAAAAGTAACATAATATCCTTCACTGTTTCTTTGTATTGTCCTACATCTAGTACAAAATGTGGCAGGTTTAGGGTGAAACAGGATTTTTTTCCCCCATGGAGACAAGTTATTTTCATTGATGTGAAAACTGACCATCTGACTGCACTAACTCATCAGTTTGAATGTATATTGAATCCACTTTCAATGTCTATAAGGCAGTGTTCAGATATTAGGGCCGCAAATTTAATTCTGGAGGCGGGTCAGCTGGTTTCCGGGTTCCATTTCCACCCCCAGCTGCTTCCGCTCTGCAGACATGATTTTCCCTTGATTGGCCTTGTTGTGGCGAAAATAAAATGAATTAAATCCGCACACTAGCCTGTAAATGGTGAAAAGCCGAGCAGTTTATTTAAAACACAAAATTGTTTAACAGTACAATACAAACAGTCCGCGGAGATATCTAACAGCTGATCAGGGAGAACAGCTACAGCTCCGGCAGCTCGTCCCTGGCTCTGTCTCTGAATGGTTACAAATCTCAGTATTTATGACTCCAAACCACAATGATTCATACTTTCGCATGACCTTTCTTCAAATTACATCAAAGTTTATACAATGGAGCCACCAGGTGCTCATCTTGTGACTTCCCTTATCTCCTAACGGCCAGTATCAATCAAGTGAGCCCTTTGACCTGTTATTGTTCAATCATCTGCGAAACCGCAGAGGTCACGTCACCACTTCCACATAATTCAATCATCGGACCTTTTCGCAGTTGTTTTTCTTAAGCACAGCAATTTCGCACTGACCCTGTTAACCCCTTCAGCCTTGATAAGCCCACGGCTTACCGGCCAATTAACAGGAAGCGGGTCTGATGACGTAATTTGATGACGCGTCATCTGCCGGTTTCCTTAAAGGGACCATGCACAATTTTATTTTGACAGTTGATCTGTCAGTGTTTGACAGCATTGAGGTGCTGCAAACACTGACAATCTCTGCACAAAGGTGAACACTTGCACCAAGGCTCTCCAATGACTCCCTCCATATGCTTATGGAGGGAGTCACAGCACGCAGGGAGGTTCTCTTCCCTTGCAAGGGCGGAAGAGACCTCCCCAGGACACCAACTTACCTTGCACCTCCACCCAACCCTCTCTATCTACTTTACCACTTCCCCATCTCACAAGCCACCCCTCGCACTCACCCTCATCCTACTGCAAGCATACCAACTAACAACACAAAAGGGTAGGCACTTGAGAGGTTTAGCCAATGTCCATATGAAGTTTCTGGTAATGTGTTGTCATACAGTGTAATATCTTTTTCCAAAAGTGCCTCTTATTGGACAGACCCGAGCACATATTGAGCACATTTCAGCATCCGCAGTATTTTGCTATCGTATTGAGAAGTGTCTCACTGAGTTCCAGTGATTGTTCAGTCATAACTCCCATTTCCCCCCCACCCCCGCTATAGTGACATGTGTGCATGGAATGGCTTGGACATTAAAGAGATGCTTCACGGTGCTGGTATGGGATGGTGTCAACCTGGCGCATCATGTGGCAGCCAGGGTTTACAGTGTCAAGTGAAGAAAATCTGGCCATGGTGATGCCATCGCTGGCCACCTGGCCAGTAATTTTGTCAGGGCCTGATGCCCTATGTCCAGTGTAGCATCAGGTGATGGTGGAGAAGGTTGGTGATGTTGGTGTTGGGGCTGATTGTGGAAGGATTTGGAGTAACAAGGTCTGATTGTTTCATTGGCTCCGATGTTGCTGGAATAGATGGCAGCTGCAGGTGAGATGACAGAAGTGATCTGTCACTGGTGAGAGAGGTTCTCCCAGTGAGGTGGCACTGGACGTACAGATGGATTTAAAAACTTGTAAGCTAAAGAAATCTCTATATGTATTAAAAATGCAGTAACCAACATTTTCTTTGCTCTGAAACTCACCATCTGCAACATGGCATCCTTGACACCACTTCTGCAGCTGTCATCTTTACACAAACATCAGAGCAGACTCACAACATGGCAGGTTGAGCTTGGCGTGCTCCCCGAATAGCAGGTAACCAGTGGGGGGAAAAGCTAAAATTACAAGTAAGCCTCAAAATCCTCTTAAATTGGCTCTTATCAAGCCATTTAAGTACCAGAATTGTCTCCCCCGCCACTTGGTGTCAGGTCAGCTTTGCGCTGACAGACCAAGACACCTGGGAGACTCGCGTGGTGGCAGGTTGACAGTGGGTTTCCTACCAGCTGTCAATCTTTGTGATTTTTACAGTGGTCCCGCCTCCAAACCGACCCCCCTCAGCATGATTAAATTTGCGGCCTTGGTCTCTACTCCAGTAAGTACTAAACAGTACCAACTTCAAAATTAACTCTTAGACTGTGGCTGCTATCTGGTCGTGTAGGTTTTCAGCTCACACACTGAAATGCTGAAAACAATACTAATATTATAGTATTAAAACCAAACATTAGTAATATCTTTATTATTGCAATAAAGAGAGGCCAAGAGGCAGACAGACCGCTAGAGAGCCAGACAGACCAATGAGAGCCAAAAAGACTTAGAGAGACAGATAGACAGAGGCAAAATAAAATAATCTCAGCATAGGTTAAGCAAAATTAAATCAATGAAGAAGGGAGATGTGGCAGAATTTTTTTTACATAGTGAGTTATGATGCTCTGGAACGCACTGCCTGAAAGAATGGCTGAAGCAGGTTCAATAATAATTTTCAAAAGGGAATTGGATAAATACTTGAAGGGGAAAAATTTGCAGAGCTATGGGGAAAGAGCATCAGAATGGGACTAATTAGATAGCTCTTTCAAAGAGCCGGCACAGACAAGATGGACGTAATGGCATCCTTCTGTGCTGTATATTTCTATTCTATGAATATTAACCCTAAACTAGCAAAATACTGAAAATACAATTCCAACATAAAAAAATGCTTACTCTGTTTATCTTTTTTACCCTCGTTTTCTCGGTCATATTTTTATTTTTTAAATTTAACTTTCATTCTTCTACTTAATCTCATTCCATACATTATCCAGTAGGCCATTTACTGCAGTTGAGGGCTAATTATTAAAATTGAGCTCTGCTAGCCCATACATGGTAGAGAATAAAGATGCAGGTTTCAGTCCGTACGGGAATTGGTCTGGTTATGGAAACTGGGTCTAAACATGAAGATATACAACTTAAGTCAATGTTTATATGGAAATATTGCTTCACAATCTACTTAGATAAATATGAATTTCTATGATGTATATATTAGATTTAATATTTCACAGATTATGGAGAACTTACTTCACATATCTGCAAGCTGTTGTGTATTTGTGAATGTAAACTGTGTCAGATATTAACAGGGTAAACAAAACATTGGTTAAGCATTGTTAGACTGTGTGTTATTTACCAATTAACCATAATTATATTCCCAATGGCTCAACAAATTACAAGACTAAGGCCTACCCATCACAAGAACAAAAATGTCAAAATGATTACAGGATCTCAAGGCAACATCCTATTAATGTGTACAAAAGGTTCATTATTTATGCTATATGTAGCGGAACATCTTGTTCAAATGACTTTGCCTGACACAGTAAACACTAAGTTAGTCTCTGGAGCCGTAAATCGGGTTTTATATGCTTAAATGTATGCTACAGATGAACACAGAACCTCTAAGAAAAATTGAAGATTGGAATGTATATTTAATGCAACATATTCTATTTAAGTACATACCTGGGGTGCAGAGAAATTTCTACTTGGAACTAGTCTTTCACATCTCAAAATAAAGTCAAAAAAAACTTTAAAGTAACCATAATGATTAAAATATTGGTTGCATGCACAGCAAAGTACATGCATTACTGAATAGTTTGTGCTCTATAAATTTCTTTTATAAATTTCATCCTGGAATCTAGGTATTAATATTTCAATGTAAATTGCTAATAAGCAATCGTTTCTCAGGAGTAAACTGTTGTGCCAAACTATAAATAATATACCTGCTCTCTACAGCAGTGTATGCAAGAAATGAGACTAATGACAATTCTACAATGACTTTCTCATTTCATCACCACAGGCTAGACCTCCATCCATTCAGTCAGTGGGCAGAAAGTCTACACCATATCTATACCAGTCTTTCTAATTGCTGCTAATTACCAACTGCAAAATCTCCTTGCAGCCATTTTCTGTGTATAATAAAATTCAAATATGCACGTTTAAAGTAAAACACAACACTTGAGGTGTATTACAAGGTCAAGTTAACAAATGACAAACCAGTTCTCAAAGACTTTCTAAGCTACTGTAAATGTCAATCTCATAAGCCATATAACTCAAGGTACTTTACCTTTACACAGTGAAATGTGCCTTTTACAAAATGGTTCCTTGAAAGGAAACATGGATATTCATGCTCACAGAATACATACTTTGGATAGATTTCTGTTGTGTATTCAAAATGTATTTTCTGATTTTCGCCTGGCTGGATGATTCAGCAGAACTTCTATGCCAGTTTAGCAATTGAATGCGCACTGCCTAAATTATTCCAGCTCTTTAGCATTATTACAAATGGAATACATTGTCATCCAAAATGATCAGAACAATGAAAAGTGGTGGAAATGCACAGCAAGTCAGTCAGCATCTGAAATAGAAAGATAAGTTCAGATTTCATATAGGATCCTGATGAAGAGTTCCAGCAGAACTGTGAACCTTTCCCTTTCAGATGACGTACTTGCTGCATATTTCCAGCATTTTCTGTTTTTATTTCAGATTTGCAATTGTTTGTTTTTTCATTTTATCTCTGCCCTAGAATGGTGCTCAATAATACGAGACTAATATAATTATTCTGAGGCTGTGTAAGCACCAGAAAATATACGATTAGTGATTTTTTTTTATTCGTTTATGGGATGTGGGCGTCGCTGGCAGGGCCAGCATTTATTGCCCATCCCTAAAGGCCCTTGAGAAGGTGGTGGTGAGTCGCCGCCTTGGTTTGCGTACAATATATGGGAGCAGACTTCACAAGCAACTTATTCTATTTATCTGATCATAAATGGGTACTAGAGAAAAAGAGAGTCACGCGTTATACTTATTCAAGCTGCTGAAAATGTGACTCCCAATTGCTACATTATCTCTGGGGTGGCAAAAGGCGACTCACTCACAGAGGATACAATTTCGGGATGTAAGTCCACACAAACAATATTTCAGAATTCCTGATGGCATAACAACATGCCAGAGTTTCATGCTAAATAAATATTTTAATTCAACATTAATCCACACGAAGCAGAATCAAAGAACTAGCTAATCGCAGGGGGATGGTGAGCTAGTTAAGGGCAGGACTACAGTCATGGCTGTGGCTTCTGCATTGTGGAATTATCCACAATATAAACAAGATGGGTTCATCACTACAGGGTGGTTCATTTGAATGCTGAACCTGGATTACAACTTGGACCGTAGCATAAATGACCACACAAACAAAACCATTTAGAAAGCAACGTCAACAGAAATACAGCGACAGAAAAACACATTCTTCCCAGTGCTACAAACCAAACAAGTTGCATTTTTATTTAAATAATTGAAAAGAATGCTGAATCAATAAATAAGTTGAAATACCATTGACTGCGCTGTGTTTTATACCTGCTGTTGCAGCCAGCATCGCTGGGTCCTTCTGTTGCAAACACAGATTTTGCATCAACAACCTTATTACTTGAACTGGGTACAAGTGGTATATCACTTTCACTAATTATAAATTTCATGAAAAGAATATGAAATGCTAGAGGTGTTAAGATGAAATGCTAGAGGTGTTAAGGTGAAATGCTAGAGGTGTTTAAAGAGTGGCCATCTCCTGCATTCTATGAACGAACCCTTTGACTAAAATTTTTTTTTAACAAGTAAGAAACAAAGTCCACAGAAAGGGTAAATATTTGCTATTAAAAGGTCTTTTCCTGCATTTACCTCCTCACATTAAGTACTTTCTAAAGGCCAAGGTCTCCCAGTCCCCAAACACCATATTTTGCCACAGTTTGTTCTGTTGAGGAAAAACTTGTTTGCTGAGCATTGTTTTATTTAATTCTCTATTCCCAGTAGACATGGGCGAATGCTACTTTAATAATTGTCCTTCAATAAAATGGAATTATGTTATTATATGCAGCATACTCTGAGCAGTCATCAGCAGTTCATTCCTGCAAGTATGAAACAGAAATTTTGTAAATAGGTTTTGTTGGTAACAATACTTCATAGCTAAACCCTTTCGTGGAATTATTTCTAATAGGTACACAGAATATGGAAAATCGTCTATATGCTTAAGAAAAGTGCACTATGTATGTCAATACCTGGAGCATAATACAAACTTCTCCACAATAATGTATTGCAATGTACACTACTTAAGTCTGTGTAAAGTTAATAATGTAAGCATGTGTGTGGAAACATAGATTTAAACCTAAGCACGACCATATACTACCCTGTATTGACAAAACCCAAGACCGTGGTACACATTGCCCTGATTGATGATGCACTGACTGCTACTGTCTAATCAGAAGAAAAAGGCATTCCTGCTGCCAAATCACTTGGATGGACAGTAGATAAGACTTTGGGATCAGATGGTCACGTCTAATTCCACCAGGATTCTCCTTTCCGATACTGGTTTTCGCTCAGTTTACCTCCACAACATGATCCAAGTGACATTTCACAAATTCCTGGATAAATGTTGTTACACTTGGCCCAGCGGAGAGACAAGCTGTGTCACGCACAGATCAATATGAGCACTGCATTATTTCATCAACCTAAAAATCAGGCAAAAGCCACGGCCCTGGAGAATCTGGCATGCATAAGCTAGATAATGCTGAAGGGTTTGTCTGCTGCAAACAGCCATCAGGGTGAAGTATCAGACAAGACCCAAGCTTAACTGCAACTGAATTTAAAGCACAAAATTCATAATGCTACCATTAGCTACTTCTATAAGGTGAAGAGCTGTTTCACTCAACTGAATCTTGACTTTATATTTAAACAATGTTGGTTACAACATACTGCACACGATGACATTTGGTGCAATTTTCTAATCTATTGAAGGTGGTAAATAAATGGAGGGGGTAATTTCCTTAGAGCTTCTCCCGCTGCGCCTCCATAACTTCAGCAAGAAACCTTTTTATGAGCGTAAATGCGGTTTCCACTGATGTTATGGTGGCAAAGCTCCAAGGAAATTCACCCCAAGTGCCTAACTGAGAAACATGCTTCCTTATAATGGCACTGCAGCAGTCACATTGTGGATATTCTTTACATGCCTACGTCAGAAAACTTTGCAATATGCATTCACGAACATCACTGAGGGATCTGAGAATGCCCTGTGTACTAATTAAGTCTCCGGGAATTTACAATTTCCACCAATTAAAAATAAGAAGTGTAGTGATTTAACAAAGGAAACAAAGAGGAAAAAAACAGGCAAGAGAGTGCTACATACAGAAACACAATCTTATGGTTCACAAAATATTTATAAAGCACTTTAGCTCTGCTCTTCAGTTCATGTCATCTAAATCCATCAATTACGTTACTGCCTTCGAACTCCCTTTTACCCATCCATTTTACTACACGTAATGATTTTTTCATAGTGACCTGCGTACCCAACAGTGGCATAATCGGATTTATACAGTAAGTGTGACCAATACACTTCTGCACTACGTTTTAATTATCTGACATACAAAATACATAATTTATTCCGCGTATACTGACCAGGTTATTGGTTGCAGAAACTTTAATTCAAGATCAGCAGCATGATGACCTCTCCACATTCTCTCACAAGTATGTTTTCTGGGCAGACATGAAAGATCATTCGCTTTTAAGCCACCATTTTATAGAAAGAAAAAACACTCCCATCAGAATCCAAAACAATTGTCCCAAAGCCCTTCGCAGAGACGCAATCAGACAGCGAGACAAAGGAGGAGATATTAGGAGGGGAGACCAAAAGTTTGGTCAAAGTGGGGAGTTTTAAGGAGGGTCTTAAAAAAGGTGAAAATCCAGACATCCAGACAGCTGATGGCACGGTCGCCAATAGTGGGCCAAAGGAAGGGTGAATGCACAAAAGGCCAGAATTAAATAAAGGTTCAATAGTTGAATATACAATATTTACATTATTAATTTTAGAAATGACTGGTGCAACCCACACGTGTCTCTTGAATGAAACATGCATATATACAAATTAAACAAGCACAGAAACTTCTGCTTTATTACTGTGCAAAATGATCCACTGGCATTCTGAAAGCAGGATCACACAGTTGTCTAGCCAATCACTGTCCCTGTGCTCACGGGTACCTGTACTTGGCAAATCCACACAAGAAAAGTGAGTGTCATAGAGTCATAGAGTTTTACAGCACAGAAAAAGGCCCTTCGGCCCATCGTGTCTGCGCCGCCCATCCATCCCTGTCCAGTCTAATCCCATTTTCCAGCATTTGGTCCATAGCCTTGTATGCAATGGCATTTCAAGTGCTCATCCAAATGCTTCTTGAATGTTGTGAGGGTTCCTGCCTCTACCACCCTTTTGGGCATTGAGTTCCACATTCCAACCACCCTCTGGGTGAAAAAGTTCCTCCTCAAATCCCCTCTAAATCTCCTGCCCCTTACCCTGAATCTATGCCCCCTTGTTATTGACCCCTCTACTAAGGGGAAAAGTTCCTCTTTGTCTACCCTATCTATGCCCCTCATCATTTTGTATACCTCAATCAGGTCCCCCCTCAGCCTTCTTTGCTCCAAGGAAAACAACCCCAGCCTGTTTAGTCTTTCTTCGTAGCGGAGGCGCTCCATCCCAGGTAACATCCTGGTGAATCTTCTCTGCACCCTCTCCAAAGCAATCACATCCTTCCTATAGTGAGGCGACCAGAACTGCACACAGTACTCCAGCTGTGGCCTCACCAGCGTTTTGTACAGCTCCATCATAACCTCCCTGCTCTTATATTCTATGCCTCGGCTAATGAAGGCAAGTATCCCATATGCCTTTTTAACCACCTTATCTACCTGTTCCGCTGCCTTCAGGGATCTATGTACATGTACACCAAGGTCCCTCTGACCCTCTGTACTTCCTAGGGTCCTACCACTCATTGTGTATTCCCTTGCCTTATTTGTCCGTCCAAAATGCATCACCTCGCACTTTTCAGGGTTAAATTCCATTTGCCACTTTTCCGCCCATCTGACCAACCCGTTTATATCGTCCTGTAGCCTGAGGCTTTCCTCCTCGCAATTGACCACCCCACCAATTTTCGTGTCATCTGCGAACTTGCTGATCATACCTTTTACATTCTCATCCAAATCATTTATGTAGATCACAAACAACAAGGGACCCAGCACCGATCCCTGAGGTACCCCACTGGACACAGGCTTCCAGTCACAAAAGCAACCTTCGACCATCACCCTCTGCCTCCTGCCACTCAGCCAGTTTAGGATCCAACGCGCCAAGGCACCCTGGATCCCATGGGCTCTTACCTTCTTGACCAGTCTCCTATGCGGGACTTTGTCAAAGGCTTTACTGAAGTCCATGTAAACCACATCCACAGCATTTCCCTCATCCACCCCCCTAGTCACCCCCTCGAAAAATTCAATCAGATTTGTCAGACATGATTTACCCTTGACAAAGCCATGCTGACTATCCCCGATTAATCCTTGCCTCTCCAAGTGGAGACTAATTTTGTCCCTCAGAATTTTTTCCAATAATTTCCCTACCACAGATGTTAGGCTCACTGGCCTGTAATTCCCTGGTTTATCCCTGCTACCCTTCTTGTGTAATGGTACTACATTAGCTGTTCTCCAGTCCTCTGGTACATCCCCTGTGGCCAGAGAGGTTCTGAAAATTTGTGTCAGAGCCCCTGCAATCTCCTCCTTTGCCTCTCACAGCAGCCTGGGATACATCTCGTCCGGGCCTGGGGATTTATCCACTTTTTGGCCTGCTAAAACCGCTAGCACCTCCTCCCTCTCGATGCTAATATGTTCAAGTATGTCACAGTCCCCTTGCCCGATTTCTATGTCTGCATCGTCTTTCTCCATAGTGAACACAGATGCAAAAAATTCATTTAAAACCCCGCCTACATCATCTGGCTCTACACACAGATTGCCACTTTGGTCCCTAATGGGCCCTACCCTTTCCCTGGTTATCCTCTTGCCCTTAATATACTTATAAAACATCTTAGGATTTTCCTTTATTTTGCTCGCCAGTGTTATTTCATGGCCCCTCCTCGCCCTCCTAGTTTCTTTTTTAAGTATGCCCCTGCACTTTTTATACTCCTCTAGGGCTTCTTCCGTCTTTAGTCTTTTGTAACTGCCAAAAGCCCCCCGTTTATTTCTAATGCATTTTTGTATATCCCTTGTCATCCAAGGTTCCCTTTGCTTGTTGGTCCAACCCTTGACCTTTACAGGAACATGTTGGCGCTGTACTCTCTCTATTTCCCTTCTGAAAGTCTCCCACTGTTTTGATGTGGATTTTCCTATAAGTAGCTGCTCCCAGTCCACTTTGGCCAGATCCTGCCTTATCATATTAAAATCGGCCTTCCCCCAATTTAGAACCCTTATTTCCGGGCCGTCTTTGTCTTTTTCCATGACCACCTTAAATCTCACCGAATTATGGTCACTGTTGCCAAAATGCTCTCCTACTGATACTTCCACCACTTGCCTGGCTACATTCCCCAGAATTAGGTCCAGTACCGCCCCCTCTCTTGTAGGACTTTCTACATGTTGGCTCAAAAAGCTCTCCTGGATGCACTTTAAGAATTCTGCACCCTCTAAGCCTTTCACACTCTGACTATCCCAATTTATATTGGGGAAGTTGAAATCCCCCACTATTATTACCCTATTATTTTCGCACTTCTCTGAGATTTGCCTACATATCTGTTCCTCTATCTCCCCCTGACTGTTTGGGGGCCTATAGTACACTCCCAGCAAAGTGCTTGCCCCCTTTTTGTTTTTAAGTTCTACCCATATGGCCTCATTAGAGGAACCCGCTAATATATCGTCCCTCCTTACAGCAGTAATTGACTCCTTAATTAATATTGCAACACCCCCTCCTCTTTTACACCACCCTCTGTCTCGCCTGAAGATTCTATACCCCGGAATATTGAGCTGCCAGTCCTGACCCTCCCTCAACCATGTCTCCGTGATAGCAACAATATCGTACTCCCATGTGTTCAACAACAACTTCAGTTCATCCACCTTATTTGCAAGACTCCTTGCATTAAAATAAATGCCTTCCAGCCCTGCCATATTCCCTTTTGCCTTCACATATTTGCTCTGCCTTCCCAGCTGACTTGTTTTTTCCTCTGTATTTGGCTGTAAATCACCCCCTACTATAGCTCCACTCTGTACCCCATCCCCCTGCCAAGTTAGTTTAAACCCCCCCCAGCAGCGCTAGCAAACCTCCCCGCAAGGATATTGGTTCCCCTCTGGTTCAG
This sequence comes from Somniosus microcephalus, assembly GCF_052327205.1. Classification (NCBI taxonomy): domain Eukaryota; kingdom Metazoa; phylum Chordata; class Chondrichthyes; order Squaliformes; family Somniosidae; genus Somniosus; species Somniosus microcephalus. Next base: position 247,316,512 of record NC_140987.1, read on the forward strand.
GTGTAAACCGTCCGACTTGTACAAGTCCCACCTTTCCCAGAAGCAGACCCAGTGATCCAGGAAACTAAAGCCCTCCCCCCTGCACCATCCCTTTAGCCACGCATTCATCTGTTCTATCTTCCTATTCCTATACCCACTAGCACGTGGCACGGGGAGTAATCCAGAGATTACAACCTTTGAGGTCCTGCTCTTTAATCCTTCACCTAGCTCCTTAAATTCTTGCTGCAGGACTTCATCCCTCTTTTTACCTATGTCGTTGGTACCAATGTGGACCACGACCTCTGGCTGTTCACCCTCCCCCTCCAGAATGCCCTGCAGCCGCTCAGTGATATCCTTGACCCTGGCACCAGGGAGGCAACAAACCATCCTGGATTCACGTCTACGGCCACAGAAACGCCTATCTGTTCCCCTTACTATAGAATCCCCTACCACTATTGCTCTCCCACTCTTTTTCCCCCCTTCCTGGGCAGCAGGAGCACCCCCAGTGCCAGCAAGTTGGCTGCTGCTGCCTTCCCCTGGTGAGTGAGTGTCGTACACAAATAAATGTCCTCTTTGAAGAGTGTTAATGAAAAAGGATTTTGAATTATTTTTCCAGTGCAAATGTGTTGTGAAAAAAGTGCACACAGATATATAAACATCACTGTAAATGCCTTATACTCACATCTACTTTTACTCCTAAAAAATAACCAGCAGAGCTTCTCTACATAAAATTACATAGAATATACAGCACAGAAACAGGCCATTCGGCCCAACCAGTCCAGGCCAGTGTTTATGCTCCACTTGAGCCTCCTGCCATCTTTCCTCATCTAACTAGCAGCATAACCCTCTATTCCCTTCTCCCGCATGTGCTTATCTAGCCTCCCCTTAAATGCATCTATACTATTCGCTTCAACCACTCCCTGTGGTAGCGAGTTCCACATTCTCACCACTCGCTGGGTAAAGAAGTTTCGTCTGAATTCCCTATTGGATTTCTTGGTGACTATTTTATATTGATGGCCTCTAGCTTTGCTCTTCCCCACAAGTGGAAACACTCTCTCTGAGTCTACTCTATCAAAACCTTCCATAATTTTAAAGACCTCTATTAGTTCACCCCTCAGCCTTCTCTTTTCAAGAGAAAAGATCCCCAGCCTGCTCATCCTTTCCCCGATAGGTATAACCTCGCATTTCTGGTAATTTCCTTGTAAATCTTTTTTTTCCTCTCTCACTTATTTAAATGCCTCTGCTGTTAATATAATTAATATAAAAAGCAGAGTAGCTTACTAATCAACAAAGGTAGCCTGCTTATCTAGGTTAGTCTAGATTTCTTAAAGTTGCTCCATTTTCTAATTTAGAATATAAACCCAAGTGTCCATACACATATCCATGAACACTTTTCAAAGTTTAGTGAATGGAGTTCATGGTACAACTTTGGTAAAAAAGACGTAGAGGGAGAAATTTGTGTGGTTTACGCCACCTGTTGGCGCCACGAGATGGCGCTAAAATGCCGTTGAGAGCTTTAACGCCACCTGAGGCCGGTTCCAGCGCCGCACGCCATATCGGTGTTGCTGGTAGCGCTGCCGCTGAACGCGATCACCGGGGAACTCGCCATCCCGAAGATCGTGATGTCAGTGAGTGTGCAATGCTCACTTGATGCCTGATCTCCCAACTTCGTTACAGCCAATGAACTTACCGGCTGGAGAAAACGACAGCTTCAGGTGGCGTGCAGCAGCAGGAAACCGGCTCCAGCGACGCTATTTAAAGGGATCATCACCAATCACTCGGACCAGACAGGTATTTGAAGTTTGAGTGGCTGCGCTACTGGAAGAGTTTTCTTTATTCATTTCAAGGTTCTTTGGTATCAGGGAGTGTTGTGGCAAGTACAAAACTCCATAATTATTTCTGAAAAGCTCCAACCTTGCTAAAAGTCATGGGGGCTGTACTGGCAGTGGACCTCGCCCTCTAGGATCTACGGTGGAGGAAGCGGAGGCAGCAAGACAATCGGCCTTCCGGACAGGCTGTCCATGACCAGCTCATCACACTCCGATTCGTATGAATGAGACCCCAGAACCCCGTAGCTCACCACATCCTCATCATACAATCCCTGTCACACACCGTATCAGTGTCCTCCTGGACGCAAAGGTGACATGAGAGAGAGCACAAAATATTCCAAACACAATTAATAACTTTATCTATACACATATCACATGAATTCTAATAACTAATGACCCTTGTGCTTGCCATAGTTGAATAGCTGTCATTGTGTGCAAGGTGTGAGATGTGGGTGTGAGTGTTGATAGGTAGAGATTGTTGATAGGTAGAGATTGTTGGTGGGTGAGTGCTGGGGGTGTGGTGCAATGAGCTGTGTGAGAAGCTTATGGTACAGATGGTGGTATGTAGCATTTGTTGAAGCCTTCGCTCATCCTGACCACCCGTGTGAGCTCGTTACACTTCTGCTTGCACTGTGTGGGGGTCCTGGGGACCACAGTGCTGCCCATGACATGGTGTGCCACCTCCTTCCACATAGTCCGGCAGACTTGTGGCGAGAGTCTCCTGCCAGTTGGCGGGTACAGGACCGCCCGCCTTCTCTCCACCGCTAAAACGAATGCCTCCAAAGTTTCATTGGAAAACCTCCGGGCTCTCTCCCTGGGGTGGCGATCTGCCATCAGGATTTGTAAATAAGTGCTCCTTCTGCTGTCCTTCTTCTTATGGTTGGTGAGGCAGCTGCGCATCCAACAATGCTGAGAATGAGGTGCTGCAGCATCAATGAACATCCCCTTTAAGCACTGAAAAAAGCCTGTGGCAATCATTACTTGCGTTTAGACTGCCCCCGATACTGGTCCATCTTTCAGTGTAACGCCAATGAGCTTCAGTGTTTAGATGAGAATCATGACTGCAATCATTTTAATGAGGACGAATTTTGTGTGCAGCCGAGACAATTTTCAACTGGCGCTACTTTGCCATCTTTAGTCAAAACACTGCCCATTTCTTGGCTATAATGAATTTCTAACCCATAGTATTTTCTATTTACTGAGGTAACAATTACGTGTTTGTAGCATGTAACGTTCCCATTATGTCAATTTTAAAATGAGGAGAATTGTATATCAATCCTCCCATTGCTAAATGGGTAATTGCACTGTATGTGGTGCTAAATCTTATAGGCAATAAAATATCTCAATACAATGCCCAATCTATCCCAAGATAGTTGATTTTTCAATGGCTTGGAGTGGAGGCAGGGGCTATCAGGGTTCCTGGTCACTGTCCAGGGGCTATCAGGGTTCCTGGTCACTGTCCAGGGGCTATCAGGGTTCCTGGTCACTGTCCAGGGGCTATCAGGGTTCCTGGTCACTGTCCAGGGGCTATCAGGGTTCCTGGTCACTGTCCAGGGGCTATCAGGGTTCCTGGTCACTGTCCAGGGGCTATCAGGGTTCCTGGTCACTGTCCAGGGGCTATCAGGGTTCCTGGTCACTGTCCAGGGGCTATCAGGGTTCCTGGTCACTGTCCAGGGGCTATCAGGGTTCCTGGTCACTGTCCAGGGGCTATCAGGGTTCCTGGTCACTGTCCAGGGGCTATCAGGGTTCCTGGTCACTGTCCAGGGGCTATCAGGGTTCCTGGTCACTGTCCAGGGGCTATCAGGGCTCCTGGTCACTGTTCAGGACCTATCAGGGTTACTGGTCCTGGTCACTGTCCAGTGACCCCTGCTAGAAAGTGCATGTGGCCAGGCATTCAGTGAGGACAGCATTAGGCTTGGGTGTTCTACTCCCCACACCCACCACCCAAAAAGGTTGAATTACCAGCTGAATCTCACCATCTAGGATCACACATGATGAATGGACACTTGGACAAGGAAATAGAAGGATGCCGGTGCCCTGGAACTGCATGGGTTACCATCCTCAAGAGAAGGAGAGAGAAAATAGGAGAGAACTTTGTTTTAAAAAGATATGATGAAATGTCTGAGTTATCAGGAGGGATTGAAATTCATCACAGTCTAAGCATAGAAAATAGATTTGATGAGAATCGCCAACTTCATGTCAGAGTTCACCTTCTGCAATATCAAAGAGATGTGGCTGGGCTCTCAGTCTTGTATAGTCTACTGACAGAGCTAACCCGTCTCACCACCATCGGATCGTAACAAAGCACTGCACCCCTACCAAATCTAGTTCAGAATGGTGATGTACAATCAGGCAATTAACAGGAGGAAGAGGCTCCATGAACATCCCAATCCTCAACCATGGTGGAACGCAACAGAGAAGTGCAATAAACAAGGTTGAGGCGTTTCCAGGCATCGTCAGCCAAAGGTGCCAAGTGGACGATCCGACTCGGCCTCGTGCCAAGGTTCCCGCCAGCATAGATGCCAGTATCCAGCCAATTCAATTCACTCCATGTGACATTAATAGTACACTGATCACAGTGACTGTTATGGGCCCTGATAATATTCCAGCTATAACGCTAAAGGCCTGTATACCACAATTAACTGGTCTTCTAGCCAAGCTGTTCAAATGTAACTGTGATGATGACATTCACCCAACAGTGTGGAAAATTGCGCAGGTAAATCCTCTTCACGGAAAACAGGACAAATCTAACACAGCCAATTACCACATCAGACCAAAAAGTGTCATCGATAGTCCTGTCAAGTGACAGCTACTCCCAATAACGTGCTTGCTGACACTCAGTTCAGGTTCCACCAGAAGGTCTTGGTTCTTGACCTCGTGATGATCTTGATCCAGACATCGACACATGGGCTGAATGCCCTAGGAGAGGTGAGAATTACTGCTTTTGACATCAATGCAGCATTCAACTGAGTATGGCATCAAGGAGCCTGAGCAAATCTGGGGTCAATGGGAAACGCTCCAGTAGCAGAAGTCATACCTGATACAAAAGAAGATGGCTGTGATTGTCGGAGGCCAATCATTGGAGTCCCAGAACATCGCTGCCAGAGTTCCTCAGGGCAATGTCCTCGGCCCAACCACCTTCAGCTGATTCATCAATGATCTTCCCTATGTTATAAGGTCAGGACTGGGGTTATTTGCTGATGATTCTATACTGCTCAGTTCCATTCACAACTCTTCTGATAATGAAGCCGCCCATTCTAGCCTACAGCATGACCTGGACAACATCCACACTTGGGCAGACAAGTGGCAGATAACATTCATATGTTTTAGGCAATGACCATCTCCAACAAGAGAAGACTGAACCAATGCCCCCTGACCTTCAACAGCAACATTTCTGAGTCCCCAATCATCAACATCCTGGAGGTCGCCCTTGACCAGAAGCTTAACTGGACCAGCTATACAAACACTGAGGCTACAACAGCAGGGCAGAAGCTGGATGCTCTCCAATGGGAAGCTCACCTCCTGACCCCTCAAAGCCTCTCCAAGGTTCAATTCAGGGAGTTAATGGAATATTCACCACTCAACTGGATTGGTGCAGCTTTAACAACACTCAAGAAGCTCGACACCATCCAGGACAAAGGAGTTCCCTTGATTGGCAGCCTGTAACTAATGTCCACTCCCTCCACTACCATGTACTGCAGTGTGTGATTACAATATCAGTAAAGCATTTTTGTATTATGTCCACTTAAACTGTGAAAAAAATTCCTGCAGTACAATTATAGATTTTGCCCTTCCAAACTTGGGTTGTGTGAGGAGAGAACATTAAGAGCTGTGTAACACTCACACGAACCACAGGTAGTTACAGGCCAGTCACTGGTAGGAGCAACCTGAGGTGATAGAGTACCACACTGCACAACATTAAAAAGGATCAAGTGAAATTTTAAATAGGTCTAATTTCAACAATGTCTGGAATTTATAAACTGCAACACAAGCTTTTTTTTGGAAGCAATTTTCATAAATTATCGATAAGTGACACGGACAGGATAGGATACTCATGTATAACTTACAAAAAAGCCTGGTTAAAATCTGGAAAAAAATGTTGTTACTAAGAGGACAGAATGAGTCTTCATGGCTGATTTGCCTCGAAGACTCGATAGGTAATACCATAATATAAGTGGCTTTTATTAGTGGAGAACCATTAGAAATAAAAAAAAACAACTGCAGATCCTCTTTCCGTTGACCATCACAGAATTTACTGCAATTCAAAATTAATGAATACACATTCATGACTCCTCATTTAAGTTAACTGTCTTCTTGCAATGTGTCTTGTAAGATTTTATCAGTGATTTTTCAACTTTCCCTAGAAAATAATGCAGTCAAACTCCCTTGTATTTCTCCACATTATTGCTATCCTGAGAGCTTTAAAACAAGTGGACCATGGTTGGATAGCTGAGCAAAGGCTGCATGGCCCTGATTTTAAACTAGCTTATGGGGGCTCAAAACAACAGTTACTTCAGCTGTGAGCAAACAGTAACCTTAAAAGAATGGATTTCAAAACCATCAAAATGCCTCTTTCACAGTATTCTCCTCCGAGCCGGGCCATAAAGTTGAAAGAATTTTAAATCCATTTAGTCACACAAGGTGACAGCCATACTCCAGGAATTAGTCACCATATTTATTTGTGGGTCCATAAAAGACTCCACAGCACTCAGGTTTTTTTTTGAAATGCCATTTTGTGTTACTTTAAGTTTTGATGATCTTTAGCTGTGAACAGATGCAGCCCAACAAGAATGTTGTTTCTCTGGAATACCTTCAAAAAGGGCAGGTTATAGATTTTTCATGAGGTGCACAGAAACAAAGCCATAGCTCCACATTAGAGGTATATAAGCAGCTTTGAGGTATGGCAAGTTTGATTTGTTGAATTTCCAGTTAAAAACCCTCAAGCTAAAGTGTACCATAAATCCAAGGAGAACGCCCACAATTCAAAACAGAAGTAACTGCAGGCTTTAAACTACATGTTGAGTATAGATGTCACAGCCTTTCTTGTGTTGTGCAGCTATAATCATCTTCGAGGCCATCAGTCCATTACACCAGACAGGATGTGATTTCTCTGATATTATTAAACCTGGCGCTGTATCCTGATCAGTGTCTGAGCATGATCCTTAACATCTATTTGATAATTAATCTCCTTGTCAAGATAAGGCGGTCCCAAGATAGAGCAAGCAGTTGTGATATGATCTGTACAATGGTTCATACACAGAGGATTGTGGCATTTACACCATACTCCAGAACTGTTGGTAAAGGGGAGTCAGGGACTTGGGTCTCAGACTTACAGAGAGGCCAATTATGACTCAAGTTGATCCCAATGAGAATTTGCAACCAAACTGCAAAGGTCAGCTAATATTGCCGTGTTCTTTTTTTTTAAACAGATAGCAAGAACTAGAAATACAAATCACTAATAATTCACCAGAGTTCATTTGTGTATTTTCCAGGAATCTTCCTTCAGGACCCGTCAGTCAAGTTATAAAAATGACTACAAAGGAAGTGCAACTACTTTGTTTAAAGCTAGTGACTCTGTGTTTCCCTAAATTTATAGTTTGGTGCTAAAACACAAATCCCTGAAAAAGATATTCCTCACACACTGCCGGAATGGATACGGATAAGCATGTGATGTGAGTACTTGCAGCTCTCACCTTTGGTCTCTGTCCTTAAATAGACAGGAGGAGTGAAGGTCAGCACTACATATATCTATATATATATAAATAAATGTGCTCAACAATATCATTCCTCACTGGACAAATTCATACATGAAAAATGAGCCATATGGGGGATTTTCTTTCCACAGGTAAACCTCTACCTGTATATTGAAAATGCAGTCATGGGGCGCTGTATGAAACCTAAGGATTGTATAAACCTACATGGACAACACAAAGGAAACAGATGGATAAATCTACCAAATCACAGAGCACCACCACAATTGTATGATGTGAAAAGATTTTCCTGCACACAATTAAAAAAAAATTATACATTGCCCTTGTAATATTAATAAAGTGAGAATCAAACTGAGTTGTTTAGTCTAGCTACTGGATGAAGGACAGCACTGGCTCAGATTGCGTATCCTGGGATTTCATTAGGAGCTGGCAACAGAAGTATTTCTCACCTACTTTCACATAAATAGCTGGTTACTCAGGGGTCAGTTTCATAAAGTATGTCCCAGATTTCAGGAAAATGCACCATTTCACATGGCATTTCAGCTTGTTTCTCCTCTTACTTTCTCAAAATTCTGATCTTAAGATCGAATGGAATCCATCTGTCTCAGAATCATTGCGCTACTCCAGTGATGTAACTACTTTCATTTTTATGTTTAATTTCATCATTGTTCTATAAAAGAAAGACTTGGCATTTATATAGCACCCGATTATGTCCCTCAGATTTATGATCAGGTGAATGAATTACTTTGAAATATAGTGACTGTTGTTAGGTAGACAAACCATAAAAACCTCCATTCTTATTTCAAGTTCAACATTAACTTTGTTTATTCGCTATGTTAAAATAAAACTAGTTTAAGAAAACACAAAATCAAAACTTGGAGATCTGCAAACAGTGGCAACAGGCATTAACAAAGAAAATAATTTGTTCGCAGTGTGTTGAGCTAGAAACTATCAAGCCACATTCTTCAATTGTTCATCAACCACCCCTACTCTTCTGGCACCTTCACCTCCTTCTATCTTGTTCCACCCCTCTTGTCTCTTCTTTAAAATTCTTATTGTCTGCAGAACCCCTGAGCACCATACCAAGTTTCTACAGCACCCCTCCAAGCACCATACCAAGTTTCTACAGCACCCCTCCAAGCACCATACCAAGTTTCTACAGCACCCCTCCAAGCCCCATACCAAGTTTCTACAGCACCCCTCCAAGCACCATACCAAGTTTCTACAGCACCCCTCCAAGCACCATACCAAGTTTCTACAGCACCCCTCCAAGCACCATACCAAGTTTCTACAGCACCCCTCCAAGCACCATACCAAGTTTCTACAGCACCCCTCCAAGCCCCATAAAAAGTTTCTACCCAAGATATTCTCCCTCCTTTCCTCTCTCAGACTCTGCACAAAGCAAGTCCTCATCCTCAGTGATTTCAACCTCAATCTGAACTACTCTTGCCCTTTCTGCTCTGAATTCACTGCCCTGCTAAACCTCTCCATCCACATAAACTCTCCTGCCAATATATGCAGCCACCCCCCTCAACCATGCCATTCCTCGTGGCCTCTCTACTCTCATGTTTCGATCACTGGCAAGGTGATGTCTGACCACGTCCTTGTACCTCTCATCACCCACATTCGCCTACCTCCTTCCAACATCTCTTCCTTCTGCACCTGCCACTAAAATAAAAACTTTCCATCCCAAGTCACTTACAACTGTACTTTCAGACTGTCGAGCGCTTGGGCCTCTGTTTGCCAAGATAATCTTGCAGCTGTCAATTTGCTCAGCCACTCCTTCACCTCCACCTCTGATGTCCTTGACCCGAGCAAAATCTTTACCGTTTCCCATCATGGTTGTTCTCCTTGGTTTGGTTCCCATCTTTGCTTCCTCAAGTCCAAGAGGCACAGAATGGAATGTATCTGGCGCACAACTCGTTTAGCCATCCATCACCAGATCTGGCTGGGTCTCATCAAGTGCCATCAGGCCTCATTCTCTGCTGCCAAAACCACACACTACTTTTCAACTGCCTCTGCTGCTTCTCCCCTTTCCCTTACCCACCCACTCAAACCTCCCTTCTGCCCTAGCCCTGAATCCACAACTCTCTGACTAAGCACTGAAACAATGGCTATTATGCAGATTATTGTATTGAGGCTATTTTTTTAAACGGGCGTTCTCGCTGAGGCAGCAGGGTGACCTGTTCCCACCCCTCTGCCATTGCTCCTCTTGAACCATTTCCTCAGGCATGCACAAGAATGGTCTGATCTCTTTTCCATGTTATGGGGAGGTAGCTGGATGCCGTTTAGCATTGCCCTGTGGTGGCACAGCTGAAATTGGTAACTTCCAGTTGGCGGTCATACGCAAACAACTGTATCCTACACTCCCTTGCAGAACACAAAATATGATTAGAATGTGGGACAGTCTTGATGGACCAGAGAGTCTTTTGCTGTCTGTCATTGTTCCTATGTTCAGAATGTCTACTGTTCTTCTGATAGACGTGAGTATAAAACGAGAGCCATGAGTAGCAGAGATATATAGAAACATAGAAGATAGGAGCAGGAGTAGGCCATTTGGCCCCTCGAGCCTGCTCCACCATTTAATGAGATCATGGCTGATCATCCAAATTCAGTACCCTGTCCCTGCTTTCTCCCCATATCCCGTGATCCCCTTAGCTTTAAGAAATATATCTAATTCCTTCTTGAATATATTTAATGAATTGGCCTCCACTGCCTTCTGTGGTAGAGAATTCCACAGGTTCACCACTCTCTGGGTGAAGAAATTCCTCCTCATTTCAGTCCTAAATGGTTTACCCCTTATCCTTAGACTCTGATCCCTGGTTCTGGATTCCCCCGCCATCGGGAACATCCTTCCTGCATCTAGTCTGTCTAGTCCTGTTAGAATTTTATAAGTTTCAATGAGATCCCCTCTCATTCTTCTAAACTCCAGCGACTATAAGCCCAATCGACCCAATCTCTCCTCATAAGTCATTCCTGCCATCCCAGGTATCAGTCTGGTGAATCTTCGTTGCACTCCCTCCATGGCAAGAACATCCCTCCTCAGATAAGGTGACCAAAACTGCACACAATACTCAAGGTGTGGTCTCACCAAGGCCCTGTACAACTGCAGCAAGACATCCTTGCTCCTGTACTCGAATCCTCTTGCTATGAAGGCCAACATACCATTTGCCTTCTTAACTGCCTGCTGCACCTGCATGCTTACCTTCAGCGACTGGTGCACCAGGACACCCAGGTCTCCTTGCACTTCCCCTTCTCCCAATCTATTGCCGTTCAGATAATAATCTGCCTTCCTGTTTTTGCCACCAAAGTGGATAATCTCGCATTTATCCACATTATACTGCATCTGCCATGCATCTGCCCAATCACCCAACCTGTCCAAATCATCCTGGAGTTTCTCTGCATCCTCCTCACAGCACACACGCCCACCCAGCTTTGTGTCATCTGCAAACTTGGAGATATTACATTTAGTTCCCTCGTCTAGGTCATTAATATATATTGTGAATAGCTGGGGTCCTAGCACCGGTCCCTGCGGTACCCCACTAGTCACTGCCTGCCACTCGGAAAAAGACCCGTTTATTCCAACTCTTTGCTTCCTGTCTGCCAACCAGTTCTCTATCCAAGGCAGTACCTTGCCCCCTGCTGCACTTCTGCAATGATCACTACCACAACAGATTGCTGAATGCATTTCTGCAAAGAGACTCACACACAGTACTTTGCTCTGGTTTCGTACACAATCTGTAGTCGTTTAATTACAGTAACTAATCTGCACTGCTAAAACAGAATTTTACAACTTTTATTTTGTAGCAACATTATAAAGCATACATGTTTACTGTATATTGTAAACATACTATACTTAAGGGCAGCAACATATTCTATCTACTTTGGTAAATAGCTACTGAATTGAGAACACTCGCATTTGCCAGTTCACAAACAACTGCTTCATGTGCAGTGCAAACTAAGATTATGTGTACTACCAAATTACATTCACAACTAATAGTGCACAAACTGTTTCCTCACTGATCAAGTAATCAACTTTCAACTTCAGTGTACTATGTGCCAACTATGCTTTGAAGTGGAAGAAAAGTCTAGGTGCAGTTCATTTTATTCAAAGTATATAATTTCTGCAGAAAAACGAAAAACTATTTGTTGACATTTCAAATGTTTACCTCTATCGGGTCTCACTAGAGTAGGTCTGCGCTTTGCTGCCAGGCCAGGAGAGCATCTCCGTCCAGCTCTACTGAACGTAATGGGAATCATGGCTTTGGGCTGGCCTGGGGCCTGGTCTCAGGCCATCAAATCCCAGAGACCATGTTATTTACCTGCAGGGTACTCTGCACTCAGCAGAGCTGCTTTGGGACACAGTGTGGCCCCAGAAGGAGATTGGCCAGATTCCGTGTAAGCTGTTTAAAAAACATAAAATATTTTTCTGGAAAATCTTTTTCAACGAGGAGTATTTAAGTAATCTGAATTTAAAAAACTTGCCCTGGAAGTTTCCGCTCCTTTGATAGTTAATCATGAACATTAAGTTCCCTCCCTCACTTCAATTGTACCTTTGTCTTTCCAGGAAAAAAAACAATATTCAGGGGAACATATTTTTTTTTAGATAACTGAACTCATGTCAGATCCCTGTTGAAAGTACCGTTACTCTATAATAACTATTTGTCCTTGAAATTACTTGTGAAATTAAATCCTCCAAGAATAATATTATTTACTGCTTTTAGTCATTTAGTCACAAAATTTACAATAGATCAAAGAATATGAACACCTTGGGACTGGAGGGTGTGCATGGCTGAAATGTCGTACAGCCAAATCTTTGAGACTTTACAATTTTCCAGTGATTGAATAGGATTCAGTTTTAGTGCGGGCTGTATCAGTATTTCATTTTACAATATATATTCTACAATATATTGCATGATTAAATGGTAATATTGATTTGGAGAAGTGCAGTAAGTATACAGTACCATGCTCTATTAATGCAATACCATACAACTTGGTGGACCAGTCATCTTGTAACAGTGTGATACATAACTTCAATGTGCTACTGCAATACTGATGTAACCATTTAATGCATACCTGACTTTAAACATACCTGAATTGTCTGTTTATTGACTTGAAGCTTCTGGTTAACCAAAGTCAATTGGGATGTTAATTTCTGATTGTTCTGCTTCAGTTCATTGACAGCATTTAAGGCTACTTTTTTTCCATTCTGGGTAACAACAATCTGTTGCTGCAGTGATATTAGACGCTGCTGTAAGGCAATGATGGAAAGACTTTGCTTTGGTAGTGCAAGCGTTCTGGTCTTCTGTTTCCTCACTATAGTTTAAAACACAAAGAGAACAGTGAATGTTGTTGTTAATATGAAACACTGTCCCCACCCTCACCCCCCATTTTTGCAAGAAATGGCATTTCTTAATTGAAAACTACTAGATAGATTACCAATTACTATGTAACGTGACTGTACAAAATGCAACTAGTTAATAGCAGACTCAAGATAAATCTTACGTAGGCTTAAAGACATAAAAATTTGAAAATTAAATAAATCATCTGCAGTCGATTAACACATTTAAATAAAACAACATTTAGTTTATTCCAATAAAAGTAAAATTGAACAGGCTGAACAGGAAAAATATTGTTCCTACAAAGCTTAATTATGGACAACTTAGAAACCATTGGACACACAATAGCACTCAGGATCTCAAATTAAGGGATAAGTTTAGTCTAAGAGTTGGGTTTTAAGGAGGAGAAGGATGAGGATGAGATGGAGAGGCAGAGGGGTTTAAGGGGGGGAATTCCAGAGTGGGACCTAGGTGGCTGAAGGTACGAAGGGGGCCGGGGGGGGAGGGAGGGGCTACACATGAAGCTGAAGTCAGAGGAATGGAGACATTTCTAAGTTTGGAATTGTAGGCTTGGAGAAGGTTACAGAGATAGGGGGGGCGATGTTGTGCAGGGATTTAAATACAAGGATGAGAATTTTAAAAGTGAGGTGTTGAGGGATCAGGAACTGTGAAGTGTGATGGACAAGCATTACTTGCTGCAGATAGGATACAGATATCAGAGGTTTGGACAAGCTGAAGTTTATGGAGGATAGGAGAGCCTTGGGATGAAAGAGGGCAATGTTACATAGGTGTAAATAGGCTGTCTTGTGATAGAGAGGATAAAGATGTGGGAAGCTCAGCTCAGGTCAGGTTCAAACAGGACACCACAGATGCAAACAGTCTGGTTCAGCCCGAAACATTGGCCAGGGAGGGAGATGGAATTGGTGACAAGGATACAGAGTTTATGATGGGCACTAAAGAAGATGGCTTCAGTCTTCCCAGTGTTTAGCTGGAAAAAGTTATAGTTCATCAAAGACTGGATGTCAGAGAAGAAAACTGACAGCACAGGGGCAATGGAGAGGTCAAGAGAAGTGGTGGAGCTGAGTGCTGAAGCCGACCCCATGACTATAGATGATGTTGTGAATGGGCAGAGTGTAGATAAGTGGAGACATCTTAAGGCGATGGTACTGGGGCAATGTTCCTCATAATATTTTTTGGGTGCGCGGTCACTTTAAGGGGCTGCGCGGCAATTCACAATTTTGCGCATGCACAAAATTCAACATTGAAAACGCTGGTCCCGGGCTGCACGGGACCGGCAGAGGGCTGCGCATCCACAAAGCTTAGAGGGAACATTGTACAGGGGTATGAAGAGAAGCCATTAGCAGAGATATTCTAGCTACAACTGAACCGGTAATAGTGGAACCATGGAAGGGCAGTACCACTGAGCTGGACAACAGAGGCGATGCATTGGAAGAGGATTGTGTGCTCGACTGTATCGATGGCTAGAGAGCTTAAAGAGGACAGAATTCATATGAAGGATAGATTCTTTTTTTATATTAGACCCTATTTTCTGAACCTATTATATGTTACCTGGACTATGGGTTAAATAAGCCATGCAGTTGAAAAACCACAAGGTCTGGCAAGGACTGGGAAAGGCGAGAACATCTCCAGCAAAATGCAAATTCACTCAGTAGGCAAATAAAAGCAATAATGCTCAGTTATTTCAAGCAGATTCCTTGCAAATGTCTCAAGGCCATTTGTTTGAAATTGAAATGACTTACCCTTGTAGGGTTCCTCTTGACCCTTTAAAGAGGGCATTTTCCTGTCAACTGCTAAAATTGTAGGATACAATCTATTAAACAGTAAAACTGCCGTTACAACAAATGTGCCCAAGAGTGCTCGATAACTATGGTGTATTTCTGTCGCTTTCTGTCTATGCAATGCGAGAAAACCCTTCAGATGTCCACGATGGAGCTGGTATTCCCTTTCATATGTGGAAGGAGGCAGTGTTGGATCTAGTTCTAGGAAATGTAGTGGGGCAAAGAGGATTAGGGTTAGAGTAGTGGACCATCTAGGAAAGAGAGATCATGACATAATTAGGTTTGATATAAAAACTGAAAAGGAGAGTAAACAGTCAAAAATAAACTGACTTGATTGGTTAAAAAAAAGCTAATTGCAATAGCCTAAAAAGGGAACCAGCCTAGACAAATTAGAAAGAACAATTGACAGCTAAGAGAGTGGAAAAACAATCAAAAACATTTAAACAGGAGGTTAGGGTACAAACTAGAATATTCCCAGAAGAAGTAAACGGAGTGTAGCAAAATCTATAATTCTTTAAATGTGTAGAGAATTTAAAATTAAAATGACACTTAGGAGACATGTAACAAAATTAGGGCAAAAAACACAGAAGAAAAATAAGTATAGAAAATACAGAGGGGCAGCAAAAATGATGAGATGCCTGAGAGAACATGAAGACTGGCTGGGAACATAAAAGGATATAGGAAATAATTTTAAAACCACATAAAATGTCAAAGAATAGTTAAAGAAAGGGCAGAACTGAGTAGACTTGAAAAAGAAAATCTTATGAAGAATTAGGGCAGATCTTAAATGAGCACTTTATCGCACTTTTCGCAGAGCAGTGTAGTGGTGGGATTGGAAGGGCACATGAGGAGGAAGCGGCTCAATTAGACAAGATAACTATACATAAGAAGTAGGACTGAAAAAGCTGCTGGAAAACAATGTGGAAAATACAGATGTGATACATCCTAGAATGCTGAGGGAAGTCAGGGAAGATACAGCAAAAGCTCTGCCCATAATCTTTCCAATACCCTTGGCTTTGGATGTTTTTTTAGATGACTGGAGGTTTGCTAATGTGACATCTCTGTTCAGAAAGGAAGAAAATGATAAGCCAAGTGACGAAAGACCAATCAGCTTAACATTGGATGTGGACAAGCTTCTGGAGGTCATAATACAGGATAATATGAATATTCACTTAGAAAGTAATTAAGATCAGCCAGGAGTTTGATTAGGGAATTAGGAACAAACTACATCCACTGGTTGGTGAGTCAGTAACTAGAAGCTGTGAATTTATTATCGCCAAACGAATGAAAAGTGAGTTCAGAATTTTTTTAAACAGAGACCCACACCATTTTTACTGGTGCACTGTGCTGCGCCTTATCTGGCTTGAGAACAGGCCAATTCTTTGCTTTCTTAAGAACGTAAACCATGGAATAAGATACCGCAATGCCCATCAAACTAGCTTCTTACACAGACAATCTAAGTGAACTGTTAACAAAAATAGTAAGCAATTTGTTTATCAATTCATGGGTCTGCAATAGTCTCTCCGGTTATATTGGCACTTTTGCTACCAACCTCCCATTGGGAAATGCACAAGCTACTGAGGGAATAAATTAACCCTTTCTCACCAAATCATCAAGAAGAAGCCAGAAAATAGTCATGAACTAACAATTACTATTAACCTCAGAATCATGATTAGCAGCACTTAAACTTAAACCTTGAGCATACAAATAATTAGTAGAGTTAATTAACAAATGAATAAGAGGTTACAAAGGCAAATCAGTTATGTCAAAATAATTACTTCTAATTATAAATTTAAAGTTGAGATTAGTGTCTGACATTGCGGAGATTAATTTAGAATTACATTTCTAAAATAACCGACAAGTTAACAGCATTAGACAGTCAGTCTACTGAATAGATTAAAGTCTGTCTTCTTGTAGTTACCAATGTTTTTATTATCTCATGAACTGGCATAGATTAACTGGTTGCCTCGCTTGCATCTGGGATGATGGGGTTAGTCTTCTGAGACATCAGAGTGATACACCTCCGTCTGTAGATGCACTATCCAGTCCTGGATCCCCTGCTCCTGGGTTCACTTTCTGTGCCGGTAGCAGTATCTGGACTTGCTGGCTTAAATCTCACTTCTCCCTTAATCTTGGGGAAATTGTAGATCTAAGTGGCATACATAGCCGCCTGTATCTGTCTCACATAGCAATACAATCTTAACTTCTGTAACCCCCCTCCCCTCTTTCTTAGAGTCACCCTTCTACACAGACTAGATACAGAACTCCTACTACCAAACTACAACAAACACTACTACAAAGAACTAATAAGAGTAAGAACTGAACTGAACTTGAGTATCAAAAAACACTGTCTTAAATATCCTTGATATCAAAGAAACTGCCTCAATTTTATTGACCAATCCGAGTTAAACATGTGGGACAGTTCACCTCTTTTGGCGTCAATCACCTCACACAGCCATGTTGGTCCGCTTGATGACCTCCAAGTTAATGAAGCATCAGTTCCGAGGCATGCCAGGAGGTACTTTTACTCCGTAGCTTCCTAGGTTCTTGCAAACTAGGGATCTCTCACAAGTCCAGATAAGACATGACATTTATAACCCACTAGTGAGCTATCTCTGGGTCTGTACCTTGATGCTTATGTTCTCCATCACTGGTAAGGAATGTTTTGTTTATACAAGCCTTCATGGTTTTAATTAGCATCCACCTTTTGATTTCCAATGTTCAGTGTGATTACTGATTCCATTTTGGGGACACATCTGAGGCAATTCTTAGGGTACATCACCTACAGACCCCTTGTTGCGTGTACCAGGTACTATGATCTTGCATGTGCCGCCATATGTATTTATCATTTCAGAAGGTGGACTGAAGAGCACTGTAGCAAGATGAGGCCAATTGTGCACCAACAAATTTGTTTATTTTACATGAAATATATGAATAAACAGAATATAGTTTTCACAAGGATATTCAATTAATTCCCTACTGCTTCTCATATCATAAGAGAATAAATTAAATGACCCTGGCCCTGTTGCAGGTTTAACACCGTCACGGGTTTGCAGTTGCTAAACTAACTGGCATTAACCATTTCACCTTTAGGCTGTATGCTTTCATATCTCCGTCTAAATCTCTCTGTTACTTTCTTAGGCTGATGAGAAAGTGTTTTAGGCTCAAACTGTCCTAGATGGAGAGAGCGAGAGAGCAGGGGAGAGAGAGAGAGAGAGAGAGAGACTCTGACTTCCGATGTTTCCCTCCCTCAGCTGTGTATTGAGGATTGGCTTGCTCAGTTGCAAAGTTGCCAGCTTGAATGAGAAAGCCCCCTGCCTGGGTGTGGAAACTCTCATCATCTGTTTAGCTAAGTGCCCTTCTGGGCACATTGAATGAAAGCCATTGTTGCATTAAGAGGGTGAACTGCCATGGAATGTGCTCAACGACTCCCTATTGTCTGAAAACTAATGTGATATGTGAGAATACATAATTTTTCTGGCTGTTTCATCAGGTATTCCACCTAATGGTCCTGAACAGCATGCTAGATTGCTTTGTGTATCCCTGGTAGTTAACCCTTTGTAAACAGAACCTGACCATGTATCAGTGCCATAATATAAACTAAAATCGCTCCTAAGGCAAATAGGTAAAATTTCCAACACGTTACATTCTTGAAGGAGCTAAATAACCACGAATGACGTTTCTAAAAACACAAATCTCTGTAAAATTCCATGCAAATTTTGCCTCACCCAATATAATCTAGTTCAGATCCAGATCAGTCCAAAATTCCAATTTATATCATTTTTTAACTCCAATCGGCTACATTCCATGATCTCAGCAGACTAGGAACTCATAGATTCTTTAATCATTCATGCCCATCTTTATAACCTACTACTCACTTCATAAAAACATATTCATTGTGGTCTTTTTGAAAGAAGTTTTCTTGCTACAGGAAACTTTGGTTTATCCGGAGGTTAACTGTCCGGAATGCTCGATCCACTGGCAAAAATCAGGAGCCGTTTCGTTAGGTTTTTTTTCTTTTCATTGCTTTTTTTTCCACCAGTCAGGCTCTGCAAGGTCTAGCTGAAGCCGTTGCTTAGCTACATAGACGCTTGCAAGGTACGGCCGACTGTTTAGAAGCTGAGGGTTTATTGCTAGATACGGAGCTAAAAGCTCCGTATGTTTTAACATTAGCGCTGGTTTGTCCAGCAGTTTTGATGGGACGGCAATGGCTCGGTCCCGTCGGTGCCGGATATCGCAAAGTTTCCTGTATTATGGACTTGTTTTCCACATATCTTGGGAGGAGAGGAGCACACTTTGTAATCTTGTTTGCGATGTGTTAATTTTGGATTTATGCCATCTCCTTAAATTATTGCCTAAAGTATTGTCTGAATTCCACGTCATCAGAAGATAATCCTATTTTTCTATGATTCAAAGAATGATATAACAGAGTAGGAGGCCAACTGACCTAGCTTGCCTGTGCCAACTCTCAGAAACAACTATCCATTTAGTACCAGTCTCCTGCCCTTTCATTTTTTTTTATTTTTCAAGTATCGATTCAGTTACTTTTTAAAGCTTTTATTATGCATTCTGCTTCCACCACTGTTCCTAACTTGTTTTACTTCAATTATAAATATTATTAAATCAAAGTTAAAGCTACCACTTTTTCCAATCATTCTACCTTTCAAATGCTAACTTTGGAACAGAGGCTGACCCTTTGTTTCTGCATAACACTAAAGGCTAAAGAAGAGGTCAGATCTCCCAGAATATCTTTATAAAAGCACATCACTGAACGTTCTATTCCACAGAGATGCAAAACCAATATTGCTGCTGTTTGTATCCTAATAGAGCTTGTCTCTAATACATCATTGAACAGGCACTCAAGGAATAATATAGCAAAGTCCTGTTCTTGATGTTGACACTGTAAGCTAATCTCTTCTACCTCTGAATGGCAGGCTTTTTTGAATTTATAATGATGACAGTGAATTGCTGGCAGCCACAAGATTATAGTTTCCTACTTCCATAAATAACAATTAGCAAAGCACTACATTTGAAAACCTTACATTCCAGAATTTTCCTTGTTCAACTGACCATCACAGCAATTACAAACTCAGTTAATACTGTAAAACTAGCTATTAGTGCAAAAAATAAGTGTTTGTAACTGTTGCGATTCACTAAGTGACAATTCTGTACTTCATTGCGGGTGCCCCCTTAACAATTTTCTTTTTTGGGTGCAATATTTAAAGTTCTCTCATCTTCCTTTATAGCCCATCCTCTTACACTTGGGATCTATAGTTTTTCTCTTTCCAGTATAAATACATCTGTCTGTTACCAAAACTGAATACGCTATTCTAAATGTGGCCTGAGACAATGTAGAGCCCAGGCATAATTTCTATTGACTTTGATTCTACTAACCTGGATGTATATATTCTAGCATACAACTAGCTTTTATAAAATTGCTTTGCCACCAGGACAGAGAAGGCTAAGTAAGTGGCTGTCACTGAACTACCTAAAAAGCAATGTAATGAAGCCTGTGCTACCAGGGTCTTGATGGTGTAGACACTGGCTTCGATGAGCAAAGGTACAGATACCTGGACCAATTAGAGCAAGTGCTACAGTACAGTCTGTCCAAGGTATCCAAAATCATTGCGGTCCATTCCACAACATAGCCCTGCAGAGTAGCTTTATCTTCGAGCACCCAAAAGACAGGCAGCAGTGGCAGAACAGAACCCTGACCAAGAAGCCAGAGGACACGTCTGCCCAAAGAACAGGGCAATCAAAGTTAAAGCTGGCTGTAATTGATAATGTATTCAGCGAGTGCATGAAACATCCATAGTGGAATAGTTATCTCTACCCAATATCCTGACCAAATAAAGCATCACCATCATATCCCACAATCTGATATCAGGACTCATGAATACAACTATACCCAGCTACAGGAAATTTTGGTTTATCCGGAGGTTGTATGTCCGGAATACTCGATCTAACGGCAAAAATCAGGAGCTGTTTTCTCTAAGTTTTTTTTTAGTTCTCGTACTTTTTTTTTTCCCCAGTCAGGCACTGCAAGGTCTGTAGCTTTCGCAACAGCTTCAGCTAGAGACACTTGCAGCTGCAGCTGACTCTTTAGAAGCTGTTGCTAAGCAACAGTGTTTGTTGTCAGATACGGAGAAGAAAACCTCCGTATGCTTCAACATTAACTTTGTATGTCCGGCAGTTTTGATAGATCAGCAACACGCCGGTCCCGTCGGTGCTGGATATCACAAAGTGTCCTGTAGTTGAATCTGCATCATTGAAAACTGTGTGGTGTACTTCTGTAACGTTGTATGGTGTGTGTCTTCTACTACCTAGACATGTGCTCCCCAGTGGCAGGAGGGAGTGTAGTGGATGCTCACACATGAATAATAACCATCAGGAGGAGCCACCGGCATCTGTGGAACCATACCTCAGCAGGGAATCAATGATCAGGAGAGAAAAATGAGAAAGGAGAAAGCTGAAACTCTGACTCCCTGAAAGCCCAATGATTAATAACGCATATAAGCCTACCCGACAATGGCAATTAACAGCTTGACCATATGCAGTCGTAATATTCAAACTATTTCTCATTAATTTCAGTTTCTTTCTTTTGGTCCTTCCTTTCTAGCTTAATTTGAAGTTGTATTTTGGGTTTACCTACCTATACCATCTGGTATTTTTATACCTCAATAAGGACGTCTCATTAACCTCTTTCTTTCAAAAAAAAGTTTAAGTTTCTCTAACCTTTTCTTTACAATTGGGATCAGTGCTGTTCATCCTCTCTGCACAATTTCCAAAGTTTGTATATGTATTTATCTAGTGTGGTAACCAAATGTGAACTAATCAGTACATTGTAAAGTCCTGCATAACCTCTGGAGACTTTACTGTTCTGGACATAAATACTAACATTCTATTCATTTTTTCAATTGCATCTCCACATTATCCAGAGACTAATTAATCTATCACTCCAAAGTCTCTTTCTAACTCTCCCTTTGCCCACTGCATACTATAGTACACTTCTTTAGACTAATATATGCAATGTCACAGTTTTCAGTGTAGAATTCCACCTGTCATTTGTCGACCCAAATGCATGGAGTATATTGTGTATATTTGAACTCTGGCAGGTGATGCCATGCTTGTATCTCTGACATTGCAAATCCTTCGGACTTTTCTACACACACATTGGTAATCATCTCTAATTCACCAATTTGACACATTATCTTCTCAAAACAATATTTCAGATGTAGCATTAAGATGCATTGTTATATAATTCAACACAATCTATTGTTTCTGTTGTTTATAAATATGTGCAGCATGTACCATGGAAAGATTATCTAATTTGTAGGGTTGTCTTCCACCCCAACCCCCCACAAAGGTAAATTCTCCACCCACTGCTGGAGGGGCCAAGTTTTATTTTAATGTGAAAAAACACAAAATCTGCTTTGATGTTTTGTGGCATCGTTTCAGAAGTGTCTCCATGTGACCCAGCCTGGGTCAGTGCAGTATACAAGTATGAGCTCTACCTTGGTTCATCATTTTATTTTTGCCTTAAGCCATTTACTGAGACATCAATTATTTACATTGCCTACAAGGCCAGAAGGATTGGCCAGGTGGGAGTTAGGTGTATGGAGGATGCTGCTTAAAGAAATGTAGGCAATCTTTTATTCTAAAGATCGATCCTCTGCACACCACTGAGACAATCAAGTAGTAATCATGAAGAGGAGGAAGGAGTTTGTTGTGGAGAAAGACTCTAACTGCCAAGGCAGATGATGTGCAAGATAAAGTGTCTTCTGTGGCTGTCATCAAAATAACGTTTAGTGACCGTGTGTACAAAGGCGTGGTTGCAAGGTGACCAAGGCTGGGAACTGAATATTCAGGGGTATTTGCCTTTTCTTAAAGGATAGGCGGAAAGGAAAAGGAGGTGGTGTAGCTCTGTTAATAAGGGATGAAATCAGTGCAGTAATGAGAAATGATATTGGCCTAGAAGATCAAAATGTAGAATCAGTTTGAGTGGGGATAAGAAATAATAAGGGTAAGAAGTCACTGGTGGGAGTGGTCTACAAGCCCCCAAACAGTAGCCACACTGCAGGACAGAGTATAAATCAAGAAATAATAGAGGCTTGTAAGAAAGGTATGGCTATAACTATGGGAGATTTTAATCTTCATATTGAATTTACAAAGCAAATTGGCAAAGGTAGACTTGAGGAAGAGTTCTTAGCATGTATACGGGATGGTTTCTTGGAACAATATGTTGTGGAACCAACCAGGGAGGAGACTATTTTAGATCTGGTAATGTGTAACGAGGCTGGATCTCGAAGTGAAGGATCCTCTTGGGAAGAGTAATCATAGCATGGTAAAATTTCAAATTCAGTTTGAGGGTGAGAAAGCAAGGTCTCAAACTAGTGTCCTGAACTTAAACAAAGGTAATTACAAAGATATGAAGGCAGACTTGGTTAAAGTGGACTGGGAAAATATATTATAGGGTAAGACTGTAGAAAAGCAGTGGCAAACATTTAAGGAGATATTTCATAACTCTCAGCAAAGATATATTCCAGTGAGAAAGAAAGACTCGAAGAGAAGGATGAACCATCCGCGGCTAACTAAGGAAGTAAAGGATGGTATCAAGTTGAAAACAAAAACATACAATGTTGCAAAGAATAATGAAAGGCCAGAGGATTGGGAAATTTTTTAAAAAACAGCAAAGGACAACTAAAAAATGATAGAGGGAAAAGATAGCTTATGAGAGTAAGCGAGCAAGAAATATAAAAACAGACAGTAAGAGCTTCTACAGATATATAAAAAGGAAGAGAGTAGATAAAGTAAACGTTGGTCCCCTAGAGGGTGAGTCTGCAAATTAACAATGGGAAACAGAGAAATGGCGGAGACATTGAACAAATATTTTGTATCAGTCTTCACGGTAGAAGACACTAAAAGCATTCCAATAATAGATAATCATGGGGCTATTGGGGGGCGGGGGCGGAACTTAAAACAATCACTGTCACTAGAGAGAAAGTACTGGGCAAACTAATGGGACTAAAGGTAGACAAGTCCCCTGGACCTGATGGCCTGCATCCTAGAGTCTTAAAAGAGGTGGCAGCAAAGATAGTGGATGCATTGGTTGTAATCTACCAAAATTCCCTGGATTCTGGAGAGGTCCCAACGGACTGGAAAACCGCAAATGTAACGCCCCTATTTAGGAAAGGAGGGAGACAGAAATCAGGCAACTGTCGACCAGTTAGCCTAACATCTGTCACTGGGAAAATGCTGGAGTCCATCATTAAGGAAGTGGTAGCAGGACATTTAGAAAATCATAATATAGTCAAGCAGAGTCAGCATGGTTTTATGAAAGGGAAATCATGTTTGACAAATTTCCTGGAGTTCTTTGAGGATGTAACGAGCAGGGTGGATAAAGGGGAACCAGTAGATGTTGTGTATTTGGATTTCCAGAAGGCATTCGGTAAGGTGCCACATAAAAGGTTACTGCAGAAGATAAGAGCTCACGGGGTTGGGGGTAATATATTAGCATGGATAGAGGATTGACTAACTAACAGAAAACAGAGAGTCGGGATAAATGGGTCATTTTCAGGTTGGCAAACTGTAACTAGTGGGGTGCCGCAGGGATCAGTGCTGGGGCCTCAACTATTTACAATCTATATTAATGACTTGGATGAAGGGACTGAGTGCAATGCAACCAAATTTGCTGATGATACAAAGATAGGTGGGAAAGCGTCTCCAAAGGGATATAGATAGGCTAAGTGAGTGGGCAAAAATCTGGCAGATGGAGTTTAATGTGGGAAAATGCAGTTATCCACTTTGGTAGGAACAATAAAAAAGCAAATTATTATTTAAATGGGGAGAGATTACAAAATGCTGAGGTACAGAGGGATCTGGGGTCCTTGTACATGAATCACAAAAAGTTAGCATGCAGGTACAGTAAGTAATTAGGAAGGCAAATGGAGGTTTGACCTTTATTGCATAGGGAATGGAGTATAAAAGTAGGGAAGTCCTGTTACAACTGTACAGGGCGTTGGTGAGACCACACCTGGAGTACTGCGTACAGTTTTGGTCTCCTTATTTAAGGAAGGATATACTTGCATTGGAGGCAGTTCAGAGAAAGTTCACGAGGTTGATTCCGTAGATGAAGGGGTTGCCTTATGAAGAAAGGTTGAGCAGGTTGGGCCTATACTCATTGGAGTTTAGAAGAATGAGAGGGAATCTTATTGAAACATCTAAGATTCTGAAGGGGCTGGACAGGGTAGATACAGGGAGGATGTTTCCCCTCATGGGGGAATCTAGAACTAGGTGGCATAATTTCAGAATAAGGGGGCACCCATTTAAATTGGAAATGAGGAAGAATTTCTTCTCTCAGAGGGTCATGAATCTTTGGAATTCTCTTCCCAGAGAGCTGTGGAGGTTGGGTCATTGAATATATTTAAGGTGGAGATGGACGATTTTTGAAAGGTATGGGAGTCAAGGGTTATGGGGGGCGGGCAGGGAAGTGAAGTGGAGTTGAGGCCAAGATCAGATCAGCCATGATCTACATCAGAAGGAGACCTACATCAGAATGTTGTTTATAGACTACAGCTCAGCATTCAACACTATCGTCCCCAACAAGCTGGCCACCAAACTCCAAACTCTTGGCCTGAACACTTCCCTCTGCAACTGGACCCTGGACTTCCTAACAAACAGACCCCAGTCTGTCAAATTAGGTAACCACACCTCCCCCCCACTGACCCTGAACACGGGGGCCCCACAAGGATGTGTGCTGAGCCCCCTCCTTTACTCCCTCTTCACCCACGACTGTGTGGCTGTTAATGGTTCCAACACCATCATCAAGTTCGCAGATGACACCACGGTAGTAGGCCAGATCACCAACAACGATGAGTCAGCCTACAGGGAGGAGGTCCAGCATCTCGTGAAGTGGTGCGCCGACAACAACCTGGCCCTTAACACCAAGAAAACAAAGGAAATAATCGTGGACTTCAGGAAGTCCAAAGGCGGAAGTCACACCCCCATCCACATCAATGGGGCGGAAGTGGAAAGGGTGGCCAGCTTTAAGTTCCTCGGAGTCCACATCACGGAAGACCTCTCCTGGTCCCTCAACACCACCTCTCTGGTGAAGAAGGCCCAGCAGCGCCTATATTTCTTGAGGAGGCTGAAGGGATGTAATCTGTCACCCCCGATCCTCTCTAACTTCTACCGCTGCACTATAGAGAGCATCCTGACAAACTGTATCACGGTATGGTACGGCAGCTGTAGCTCCCATGACCGGAAAGCCCTGCAGCGGGTAGTCAAAACTGCCCAACGCATTACCGGCACCCGGCTACCGACCATAGAACATATATATCAGAAACGCTGCCTACGGAGGGCACGGTCCATCATCAAAGACCCTACCCACCCCAGCCACAGTCTGTTCGCCCTCCTACCATCTGGAAGACGCTACAGATGCATTCGCACCCGTACGACCAGATTTAGGAACAGCTTCTTTCCCAGGGCTGTCATCCTACTGAACTCCACAAATAAACACTAAAGCCTGCACATCTGCCGATGCACTTTATTATGGTCATATTTATGCTAATATATATGTACAAATGTATGTTGAAATGGTAAGTGTCCTAATCCAAATTGTACACTCTCGGGAGCCGCAAGCCTACATTTCGTTGTACTGCATTTGTGCACTAACAATGACAATAAAAGTTGATTTGATTTGATTTGATTTGATCTTATTGAATTGCGGAGCAGGCTCGAGGGGCCAAATGACCTACTCCTGCTCCTACATCTTATGTTCTTATGTGTGTGGATTACTCTATGCAGTTACTTTGCGCATACTATCTAAAAACACCTAATTCAAGGATTTGATACTTTCTAGGTAAAAGGTTTGTTCCCTATGGATGGCCAGTGAAACCTTTTTTCTCACTCTGATTAATGAAGGGGAGATTAAAAATTAGGGATCACAGTTTCATGATAGGATATATACAGGTTTCCTACCAACTGTGTATACCTAAGTATTGCATGATCAGAGTGCCAAATTAGGTAAGGCAGATCAACCAGTGCCTCAATCTTACTGGTACATGGTGTTGACAACACTCACTAACTGCATTGTTTTCCAAAAAGATGCTTAGATCACAGGTCCCAAGGTTTGAAAGCAGGATAAATTAATTTTTAACCTTCATCGGTCTTGGTGCTTCATTCTGCTTTTGCCTTAAGCCACTTCCTGAAAGGGAAATACCCATTATTTATTGGGGCTGAAACTTCATAACCTGCCTTTTCTTTTTACAGATGCTGACTGACTTGGTGTCGATTTCAAGCATCTTTTGCTTTTTTACATTACCAGTTTAAGCTTTTTAGTTTACTAAACCAGATTAAGGACTCAAGACAGACCATTTGGATTTACTTCCCACACTGCCCTCATGACCTGAATGATGGTCTCCTCGGAACCTAAAGGAAGAGGATCAAGAAAGGCTTGAACAGGCATGAACATAGCTTCTGCCACAGGATAACAAAATGTTGCAAATATGATAGATATTACACTGCAGAAAAGAAGATTAATGTTGATGTCCATGAACGCGATGGCAAGGCACAATCTCATGATCATCCTGTCCCAACAGGCAGGACATTAATCAGATGCCTTCTGGATCCAGATGCAGAATCTAACTGACAGCTAAGATGGAAGTTCTCTCCTGTGGAATAGTGAGATCAGATAAGTAGTCCTCAATGCTAGAAAATCATGATTTACCAGAATCACCGTTGCTGCCTCAGCCCCAATTTTTATGCAATGCCATGGGCATTGAGAAGAAAAACAGTCCAGCCTCCAGACTGACACGACCTCAGTTTTCAAGCAGAAAGCCCATTCATCCCATAGATGAGCTCCACTGCCTGCTCCACTTCCTCATCTACATGCTGCCCTTTGGCAACATCATCCACAGATGTGGTCACCTTCCACCTGACACCAAACTCTACCTCTCCACCTCCTCTCTGACCCCCTCCACTCTCTCTGTGCTTTCAGATAGCTTGTTCTGGATGAGCTGCAATTTCCTCCAGCTAAACAAATGGGAAGACCAAAGCCAACTTTGGCACCCAGCGCAATCTCCATACTCTCATCACTGACTCTATTCCCCCTCCCCAGTCTCTGCCTCAGGTTGAACCAGAAAGTTTGCAAATTCAGCATCCCATCTGACCCCAAGCTGACATTTCAACCATGTCCTCTCTGATGCACTATCAACAACACCAAAGACTACGAGTTGAACTTATACAAAGTAGGCTTTTATTGACTAAGAACTGGAGCATGCCTCTGCTAGTGGATCCATCCTAAGAGCTCCCGGGGGAAGGGTGGTGAGTCACCTTTATACCCGGGCTTAGGGGTGGAGCCAGGGGCGGAGACATGCCCGGACCTGTACAGAGTTAGCAGTGGTTTACCACACAGACATGTACAGAGTTAGCAGTGGTTTACCACATTCACCCCTCGTTTAAAAAAGAGTCCAGCGGGGTGAAGTGTTTCAAAAGTTCGTATACGAAAGTCTCTCCGGGAGTCTTGTCTGCCGTAATGATCTTCGTGGTGCCGGTTGCGGCGGTTCTTTGCCCGCGGCCGCTTCTCGCGTGGGACGGAGCACTGGCGTGTCGTCCTCTCGGGGTAGGGATGGCACCGGCATGTCTTCAGTTCGTGGTAGACACCCCGGTGGTGCGTCGTGGGTAGTGGTGGTGGGTGGAGGTAGTGAATGGTGATCGATGGTGTTTCGGGTGGTACCTGAGGGTGCGAGGTCTCGAATTGAGACTGTGTCCTCCCGCCCGTCAGGATACGCCACATAGGCGTACTGTGGGTTGGCATGGAGGAGGTGAACCTTTTCGACCAGGGGGTCCGTCTTATGGCTCCTCACGTGTTTCCTGAGCAGGACGGGTCCCGGAGACGTCAGCCATGGCGGTAGTGATGTCCCCGAGGTGGATTTCCTGGGGAAGACGAACATCTTCTCGTGAGGGGTGGCGTTTGTGGCAGTACAGAGCAGTGATCGTATGGAGTGGAGCGCATCGGGGAGGACATCTTGCCAGCGGGAGATTGGGAGGCCCTTGGATTTTAGGGCGAGCATGGCGGTCTTCCACACCGTTGCGTTCTCCCTCTCTACCTGTCCGTTACCCCGGGGGTTGTAGCTGGTAGTCCTGCTCGTGGCTATGCCCTTCTCGAGCAGGTACTGGCGCAGCTTGTCGCTCATGAACGACAAGCCCCTGTCGCTGTGGATGTAATTGAGGAAGCCAAGTATGGCGAACAAGTCGTTGAGGCACCTGATGACTGTGGCGCTGGTCATGTCCGGGCAGGGGATGGCGAAGGGGAAGCGGGAGTACTCGTCAATAATATTGAGGAAGTACGTGTTGCGGTCAGAGGAGGGAAGGGGCCCCTTGAAATCGACGCTGAGACGTTCGAAGGGGCGGGTGGCTTTAATCAGGTGTGCCCTGTCTGGCCGATAAAAATGCGGTTTGCATTCGGCGCAGACCTGGCAGTTCCTGGTCATGGTCCTGACCTCCTCGATGGAGTATGGCAGGTTGCGAGCTTTAATAAAATGGAAGAACCTGGTGACCCCCGGGTGGCAGAGATCATTGTGGAGGGTCCGTAGCCTATCGACTTGTGCGTTGGCACATGTCCCACAGGATAGGGCGTCTGGGGGCTCATTAAGTTTCCCGGGCCGGTATAAGATATCGTAGTTGTAGGTGGATAACTCGATCCTCCACCGCAATATCTTATCATTTTTGATTTTCCCCCTTTGTCTGTTGTTAAACATAAATGCTACTGACCGTTGGTCAGTGAGCAGGGTGAAACGTTTACCAGCCAGGTAATGCCTCCAGTGCCGTACAGCCTCCACTATCGCCTGGGCCTCCTTCTCGACTGAGGAGTGTCGAATTTCGGGGCCCTGGAGGGTCCGTGAAAAGGCCACGGGTCTCCCCGCCTGGTTAAGGGTTGCGGGTAGGGCGAAGTCGGATGCATCGCTCTCCACTTGGAAAGGGATGGACTCATCCACTGCGTGCATTGTGGCCTTCGCAATGTCCTCTTTTATGAGGGTGAAGGCCGCACGGGCCTCTGCCGTCAGGAGGAAGGAGGTTGACTTGATGAGGGGCCGGGCTTTGTCCGCATAGTTGGGCACCCACTGGGCGTAGTAAGAGAAGAACCCTAGGCATCTCTTCAGGGCTTTTAGGCAGTGGGGGAGGGGTAGTTCCACGAGGGGGCGCATTCGGTCGGGGTCGGGGCCAATGACTCCGTTTTCCACCACGCAGCCAAGAATAGCGAGGCGCGTGGTGCGGAACATACATTTTTCTCTGTTGTATGTCAGATTCAGCCGTTGGGCCGTACGGAGGAATTTTTCTAGGTTGGCGTCGTGGTCATGCCGGTCATGGCCGCAGATGGTGACGTTGTCTAGATAGGGGAAGGTGGCCTGCAGCGCATTCTGGTCAACCATCCGGTCCATCTCCCTTTGGAAGACCGAGACCCCGTTGGTGACGCGGAGGAAGTGGTAGAGGTGACCGTCAGCCTCGAAGGCCGTGTACTGACGGTCCTCAGGCCTGATGGGGAGCTGGTGGTATGCCGACTTCAGATCAATCGTCGAGAGTACCCGGTATTGTGCTATCTGGTTGACCATGTCAGATATGCGGGGAAGTGGGTATGCGTCTAATTGCGTGTATCGATTGATCGTCTGGCTGTAATCAATAACCAGGCGCTGTTTTTCGCCGGTCTTCACTACCACCACTTGGGCTCGCCATGGGCTGGTGCTGCCCTCGATAATCCCTTCCCTCAGGAGTCTTTCTACTTCTGATTTAATAAAGCTCCTATCCCCGGCACTGTACCGCCTGCTTTTAGTAGCAATTGGCTTGCAGTCTTTGGCGAGGTTAGCGAACAACGGGGGGGGTTTGACCTTCAGGGTGGACAGGCTGCATACTTTGCGCGGCGCCGTGTTTAAATTCTGCCGGCTGCAGACTGCAAGTGGGGGCAGGGGCCCGCCATATGCCATCGTGACGCTCTCCAGATGGCACTGGAAGTCTAATCCTAGCAGTACGGGAGCGCAGAGCTGTGGCAGGACAAGGAATTTGAAATCTCTGTACTCCACGCCGTTCACTGTCAGAGTCGCTACACAGTAGCTGCCGACGTCCGCCGTATGGGACTTTGAGGCCATAAAGACCTGGTGGCGTGTGGGCATAACCGATAGGGAGTAGCGTCGCACCGTGTCGGGGTGGATGAAGCTCTCCGTGCTTCCGCAGTCGAAAAGGCAATTTGTGGCATGGCCATTTACCTTTACGTTCATCATGGACCTGGCTAGTTGATGGGGCCTAGATTGGTCCAGGGTGATGGAGGCCATCATCGAGGTCGGTGGGTCGCTGTAGTATTCGCCCGCGCCGGGGGCCTGGTCCCGAAATGGTGTCCAAGATGGCGGCTCCCCCGCGGCTGGTGGTGCCCAAAGTGGCGGCCCGCACGGCTCACACGTGGTTGGTGGGGTCCAAAATGGCGGCCTGTACGGTTCACACGCGGCGCTGCTGGAATTGGGGGTCGATTTCGCCCTGCACACTCTCGCATAGTGGCCTTTCTTGCCGCATTTGGAGCAGGTCGCGTCCTTTGCTGGGCATTGCTGTCTGGGGTGCTTGGCCTGGCCGCAGAAGTAGCATTTCTGGCCTCTGGTCATTGCAGCTGTAGTTGGGCTGCTGGCGGCTTGTGGCCTTACCGGGTCCCAAGATGGCTGCTCCCGTGACATCCATGTGGCCATCCGGTCAGGGGGGTAGGCGTCCACATTCTGGAGGGCCACGTCTAACGAGTTAGCGAGGGCCACCGTCTTCTGCAGGTCGAGCCCCCTCTGTTCCAGCAGCCTCTGCCGTGTATAGTTGGACCTGATGCCGGCTACGTAGGCGTCTCGGATCAGGTCTTCCGTGCATTCCTTGGCCGTCACCGCTTTGCAATTACAGGCCCGGCCGAGGACTTTCAGTGCCAGTAAATATTCGGCGCCCGATTCCCCGGGGCGCTGTTTTCGGGTAGCCAGGAGGTGTCTGGCGTAGACCTCGTTAACAGGCCTCACGTATTGTTCCTTTAGCGTCGCGATGGCGGCCGCGTAAGTTGTGGCGTCTCGGATGATCGAGTAGACTCGGTGGCTCACCCGTGAGTTCAAGACAAGCCGTTTCGCGTCATCTGTAGTGACGGTAGTGCTGGAGGCCTCCAGGAAGGCTTCGAAACAGCTCGGCCAGTGTTCAAAGTTATTGGCTGCATCTGCTGCTTGAGGATCCAGGTCTAAACGTTCCGGCTTCAAGATTTGCTCCATGTCGAAAATTTAGTCAATAAAATTGATGCACTATCAACAACACCAAAGACTACGAGTTGAACTTATACGAAGTAGGCTTTTATTGACTAAGAACTGGAGCATGCCTCTGCTAGTGGATCCATCCTAAGAGCTCCCGGGGGAAGGGTGGTGAGTCACCTTTATACCCGGGCTTAGGGGTGGAGCCAAGGGCGGAGACATGCCCGGACCTGTACAGAGTTAGCAGTGGTTTACCACACAGACATGTACAGAGTTAGCAGTGGTTTACCACACTCTCCATCACAAAGACTTCCTGCTTCTCCCTCCATAACAATACCCACTTCTGCCCCTATCTTTGCCCATCTGCCGCTGAAACGCTAAGCCAATTCCTTGTCACCTCCAGACTCCTCCAATCCAATCCTCTTCTGGCCGCTCTGCCATCCTCCACTTTACATTAACTTCAGCTCATTCAAAACGCTGCTGCCCGTATCCTGTCCCACAGCAAGTTCCACTTGCCCATTACCCCTGTTATAATTCTAACTTTAATAAAACCATCAAATGGCCTTACTGTCCGATCTTCAGGTTCTTAGTCAGCATTCTTATCTTCTTTCCCTAGATCCGATCAACAACTTGCATTTATATAACGCCTTTAATGTAGTAAAACATCTTAAGGTGCTTCCACAGGAGTGCAATCAAACAAAAACTGTCACCGAGCCAAAGAACGAGACATTAGGACAGGTGGCTAAAAGCTATGTGAAAGAGGTTGGTTTTAAGGAGCATCTTAAAGGAGGAGAGAGACACGGAGAGGTTGAGGGAGGGAATTCTAAAGCTTAAAACCTAGACGGCTGAAGGCACAACTACCAATGGTGGGCCGAAGGAAGTGAGGGACAAGAGGCTACAGTTGGAGGAATGCAGAATTGGAGGAGGGTTGTAGGGCTGGAGGAGGTTACAGAGATTGGGAGGGGCGAGGCCATGGAGTGATTTGAACACAAGGATGAGAATTTTAAAATGGAGGCGTTGGTGGACCGGGGGCCAATGTAGGTCAGTGGGCACAGGGGTGATGGGTGAACGGGACTTGGTGAGAGTTAGGACACGGGCAGCAGAGTTATGGATAAGCTTAAGTTTGTGGAGAGTGGAAGATGGGAAGCCAGTCAGGGCAGCGTTGGAATAGACAGTGGCTGAATCTTACAGGGTAGAGCCCACTTTTATCCATCAAGATGAAAAAGATTTTAAAAATTAACATATTGAAGATTTCAAAGAAATATATCTACTAAAGATTGCAGCATACTCTCACTATGAAGAAACAATTAGAGAACTTGAATAGTGTAGAATATTTAACCAGGCTGAAGAAAACAAACAAATGCTCCAGGTTAGAGCTCACCATTATACACTAGGCAGGAATGGCAACACAGGAAGAATTCCGACATCAAGATGTCACAAAACCACTTTAAGTAAGGTCACCCCTTTATGTGATTCTTTCCAGTGAATATGGCCTGGCCCTAAATTGTGTGGTGGTTGCATTCTTTAGAAGAACATATTTTACAGATACACACATTTTAATAAAATAAATTAAACTTCTGGATATTTCTAATTTGCAACAGCTGCCAAAAGTCACAATATTGATGAGTTAACCAATTACCTTTTGAGTGAAACTGTGGGATGGCAACTTCTGTTTCAGTCTTCATCGTTTTCAGCAATCGATTTCTTTGTTTTTTCTTTTCTTGAGAACATGCCTAAGCAAATGCAAGTAACAATAAGCATGGGAGCTCTGAATTAAAATTCACCAACACAGTAGATAAGGTGAACTCCATGATCTTTCTAATTTGCTAGCCATTGGGTAATCTCTCCTAAAGAACTTCTTCCATTCTAAGCAACACCACATATCTATCTTCGGCCTCTGGGCTGAGACTGCTTGAAGTTTGCCCTGATCCAATTCCTTGGTCTTTGCTGACAAGTACGGCTAATATTATCTGATCATTTTGTTCTACACCGATTGCTTTGCAACTAAGTGGCTTGATAGGCCACAGCAGTGGGCATCAAGAATGAACCACATATTTTGGGATTGAAGTCATGCAGAAGCCAGACCTGGTAGCACATAAATTACCTGATTTATTGAGTTCAATTTCATATCTTGCCATGGCAGGATTTGATCTCGCAACATCTGGGTTGTTAGTCCAATACCTTAATTGTTACACTACCGTATTATGACATTCTTCTCTACCAAGAGCTGGACACAAAAAAGCCCTCAGTTTGGACAATTTTAAGGATTTCCACAACAGGAAACTCCTGCTACAAATTCCAGATCCAAACTGACATAATCTCAACCAGTCAGTATAACAAGATCATACCGTGCGATTGGGAATTTCTAATTTGCAATATGCTCCAAAAAGTTAAATATTGCATCAACTAAATTCCCATATATATGGAAACCTACTTAGAAGTTATTTTTATTTTCAATGGCAGTCTTGAGCTGGTTCCATTTTAATATTGGGGACTTCATAAGCACCCACCTGGAACTGTGTGATTTAATTAATAGTCCCCAGGAGACTGCACTGTAGTCAAAGTAACAATGCATGTACATTAGTTAATCTCCTGTGGCATTTCACATGGGGAGTTGAGATCAAGTGCAAGTTTTAGGTGAAGCCTGGTTAGAGGGTCGGTAATAATTGGGCCAGGATATGCAAATATTATTCCGTACCCATTTTTAAGTCAAACATTCTGTCAAGGGGCCTGTCTCTTAGTTGCTCCCTAGGAATTTACCCAGATGAACCAGTTATCAAAGTAGGGGTGGGCATGTAGCTTTTTGAGGCTCAGATGCACAACTCTGAAACAGTTAGTTTGAAGCAGTGTATTGGCTGCATTTACCAGCCACTCAAGCACACACCAGCTTTTGATGTCATTTTCTCTTGGCTACCTGAAAGTAGGTATCTTTGATAGTGATGTACATCTCTGGAGCACTCTGCTTGAATAATAGTGGCAGAGAAAATAACTTGATTTTTTTTCCATTGTGTTCAAGCTTCTAAGGTCAAGAATGGGTCAAATTCCCCAGTGCTCCAGGGGAGCTCAAAACAGCAGCAATATAAACTGTTCCTTTCAGTTGTGTCATCACCTTGATAGCTAAAGAGAATAATAAACCTATTTGGTTTAAACTATGCATCGCTTGGGGGGAGATTTTTCTCATCCCCCAAATGATAGATGACACTATGCCCTTGAACCTGGAGAGCAGTCCCTCAAAATCCAGAATACACCCTTGGTCAAAGCTCTCTCTGACTTGGGCATCAGTGGCGATGTTCACTCACTGACTTTCACATACGACATGGTTACAAATTACAAATTTGGATCTTGCCTTAGATAATTATTTAGATAGAGCAGTGCTGATGACTCTTATAAAGTGGTTTGATTGTCTTATGTTTAAGGGTGTCCCCATACTGCTCAATATCTAAATATAGGATAGCGTAACTCAGGCGGGTAACAATAGGACTCTCTTGTCATCTGAGCCAGTATTTATACTTTTTACGTCTGCCTCGCCAATATTTTCCAAGGTGGACCATGAAAACACTTGGCAATATGAGACCAGGCACAATGGGTAAAGCAGTATTAGTTCTCAGACAGCAAGTGAACAACAGAACAACAGTTATTATTGGACTCACTTAATTCAATCAGTCCAACTTATCTTCACATATTAGAAAATAATGAACACACTATGCTTCCTCAGGTCGTCTTGCTCGATTTAAACAAAAGAACCTCTAACTACCCTATTGCATTACATCTTTCTGAGTCTGTCAAAAGCCTATTCCAGTTTTCTGTTTAAAAACCTGACTGTAGTGTCAGTCCCTATTTCTATCTTCCTGCATTCAGCACCAGTGGGAAGCTTATGCCAGACAACCCCTGTTGAGCACTTGGGGTCAGAGACTTCCCAAAACAATGTGTGTGACGCATTTATTGATTACCAAGACAGGCTAAAAAATTGCTTACTGTCTTCATCCTTAAGGAAACAACTGCAATGCCTAGCTTATTACCATTGTAACCAACTTTTATCTCAGTGTTCTTTTTTAAAATTGTGTGAATACATTTTGCTTTAACAAAAAATTTCAAAATTTAAATGCAACTCTTTTTCAAATCTTTTCTGCGACAAAATGGTTAAAAATCCCAAACCATGACATGGCTTATCTCCAGTGTTGGATACAATAGTGCCTTGGATTTACGACTTCCCCCGTGTGACTG
The DNA here is from genome assembly GCF_052327205.1 of Somniosus microcephalus. NCBI lineage: Eukaryota > Metazoa > Chordata > Chondrichthyes > Squaliformes > Somniosidae > Somniosus > Somniosus microcephalus. The sequence continues at coordinate 247,352,642 of NC_140987.1, forward strand.
GGTTGCTCCGTTGTACGAAAGATGTTTTTATGTGCAAGTAGTTATTATCTGACAGAGTACTGGATCGCAAGTATAGTCCCTTGGATTTCATTTAAAATGTTGCCTTGTTGCTATGAAAATATATATTTTTAATCCTTTCGAGTCCAAATCTACGTCATTTTAGTTCTACACAGCACCACAATGCGACTCAATGTCACAGACAGGCTTGCCCTACTTTAGGCAGATGCACCAATTTTAGCAGAAGATGCCTCACACAATACAGATGAATGTACTTCATTCACATGTGTATTTACTCAACAAACATCTACCACCATTAAGTAACCAAAAAAGTAAACCACTCACATCAAAAAACACTTGCATACTTTATTTTTCATTATACCATTTTACTAACAAACGCATAAACAGGTTAAAGTTCACATGCATGCGGCCTGCGAATATGAATATTGAGAACACATGCCCAATGACGGTGTCTATCACTCATTTTTTTAATTTATTAATCAGAAATGCAATTAGGCACATCTGGATTCTCAATTAGCCACATGTGGCTAACATATTAGGCAACACTGTCCTAGAGCTAGATCCAGCACCATCTCTTTCCGTATTGAACTAAAAACATAAGTGATCTGGAAACAAGTCCTCGACACATTGTAGAAAGCTCTCCTCTTTTTTGCTACTTACATTATTTTACCACAGTCTAACTTTAGATAATTATAATCACCCATTATTACACCCCTGTTGTTCCTTTTTTCCAATTTACTACTTCAGTCTTTGTCTTAATTATGCCCATCTTAATCTTTATCTTAAACCTTATTATGTTGTGATCGCTATTGCCCAGATGTTCCCCTATGCTTATTTCTCTTATCTATTCTGGTTCATTTCACATTACTAGATCCAAAAGAGCACCCTCTCTTGTTGGGCTTTTTATATACTGGGTAAGAAAAAAGTCCTGCACACATTGTAAAAACTGTACCCTGTACCCTTTTTGCTATTTTATTTGGGGGCAGTTAAAATCTCCCATGATTATTATTCTATGTCCTTTTCTCATTTCACGTATTAGCTTACATATTTCTTCCTCCACCTACTTTCCACTATTAGGTGTTCTGTAGCATACCCTATTAGCATGATCGATTAGCGTATTAATTAAGAAAACATGTGCTCCGGATCAAAATAACAAAATGACTACTGCAAATGCCAGAAAGATGGAAAAATAATGAAGCCCTTATAAAGTGCAAGAAAATGAGACTGTTGTACAGGAAACTTTGGTTTATCCGGAGGTTAACTGACCGGAATGCTCAAGCCACCGGCAAAAATCAGGAGCCGTTTCGTTAGGTTTTTTTTCTTTTCGTTGCTTTTTTTTCACCAGTCAGGCTCTGCAAGGTCTCGCTGAAGCTGTTGCTAAGCTACAGAGAACCTTGCAAGGTACGGCCGACTGTTTAGAAGCAACAGGGTTTGTTGCCAGATACGGAGCTCAAAATCTCCGTATGTTTCAACATTAGCGCTGGTTTGTCCGGCAGTTTTGATGGGACGGCAACAGCTCGGTCCCGTCGGTGCCGGATAGCACAAAGTTTCCTGTATTGTGGACAGTAAATCTCCCATTTTTTGGCCAACATGTCCATGACACATACTGTATGAAGAACAAATAATTTTATAAGTGAAAGTTAAATAGTCCAAATTACTGGATTACCATATTCTTGAAAGCAGAGAATAATGTATTTCACATTAACCTGAGCATTCAGCATTACTTGTGCCAAAACTAATCATACTGTTCATTAATTGCCAAGTGCACAACTACTGTACCATTATAATGATAGCCATCTACCATTTATCATAACCAGAATTACTAAATGTTCAACATAAATATAGATTAACTATATTATTGTCTTAACTAAGATATCCGATGAGAAAGGTTCAGGAATATTAAACATTACACAGACTTTAATGGGTCATAAGCTAATTCTCCAATTTGCATTCATAGATATATGGCTGCAGACTATTATATCAAAACAATTACACATTTTTAAATTAAAATCTCTATCAACCTTCTACACTAATTACTTCAAGTATATTGTTTTAAGCCATCTTGGAATTTACTATAAGGCTCATGTATGCAAAAGAAGATTTATTTTTTGTTTATTTCTCTAATGTGTACATTGTAAAACACATCAATGATTTTACTCTGTGTACCGCCTATAGTATTAAGAGGTTTCCCCATTAGGGGCTTTAGTCAAATTTTGACAAACATGGACTGCTGACTATAAATTCGGCTTTTTGTTTTCGTTGCAGGATTTCCTACTTACCGTATTTCTTGTTGCTGTTGGAGCCCTTTGCTGAGCAGTCTTCACTATCAATTCTCCCAAACTCTCAGCAGCAGTCTCCTCGGAGTCACTAGGATGGAAATACAGTGGGAAAGTGTGTTCTTATTGAAAGAACAAACCTTTACAACAGGCAGGAGTTTCAATCTTAATGCAGAAAAATATAAGTGTAAATACCCCCTGAATGGAAATTAATAACAAAGCACCTCATTTTCAACCATCATTCAATTAACATTAGTTCAATGACTGTGCAGAAAACATACATGAAATAATTAGTGTGGATGGTTCTTAATTTAAAGGATGTTAAACAGCTTGTAAGCATCTGGTAGCAAGCTAAAATAGGTCATTCAAAATTTATCTAACTAAATTAAGAGGAAAAAATTCGTTTCTCCTCCTGGATCGACATGTCATAAGATAACTAAACTGACTTAGCAGGGTTGCCTGGGAATCCTTAGCTGTCAGTGGTGAATATGCAAAGGGCCAGCAAATTAAATCAACCTGCCAAACTGTCAATTTCAAGCCTCATGACTGCATGAAAATGGTATCACTGAAAGAAATCATGCATTGCCTTATTCTGGATTTCCTGGCATTAATTCAAAAATTCATGCAGTTGGAGCTAATTTCACATGCAAATTTCAGTCAATAAGCTTGAAGCAAGACATCCCATGACTATTCAAAAATCTGACAGCATTTCTTTTCCCCCCCCGAATATGAAATCGACAGTAGATAAAATCCAATCTCCATTTGCTTACAGTTTGCATATCCACACTGTCCTATCTGCAGGGCTAAGTTAATGAGAACTGTACCTGGCTCCAGTTACATCTTCCCACCCATCCTTACTGAAGTGCTCAAAGACCGTGCTCATCTCCTTGATGGAGCGGTTGAGAAAGCTCTGGTACCGTTTCATGGAATTGGTTTTTCTTCTTTTTGCTCTGGGATTGTAGCCTACTGCTTTACACACACAGTTGCCATTGCTGGCTCCCTCTATAGTTCTGGCTTTGGCGGCGACAGTCTTAGACTCAAGTGCTTCCTGCAGCTTCTGTATTTGCTGCAATAACTCCTTATTTTCATTTCTCAACTGTATTGTGTCTGCCATTTGCCTCTTTACAGAGGAAGCTTCTGTTTTCAATCCTTCTATCATTGCATCTAGCTCATTTTTTTCTCTTTTAATTTGTTGATTTGCCTTCATCAGTTCTTCTATTTCGATGACTTGGTTGTCAGATTCAGTCTGAAGTTTGCTGTGGGCTGTTTTCAATGAAGCTTTGGCCTGGATCAATTCCTCCTTTGCTTCTCTCAGGTCTTTGGCTTCTCTCTGAATAGTTTTGAGCTTCTTTTCCAAATGGTTGATCTGAAACAGGAAACCAATTACTTTAAGTTTAGCTTTAAAAGTAAGGATGCTCCTCCTCAATTGTTTTGAGAAGTGCCTAACTGAGCCCCACAGCCCACACGTTCCCAGGCCCAATTTCCTGCCTGTGCCGAGTTAGCTGATTTCATCAAGGAAGGCAAAAGGGGTGTTGGAATAGGTTTCAGTGCCTCGAGACTAGGAAATGAAAATAAAACAAACAGTCACTGCTGCAAATCACAGAGCTCTCTCATTCTGGCTACTGGCATTCATTGGGAAAGATTGGTCCTGTTAAGAGGGCACTGGTGACCTGCTTAATGCAGCAGTGCATCACAGATTGGGAGATGTCTCCTGTAGCAACCTGGATGGAGCCTGAGGCGAGAAAGGTTCAGGGCAGTGGTGACTTTGACGGCCACTGGCAAAGCCTGGCTCCCTGGTTCAGCCCGCCTGGTGAAGCTCAACCTCCTGACACACTGTTCCTGGGATGTCCGGATAAGTAACTCGGCCTATAGATGCTGTGGTCTGGCCTTCTGCAAGCAGCAGCCCCCACCACCCCCCCGCCCCGCCCACCACCACCCCACCGGCTGTGCTCTACAGGCCCAGACAGTGCTCATCCTAGTTGCTGCTGCTGCTGTGGCTGCTCTTCCTTCAACTGTTCACCCATCCAGAATAAAGAAGCAAAGACCATGATAAGCTGAAAATGCTTTGTCAGGGTGAGTAAGGCAAATAAGTCAAAAAGAAGTAATCTCCAAGCTCTGAAATGGCTTAGCAATGCAGTAATCAGAAAAGCATGGAGATTCTATTAATCGAAGTGAATGCAGGTGAGTGCCCCTTTAAATATTGGTCCAGTCATGTCTGTCAGTTTCTGCGGCTAATCCTGCAAGGTATTACTGGGCGGGTTGGATGCTGGTCGGGACTTCCGTCCTGCCCAGTTAAGATAGCGTCAGATTTCCAATGACATCATGGGTCACCAATTGAAATATATTCATCAGTCTGTAAAAATCATGAATCCACAGCAGGAATGGGGCAGTAGATGGATTCCCCCATTTTAACCACTCACCTGCCCTGTTTGCGTCAGGCGGGTAGGGTTAAAATTAGGGCTATAGTGTCACTTACGCGTATATGTTACAAATAAATGAATGTGGTATTTTAATAATTAAATTGCTACAATGGGTAGCATGTGCACATGGCTAATTAAGTGGTGGAGCACAAGCTTAACTCCTCACTCTATTAAAGAAAGAAAGGCAGACAGACTTGCATTTATATAGCGCCTTTCGCGACCACCGGACATCCCAAAGTGCTTTCCAGCCAATGAAGTACTTTTTAGTTTGAAGTGTAATCACTGTTGTAATGTAGGAAACGTGGCAGCCAATTTGCACACAGCAAGCTCCCACAAACAGCAATGTGATAATGACCAGATAATCTATTTTAGTGATGTTGATTGAGGGATAAATATTAAGTGCCCAATCTCCGCTGTGCAGCAGTGGGAGATACTTGGTTGACACCAAAAGGGACGGGCAAATTGAAGGAAAGAGTCGAGGATACATCACTACAATGCAATCCTGGAATAGCTAAACAACCGGTGCCGGTGGAGCCCTGCAAACATGGTAGGAGGCGTGTAGCTGGCTGGAAGGGAGGAGAACAGTCAAAGAGGAAGACGACTCAAATAAATAATTCAATAAAAGGGTGATATTCTTAACAGACCTTCAACAGGATAGTCTGTTTTATGGAAGTTTTGCCACATTACTTCATAAACTAGAACATGTTTTGATCTATAATAGGAGCCGATAATGTACAAATTAATAATTTACCCACCTAACAAATTTAACCTAAATGAACTAAAAGAGCAATGTGGTCTTAAGCAGATCTGAATTTTCATCATTCCTGAATAAAAAGAAAACTTTAAAATCTAAATGTTGGAACATTTCAACAGTTAATCAGTGGAAATCTCATTTTAAAAATGAATTTCCTGAACGACAATACAGTAAAATCTTGCAAGCATATAACATCTTCAAAAATTCTTTGCTGCAGGGTGCATACAAAATTAAATTTAAGCACTTAAAAATGAAGAAGAATATATTCTGACTGATCCCTCATCTTAAATGACTTGTACAATAAAGGCAATAGTCTGTAATACTACTCACTGCTGCTGTCAACTTTTAACAGCCTATTACACCAAAGAATACAAAGAAAAAGGTGCTAATACATTTCAAGCCCCAGTCTATTAGACATTTTCATGTGACATGGAAGCTCTGCAATATAATACATCCAATATTAATGTCTGACCGTACAATTCAGCACTGTCAGTTTTGGACAACTATACATTTTATCATATTATTGTCTCTTTTTAAGACAAGCTAGAAATGCATACAAAATGCCTACAGGGTTCTTACCCGAGGCAATTTTCCCTGTCTTTTTTAGTTTTACCTGCCCCCTGGAAGTAAAACATGCAACCCTTCTGAAAATTACAGTTGTTCTTCTATATTGGAGAGGATGAAATGAAATAATTCCTCTGACATCCCTGGACTATAGTACACAAATTATTTCAATTACTCATTCCTCCTGAAGACAAATGAATATGAGCATTTCCTGTGTTGTACATTATTATATTTAACATGATGTTTGTCATTCTGTAATAATGCGATGACAGGTTTCATTACCTGACCATATGGCACTTGTTACAACGACACACAACAGCATCATCTCCTCTAAATTACTCCCTACAAGTTAATGCACAATTCACAAAGTACCACCAACAGTTCCCAGCTCCCCTACACAGATATCACCAGCATCTTTAAGGTACATTTGAAATTAATACTGTAATTCTGGAAGAACAGAGTGCAAAATAAAATATAACTGTTCTCAGATATTAACACACATCCTGCTAAAAGAAACCTTTGGATTACCCCTGGTACTCATACAGTGAGTCACTAGGGATACTTAATACATATCAATGTGATCTTAAAGCTGCTCTGCCTATGTAGCACGTACACCCAGTTTTAAAATTATTTAAATAGTTCACTGGCTGAAAATCGCATTAGTGTTTATAAATGGATTTTAATTTTACAATTCAAGACTGTAAATACACTAGTGTGAAATATGAAGCAATCATGCAACATAGATTCCTGGCTCCATGATTCAGAATGGGAAAGATCATTACAAAACCCATGCTACTAAAACCAGTTAAATACAAATGTACTTGTAAAATACTAATTGTGAATTTTAAAAAAAGATAGTGGGGCAGATTTTCCATTTGCTGCCCAGGTGTAAATCTTGCAATGCTGATCGGCCGACCGTTATAGAAACCGTCCAGTTTTCATTTCCATCTACCCCCATGTCTTAAAATCAAAATTCATTACAGAAACCATTTTTAATAACTGAATTATTCAAATTGCTTTATCAAGTAGAGTAACTTTAAAAAGGTAATGGGCTAAAAATTGAGTAGCGCCCTAATTGGGGCGCTAACTTCGCTGGGGCGCTAAAAGCAGCGCGCCGGAAAAATTAGCGTCCCCGCACCGGAAATTGAGTGGTTGCGCCCCAAGAGGGAAGCGGGGCGCTACTGGAAGTGCCCCGCATCCCTCTTGGGGCGCTGAGAGTCAATATTGCGGCGTTATGTGCCGCAGCGCCACACGCTGCGGCACGTCACGCTGCGGTATTGCAGGCCTTCCTCCCCTTCTTTAAGGGGAGGGGCCTTGTGCAGCACGACCTGGGGCCCAGCTGGGCCCCCGGGGATCGGGAGTGCAGACAAAAGAGCCCGGCACTCAAGAGAAGTGCCGGGCTCTTGGAGCGCAGCCAACATTCCGCGGAGGGGGGGGGGGGGGGGGGTTTCAGGAGGTCTGGGACAGGAGCGCAGGCAGGTGGCCAGCAACAAAAATGGCCGCCCCGCACCTCGCCTTTAAATTGCGCCTCCCCGGCCGCAGGTCGGCCCCCCTGACCCCATCAGACATAGCGTCCGGCCGTAAGTCAGGGGGCGCTTCCGAAGATCGTGGTCGGGGCGGGAGCAGGGCACTGCGCACGCCAATGATGTCATCGCCAGCGGCGCAGCGCCACAGGGCTCTACCGGTTAGCACCACCACTAACCTCCCGCTGAATTTTGCGGGAGGCGTGGGCAGTGCCGTGCCCGGGCGCTAGGTGCTTTGCGTCCCGTTAGAGCCCTCTTAAGGCGCTAACGGGAGGCGCAACCAACTGAATTTTTCCCACAATGTCCTTTATGCCTTACTTAAATCTAATCAACAGTCCTCTTTTATAAGTTAGACTTTTCTCAAAAGACTACATTTTAATCAATATTTTTTATTTCATTTAGAATCGTGCTGTATACGGGATTCCTTAACTTACTCCAAACTAACAGCACACACTATAAAACAAGACCATTCAACATACTCAATTGACTACATTTAAGTCACTTATCTTGAACATGTTTGACAAACATGGGCTAAGTTTTCAAATGAGCCTGGAATTTCTGTGGGGTTTCTGATTTCTTACCATGAGTTCAGCAGGAAATCAGCGTAACCCTCAGAAAAACTACATAAACTGTTGAAAACCGTTGACGTCATTTCTTTCTGGATTCCGTCGATCCACTGGTGAGAAATCGGGGCAACCCCTGTGGAAAGTCTGAGCCCAAATGTTTCATTCGATTTTGAACTGTTTTATTATTTACAGTTCCTAACCTGGCAGTCTGTGAATAACAGATAGTTTCAGCTATTCATATACTCAGACTTGGTCCTGAGATGGAACTAATCAGGCAGACTCCTTATATCCTAATATATATGCTAAATCTCTTTAGACCTACATTGGCTCCTGGTTCTCAATTTTAAAATTCTCATTCTTGTTTTCAATTCCCTCCATGGCCTCGCCCCTCCCTATTGCTGCAATATCCTCCAGCCCTACACCCCTCCGAGATCTCTGTGCTCCTCCAATTCTTGCCTCTTGCGCATTCCCCAATTTTAATCGCTCCACCATTGGCAGCCATTCCTTCAGCTGCTGAGGCCCTGAGCTCTGGCATTCCCTCCCTAAACCTCTCCGCCTCTCTATCTCTTTCCTCCTTTGAGACGCTTGTTAAAACCTACCTCTTCAACCAAGCTTTTGGTCATCTGCCCTGATATCTCCTTATGTAGTTCGGTGTCAAATGTTGTTTGATAATGCTCCTGCGAAACGCCATGGGCTGTTTTGCTACATTAAAAGGTGCTATATAAATGCAAGTTGTAGTTGTTATAGATATATTTTGGACGATCTGTAATTTCCTCCCGCCCATTTACACTGGAAAACGGGAGACGAGCAACTGAATTTGTTTTTAAATGGCTTGGCTGCCTGATGCAATTATCAGTCAAGCCTGCAAATGGACGGCCACATTCCTGCCCGTAGCTTGCCGGAGGGTATGGTAACAAGGCCCAGACCTCCCATTGGCACTATCAAACTCTAGCCCTATGTATTGCCAGCACCTTCCTTAGAACAAATACCTCCATCCCTTCCAGGAAACGAAGGGGATTGTTATGCAATTAGGCAGATAAATGCAAATAAAATGTAATACTGACAAATGTAAACCATTACATATTAGGTAAAAAAAAAATGAGCAACATGGGTATATACTGTCGGGAACTGAATTAGCAAAAAGAGATTGGACCTTCAAAATCGATAAATTGTGGAGAAGCAATTTAAAAAGCAAAGAGAATACCGGGATGCAGAATTAGAACTGTACAAGTCTACAAAGGTTGTGAAGAGGCATCTACAAAGTAAACTTTACAGGGGTCACTGAACTTGACATCCAAATTCCCACTATCCACTCCCAGCAGGCATGGCTCAGGTCATGTAGAGTCTGGTCAGCACATTTCAAAAGGGACATACATGCACTAGGGAAGGTGCAGAGGAGATCAACAATGACGTTCCAGAGTGTAAAGAGGATGAGAGAAAAGTGAAAGTTAAGCTCTATGGTGTGAATAGGAGGGGACCCTTGTATAAAATGTACAAAAGTATTAAATGGTACAGAACCCAGAAAATTAATTCAGGGCAAGCCAGACTGGTATGACTAGTATAAGTAAATTTAAAATAAATCTTCAAGTAATAATTGTTTACTTACAGCAATTTGGGAATAATCTACCAAGTATTGTACCAGAGTCAAAGATAATATGAAAGAGTATATATGACAAAGAGTTGTCAGCCGTGGTTCAGTAGGTAGCACTCTCGTCTCGGAGTCAGAAGGTCGTGGGTCGAGCACAAAATCTAGGCCGACACTCCAGTGCAGTACAGAGGATGTGCTGCACTGTCAGAGGTGCTGTCTTTTGGACGAGAGATTAAACCAAGGCTCCATCTCAGGTGGACGTAAAAGATCCCACGGCACTATTTCAAAGAAGAGCAGGGGAGTTCTCCCCTGTGTCCTGACCAATATTTATCCCTCAACCAGCATCACCAAAACAGATGATCTGGTCATTGTCACATTGCTGTTTGTGGGGTCTTCCTGTGTGCAATTTGGCTGCCACCTTTCCTAGTGATTAGTAACAGTGACTACACTTCAAAAGTACTTAATTGGGTGCAAAATGCTTTGAGACATTCTGAGGTTGTGAAAGAGGCTGTATAAACGCAAGTCTTCCTTTATTATTTTACGGGCATTCAACTTTGATGGGCTAAATGATCTTTTCTTGACTAAGTTTTTCTCATATTCTAATGCTGTGCGCATATAAGACCATCCTAATCCTGCCAGGCTACCAAGCTGTTGTCTGGGGGCACAAAGAAGCAGAGGTATGTTCATCGCTTGTCCCTTGCCTTTCCCTCCCCATGGTGAGTTCTGCTATATCTTGTAAACATCTGCAACCAGAGAATCATAGAATGGTTACAGCACAGAAGGCAGGCATTCGGCCCATGCCAGCTCTCTGCAAGAGCACTTCAGCTAGTCCCACTCCCCTGCCCTTTCCCAATAGCCCTGCAAATATCTTTCCTTCAGCTACTTATCCAACTCCCTTTTGAAAGCCAGGATTGAATCTGCAGTACATTCCAGATCTTAACCACTCGCTGTGTAAAAAAGTTTTTTCTTACATCGCCTTTGGTTCTTTTGCCAATCACCTTAAATCTGTGCCCTCTGGTTCTCGACCCTTCTGCCAATGGAAACAGTTTCCCTCTATCTACTCTCCTCTCAATCTTCTCTGCTCCAAGGAGAACAACCCCAGCTTCTCCAGTCTATCAAGGTAACTGAAATCCCTCATTCCTGGAATCATTCTCGTAAATCTTTTCTGCACCCTCTCTAAGGCCTTTACATCCTTCCTAAAGTGTGGTGCCCAGAATTGGACACAGTACTCCAGTTGGGGCCGAACCAGTGTTTCATATAGGTTCATCATAATTTGCACACTTTTTGTACATTATCCCTCTATTTATGAAGCCCAGGATCTCATAAGCCTTTTTAACTGCTTTCTCAACCTGCCCTGCCACGTTCCAAGATTTGTGCAGAAATACCCCCAGGTGTCTCTGTTTGTGCACCCCCTTCAGGATTGTACCATTTAGTTTATATAACCTCTCCTCATTCTTTCTACCAAAATGTATGACTTCACACTTCTCTGCATTAAATTTCATTTGCCACATTTCCACCCATTTCACCAGCCTATGTCTTCCTGAAGTCTATCACTTTCCTCCTCACTGTTCACTATACTTCCAAGTTTTGTGTTATCTGCAAATTTTGAAATTGTGCCCTGTACACCCACGTCCAAGTCATTAATATATACCAAGAAAAGCAGTGGTCCTAGAACTGACCCCTGGGGAACACCACTGTGTACCTTCCTCCAGTCTGAAAAACAACTGTTCACCACTACTCTCTGTTTCCTATTACTTAGCCAATTCCGTATCCATGCCGCCACTGTCCCTTTTATTCCATGGGCTTCAACTTTGCTGGCGAGCCTATTATGTGGCACTTTGTTAAACGCCTTTTGGAAATCCATGTACACTACGTCAACCGCATTACCATCATCAACCCTCTCTGTTACCTCATCAAAGAACTCGATCAAGTTAGTTAAACAAGATTTTCCTTTAACAAATCCGTGCTGGCTTTCCTTAATTAATCCACACTTGTCCAAGTGACTGTTAATTTTGTCCCCGATTACGGTTTCTAAAAGCTTCTCCACTACCGAGGTCAAACTGACTGGCCTGTAGTTGCTGGGTTTATCTTTACACCCTTTTTTGAACAATGGTGTAACATTTGCAATTCTCCAGTCCTCTGGCACCAACCCCGTATCTAAGGAGGATTGGAATATTATGGCCAGTACCGCCACGATCTCCTCCCTCAATTCCCTCAGCATCCTAGGATGCATCCCATCTGCTCCTGGTGATTTATCTACTTTAATTATAGCCAGCCTTTCTAATATCAATTTTTATCCTATCAAGTATCTCCACTGCCTCCTCCTTTACTATATCTATGGCAGAATCCTCCTCCTTGATGAAGACAGATGCAAAGTACTCGATTAGAACCTCAGCCACACCCTCTGCCTCTATGCATAGGTCTCCTATTTGGTCCCACCCCTCCTCTTACTATATATGCCTATAGAAGACTTTGGGATTACCTTTTATGTTGGTTGCCATTCTATTCTCATACCTTCTCTTTGCCCCTCTTATTTTCTTTTTCACTTCTCCTCTGACCTTTCTATATATAGCCTGATTCTTATATGTATATATAAAAATGGGAGTGATTTCCGCATATCCCGTGTAGAATATATTGAGTAAAACTACGGAGAATTCTAATTCCCACTGTTACCTTGGCCCCCTAAGCCACCTCACCATACAGTAGTCAGACTTTAGCCAGGGTCTTCAATCATCCAATGGGTGTATGTATTGTTGAGAAATTCTTAATTTGGTGTGGTTCCATGATCAGGTTATATCCTTGCTGTTATTTTCACTACTATTAATGTAATTCTTATTCATGTAGATTCTATATTTATACTTAATTAGATAAAATGCTAAATATTTTTTTTTAATCAAATAAATATTGCATGTATTGCAGTTAAATAACGATTGTAAGAATGTGTCATTTAGAACATTTTTATTCAGCATAACCATATTTATATTCAAAAGAAGAAATGCACTAATAAAGCTCCGATGCATCATTAATGCCTAAAAGTGTTTCTCTATAGAATGATGATTCAGAGATCTGAGGCTTATTTGAATATCTGCATTCTTTATCTGTAGCAGAAAACGTATAAATGTTTTTTTTATGACACAGAAGATCAACTATTAACATATTTTATCGGTTTACATATTTTATACATCACAACTTAGTTTTAAGATACTGTAATGTCATTTCAATATTTATATGTTCCCCAAATTTTTTTCATCCTTACTCTTTCACTTTGTTGTCATTCCCCTACAATATACTGTGTTTTTTTTGTCCAGATCAACCAGCAAGAAGCAAATTATGACAGTTTCTCATGTTATAAGAAATGTTACGTCTGAGGAATCAGTCAGCAACCCAACCAGAACCATCACAGATCTGTGGCTGCTAGGTTCAAATAAAAGCCAGGTATAGGTGGCTGTAACCGATGCGCTATCAGAATAATGAAAGGTTTACTTTTTAGCTAGCTAGTCAACAAATGGATTCAGTAGCTTCCCTGGATTTTATTAATTGATAGCCCAAGCACTAGTGAAGAAATTCATCAACATGCATATGCTAGATTACCTACCTTCCATATGATATTTCTCATTTTCTGAATGTAGTTCAGTTCCCAAACATAAATGAACAGGCCACCTATCATCCAAACATGGCAAAAGCATATATACCATCACTTTAATTTTCAACTTCACAGCCAAAATACACTGATTCCACCAAAACAAGTTAAAAATAATTCACTCTCAGGATGTGGGCGTTGCTGGCAAGGCTAGCATTTATTGCCCATGGGAAAATGGTGGAGGGCCGCTGTAGTCTGTGTGGTGAAGATGCTCCCACAGTGCTGTTCGGTACAGCGTTCCAGGATTTTGACCCAGTGACCATGAATGCACAGAAATATATGTCCAAGTCAAGACGGTATGTGACTAGGAGGGGAACTTGGAGGTGCCTGATTTGATGACTAGGTCGCAGCTGAGTAGTCCGTCCAGTTTTGTTCATGTTATTCTTTGTAGCGGTTTGATACAACTGAGTGGCTTGCTAGTCAACATTGGTGTGGGACTGGAGTCACATGTAGGCCAGACTGAGCAGGCAGGTTTCCTTCCCTAAAGGACACTAGTGATCCAGTTGGGCTTTTACAACAATCTGACAGCTTCACCCAGATTTTTTTTTTTTTTTTTTACAATGAATTCAGAAGTCTCAAACTGCCATAGTGGGATTTGAAGTAATTCAGGCCTCTGAATTACTAGCCCAGTAACATAACCACTACACTACTGTACCTCATGGATGTTCAGGACTTAATTGAAGTTAGTAGACTGGAGGAATGGGAGCAAGTGTGGAAATCATTTGAGAAATCAATCCTTGGGGCTATGAAGCAGAATGTTGAGATTCAATACAACCTGATTCAGCCAGGGCTGAGGAGGCTGATAGAGCTGGATCCACAGGCACATAGGCAGCGAGCAAGAACCAAGAAGCACAGATCAGCCATGATCTCAATGAATGGCGGAGCAGGCTCGAGGGGCTGAATGGCCTCCTCCTGGTCTTATGTTCCTATTTGTTTTTGCCATCATTAATCTGAAAGAAATTTCAACATATCGATCACTTGCTATACTATTTGACCACCTGTCTATCACCATCAGTCAATGGTGGTAGAGAGATAAAGCTGGATTTCATCGGCATGGGCAAATTAGATGATAAATAGGGGGGACTGAGGATGGAGTCTTGGCACATAGCAGAAGTGAGCAGAGAAGAAACCATTCAAGAAAGTGCAGTGGTTGCATTCGGATTGGAACCAGGAGACAGTAGATATGTTCAAACACCTTGGAACATACCTCTAATTTGAATTACATGATTGTGTGGCACTGAGACAATGTTCAGAGTTACTGTAAAGCAAGCAATTTCTGAAAAGGTCACGAGAACGACATGATTTGCCTCTAGTTTACCGATACATGAAGCATCACTGAGGAATCCCTGGGAAAAAAATTTTTAAACTTCCCTGTGACTGCATTTTATCAGTCCTAGCCACTGTTAAATAAAACAAAACAATGCTTTCCCTGCTTGAGACAGAATTTGCAGGGACATAAAAAACCTATTGAGAGATTGTACAGACATTGTAATTGTCAAACCAAGAGTCCATATAACCAAAGAAAAGAGGGGTCATATGATTCTCTTCCTCTTCTTTCTCAAAATCTGAGGCAGTGGGGGGCTCATTGACATGTGATTATCTCCCTTCTGGCTTCAATGAAAGTCATTCTAAGCAGTCAATAAGCCAGCAAAGGTCAAACATCAATGGTTTCTGGCTCCTGGGTATTTGGATTCCAGACAAAGCCAGTGCTTTAATCAGCTGATACTGGGAATTCAATGAACCATCCTTGAGTCATAAATTCTTACTGGAGCTGAATCCCCCTTTTAAGAGGAAGGGATTCATCATCCTATGGGCCTACCCTAGAACTTGACATTATCTGGTCTCAGCCAAGGCTGAAGCCTGAAGAGTTGGGGAGAAAATAGAAAAGTCTAAAATGGCTCCACTTTTAAGTCTGCAATAGTTGATGGTGGGACTTTAGTTAGTTCTATGGCGTCTGCTGAAGTATTAAACAAAGCCAATCGTGATGCAAAGAGTGAGATCTTCCTGGGTGAGAATTCAGTTCAGGTTCCTTCAGAGAAAGCCATTGCTGATACTGACCTCTGGCCACTTCCAAAGCGAAAATCTGTGACCTGCGCAGGCAACAATGAGGTAATTCCAATGTAGTGCGATACTAACATTTTAAGTGAGATTTGGAGATGGTCTCAAGATTCAGAGAACTCAAAAATCTTCTGCTTGTGAACCAATGTAAAAGCTGACTTGGCCACTGCTTTAGGGAAAACAATGTTTCTTAGGCTGCCTTCAGTGCTCCACACTCATTTTAAATCTTGCGCTTCTTTTGTGTGATGCATAGAAGAGCTTTCTTTCAGCATTTGGGACAGATATGCACCTTAGAAGGCAATGCAGTCATCCAACATGGATACCTATACCTAAAAAGGCTGTTGGTCAGAACCTGGACACTGGCATTGACTGGATGAGTTATCTGGGTGTGCTTCAACTAACGAGGAAAACAACACGAATCAACAGATCTCGACAGAAGGACTTAATATGAAAAGTAACAGAATTTGTTCCAAAACTGAAAGACCAATGGTGATGACTGTAGAATTGGGGCAATATTTTTACAAAAACTATGAAATAGCTTTCTAAGAAAACTGTAAGCCTCAGAAGTAGCTTTCAACATGATTATAAACTTGGTAAAACGTGAAAAATCTCTGTGTATAGCCATTTTTCATATTCACAAAACTTAAGACTTGTCAGTCAAGGGTGAACTCTAATATATTCACCACCTGCAGTCCTGTGCTCTGGAAAATACAGTTTACTATCTTCAATAAGCTAAAACAGGTATGCTTTAACATATGTGCAATAGTAATCTTTCTAAGGAATGTTATAATTGTTTCCTGCACCTTCTTTAGTGACTGTTCCAACTTTCCTTTTGTCGTGGTCTTGGGCGTGCTGCATTTCACTCCTTCATCTCCTGCAAGTCTGAAAAGAAGCTCTGCAATTGGAATGAATAATAAAATGTCATTAGAAGCCCCTTTGAAACAGAACAGCTATCTCCACAAAAAATAAGGATCCACCTTTTAAATAATTAGTGTCATTTTCTCGTTATCCCTTTTGGTCAGTGAAAGTACTTCGCAATAATGCCATTGGGTAAAGAAAAAATACTAGTTAAAATTCTACTTGTGCCTTCAAAAGGAAAAGAAAAGGAAATATATACAAGATAAAATACTCATTAACTGAATGGAATAAAATGATGAGCTGTTTTAGTGAAATGTACCGGTACACAGTGCAGTCAATGTACAGAGGCACAGATTATGCTAGGAGTGTCTAAAATTCCCTCAGATCACGAATATGGAAAACCTGAAGCAAATCCGGCCTCTCAAAAACAGCTCCGCACTGTATAGGAGCAGTATGTGACCTTTCTGTTATTTTTAATGTAATGATTGCATCCACTAAGATTGTGGTGACCACCATTTATGTATGGAAATACAAGCTGGAATCCTGGGCAATCATGATGGCAATAATAGGTAACAAATGCACTGTTTTATACCATGAAAAAACATATTGGGGAGCAAATTAGTTACTGGCCAGGGAGCAGACAGTGGCAGGAGGAGGCTCACCATCCAAATCTTGCCCCCTCTGGCACAGACTGCCATGGACATTGTGGTCAGGGGGCACGTCTCTGGAAAGGCTGAAGGTAAAAATTCCCACAGGGTTTTGGCCATCTCCGGCTCTTTCCCTTCTCAAGGAAATCTCACCCTCTTTCCCTTCTCAGTGAAATCTCCCCCTCTTTCCCTTCTCACTGAAATCTCCCCCTCTTTCCCTTCTCACTGAAATCTCCCCCTATTTCCCTTCTCACTGAAATCTCCCCCTCTTTCCCCTCACTGAAATCTCCCCCTTTCCCCTCACTGAAATCTCCCCCTCTTTCCCTTCTCACTGAAATCTCCCCCTCTTTCCCTTCTCACTGAAATCTCCCCCTCTTTCCCTTCTCACTGAAATCTCCCCCTCTTTCCCTTCTCACTGAAATCTCCCCCTCTTTCCCTTCTCACTGCAATCTCCCCCTCTTTCCCTTCTCACTGAAATCTCCCCCTCTTTCCCTTCTCACGGAAATCTCCCCCTCTTTCCCTTCTCACGGAAATCTCCCCCTCTTTCCCTTCTCACGGAAATCTCCCCCTCTTTCCCTTCTCACGGAAATCTCCCCCTTTCCCTTCTCACGGAAATCTCCCCCCTTTCCCTTCTCACGGAAATCTCCCCCTCTTTCCCCTCTCACTGAAATCTCCCCCTCTTTCCCCTCTCACTGAAATCTCCCCCTCTTTCCCTTCTCACGGAAATCTCCCCCTCTTTCCCTTCTCACGGAAATCTCCCCCTCTTTCCCCTCTCACTGAAATCTCCCCCTCTTTCCCCTCTCACTGAAATCTCCCCCTCTTTCCCTTCTCACTGAAATCTCCCCCTCTTTCCCTTCTCACTGAAATCGCCCCCTCTTTCCCTTCTCACTGAAATCTCCCTCTTTCCCTTCTCACTGAAATCTCCCCCTCTTTCCCTTCTCACGGAAATCTCCCCCTCTTTCCCCTCTCACTGAAATCTCCCCCTCTTTCCCTTCTCACGGAAATCTCCCCCTCTTTCCCTTCTCACAGAAATCTCACCCTCACACGTTATGCAGGAAAAAAAAACAATTTACTTGACGAACATGTTAAAATGTAAAAATAAATTTGCAAAAAAAATGTTTTAAACCAACATTAAAATTCATAACTTCCATCAGAAATGCCTAAATTGTGTCAAGGGTGGCCCAGGACTCTCCTTACTAGAACTCCCAGATGCAGGAAACCCTCTCCTGTACTCACAGACCCTGGGACCGCTCCTCCCCCTCTTCCCCCCTCCCCCAAGTGCCCCCAGATCCCAACACCTAACCCAGTGCCACCAAACCCCTGCCCCAAATCCACAGCGCTAACTTGCCTCAATAACCCCCTCCCCAGTGTTACCTGGACCCAGAACTCATGCCCATTTCTGACACACCCTAGCACCCCCTCTGCTGTAAACTCTGGCGCCCCACCACTGCTACCACACCCCAATTTGCATATTTCACCACTCCCACCTGTTTTAGCTCGCGCCCAATTAAAGGCCCGGCTGAAAATTGATTCACCGGAGGCAGGAAGATTTTCCTGTTGGTAGCCCATTTTTCAGGCAAGAAACGGGGAGCCAGCAGTTGTAAATCACCGCTCAAGATTGCCACGTGGTACAAAACTATACAAAGTCTGTTCTAATGCTGAGAGATGCCAGGATTGCTCCATTTAGGTCCAGGCAAAAATGAGCCAAGACACGGTGAGCATTATCATTATCATCAGGCTTACCCAAGATCCTACAATTCACCTAGCAGTACTTTGATTTTGACAATCAAAATACCACACTTTCAACATCAAAAGAAATTACCAGTAACACTTCAAAGACTCATAAAACTTTGAATTTTTGCTCCAAAACATCCTGCCCATTAAATATGCACACAGAAACATGAAAAAGTTTAATTACATTAATACTTTCAAACTATTCACTTTAATATACGTTTCAAAGGCCACCTTACCTGAATTGAACAGACAGCCCAAAGTCAGCTGGCCAGCACCAGCAATGAAAGGATTTAAAATTATGTACACAGAAAAAATACAAGTAAAATATATTTCTGGAAGGTAATTGAAGATATTAATCCAATCTTGGATTCTTACCCCACTCAATATTTGCTGTTGCCTTTAATTGGTTATCTAAACAACTCAGGATTGCTAGCTTGGAAGTTCCTTGTGGAATATACTGCTCTATCTATTGAAACTATAGGGGGAAGCCAGGCGATCCCGAGAGAGAGGGTCTCGAAGAGTTGGGCATTACGAGGGTCATATTCTTCTCCTGTTCCCACAAAAAATCAATTACAAATCTCTATTTTTCCCTTTCTCTGAACAGCCTGCAGCAACCCCTAAAACATGCATTATTAGACGACAACTTGCAAGGGCTAATGAGGCTCCCTCCCGTCTGTTTCCCATGGATGCCTGGGCCACCCATTTCAAGGCTCCAACCAAAATCGCAATGACCCTGTGGTGGGTGGGATCGGACTGGTAAATGCTACACTTCTAATTTAATCACGCTACCAACCCGTTTCCCATCTGGCAGAGGGATGAAAATCGGACCCTTCATGTTCAGTTGAAGTCTAGGAGTGAGCAAAGGTGTCACATTACAAAATGCTGCTATAGATTTCAAAAGTAGTAGTGTTTATTTTTTAAATAATGTGGTCTGTAATGCTGATCTGGGAGGAAGTTCCTATGTCTTACTATCCTTCTAGACCAAGGATATTATACACACACATTTAAAATTAATGCATATCAGATAAAGAAAACAAAAGGAGGGCAACAGTGTAATTCAGTCATTGCAGAAACCTCAGGTACTGTACAATAAACCCAAAATAATTGCTTATTCATTTAAAATGTCACAATCCTTATACTCTTCTAATACAGCTCTTCCCCGTCTGCAATGGCCAATGATCCAAATCTGACACAGTATACCAGGAAAGGTTTCAGGTCACTTTATACATCAGAAGCTATTGCTGCTCCCATGCCATCTCTATTCAGTTTATTTCAACTCGTAAAGACCATATCAGAGTAATGTAAAATCTCCCCAACCCCCTCCGCCCATCTATTATCTGTGCCTGTTTCCCCAGGGGACTGTCACTGCATGATGTTTAGACAGAAGTAACGGGTACTTTCTGGCTAGCCCTATCTATTTGCAGGTTTTGGAAGAGAAGGAGAATAACAGAAAGCATGCCAGACATGTGCAGTTGGACCCTAGGAGATCAATTAGGACCCATCCTTACACTGCCAGCCATGTTTACAGGGCCAGACAATCGTATCTGCGTGTTAGAAGAAAGCTGTATGCAGAGACTATAGTTCCCCAGAGAGACCATGACTGAACCTTGTACACTCCTGCAGTCAGGGCTGCAAGCCTCTTCAATGACAGGGACAGCTCTGGCAGTGACTGTCAATGTGATTGCCATCTTAACATTTTGTGCTGCTGCAGTAAGTCATTTTTTGCAGTTTGAAGTTGTCTAGAAAGAAAGATAATGTCAAAACAAGTCAGCCCATGAAACAGACAGGGACACTGTAAATGGTCCCCTTGCCCCCTCTCTTTCAAAGCTTTCCCCCTTTCCTCAAAAGTTTGACCCTTCTGTCCTTGCCAACTACCCCATCTCCAATCTCCCTTTCCTCTCCAAAGGCCTTGAGCGTGGTGTTGCCTCCTAAATCCGTGCCCATCTCTCCTGAAATTCCATATTTGAATCTCTCAAATCTAGTTTCCATCCCTGCCACAACACCAGAACGGCCCAAACTAAAGCCACAAATGACATTCTCTGTGACTGTGACCATGGTGCACTGTCCCTCCTCGAACGCTCTGCAGCCTTTGACCACACCATCCTTCTCCTCAGTTGTTCAGCTCAGTGGGACTGCGCTCTCTTGGCTTACACTCGGACTAATCCAACTGTGGCCTCACTCCTTCCCATTCAGCCCTACACATTCTCACCCTCTGAACTTTATCTTTATCTGACTGCGGCCTTTGTGCATCCGCCCCCCTCCTTCACACCAATGACAGTCATGCCTTCGGCTGCCTAGGCGCTATGGAATTCCTTTCCTTTAACTCCTTTACTTGTCCACCTCCCTCTTTGACCAAGCTTTTGGTCACCCCCTCCTAATATCTCCTTCTTTTACTCGGCGTCCATTTTTTGATTATGCCTCTAAGAAACACTTTGGGACGTTGCTCTATGTTAACGGTGTTATGTAAATGCAAGTTATCATTGTTATTTATTACCCTGTACTTTGTTCCTCATTTTTGAGGAGGATAGTGAAATTGAGTGAATCAAGTGGGATTTGCTGTAATTGTTTCTCTGTATCCACCTGCTGTCTATAAATTAAGCAGCTTATCAATTCACATTGGACCTTATCTCACTGAAATGTTTCTCAATCCACCGACTGAAAAATTAGAAAAGCGCAAATGAGGCACATGTGAAAGACACAATATTCAGGTCAGATCACATGGGAGTCCTAATGAAAGTATAGTGGAGGTTAAAAGAGAAATTAGAAAGGCTGAAAGGAAATATTTAAAAAAATATAAAAATAAATAGCAAGGGTTTTTTATAAGCTTATAAGAGGAAAACAATTAGAAAGAGTAGGACTGCTCATGGAAGAAGTGCAGAATCTAGTTATGATGTTAACTCTGTTTCTATTTTCACACCAGTTCTGACGAAAGGTCATCGACCTGAAACATTAACTCTCTTTCTCTCTCCACAGATGCTGCCTGACCTGCTGAATATTTCCAGCATTTTCTGTTTTTATTTCAGATTTCCAGTATCCACAGTATTCGGTTTGAGATACGATTTCATTCAGTGTGGAAAGTGGCTGAGACTGGCGCCCAGACAATATGGTCTCCCCTTTTTGAATGAATGTGCAGTTGGTGCCGACTTCTAGTCCAGGACGCTGTACTTCTCCCGCTCATTGCATTGGCAGCACCTGTCCTCTCAACTCCCCATGTTATTGTTTAGCTCTGATTTTTATCCTCAAAGCTGAATTGATACAAGCATGGGAAGGGATACAAGGCTGGAGAGGGATTTCAGAGATAGTGTAGGGAGAGATCTGTAGATGAGGATATGGCTTTTGAATTTCAACATTACAAGTCATAGGTTGCTTCGTTGGTAGCTCTCTCACTTCTGAGTTGAAATGTCAAGCCCCAGCCCAGGACATAATTTAAGCTGACATTTCCTTACAGTACCAAGACAGAGCAACATTGTCAGGGGTGCTGTTTTTTGGATTAACATTAAACCAAGGCCGTGTCTGCCTTTTCTGGTGATTCAAGCGGCTATTAAAAATCATATAGCACGAATCGAAAAAAATCAGGGAGTTCTTCTGGGGTCCTGGCTAACAATTGGTCTCAGTAACTGCTGCTGGAAGTGCACACATGTGGATGTCAGGTGAGGACAGCCTCAAACCTGGCGATGATGCCATCGCTGGTCAAGCCACTCATCAAATTCCACTGTTTAAGCTAACGTGTGATGAATGGCCACTGGAGCACGATACTGGAGGGTATTTGGTACTTGGGGAACCTTAATCCAACAGGAGTCAATATTTAGAAGCGATGGGGGAAGAGGAGAAAATTGCTGAAAAAAGAACATTGGCTTTTTGCCAACATGAATTAGCTTAAAAATTAAGTTGCAAAAATATGTAGGTTGCACTGTAACATGAAGCCAATGGGGGCCACATTCACAATACAACTGCAGTGCCAGTGCAAAGTGATTTTGCTTTGCAAAAACATTAATTTGTTGAAGTATAAATCTGGAGTCAGGTGCTTACTCCTGATTCATTCCTTCAGGAAGTCCTCCTTCACTTGATTTCGGAGTCAGGTGAAACCCTGATTCCAGGTTTACTCCACACCTTTCGCATTGGTGCATTGACATTACAATTGTAGTCTCAAAGAAGCCTGAGATTCCTGGTTAGCCACAATACTATTACACTGACTTCATGCCAGTTGCAGTTTCCAAAGTATAATTGGGCTGTTTGACATTCGAATCTTTTCATTACAAACTTCTATCAACAAAGCAACTATTACATCAAGAACTCAAGGTCTGAGGCTCCTCCACTGATCAGGAATGTTTGTTATAAGAGGCTTACAATAACAGTGTAAGAAACAAGTTCCTCTGTACTATGTACAGTACTTGCCTTCTATATGTAAGGAAGTCATAATCCTGGTATGGATTAATTAGTGGAAAGTAGCAAGAAACAATGACAAAACTCTCATCATTGACTCTCATCAATAGTCTCTCATCAATAGTAGGCCTGCTCCTCAGTTTTACATTGCATTGTCTCAATGTGCTTTTTTCTTTGCACTTTGTAATAATTCAGTGTGATACACTGGAGTAATAAATTTTAGATGGGTTTTACATAAAAATATTCAGTGACACAATAACTTAATAAGTAGTGACAACTTTCATTTTGCAGCTGCAGAAGAAAACCAACAGCAAACGGGTTTGTAGCTTGCCTCTGAAGATCCCATTAATGCTGACACCTGATTAACTTGGCAAAGGAGCCATTCATTACTGTCCTAAAGCATTAAGTTCACAACAGCTGCTTCAGCACAATTCCTGCTGCAAATTAGGCTGACTAAAACTTTCAATTTTGCTAAAAAAAAAACAAAAGCAAATCAAAAATCTGGCATTAAAGAGTGTCTATGTGGAGCAGGTGTGACAAAAGCTCATCCTGTCATCCTACAGATCAAAACAGCTGGCTGTCTAGCAAACAGCATATTTTTTCTTGCATTTGTGACCTCAACTTGTTGATTCAAGCTATGGCTTGCGTTCAGTTACTGGCTACAAGCCGAGAACATTCTAAAATATCTTCAAAGATACAATTCTTAAGCAACAAAAGTAGAAGGCTGCTTTTATACTCCCTTGAGTTTAGATGGTTGAGGGGGGTGAAATTGGTTTTCAGCAATAGTGCAAAACGAACAATAGCAAATTAGAAGCCCGTTTTGGACAAAAGCAAAATACTGCTGATGCTGGAAATCTGAAATAAAAACAGAAAATGCTAGAAACACTCAGTAGATCAGGTAGCATCTGTGGAGAGAGAAACAATTAATGTTTCATCTTGATGACAGTTCGTTAGCCCGTTTTATACCTCGCCTGAATTTCTTTTCCATTGACTTCAAATGAAAAGGAAATCAAGCAGTTTGTAAAATGGGCTGCCGATTCAATATCGCCCATCTTTGCACTATTGCTGATCACCAATTTCACCCCCTAGTTGTTTACAATGATGATGGGATTCAATAGGGTAGATGCAGAGAAACGATTTGCATTGCTGGAGGAACCCAGAACAAGGGGCAGAATCTGAACATTTGAGCTATAGGCCAGTTAGGTGCAAAATCAGGAAATATTTCTCCACACAAAGGGGACTGGAAATCTGGATTTCTCTCCCTAAGAGGCTGTGGATGCTGGGAGTCAATTAAAATGTTCAAGTCTGAGATCAATAGATTTTTGTTAGGCAAGGGTATCAACGGATATGGAGAAAATGCAGGCTAATGAAGTTAAGATACAGATCAGCCATGGTCGAATAGATCTTTTTTTAAATTTGTTCATGGGATGTGGGTGTCACTGCCAAGGCCAGCATTTATTGCCCATCCCTAGTTGCCCTCGAGAAGGGGGTGGTGAGAGCTGCCTTTGTGAACCGCTGTAGTCTGTGTGGTGAAGGTATTCCCACAGTGCTGTTAGAGAGGGAGTTCCAGGTTTTTGGCCAAGCAACGATGAAGTAAAGGCGATATACTTACGAACATACATACAAATTAGGAGCAGCAGTAGGCCACTTGGCCCTTCGAGCCATTCAATAAGATCATGGCTGATCATCCAAATTCAGTACCCCGTTCCTGCCTTCTCCCCATATCCCTTGATCCCTTTAGCCTTAAGAAATATATCCAACTCCTTCTTGAATATATTTAATGAATTGGCCTCTACTGCCTTCAGTGGTAGAGAATTCCACAGGTTCACCACTCTCTGGGTGAAGAAATTCCCCTCATCTCAGTCCTAAATGGCTTACCCCTTATCCTTAGACTATGACCCCTAGTTCTGGACTCCCTGGCCATCGGGAACATCCTTCCTGCATCTAGTCTGTCCAGGCCTGACAGAATTTTATAGGTTTCGATGAGATCCCCTCTGAATCTTCTAAACTCCAGTGAGTACAAGCCCAAGCGACCCAATCTCTCCTCGTACGTCATTCCTGCCATCCCAGGTATTAGCCTGGTGAATCTTCGCTGCACTCCTTCCATGGCAAGGACATCCTTCCTCGGATAAGGCGACCAAAACTGCACACAATACTCAAGGTGCGGTCTCACCAAGGCCCTGTACAACTGCAGCAAGACATCCTTGTTCCTGTACTCGAACCCTCTGCTATGAAGGCCAACATACCATTTTCCCTTCTTAACCACCTGCTGCATCTGCATGCTTACCTTCAGCGACTGGTGCACAAGAACACCCAGGTCAGAGAAACATCGAAGATAGGAGCAGGAGTAGGCCATTCGGCCCCTCGAGCCTGCTCCGCCATTCGATGAGATCATGGCTGATCATCCAAACTCAGTACCCCATACCTGCCTTCTCCCCATATCCCTTGATACCTTTAGCTCTAAGAAATATATCGAACTCCTTCTTGAATATATTTAAAGACATGGCCTCAACCGCCTTCTGTGGTAGAGAATTCCACAGGTTCACCACTCTCTGGGTGAAGAAATTCTTCCTCATCTCTGTCCTAAATGGCTTACCCCTTATCCTTAGACTATGACCCCTGATTCTGGACTCTCCGACCATCGAGAACATACTACCAGCATCTAGTTTGTCCAGACCAGTCAGAATTTTATAAGTTTCGATGAGATCCCCTCTCATTCTTCTAAACTCCAGCAAGTATAAGCCCAATCGACCCAATCTCTCCTCATACGTCATTCCTGCCATCCCAGGGATCAGCCTTGTGAATCTCTGCTGAACATCCTTCCTCAGATAAGGCGACCAAAACTGCACACAGTACTCAAGGTGCGGTCTCACCAAGGCCCTGTACAACTGCAGCAAGACATCCTTGTTCCTGTACTCGAACCCTCTGCTATGAAGGCCAACATACCATTTGCCTTCTTCACCGCCTGCTGCACCTGCATGCTTACCTTCAGCGACTGGTCCACAAGGACACCCAGGTCTCGTTGCACTTCCCCTTCTCCCAATCTATTGTCATTCAGATAATAGTCTGCCTTTCTGTTTTTGACACCAAAGTGGAAAACCTCGCATTTATCCACATTATATTGCATCTGCCATGCTTCTGCCCAATCACCCAACCTTTCCAAATCATCCTGGAGTTTCTCGGTATCCTCCTCGCAGCACACACGCCCACCCAGCTTTGTGTCGTCTGCAAACTTGGAGATTTTACATCTAGTTCCCTTATCTAGATCATTAATGTATATTGTGAATAGCTGGGGACCAAGGACCAATCCCTGCGGTACCCCACTAGTCACTGCCTGCCACTCGGAAAAAGACCTGTTAATTCCTACTCTCTGCTTTCTGTCCGCCAACCAGTTCTCCATCCAAGTCAATACCTTGCCCCCAATCCCATGTGCCTTAACTTTACACGCTAATCTCTTATGCGGGACCTTATCGAAAGCCTTTTGAAAGTCCAAATACACCACATCTACTGGTTCTCCCTTATCTGTTTTCCCAGTTACATCCTCAAAAAATTCCAGTAGATTAGTCAAGCACGATTTACCTTTTGTAAATCCATGTTGACTTTGTCCGATCCTGTCACTGTTTTCCAAGTGCTCAGCAATTACATCCTTTATAATGGACTCTAGCATTTTCCCCACTACCGATGTCAGGCTTACCGGTCTGTAATTCCCCGCTTTCTCTCTACCACCCTTTTTGAATAGTGGGGTAACATTAGCTACCCTCCAATCCATGGGTACAGTTCCAGATTCCAGTGAATTTTGGAAGATGATCAGCAATGCATCTACTATTTCTAGGGCCACCTCCTTAAGTACCCTAGGATGTAGATTATCAGGCCCTGGGGATTTATCGGCCTTCAATCCCATCAATTTCCCTAACACCATTTCCCTACAAATACTGATTTCTTTCAGTTCCTCCCTCTCATCAGACCCTATGTTCCCCGACATCTCTGGGAGGTTATTTGTGTCCTCCTTTGTGAAGACAGAACCAAAATATGCAATTAATTGGTCTGCCATTTCTTTGTTCCCCATTATAACTTCCCCTGCTTCTGACTGCAAGGGACCTACACTTGATTTCACTAATCTTTTTCTCTTCACAATATCTATAAAAGCTCTTACAGTCAGTTTTTATGTTCCCTGAAAGCTTACTTTCATATTCTATTATCCCCCTCTTAATTAATCCCTTTGTCCTCCTTTGTTGAATCCTAAACTGCTCTCAATCCTCATGGTTACTGCTTTTTCTGGCCAATTTATATGCCCTCTCCTTGAATCTTATGCTATCCCTAATTTCCCTTGTTAGCCACGGTTGAGTCACCCTTTTTGTTTTATTCTTATGCCAAACTGGGATGAACAAATTCTGTAGTTCATCCATGCGGTCTTTGAATGTTTGCCATTGCCTATCCACCGTCAACCCTTTGAGTGACATTCCCCAATCAATCCGACCCAATTCGCGCCTCATACCATCGTAGTTTCCTTTATTTAAATTCTAGACCCTAGTCTCCGAGTCAACTACTTCACTCTCCATCCTAATGAAGAATTCTATCATATTATGATCGCTCTGACCCAAGGGGTCTCGTACAACAAGATTGCTAATTAATCCTCTCTCATTACATAATACCCAGTCTAAGATGGCCTGATCTCTGGTTGGTTCCTCGACATATTGTTCCAGAAAACCATCCCGTAAACATTCTAGGAATTCCTCCTCCACAGTATTTTTAATAATTTGGTTAGCCCAATCTATATGTAAATTAAAGTCACCCATGATGACTGCTGTGCCCTTACTGCATGCTTCTCTAATTTCCCGTTTAATGCCATCCCCAACCTCCATATTACTGTTTGGAGGTCTGTATACCACTCCCACTAACATTTTCTGGCCCTTGATATTTCTCAGTTCTACCCATACAGATTCCGCATCATCAGAGTTAATATCCTTCCTTTCAATTGTGTTAATCCCCTCTTTAACCACCAATGCTACCCCACCTCCCTTTCTTTTTTGCCTTTCCTTCCTAAATATTGAATACCCCTGGATGTTGAGTTCCCAGCCTTGGCCACCCTGGAGCCATGTTTCTGTAATCCCAATCAAATCATATTCGTTTACCTCTATTTGCGCAGCTAATTCATCCACCTTGTTCCAAATGCTCCTTGCATTAAGACACAAAGCCTTCAGGCTTGTTTTTTTAACGCTCTCAGACCTATATGAATTATTATTTACTGTGACCATGTTTGATTTAAACCGTTGAGTTCTTTGCCTTCTAATTTTGTTTTTCTCCTTCCTGTCTTTTGCTTTTTTCCTTGTTTCCCTTTCCTGTGTCTCCCTGCTCAGGTTACCAACCCCCTGCCACTTTAGTTTAAACCCTCCCCAACAGCACTAGCAAACACTCCCCCTAGGACATCGGTCCCGGCCCTGCCCAGGTGCAAACCGTCCCGTTTGTACTGGTCCCACCTCTCCCAGAATCGGTTCCAATGTCCAAGGAATTTGAATCCCTCCCCCTTGCACCATTCCTCTAACCACGTATTCATTTGAAATATCCTCCTATTTCTACTCTGACTAGCACGTGGCACGGGTAGCATTCCTGAGATTACTACCTTTGAGGTTCTATTTTTTAATTTACCTCCCAACTCCCTATATTCTGCTTTTAGGACCTCATCCCGTTTTTTACCTATATCGTTGGTGCCTATGTGCACCACGACAACTGGCCCTCCCCCTCCAAAATGTTCTGCAGAGGCTCCGAGACGTCCTTGACCCTTGCACCAGGGAGGCAACACACCATCCTGGAGTCTCGATTGCGGCCGCAAAAACGCCTATTTATTCCCCTTACAATTGAGTCCCCTATCACTATAGCTCTTCCACTCTTTTTCCTCCCAACCTGTGCAGCAGAGCCACCCATGGTGCCAGGAAGTTGGCTGCTGCTGCCTTCCCCTGATGAGTTATCCCCCCCAGCAGTACTCAAAGTGGTATATCTGTTTGAGAGGGGGATGGCCACAGGGGATTCCTGCACTACCTGCCTGCGCCTCTTAGTCTGCCTGCTGGTCACCCATTCCCTTCCTGCCTGTACACCCTTTACCTGCGGTGTGACCAACTCGCTAAATGTGATATTCACAACGTCCTCAGCATCGCGAATGCTCCAAAATGAATCCATCCGCAGCTCCAGTGCCGCAATGCGGTCTGTCAGTAGCTGCAGCTGGACACACTTCCCGCACACATGGTCGTCAGGGACGCAGGAAGCGTCCCTGATTTCCCACATAGAGCAGGAGGAGCATACTATGGGGCTGGGCTGTCCTGCCATGTCTTACCCTTTAATTAATTCATTAAAATTAAATGAATCCCACCAATTTCACTTCAATTAAATGATATACTCAAAAGCCCTTGCTTAATAGTAGTCCCCGCTACACAACAGAGACCTTAGAAACCACAAAATTTAAGTTTAGAAAAATTTAGAAAGAAAATACTCACCAATCACTTACCTGCTACTTGGTGACGTCACACTTCGATTACTTTTTGCTTCCCTCTCCCAGAACCTGGATTGGTAAGCTCCTTAAATACCGCCGCCGCCTCTGGTGCGCCCTCGCAAGTCCGCCGCTTCTCCGCTCTCTCAGGGCTCTGGGCCTCGCTGCCTTGGGCTGCTCCTTAAGTACCTCCGCCGCCTCTCCGCTCTCTCTCTCTTTGCACTTCCCCTTCGCCCAATCTATTGCCATTCAAATAATAATCTGCCTTCATGTTTTTGCCATCAAAGTGGATAACCTCACATTTATTCACATTTTTTTTTAATTCATTGATGGGATGTGGGCGTCGCTGGCTGGCTAGGCCTGCATTTAGTGCCCATCCCTAATTGCCCTTGAGAAGATGGTGGTGAGCCGCCTTCTTGAACCGCTGCAGTCCATATGGTGTAGGTACACCCACAATGCTGTCTGGAAGGGAGTTCCAGGATTTTGGCCCAGCAACAGTGAAGGAACGGCGATACAGGTCCAAGTCAGGATGGTGTGTGGCTTGGAGGGGAACTTGTAGGTGGTGATGTTCCCATGCGTCTGCTGCCTTTGTCCTTCTAAGTGGTAGAGGTCGCGGGTTTGGAAGGTGCTGTTGAAGGAGCTTTGGCGAGTTGCTGCAGTGCATCTTGTGGATGGTACACACTGCAGCCACAGTGCGCCAGTGGTGAAGGGAGTGAATGTTGAAGCTGGTGGATGGAGTGCCAATCAAGCGGGCTGCTTTATCCTGAATGGTGTCGAGCTTCTTGAGTGTTGTTGGAGCTGTACTCATCCAGGCAAGTGGAGAGTATTCCATCACACTCCTGACTTGTGCCTTGTAGATGGTGGAAAGGCTTTGGGGCGTCAGGAGGTGAGACACTCGCCGCAGAATTCCCAGCCTCTGGCCTGCTCTTGTAGCCACAGTATTTATATGGCTGATCCAGTTCAGTTTCTGATCAATGGTAACCCCCAGGATGTTGATAGTGGGGGATTCAGCGATGGTAATGCCATTGAATGTCAAGGGGAGATGGTTAGAGTCTCGCTTGTTGGAGATGGTCATTGCCTGGCACTTGTGTGGTGCGAATGTTACTTGCCATTTGTCAGCCCAAGTCTGAATGTTGTCCAGGTCTTGCTGCATATGGACACGGACTGCGTCAGTATCTGACGAGTCTCGAATGGTGCTGAACAGTGTGCAATCATCAGCGAACATCCCCACTTTTCTGACCTTATGATGGCGGGAAGGTCATTGATGAAACAGCTGAAGATGGTTGGGCCTAGGACACTGCCCTGAGGAACTCCTGCAGTGATGTCATGTGATTGCTGGTTAAAGAGGGGATTAACACAATTGTAAGGAAAGATATTAGCTCTGATGATGTGGAATCTGTATGGGTAGAACTGAGAAATACCAAAGGGCAGAAAACGTTAGTGGGAGTGGTGTATAGACCCCCAAATAGTAATGGTTGGGGATGGCATAAAAAGGGAAATTAGAGAAGCGTGCAATAAGGGCACAGCAGTCATCATGGGTGACTTTAATCTACATATAGATTGGGCTAACCAAATTAGTAACAATACTGTGGAGGAGGAATTCCTGGAGTGTATACGGGATGGTTTCCTGGACCAATATGTCGAGGAACCAACTAGGGATCAGGCCATCTTAGACTGGGTATTATGCAATGAGAAAGGATTAATTAGCAATCTTGTTGCGCGAGGCCCCTTGGGTCAGAGCGATCATAATATGATCGAATTCTTCATTAAGATGGAGAGGGAAGTAGTTGACTCAGAGACTAAGGTCCTGAATTTAAATAAAGGGAACTATGATGGTATGAGACGTGAGTTGGGTAGGATTGATTGGGTAATGTCACTCAAAGGGTTGACGGTGGATAGGCAATGGCAAACATTCAAAGATCACTTACATGAACTACAGAATTTGTTTATCCCAGTTTGGCATAAAAATAAATCAAAAAAGTGACTCAACAAGGGAAATTAGGGATAACATAAGATTCAAAGAGAGGGCATATAAATTGGCCAAAAAAAGCAGCAAACCTGAGGATTGGGAGCAGTTTAGGATTCAGCAAAGGAGGACAAAGGGATTAATTAAGAAGGGGAAAATAGATTATGAAAGTAAGCTTGCAGGGAACATAAAAACTGACTGTAAAAGCTTTTATAGATATGTGAAGAGAAAAAGATTGGTGAAGTCAAGTGTAGGTCCCTTGCAGTCAGAATCAGGGGAATTTATAATGGGGAACAAAGAAATGGCAGACCAACTAAATACATATTATGGTTCTGTCTTCACAAAGGAGGACACAAATAACCTCCCAGAGATGTCGGGGAACATAGAGACTAATGAGGGGGAGGAACTGAAAGAAATCAGTATTTGTAGGGAAATGGTGTTGGGGAAGTTGACGGGATTGAAGGCCAATAAATCCCCAGGGCCTGATAATCTGCATCCTAGGGTACTTAAGGAAGTGGCCCTGGAGATAATAGATGCATTGCTGGTCATCTTCCAGAACTCGATAGACTCTGGAACAGTACCCATGGATTGGAGGGTAGCTAATGTTACCCCACTATTCAAAAAAGGTGGTAGAGAAATAGCGGGGAATTATAGACCGGAGTCCATTATAAAAGATGTAATAGCAGAGCACTTGGAAAGCAGTGACAGGATCGGACAAAGTCAACATGGATTTACAAAAGGTAAATCGTGCTTGACTAATCTACTGGAATTTTTTGAGGATGTAACTGGTAAAATAGATAAGGGAGAACCAGTGGATGTGGTGTATTTGGACTTTCAGAAGGCTTTCGATAAGGTCCCGCATAAGAGATTAGCTTGTAAAATTAAGGCACATGGGATTGGGGGCAAGGTATTGACTCGGATAGAGAACTGGTTGGCTGATAGAAAGCAAAGAGTTGGAATACACGGGTCGTTTTCCAAGTGGCAGGCAGTGACTAGTGGGGTACCGCAAGGATCGTTCCTAGGACCCCAGCTGTTCACAATATATATTAATGATCTGGACGAGGGAATTGGATGTAGTATCTCCAAATTTGCAGACGACACAAAGCTGGGTGGGAGGATGTTGTGAAACTCCAGTACGATTTGGACAGGTTGGGTGATTGGGCAGAAACATGGCAAATGCACTACAGAACTAGCTGCGCCCCTAGCCAAGCTGTTCCAGTACAGCTACAACACTGGCATCTACCCGGCAATGTGGAAAATTGCCCAAGTATGTCCTGTCCACAAAAAGCAGAACAAATCCGACCTGGCCAATTACCGTCCCATCAGTCTTCTCTCAATCATCAGCAAAGTGATGGAAGGTGTCATCGACAGTGCTATCAAGCGGCACTTACTCAGCAATAACCTGCTAACTGACGCCCAGTTTGGGTTCCGCCAGGGCCACTCAGCTCCTGACCTCATTACAGCCTTGGTCCAAACATGGACAAAAGAGCTGAACTCAAGAGGTGAGGTGAGAGTGACTGCCCTTGACATCAAGGCAGCATTTGATCGAGTGTGGCATCAAGGAGCCCTAGCAAAACTGAAGTCAATAGGAATCAAGGGGAAAACTCTCCATTGGTTGGAATCATACCTAGCACAAAGGAAGTTAGCTGTGGTTGTTGGAGGTCATTCATCTCAATCACATGACATCACTGCAGGAGTTCCTCAGGGCAGTGTCCTAGGCCCAACCATCTTCAGCTGTTTCATCAATGACCTTCCCTCCATCATAAGGTCAGAAGTGGGGATGTTCGCTGATGATTGCACACTGTTCAGCACCATTCGAGACTCGTCAGATACTGACGCAGTCCGTGTCCATATGCAGCAAGACCTGGACAACATTCAGACTTGGGCTGACAAATGGCAAGTAACATTCGCACCACACAAGTGCCAGGCAATGACCATCGCCAACAAGCGAGACTCTAACCATGTCCCCATGACATTCAATGGCATTACCATCGCTGAATCCCCCACTATCAACATCCTGGGGGTTACCATTAATCAGAAACTGAACTGGACCAGCCATATAAATACTGTGGCTACAAGAGCAGGCCAGAGGCTGGGAATTCTGCGGCGAGTGTCTCACCTCCTGACTCCCCAAAGCCTTTCCACCATCTACAAAGCACAAGTCAGGAGTGTGATGGAATACTCTCCACTTGCCTGGATTAGTGCAGCTCCAACAACACTCAAGAAGCTCGACGCCATTCAGGATAAAGCAGCCAGCTTGATTGGCACTTCATCCACCACCTTCAACATTCACTCCCTCCACCACCGGCACACTGTGGCTGCAGTGTGTACCGTCTACAAGATGCACTGCAGCAACTCGCCAAAGCTCCTTCAATAGCACCTTCCAAACCCGCGACCTCTACCACTTAGAAGGACAAGGGCAACAGACGCATGGGAACATCACCACCTACAAGTTCCCCTCCAAGCCACACACCATCCTGACTTGGAGCTGTATCACCGTTCCTTCACTGTCGCTGGGCCAAAATCCGGGAACTCCCTTCCGAACAGCATTGTGGGTGTACCTACACCATATGGACTGCAGCGGTTCAAGAAGGCAGCTCACCACCATCTTCTCAAGGGCAATTAGGGATGGGCACTAAATGCAGGCCTAGCCAGCGACGCCCACATCCCATCAATGAATAAAAAAAATAATGCTACCCCACCTCCTTTTCCTTTTTGCCTATCTTTCCTGAATATTGAATACCCCTGGATGTTGAGTTCCCAGCCTTGGTCCCCCTGGAGCCATGTTTCCGTAATTCCAATCAGATCATATTTCTTTACCTCTATTTGCGCTGCTAATTCATCCACCTTATTACGAATGCTCCTTGCATTAAGACACAAAGCCTTCAGGCTTGTTTTTTTAACGCTCTTAGACCTTTTAGAATTATTATTTACTGTGGCCATGTTTGTTTTAAACCCTTGATTTCTCCGATTGCCACCTTTGTTATTCTCCTTCCTGTCTTTTGCTTCTACCCTTGTTTCCCTTTGTCTCCCTGCTCAGGTTCCCAACCCCCTGCCATTTTAGTTTAAACCATCCCCCACAGCACTAGTAAACACACCCCCCAAGGACATCGGTCCCGGTCCTGCCCAGGTGCAGACCGTCCGGTTTGTACTGGTCCCACCTCCCCCAGAACCGGTTCCAATGTCCCAGGAATTTGAATCCCTCCCCCTCGCACCATTCCTGTAGCCACGTATTCATTTGAAGTATCCTTCTATTTCTACTCTGACTAGCGCGTGGCGCTGGTAGCAATCCTGAGATTACTACCTTTGAGGTCCTATTTTTTAATTTACCTCCTAACTCCCTATATTCAGCTTTTAGGACCTCATCCCGTTCTTCACCTATATCATTGGTGCCTATATGCACCATGACAACTGGCTGTTCACCCTCCCTTTCCAAAATTTTCTGCAGCCGCTCCGACACATCCTTGACCCTTGCACCAGGGAGGCAACACACCATCCTGGAGTCTCGTTTGCTGCCGCAGAAACGCCTATCTATTCCCCTTACAATAGAGTCCCCTATCACGATAGCTCTCCCAGTCCTTTTCCTCCCGTTCTGTGCAGCAGAACCACCCCTGGTGACAGGAAGTTGGCTGCTGCTGCCTTCCCCTGGTAAGCCACCCCACCCCCACATCAGTATCCAAAGCGGTATATCTGTATGAGGGGGATGGCCACAGGGGACCCCTGCACTACCTGCCTGCGCGTCCTGCTCTGCCTGTTGGTCACCCGCTCCCTCTCTGCCTGTGCCAACTTTACCTGCGGTGTGACCAACTGATCAAACGTGCTATTCACGACGTCCTCAGCATCGTGAATGGTCCAGTATGTATCCAATCGCTGCTCCAGCACCGTAATACGGTCTGCCAGTAGCTGCAGCTGGGCACACTTCCTGCACACATGGTTGTCAGGGACACAGGAAGTGTCCCTGAGTTCCCACATAGCGCAGGAGGAGCATACCACGGCACCGGGCTGTCCTGCCATGACTTACCCTTTAATTAATTGCAATTAAATTAAACAAATGAATCCCATCAATTTCACTACAGTTAAATGATATATTTAAGGGCCTGGTTTACAAACTGTCCGCGCTACACCACAGAGACCTTAAAAACTATAAACCACAGAGTTGAAGTTTTTTAAAAAAGAGAGAAATCCTCCAACCAATCACTTACCTGTTTTGTGGTGACGTCACACCTCGATTACTTTTTACTTCTCTCCTTCCCTGAGATTGGAGATTGGTGGGGCCTACCCGAGCCTCTGGGGCCGTTTTTAGTCGCTCCACCACTCCGAGATTCCTACCGCCGCCGCTGCTGACGCACTGAGGCCTACCTGAGCCTCTGGGGTCTTTTATCGTCGCTCCGCCGCTCCGAGATTCCTCCCACTGCTGCCGCTGACGCACTGAGGCCTACCTGAGCCTCTGGGGCCTTTTGTAGTCGCTCCGCCACTCCAAGATTCCTCCCGCTGCCACCGCTGACGCTCTGAGGCCTACCTGATAACTTTTCACCCCCTTGCTTACCAAGAATCTATCTACCTCTGCCTTAAAAATATTCAAAGACTCTGCTTCCACCGCCCTCTGAGGAAGAGAGTTCCAAAGACTCACGACCATCTGTGAGAAAAAAATTCTCATCTCTGTCTTAAATGGGCGACCCCTTATTTTTAAACAGTGACCCCTAGTTCTAGATTCTCCCACAAGAGGAAACATCCTCTCCACATCCACCCTGTCAAGATCCCTCAGGATCTTATATGTTCCAATCAAGTCACCTCTTACTCTTCTAAACTCCAGCAGATACAAGCCTAGCCTGTCCAACCTTTCCTCATAAGACAACCTGCCCATTCCAGGTATTAGTCTAGTAAACCTTCTCTGAACTGCTTCCAGCGCATTTACATCCTTCCTTAAATAAGGAGACCAATACTGTACACAGTACTCCAGATGTGGTCTCACCAATGCCCTGTATAACTGAAGCATAACCTCCACATTATACTCCATTTGCCAGATCTTTGCCCACTCACTTAACCTATCTATATCCCTTTGTAGCCTCCTTATGTCCTCTTCACAATTTACTTTCCTACCTATCTTTGTGTCATAAGCAAATTTAGCTACCATACCTTCGGTCCCTTCATCCAAGTCATTTATATAAATTGTAAAAAGTTGAGGCCCCAGCACTGATAGAAACATACATAGAAACATAGAAGATAGGAGGAGTAGGCCATTCGGCCCTTCGGGCCTGCTCCGCCATTCGATGAGGTCATGGCTGATCATTCAATTCAGTACCCTGTCCCTGCCTTCTCCCCATATCCCTTGACCCCTTTAGCCTCAAGAAATATATCCAACTCTTTCTTGAATATATTTAATGAACTGGCCTCCACCGCCCTCTGTGGCAGAGAATTCCACAGGTTCACAACTCTCTGGGTGAAGAAATTCCTCCTCATTTCAGTCCTAAATGGCTTACCCCTTATCCTTAGACTATGACCCCTGGTTCTGGACTCGCCGGCCATCAGAAACATCCTTCCTGCATCTAGTCTGTCCAGAACTGACAGAATTTTATAGGTTTCGATGAGATCCCCTCTCAATCTTCTAAACTCCAGTGAGTATAAGCCCAATCGACACAATCTCTCCTCATACGTCATTCCTGCCATCCCAGGTATCAGCCTGGTGAATCTTCGCTGCACTCCCTCCATGGCAAGAACGTCCTTCCTCAGGTCAGGTGACCAAAACTGCACACAATACTCAAGGTGCGGTCTCACCAAGGCCCTGTACAACTGTAGCAAGACATCCTTGTTCCTGTACTCGAACCCTCTTGCTACGAAGGACAACATACCATTTGTCTTCTTAACCGCCTGCTGCACCTGCATGCTTACCTTCAGCGACTGGTGCACAAGAACACCCAGGTCTCTTTGCACTTCCCCTTCTCCCAATCTACTGCCATTCAAATAATAATCTGCCTTCATGTTTTTGCCACCAAAGTGGATAACCTCACATTTATCCACATTATAGTGCATTTGCCATGTTTCTGCCCAATCACCCAACCTGTCCAAATCGTACTGGAGTTTCACGACATCCTCCTCACAGCTTACCCTCCCACCCAGCTTTGTGTCGTCTGCAAATTTGGAGATATTACATCCAATTCCCTCGTCCAGATCATTAATATATATTGTGAACAGCTGGGGTCCTAGGACCGATCCTTGCGGTACCCCACTAGTCACTGCCTACCACTCGGAAAACGACCCGTTTATTCCAACTCTTTGCTTTCTGTCTGCCAACCAGTTCTCTATCCAAGTCAATACCTTGCCCCCAATCCCATGTGCCTTAATTTTGCACGCTAATCTCTTATGTGGGACCTTATCGAAAGCCTTCTGAAAGTCCAAATACACCACATCCACTGATTCTCCCTTATCTATTTTACCAGTTACATCCTCAAAAAATTCCAGTAGATTAGTCAAGCATGATTTACCTTTTGTAAATCCATGTTGACTTTGTCCGATCCTGTCACTGCTTTCCAAGTGCTCTGCTATTACATCTTTTATAATAGACTGTGGCACACCACTCGTTACATCTTGCCGATCAGAAAATGATCCATTTATGCCTACTCTCTGTTTCCTGTTAGCTAGCCAATCTTCTATCCATGCCAATATGTTACCCCCAACACCATGAGCTTTTATTTCCCGCAATAACCTTTGATGTGGCACCTTATCAAATGCCTTCTGGAAATCTAAGTATAGTACATCCACCAGTTCCCCTTTATCTACGGCACATGTTACTTCCTCAAAGAACTCCAACCTTGCACAAAACCATGTTGACTCTGCCTGATTACTTTGAACTTTTCTAAGTGCCCTGCTATAACGTCTTTAATAATAGCTTCTAACATCTTCCCTATGACAGATGTTAAGCTAACTGGTCTGTAGTTTCCTGCTTTCTGTCTCCCACCCTTTTTGAATATTCACTATTTTCCAATCTAATGGAACCTTTTCCAAATCTAGGGAATTTTGGAAAATTAAAACCAACGCATCAACTATCTCACTAACCACTTCTTTTAAGACCCTAGGATGAAGTCCATCAGGACCCGAGGACATGACAGCCCGCAGCTCCAACAATTTACTCAGCACCACTTCCCTGGTGATTATAATTTTCTTGAGTCCCTCCCTCCCTTCCATTTCCTGATTTACAGCTATTTCTGGGATGTTACTTGTATCCTCCATAGTGAAGACCGATGCAAAATACCTGTTCAATTCAACTGCCATCTCTTTATTTTCCATTATTAATTCCCCAGACTCACTATTTATAGGAGCAATGCTCACTTTGTTAACTCTCTTCTTTTTTAAATATCTATAGAAACTCTTACAATCTGTTTTTATATTTCTAGCTAGCTTTCTCTCGTATTCTAATTTTTCTCTCCTTATTAATCTTTTAGTCATTCTTTGCTGTTTTTTATATTCTGTCCAATCTGCTGACCTGCCACCCATCTTTGTGCAATTATATGCTTTTTCTAAGTTTAATACTACAGTATCTTTAACTTTTTTAGTTAACCACGGATGGTGGGTCCTCCCCTTGGAATTTTTCTTTCTTGTTGGAATGCATATATTCTGAGTATTTTGAAATATCCCCTTAAATGTCTGCCACTGCAACTCTATTGACCTATCCCTTAACCTAATTTGCCAGTTCACTTTAGCTAGCTCTGCTTTCATGCCCTCATAATTGCCCTTATTTAAGTTTGAAATACTAGTCTTGGACCCAATCTTCTCTCTCTCAAACTGAATGTAAAATTCAATCATATTATGATCGCTGCTGCCTAGGGGCGCCTGCACTGAGGTCATTAATTAATCCTATCTTGTTGCACAATACCAGGTCTAGTATAGCCTGCTCTCTGGTTGGCTCCAGAACGTGCTGTTGTGAGAAACTATCGCAAAAACATTCCATGAACTCCTCATCTATGCTACCTTTGCCCATCTGATTTTTCCAGTCTATATGCAGATTAAAATCCCCCATGATTATTGCCGTACCCTTCTGACAAGCTCCCTTTATTTCTTCCTTTATACTCCAGCCTACCATGTGGTTACTGTTTGGGGGCCAATACACCACTCCCACAAGTGCCTTCTTACCTTTATTATTTCTCATCTCTACCCAAACCGCTTCTACATCCTGGTTCCTGAACTTAGGTCATCCCTCTCTATTGTGCTAATACCATCATTAATTAACAGAGCCACCCCTCCACCTTTTCCCACCTTCCTGTCCTTCCTAAATGTCATGTACCCTTCAATATTCAGGTCCCAATCTATGTCATCCTGTAGCCATGTTTCTATCATGGCTATCAGATCATATTTATTTATTTCTATTTGCGCTATCAGTTCATCTGTTTTGTTTCGAATGCTACGTGCATTCAGATACAGAGCCTTTAGTTTTGTCCTTTTATTATTTTTGTAACCTCTAGCCTTATCTGTTGATTTACTCTTAGATTTGTACTCTCTATTAATTTAGCCTCTGGATGCTCATACTCTCAGCAGAACCTCTTTCCTAGTTCTACCTATGTCGTTGGTACCTACATGGACCACGACCAATGGCTCCTCCCCCTCCCACTGCAAGTTCCTCTCCAGCCCAAGTCAGGATGGTGTGTGACTTGGAGGGGAACTTGGAGGTGGTGGTGTTCCAATCTGCCTGCTGCCCTTGTCCTTCTAGGTAGTAGAGGGCACGGGTTTGGGAGGTGCTGCCGAAGAAGCCTTGGCGAGTTGCTGCAGTGCATCTTGCAGCCACGGTACGCCGGTGGTGGAGGGAGTGAATGTTTAAGGTGGTAGATGGAGTACCACTCAAGTGGGCTGCTTTATCTTGGATGGTGTTGAGCGTTGTTGGAGCTGCACTCATCCAGGCAAGTGGAGAGTATTCCATCACACTCCTTACTTGTGCCTTGTAGATGGTGGAAAGGCTTTGGGGAGTCAGGAGGTGAGACACTCGCTGCAGAATACCCAGCCATTGACCTGCTCTTGTTGCCACAGTATTTATGTGGCTGGTCCATTTAAAGTTTCTGGTCAATGGTGACCCCAGGATATTGATGGTGGGGGATTTGACGATGGCAATGCCATTGAATGTCAAGGGGCAGTGGTTAGACTCTCGCTTGTTGGAGATAGTCATTGCCTGGCACTTGTGTGACATGAATGTTACCTGCCACTTATCAGCCCAAGCCTGAATGTCATCCAGGTCTTGCCGCATGCGGTCATGGATTGCTTCATTATCTGAGGAGTTGCGAATGGCACTGAACACTGTGCAGTCATCAGCGAACATCCCTACTTCTGACCTTATGATGGAAGGAAGGTCATTGATGAAGCAGCTGAAGATGGTTGGGCCTAGGACACTGCCCTGAGGAACTCCTGCAGCGATGTCCTGGGGCTGTGGTGATTGACCTCCAACCACCACATCCATTTTCCTTTGTGCTAGGTATGACTCCAGCCAGTGGAGAGTTTTTCCCCCCCGATTCCCACTGACTTCAGTTTTACTAGGGCTCCTTGATGCCACACTCGGTCAAATGCTGCTTTGATGTCAAGGGCAGTCACTCACACCTCATCTCTGGAATTCCGCTCTTTTGTCCATGTTTGGACCAAGGCTGTAATGAGGTCTGGAGCTGAGTGGTCCTGTTGGAACCCAAACTGGACATCAGTGAGCAGGTTATTGATGAGTAAAATAACAGAAAATGCTGGAAATACTCAGCAGGCCAGGCAGCATCCGTGGAGAGAGAAACAGAGTTAACGTTTCAGGTCTGGGACCCTTCATCAGAACTGGAAAAAGCTGGAGATGTAACAGATATTAAGCAGGTGCAGAGACAGGGGGGCATTGAAAGAACATACTGTGCTATTGAAAGAGGCAGGAAAGATAAAATG
The DNA here is from genome assembly GCF_052327205.1 of Somniosus microcephalus. NCBI lineage: Eukaryota > Metazoa > Chordata > Chondrichthyes > Squaliformes > Somniosidae > Somniosus > Somniosus microcephalus. The sequence continues at coordinate 247,394,012 of NC_140987.1, forward strand.
TTGCAAATGGGAGTGGCAAAAATCATACTGCATGAAAAATGGGGGCAGGGATAATTATCTGAAATTGTTGAACTCGATGTTGAGTCCGGCAGGCTGTAAAGTGACTAATCGAAAGATGAGGTGCTGCTCCTCGAGCTTACGTTGAGCTTCATTGGAACAATGTAATAGGCCGAGGACAGAGAGATCAGAGCGGGGGTGAAGTGGTGAATTAAAGTGACAGGCGACCGGAAGCTCAGGGTCACCCTTACGGACTGAACGGAGGTGTTCCGCAAAGCGGTCGCCCAATCTGCGTTAGGTCTCCCCAATGTAGAGGAGACCGCATCGTGAGCAGCGAATACAGTATATTAAATTGCAAGAAGTACAAGTAAATCGCTGTTTCACCTGGAAGGGGTGTTTGGGGCCCTGGACAGTGGGAAGGGAGGAGGTAAAAGGGCATGTGTTGCATCTCCTGCGCTTGCACGGGAAGGTGCCAGGTGGAGAAGGGCTGTTGGGGGTGATTGAGGAGTGGACCAGGGTGTCGCGGAGGGAGCGGTCCCTTCGGAATGCTGAAAGGGGAGGTGAGGGGAAGATGTGTTTGCTGGTGGGATCACGTTGGAGGTGGCAGAAATGGCGGAGGATGATCCGTTGAATGTGGAGGCTGGTGGGGTGAAAGGTGAGAACAAGGGGAACCCTATCGTGGTTCTGGGAGGGAGGGGAAGAGGTGAGAGCAGAAGTGCGGGAAATAGAACGGACAGAGTCACGGGCCGTGTCAACCACAGTAGAGGGGAATCCTCGGTTGAGGAAAAAGGAAGACATGTCGGAAGCACTGGTATGGAAGGTGGCATCGTCAGAACAGACGCGGCGGAGACGGAGAAACTGGGTATTTGTGGACAGGACATACCTGGGCAGTTTTCCACATTGTCAGATGCCAGTGTTATAACTGTACTGGAACAGCTTGGCTGTAGGTGTGGCTAGTTCTGGAGCACAAGTCTTCAGCACGATAGCTGGGATGTTGTCGGGGCCCACAGCCTTTGCTGCATCCAGAGCGCTGAGCCATTTCTTGGTATCACGTGGAGTGAATCAAATTGGCTGAAGACTGGCTTCTGTGGTGGTGGGGACCTCAGGAGGAGGCCAATATGGATCATCCACTTGGCACTTCTGGCTGAAGATGGTTGCAAACACTTCAGCTTTGTCTTTTGCACGCACGTGCTGGGCTCCACCATCATTGAGGATGGTGATATACATGGAGCCTCCTCCTCCCGTTAGTTATTTAATGATCCACCACCATTCACGACTGGATGTGGCATGACTGCAAAGCTTTGATCTGATCCGTTGATTTTGGGGTCACATAGCTTTGTTTATAGCAACTTGATTCTGCTTTTTAGCATGCATGTAGTCCTATGTTGCAGCTTTCCCAAGTTGTCGGAACATGCTCGAGGGGCTGAATGGCCTCCTCCTGTTCCTATGGTCTCCCTTGTACTCAGGTATATCTAGTGTCTGGACATGGTTATTTATATTTATTTAGTAAATTTGAAGATAATTTACCAACATGTTCCAATTTTACGTGGAAATCCAGCAAAGTTTTAAAAGATAAAGGAAATTCTGCCCATAACGGATCCTAAATATACACTACTCTCCTTATCTCAAATACAGCTCAACTAAAGTGTGTTCAAGCACAGTATCAGTATTACTACATAGGAATCTTTGCATATATGGAGGCCTGCAGGGGCAGACAGTGTAATTTGGGATTCAACTCCATTTAGTTGGACTCTCTTAATTGAAAGTCACATTACTTTCTTTTGTAAATGACAGCAATAGAATAGAACATTAATGGAATAAAAGCCCCACACGATGCCAGGAACGCAATGTGTACTGGAGGTTCAATGCAACCTGAGAATGGAAAACCTTCCAAGATAATAGCCTGAATTTTCCCCACCTTTTTGCTCACTCAAGTTTTGAAAAATGACACTGAATTTTCTGGTTAATAAGGGTCGATTAACTCTTGGTACTTCCAAATGTGACAATATTTCCTAGCTATGTCCTCCCAGCTCACTGCTTGCCATGTTGCACTGAACATTTCCCATCCACCAAAAGCTGGAGCCAATGCAGCTCTCACAGGTAATTAAAGTCACGTTTCCCTGATCAATTTTTTGAGAAATTTCCTCTTGCCATATATTCTTTTATTATATAATAGTTGATCAGTTAAGACAGATGGATTTTTAGTAGTCGTATGCATTCAGATTCAATTTTCAAAAATTTAAGGGAAATCATCAAATTGAGGATTTGCCAAAATAAATAAACCAGCAATTTTTTTTGTTAAGATTTATATTTTTCCTTTGTTGTTGCCATCATCCCATGGAGGCGGAGGAAGAAAAGATGCTTTAGGAAAAATGTTGCTTCAAGAGTTTTGTGCCATCTTGAACATAGATTCATAGAAACTTACAGCACGGAAGGAGGCTATTTGGCCCGTCGTGCCTGTGCTGGCTCTTTCAAAGAGCAGTTGTGCTTAGTCCCCCACCCCTGCTTTTTGTCCGTAACCCTGTAGGTTCCTCATCCTCAAGTACCTGTCCAACTCCCTTTTAAAATGATTTATGGAATCAGCACCCGCCACCTTTTCAGGTAGAGCATTTCAGATCCCGACAACTCAGTGAAAAAAATTCTCCTCATCTCACCTCTAGATCTTTTGCCAATGATTTTTAATCTATGACCTCTAGTTATTGACCCACTGGCCAGAGGGAGTATTTTTTCCTTATTTACTCTATTAAAACCCCTCATCATCTTGACAACCTCTATTAGGTCATCTCTTAACCTTCTCTGTTCCTAGGAGAACAGTCCTAACTTTTCCAACCTCTCCTCATAAATGAAGTCGTTCCTCCCTGGTAACATTCTGGTAAACCTCCTCTGTACCCTTTCTAAGGCCTTTACATCTTTCCTGAAGTGTGGTGCCCAGAACTATCCACAATACACCAGCTGAGGTCTAACCAGTGATTTATAAACACGTGATTTTTTTGGGTGGGCTTTCTTAATGCTTTGAATTTGCTACTTTAGAAAATAGAAACATATAAGATAGGAGCAGGAGTAGGCCATTTGGCCCTCGAGCCTGTTCTGACATTTAATGAGATCATGGCTGATCATCCAAATTCAGTACCCTGTCCCTGCTTTCTCCCCATATCCCTTGATCCCTTTAGCCTTAAGAAATATATCTAACTCCTTCTTGAATATATTTAATGAATTGGCCTCAACTGCCTTGTGTGGTAGAGAATTCCACAGGTTCACCACTCTCTGGGTGAAGAAATTCCTCCTCATCTCAGTCCTAAATGGCTTACCCCTGATCCTTAGACTGTGACCCCTGGTTCTGGACTCCCCGACCATCAGGAGCATCCTTCCTGCATCTAGTCTGTCTAGTCCTGTTAGAATTTTATAAGTTTCAATGAGATCCCCTCTCATTCTTCTAAACTCTAACGAATATAAGCCTAATCGAACCAATCTCTCCTCATACGTCATTCCTGCCATCCCAGGTATCAGTCTGGTGAATCTTTGCTGCACTCTCTCCATGGCAAGAACATCCTTCCTCAGATAAGGTGACCAAAACTGCACACAATACTCAGGATGTGGTCTCACCAAGGCCCTGTACAACTGCAGCAAGACATCCTTGCTCCTGTACTCGAATCCTCTCGCTATGAAGGCCAACATACTATTTGCCTTCTTAACCGCCTGCTGCACCTGCATGCTTACCTTCAGCGACTGGTGCACAAGGACACCCAGGTCTCATTGCACTTCCCCTTTTCCCAATCTATTGCCATTCAGATAATAATCTGTCTTCCTGTTTTTGCCACCGAAGCGGATAATCTCGCATTTATCCACATTATACTGCATCTGCCATATCACCCAACCTTTCCAAATCATACTGGAGTTTCTCTGCATCCTCCTCACAGCATACACGCCCACCCTGCTTTGTGTTGTCTGCAAATTTGGAGATATTACATCTAGTTCCCTTGTCTAGATCATTTATATATATTGTAAATAGCTGGGGTCCTAGCACCGATCCCTGCGGTACACCACTAGTCACTGCCTGCCACTCGGAAAAAGACCTGTTTATTCCAACTCTTTGCTTCCTGTCTGCCAACCAGTTCTCTATCCAAGACGGTACCTTACCCCCAATCCCGTGTGCTTTAACTTTGCACGCGAATCTCTTATGCGGGACCTTATCGAAAGCCTTCTGAAAGTCCAAATACACCACATCCACTGGTTCTCCCTAATGTATTCTACCAGTTACATTCTCAAAAAATTCCAGTAGATTAGTCAAGCACGATTTACTTTTTGTAAATCCACGTTGACTCTGTCCGATCCGGTCACTGTTTTCCAAGTGCTCTGCTATTACATCTTTTATAATGGACTCTAGCATTTTCCCCACTACCTGATTTCAGTCAATTCCTCCCTCTCATTAGACCCTATGTTCCCCGACATCTTTGGGAGGTTATTTGTGTCTGGGATGTTAATTATGATTTGATTAAGCCAAGAGCCTTATTAAGCATTTTACTTTTCCTTAACAGTCTCAAACTATGGAAGATTAAGAAGCCTAGATCAACCCTATAGCCTCATCAAAACGTGTAATGGTTTTACGTTTGGTACCTTTGTCTGTTGAATCATATTTTGCTTTATGACGAGACCTTTCTTTAAAATGTTAACTGACAATTTGCAAATACTTGATTAACAATGTTATATATAATTAGTGCTCCACATAAGTAAACATTTCTGTTAGATCCCATTATCAAATGTACTTATCACAAAAGAGAAAAACAAAAATTGTAACCACAATGGTTTGATTTAAATTAGTGACCTTCAAACATTGAAATGTCTCCATTTCACCCTGCTCCCTCACCTTCTCGCTCGTGCTGCAGGCATATGGTCAGTTCCTGAATGGTGGCTTTGTTCATAGCAGACTGCACCCTCAGCTGGTCCAGCTCTTCTCCAAGGTTCATACTGCAAGATGAAAAACCAGAGGTGACGTAAGAAAACTACTAAGCACTTGGTTTGAGTATAAAACAAGGCTTTAATCAACTGTTTCACAACCATGAGTTCTAGTTACATCACTAGTTCCTGGTTACAGAAACATCCTCAGCAAGCTGGGCCCACGCCCGAGTATTTATACTTTCCTTCGACTGCGCCACCAGCTGGCCGCCCAGTGTTATCTCATGAGTCATTTCTACACGAATGGTAAGATTCATGACATTCTTCCCGCCTGAAAGATTTGCAAGTCCGCCGACTTCCTTCTAGCGGATATAACGGACCACGAAGAGCCGCAGTCATTTCGATTTCTGTTTGTGGCCGGAAGGCACGTCTCCTCGGACCGTGTCTTGGTCCCTGGGTCGCTTGGTTCGTACAGGTAGGTTGACAGGGCCCGTGTCGCCTTGATCGATCTGAGGGGGACTGGGGAGATTATGACTCCAGGTGCGGGTCCCCACAGGCGCAGAGCTGGCTTCATCTTGCTCGGTAGCTGGTGATTTTCCGGCGTCCTGGCTTCGAGCGGCAATCCCGTGGGGAGCGCTCTGCTCCCAGAGTTGATTCGGAGGAGTAGCCGGCAGATCCCTTGATGTCCCGGGTAGGGCGTCATCCTCAAAGGAGCGCAGAGTGTCGGCATCATTACTATGGATCCCTCTATTGATGGGGTCCATGGGACTGGTTGGTCAGGGAGCCAGATCTCGAAGTGAAACGGTGGACTCCCGGCCATCAGGGTACCGCACGTGCGCGTATGTGGGATTAACGTCTGTTAGTTCCACCTCGTCGACGAGGGGATCATTCTTGGAAGATCGAACGAATCTTCGGAGCAGCACGGGGCCGGGAGCTGCCAACCATGATGGTAGGGACGTCCATGAGTGGAGCGATGCTGGAACCCGAAGAATCGTTCGTGAGGAGTAACGTTGGTGGACGTAGAAAGAAGAGGCCTGATGGAATGTGTTGAATCTGTGATTCTTAAAGTATGATGTTTTCCCAATAACTACACGGAGGCTGTAACTTAACAATCAACAGGTGTTTACTGGAGGAGGGTAGTCTAAAGACTGACAGTACAGAGGCATGCTCAAGGCTTATATACAGGTGTGGTCACTGCCGGTACTACAGTGTACAGGAGTTGTAAAAGTAGTTCTCTTTTAAAGGTACATACACTACAATTCCTCCCCTTTTAGATTAGCAGTACCCATAATATTCAAGTAACAATTAACACGTTAACATGCACATTAAACTGAAATGGTCCATTTATAGATTCAGTCTTTGGGGCGGCTTCCTGATCCTTTCTGGATAGCGCCTTTCCTGAGGTTCTTGTTCTTGGTGCGGAGGCGACTCTGGCCCCTTTTCGTCGGTTGGTTCATCAGTTTCCACTGCTACTGTTTCTGAGGTAGATGCTACCGGTATGTCGGGTTCATCCCCAGGGACGCGAGACATGGGGTTGACTCATTCCTGTGACGCTAAGATCTGGTCGACGTGGCGTCTCACAATGTTCTCCCCGGCATCCACTGTGTACATTAATGGCCCCTGCCGTGTGCATATCGTTCCGGGTTGCCATTTCTCTGTTCGGTAGTCCCGGGCCAAGACTGGTTGTCCTACATTGAAGCTCCTTGTCGGCTTCTCATTGATGTGCTGGAATTGTTTATCCTCAACATTTCTTCGCACATTTGGTCTGAGCAAATCCAGACGAGATCTCAACCTTCAGTGCCTGTATGGAATGCCAATCTAATTGTATCTTCCGGATCCATTCACGTCCCAGTAGTGGTGGTCCTCCATCTGGCAATACATATAGGTCCATTTTAGGTATTTCCTGGCCTTTGTATATCACTTTCACCCTTATTTTTCCTTTGGGGTAGACTTTTTGCCCCGTGTACGTCTTCAAGACAATCTCTGTAGCTTTCAAAGGTATATGTGAAAATAGCCGCTTGTAGTCCCTTTGGTTTATGACTGTTAGGGCTGATCCTGTGTCCAATTCCATTTTCACTTGGACTCCGTCTATCTTGTGTGTGACCCAGATAGTCTGGTGATCCTCCATTTTGATTACCTTATGTAGTTTCAGACAACCCCACTCCTTGCTTCCGGAGTCTGTATCACTTTTCTGTTCGTCTGAACTACTGTCCATCACCTTATGTACTTCTCCTGTGGAGATTTCTTGCTGCTGATTTTCTTCCCTGACCTGCAGACTCTTGCTATGTGTCCTGCTTTTCCACACTGTCTGCACACTTGGTCCTTGAACCAACAATCCTGGTCGTGTGTTGTTCTGCCGCAGCGATAACACTTCCCTGCTCCATATGACATTTCATTGGTGCCATATTCTTGCAGTCTCCGTTGTATCTCTGCAGCGCCCCTTGCGGCTGCTTCGTGTGATACTGCCATGCTGAAAGCCTTGTCCAGCGTAAGATCCTTTTCTGATAGAAGCCGTTTCTGGGTTCCTTCACTTTTAAGCCCACACACAAACTTGTCCCTTAACGTATCTGCTAGTCCCAATCCAAACTGGCAGTGTTTCGATAGCTCGCGCAGTTCTGTTAAGTACTCAGCATTACTTTCATCTTTATGCTGGTTCCTTTTGTGGAATTTAAATCTTTCTGCTATCAGCAGCGGTGTGGGGTTTAAGTGGTCCTGTAGGATTTCCACTATGCTTTCGAAATTCTTATCCACTGGCTTCTCTGGGGTTATTAGGTTTCGCAGTAAGCCATAAGTTTTTGCACCCATGGAATTTAACAAAACCAGTGCTTTCCTAGCATCTGGCACTTCATTCGCCCTGCAGTACACCTCAATGCGTTCCACATGTTGCCCAATCTTCGACTTCATTGTCAAACGCAGTGACACTGCCACTCTTCAGCATCCCTGGGTGTGATTTAACTGTCTAAAATGGTGTCTCCTGCGCTCTCCCTTCTTCTCCGCTGGCACAAAATGGCGTCTCCCGCGCTTTCCTTTCTTCCCGCGCTCGCCCTTCTTCTCCACTGCGGCTTCTAAAATGGCGTCTCCCGCCTTCTCCGTGGCTCAATGGCATCTCCCGCGCTCTCCCTTCTCCCCGCGGACGCTGTTCAGCCCTTGAGCCCTGGCTGTGCTCTGCGCGTTCTCCTGTGCGCCTCTCCCGTTGCTGCCGCTCGGTCCTGAACCCGGCTGCTACTTTACCCTCTCTCTCTCTGTTTTGTTTTTCCTCAACGCCGCTCGGTTTTCAACCCCCGGCTGCGCCCTGTGCGTTTCACCCTCTCTCTTACCCCGTCGACGCTGCTCGGCTTTTTCTATGCCGTCGGTCGGCTCCAGCGCCGCTGTCCGGGAAGGGCCTGCGCTGTACTTGTTGCCAGTCTGTTGCTGGATCGTCGTGGCTGGGGAACCAAGCCCGGCTCTCAACAGCCTCCCCTGCGATGTTCACTCTCTGCCGGATGACTGGGCGGTTGCTCATGGTCGACGACCGTGCTTCTGGCCTCGACTTTCTTCCACCGCCATCCCGGAGCGAATCCTTGAAGGGAAATGCAGAGTTGCAGGCAGATTCGAATCGACCTCGTCGCCACTGTTGAATCCGTGATTCTTAAAGTATGATGTTTTCCCAATAACTACACGGAGGCTGTAACTTAATCAACAGGTGTTTACTGGAGGAGGGTAGTCTAAAGACTGACAGTACAGAGGCATGCTCAAGGCTTATATACAGGTGTGGTCACTGCCGGTACTACAGTATACAGGAGCTGTAAAAGTAGTTCTCTCTTAAAGGTACATACACTACAGAATGCAACACATCAGGGAGCACAGTTTCCCACTGCTGGTCTGGTAGGTTGCGTGACCTCAGTGCAAGACGAACAGCGTTCCAAATGATAGCATTGTATCTCTCAACCTGTCCGTTACTGATGGGATGATACGGTGTCGTTTTACTTGTGGCAATTCCCCGTTGGGAAAGAAAACTTTTGAGTTCGCTTGACATGAAGGAGGGACCCCGATCAGAGTGAATGAAATTGGCCATACCGCAAAGGGAAAAGACCTGATCAAGGCATTTGATCACTGTGGAAGTAAGCATATGGGGACAGGGGAAAGCAAAGGGAAAGTGTGAATATTCGTCCACCATAGTAAGCAAGTAGGTGTTTTGCGTTGAGGAAGGCAATAGCCCTTTAAAGTCAATGCTGAGTCGCTGCATAGGCTGTATAGCGTGTATGAGCGAGCCATCCGACGGACGGAAGAATTGCGGTTTTAATTCCACGCAAATTCTACAAGTGGAACATGTTCTTTTCACATCTTCCATAGAAAATGGGAGATTTTTAGATCGCACAAAGTGCAACATACGGGTGACGTCAGGATGGCATAAGTCAGTATGAAGATCCGCAAGAGTCGAAGTTGACATTGAAGAGCAGAATGCACGCGTGAGGGTATCCGGGGCCACATTTTCTTTGTCGGGTCGATAATGTATGGTGTGGCCAAAGGCAGCCAATTCCATCCTCCAGAGCTGTATTCGGTTATTCTTGATCTTAGTGCGTTTCCGGTTGTCCAGCATAAAGGCTACGGAGCGCTGATCGGTTATTAGTGTGAAATGGCGACGAGCGAGAAAATGACTCCATTTACGTACCGCTTCGATGATAGCCGTAGCCTCCTTCTCGACAGGAGGATAATGGCGCTCGCTACCCTGCAAAGTTCTGGACAGAAATGCAACGGGTCGACCACCTTGATTCAAGGTAGCAGAGATCGCCACCTCCGATGCATCGCACTCGACCACAAAAGGGAGATTTTCATCGATGGAACGAAGCATGGCTTTTTCCAGTTGTCGCTTGAGGAGGTTGAAAGCTGAAATAGCCGTTGCCTCCAACGGAAATGACTTTGCGAGAAGCAGGGGCTGGACCTTGTCGGAGAAGTGGGGTATCCACTTCGCATAATAGGCGAGCATGCCGAGCGCGCAATGAAGAGAGCAGAGATTCGTAGGGGGAGGGAGCTCCTGAAGCGGATGAAGTCGCTCCGGATCCGGTTTGATGACACCATTGCCCACCCAGTAGCCAAGGATGTTGACTGATGGTACTGATTTCACAGATTTGGACTCATTTTAGGTTAAGTTGCGACGGCGGAGAACATCAAAAAATTTCTGGAGGTTGGCATCATACTCCTTCTGGTCATGACCAGCAATGGTGATATTATCCAGATATGGAAAAGTGTCCACTAAGTTCTCCTGTTTGACTAGGCTATCCATTGCCTGTTGAAAGACGGCCACCCCATTGGTGACACCAAATGGAAGGCGACAAAACTGGTAAAGCCGACCATTGGCCTCAAAGGCCGTATACTTTTTGTCAGAGTCTTTTAACAGTACTTGATGGTACGTGCTCTTTAAGTCAAAAGTTGAAAATACCTTGTAGTTAGCAAGGTTATTGACCATGTCATCGATGCGTGGTAGTGGGTAAGCATCCAGGTCGGTATACTGGTTAATAGTTTGCGAGTAATCGATGCAAAGACGTTTCTTGTGTTGCTTCAGAGGATTGTTAACAACAACGACTTGAGCCCACCAGGGAGATGAACATGGCTCAATGATACCGTCAGCTAGAATGCGAGATCTCTCTGCCTCGATAAAGGATCGATCATCTTGGCTGAAACGTCGTGATTTAGTGACAATGGGCTTACATCGGGGGGGAAAGATTGGCAAACAAGGAGGGCTCGTCGAGCGAAGCCGCCGAAAGCGCACAAAACGGTACTTTGGAAATAGTAAGCTCCGGCTTTGACCCTACAAACTCGAAAGTGAGTCTTTTGTGTTGTTTCTGGAAATCCTGTCCCAGGAGCACATCACTTAATAGGTTTTTGAGCACCCCAAGCCGGGTGGAGAAATAAGTGTGGCCATTGAGAATAAGGTCGACAAGACAAAAGCCAGAAGAGTTGGTGGTCAGTGTCGTCAGAGCCATTGCAATTTCCCTGTTCGAGGGGTAAATTCGCAGTTTTAACTTACTGACAGCCCGCTCACTAATGAAGCTGTCAGAGCTGCATGAGTCGATTAGTGCACTCAAAATGTATTCATTTACCGAAACCTTCGTGGCTGCAAGGGACAGACTTTGGGGAAGAACAGCTGTGATGGAAGGAGGAGCAGTTTTACCGTTGACAGCTGTAACCTTAGTAGTGGCTCTTGGGGGAGGAGCAGTTTTATCGATAGTAAACTAACAGGGACTCTCAACCGGTATACCTTAGAAAAGTAGCCTTTCTTACTAACAGAGGCTCTTGACTGGCATACCTTAGAAAAGTGACCTTTCTTACTGCAATGATTGCAGGTTGCGTTACGAGCAGGACAAAATTTCCTATAGTGGAATGCACCTCCACAGAAGAAACACTTCCTTCCAGATTGCCAAGATGCCGCTAGGGCAGGGTCGTCATCAGTGAAGGCTTCTAGGGTAGGGTTGTCATCAGCTAGGTTAGAGTCATCATCAGAGAGGGCTTCCGCCCGAGGCCTATCGAAGGACTCACTAAAAGTGATAGCAGCAGCCCGTGCACGTGGTAAAAGATAGGTATCTGCATTCCTCTTTGCTAAGTCCAGAGAACATGCCTGGTCATAGGCAGCTTGTAACTCGAGGGTTTTATTCTCCAACAGACGCTGGCGTATGAAGGGAGACGCAATCCCATTAATAAAGGAATCACGAATTAACTCCTCCTGGTATTGCTCAGCTGTGACAGCTTTAAGATTACAATCCTTGCTGAGCCTGTGAAGCTTTTGAAGGAATTTGTCAAGTGATTCCCCGGGTTGTTGTCGAGTTGTGGCCAGTAGATGCCGAGCAAAAATTTTGTTTGGGGCCTTAACATATAGTCGCTGTAATATTAGGATAGCGGAGTCATAGTCTACACAGTCTTCGATATAGTCAAACACATGAGGAGATACATAATTGGCAAGTATCTCTAATTTATCAGGAACATTTTCACCACACACCCTGAGGAAGTTGCTGAAGGTATGATACCAGTGTTTCCATACCTTTGCAGTTGTAGGTGAATTCGGGTCCAGGTCAAGACGGGCAGTTCTGAGTAGTTTGTCCATGATGGATTGATTACCACGTCGGAGTTCCCTTCTACAGTTGAAGCCGTAGCTGGCTGTTCCCAAAAATCACAGAGTGTGGAGCCGGTACACAGTTGATTAAATTGACGTAAGAAAACTACTAAGCACTTGGTTTGAGTATAAAACAAGGCTTTAATCAACTGTTTCACAACCATGAGTTCTAGTTACATCACTAGTTCCTGGTTACAAAAACGTCCTGAGCAAGCTGGGCCCACGCCAGAGTATTTATACTTTCCTTGGACAGCGCCACCAGCTGGCCACCCAGTGTTATCTCATGAGTCATTTCTACATGAATGGTAAGATTCATGACAAGAGGTCTGTTTATTCGCAGTCTCAAAGACAGCTTCTACATACAACAGCTCATCTAGCAAGTTCTACTTGTAACTTAAAACAAAATCTAATGAACAAGAACCAACACCAAAGGAAAATAACTAAGTGGGTGACAATGGTAGCGCGATTGTAGATAGTGCAAAAAGGTGAAATTGCTAAAACGTTCCCCAATATTACAAAGCATGCTGATTTGTCACAACCACATTTGACAATCTTCATACCAGTCGCATTTAGAAAAGTCAACATTCAATACAAATATGATTCCCTTTATCAGAATGTTAATCAAAATGGCGTGTACATACTCAAAAATAAAAGTAATTCAGAGTCAGAGAGTCAGAACGGCACAGAAGGCGGCCATTCGGCCCATCGAGTCCGTGCCAGCTCTCTGTAGAGCAATCCAGTCAGTCCCATTCCCCCGCTCTATCACCGTAGCCCTGTAAGTTTTTAGAGGTACTCTGACATGTTTGCTATATTATGTTATAAACACAATAGAAACACCCTGATATCAATTATGTAATATCTGATGGCAATTTTATCTTATTTAATATTAAATCAATCTTGATTACTAGTTTTAGTTAAAACAGCAACACTTTTGAATAGTATTTACTCTATATTTTCTAATAACTTTAGCATTCTAACATTTCATAATTTCTACTATATATCAAAATGTTATTCTATTAAACTCATCCAAAACTCTGCTGCCCGTATACTAACCCATACCAAGTCCCACTCACCCATCAACTCTGTGCTTGCTGACCTACATTGGCTCCCAGTCCACCAACGCCTTGATTTTAAAATTCTCATTCTTGTGTTCAAATCCCTCCAGGACCTTGCCCTTCCCTATCTTTCTAACCTCCTCAAGCCCTACAACCCTCCAAGAACTCTGCATTCCTCCAAACCTGCGCTCTTGTGAATCTCCCACTGCCTTCACCCCACCTTTGGTGACCGTACCTTCAGTCATGTAGGCCCTAAGCTCTGGAATTCCCTCCCTAAACCTTTCCGCCTCTCTACCTCTCTCTACACCTCCGAGACCCACCTTAACATCTATCTCTTTAAACAAGCTTTGGGTCATCCACCATATCTCCTTATTTGGCTCGGTGATCATTTTTGACTGATAACGCTCCTGTGAATCGCCTTGGGATGTTTTCTTATACTAAAGGCACTGCATAAATGCAAGTTGTGTTGTTTTTCCTAAAAATATTAGTTTAGGACAAAACAAACATTTTAATGTAAAGTGAGGTATGCATGAAATTAAGTTTCCAGTTCTGAAAAAACTAATAGCTTAGCGTTGAAACCCTGTTGAATTTAAATAGGAGTAAAGAGCCTCTTTTTCTACCTCGAGATAAATTATCAATAAACTTAACATTTTAAATAACAATAAACCAACTCAAGATTAATACAAAGCTTTTTTTTGTGGGGGGGGGGGGGAAATTATCTCAATGTTGATAAATTCTCTACTTGAATTTTGCCAGGTAGAAAATTGTATTTAGGGCAGACATAAAAATTTAGCTAAAACTTCAGCTAGTCTGAATTGATCACCCTATGCTAAACTTGGCTGAAATATTTTCCATCAGTCACTAAATCCAACAGTTCAAACAATTAAGGATGAATGCTGTTTGCTTTAGACTTGATCTACTTGTCCATTACAACATTATGGATACTTTTACGACTGCACATTCCTGGCACAGAGCTTCACGCTCTGGGGGCACATGTTGGAAGGTTGGGCTTGTGTCCTTCAATGAATAGGAAATCATGGGTTGGGGGTGGGGGCCCATTCCCAAATTCCAATATGCATAGGAGGCTCCATCTTTGGAATGCACATTTGTAAAATGACCCCTACTCTTATTGTACGTGCAGAACTTAAACCAATAAATTGCTCAGAGAATCTCCAATGAATTCTTGTCATTAACTTTGGATAATGGCTGTTATGCGTCTTTGTCTTGCTGTCCACTACACCATGGAGAGAAGGAGTGAGAGATCTGGGCCAAGAATAAATTATTTTGTACTATCTATAGAGCAGTACATGAGGATGGAAGCTGTCTCTGCTTGCTTCAGGTCTCGACAACTGTTCTGTCAACTTCAAAGCTCGAGTGAAGTTACAAGTAGCTTTAAGTTTTTAGCAGCCAATATTCTCAAGGAAACTGCACTGGAATGGCACAATATGACGTGTCGGAGCATTCATGGCACATGCTCATGTTCTGATCATTTTTGAAATGAAGGTGATCAATGCAGCAAAAGTTTTACACACTTAGAGGATCTGCTAGACTCTTTGCTTGTAAATGCAGACACAAGCACGGCGGATAAATCCTCTATTAAGAGGAAGGGATTTTGCACTCTCAATGTGCATGTTGTTTGCAATGCAAAATACCCTGGATCACCACATAATTCATTGATTCTTAAAATTCTTTGGCAGAATATTTGAGGGGAATAACCATTTACCTAGATGATCCTTGGACGATTAAGGGTATCCAGTGAAACAAACTCATTGCAGTAGTTAACAGCAATTATTTGTGTATTCATGATTTGATTACTTACTTTTCCTTCACTGGAAGCTGTGGTTCATGAATAAAAGTTTCGCTGTTGTGCTAGATGATATTAGACAGTTAGACAAGCAGATATTTTCTGAAAACCAGTTTGTGCTTTTCCATCAACCTTGACCATCTCAACTTCTCGATATATACCGATTATTAACCAATTACATTTAGCAAATCCTCTCCACAAGATACTCTTTGGGCACCATTCCAAATATCATGTGTATATTGGTTTCTGGAATCCACAATTCAGATCAGTTGTGATTCTGCACCAGAACCAAATTTCTTACAATTTTGAACTAGCTTAACCAGCCATGTGATTTTTTAAAAGTTTTAGGACATATTCATGACTCTCACCAGAATGCATCACAAAGCATGATGTTGTGCACACTACTGCCTAATGCATTTCTGGGGATACTGGCGATCAAGAACCCAAACCACCCTACACTAAAACAGCAGTGGGACATCTACAAATCCATGTTTTTGTTCCAGTCTTGGCCAGTTCAGGAGCAAACTTAAGTGGAGAATCGTGTAAAATTGAAACTGGATTTCAGAGCCATTGCGAAGTGTATTATAATTGGAGTATTAGTACACTGGAACAAATGGTATTCCATACTTAGCAATGAGAGAACAATGAACATTCTACCAGAAATCACAGAATAGCAGAGTATCATAGTGAGAGAGAGTTCTGGTCTTTACTAAAGGGCTGCACAACATACCATAAGAACATAAGAAATAGGAGCAGGAGTAGGCCATTCAGCCCTTCAAGCCTGCTCTGCCATTCAATAAGATCATGGCTCATCATCTACCTCAACTCCACCTTTCCACACTATTATCATATCCCTCGATTCCCTTAATATCCAAAAATCTATCGATCTCTGTCTTGAATATACTCAATAACTGAGCATCACAGTCTTCGCAACCATCTATTCTAGATCCCCTTTAAAGTAGTCATTTCAGTAAAGTACAATACACCAGCACATGAAACTGTCATCAAGCAATAAGTTATACATTTCACAAAGGTCAGACTGAAAGAAATTTACTGTATCACTAGCTCAGGCTTTTAAGAAAATCCTTACCTCGGACAAAAAAAAGACAATCTCAAGAGATGCAAACTTACCCTGGCCTCCTCAGACCTGCCATAATGCTATTATAACCATGGAGCAGAGAACAGATGAGCTGATAAGATCACCAGACAGCATTTATTTCACACATACTTCAACAAAAGTGTTTGAAGGGCTGGTGGGAATTCACAGTAGTGACCATGTGACTCAAAGACTCGGTAAGCGAAGTGTTCCAGACGCAAGGTGATCTAATTTCACTACTTCTAGTAATGTGCTTCATTCTTCAGTTTCCTTCTCCCTTCCAAAGTACTCCATCACAAATCCATACAAAGAAATGCACTCGAAAGAGAAAATGTTTCAGTTGCTTTTCCTAAATGCTTTGAAAATTTATCAGTTCTTCTGCATTAAAACGTTTCCTCTCTGATGCAAATGTCTAGACAGCAGTAAAGCAGGAGGTTTTGGCAAGGGATTATTGATGTATTGAGTGGCATGCTGCAGAAAGTCAGGCCAGCCATGAAATAAAAGGTATGAATTTCTGTTTGCAGCAAAAGAAAAAAACACTTATGCTGAAGTTTACTAAAGAAGATGTCACAAGAAATCACTGTACAGTTTTTCCACCTCCATAGTGTATTGCTTTACTGTGTATTCCTCAGCCTTTCTAGTGGACTCCTGCCGTAACTTCGCAATGAGTGGAAGCTCCGCCAGGATCCGATTACGTCGGATCCCAGCCTCACAGGAGGATGTGTACAGGCCTAGTGTGGGGTAGGGTGAAACCGTCATCTGCCCCTCACAGGGGCACCCACGTCAGAGTGGGCAGGGCCTCCCAATACCTCCTTGGCCTCAGAGTCCTCACACCAAGTTGGAGGCCAGTACTCCGAGTGAAAAGATGCAATCCCTGAACAGTGGAAATGGGACCTGATTGATAGGGCCACAGGCTGCGACTGTAGCCTGTACCCACCCACTCCCACCAGTGGTGGTGGTGGTGGGGGAGTAGCTAAACCGGATCTCCCAGCGGCTTGGGTTATGCGGACGCCAGTTGGAAATTAAGTGCTCCCACCTCCCCCAATTCTGCATACACCAGTGGAGTTAGCACTGTAGAACATCAGCAATCACCATCCTGCTCTAAGTGGCAAGTTCGCAGTACACGGGAAATGGTATTCAAATACTCAGGGACCACATAACCTTTGAGGTACTTAACTACCTACAAATATTCCTACAGTTATATGCAGTTGTTCACCTAAGGTGGTACGGCATGCAGCTCTCAAATTTGTCTATAATCCCCACTTTCCCCCACAATTTCTTTCCTTCAGGGGTTTTTCATTCCCATACATTGGCCCAGTAATTCGGGTCCAAATGCGTGAGTACGGTCTGGGTACTCACGCATCTGGCCGGATGAAATGCCGGCGTTCAGGAAACACCGTGCATGCGGAGAACGCCGGCATTTCCGGTCCTCTGAACGAAGGGGTTCAGAGGCACAGCGCGTGCGACTGCACAGGCAGCGCGTGCGCAGTGAACTTCGTCGATTTCATTCATGGATTCAGTGAGGGTAAGTCCTTACAAGTTACACTTGAAAAAAGCATGTGTAAAGTTGGTCCAAGGCTGCGGAGGAAGATATATTTTATCGTGGAGCTTCTGAAAGGCAATATTTTTGTTTGGGAAAGGGAGCAAAGTTATTTTAAGAAATGCTGAGGTTAGTTTTAAAGTTTAAATTTTTTTTTTTTTTTTTTTTTTTTAAACGGGTTTTCAGTACGGTAGGTAGAAGGAGCAATTGTGGCTGTGTGAATTGAATGTGAGAATGAGTGTTCTAAAATGAGTAATGTAACATTTCCAACACTTTTAAGAAAGAAACTTTTCATCAGTAATAAGTAATTATGTATGTATGTATGTCCGCATATATTCCTTTACGTATATGTATGTATGTTTTATATTCCTTTACTTATGTGTATGAATGTATGTTTTTAATTATGATTTTCCAATAAGTTACTTTCTCTGAAAGTCATAATTAAATACATACATTCATACACATAAGTAAAGGAATATATTCATACACGCAAAGGAATATATACAGACAGACATACATAATTACTTAAAAGAATATATTACTGATGAAAAGTTTCTTTCTTAAAAATGTTGGAGTCATTTTCACATTTAATAAACACAGCAAATTCAATTCACATAGCCACAATTGATCCTTCTACCTACAGTACTGAAAACCCGTTTTAAAAAACAAAAATAAACTTTAAAACTTACCTCAGCATTTCTTAAAATAACTTTAATCCCTTTCCCAAACAACCGCAGCCTCTGGAGCAACTGTACTCATGCTTTTTTCATGTGTAAGTTGTATTGACTTGACCTCACTGAAAGCATGAATGAAAGCGGCAAATTTTACTGCGCACGCGCTGCCTGTACAGTCGCACGCGTTCTGCCTCTGAACCCCTTCGTTCAGAGGACAGGAAATGCTGGTTTTCCCCGCATGCGCTGTGCATGCTGAAAACCGGCATTTCCTCCGGACAGACGCGTAAGTACCCCGACCGTACTCGCGCATTTGGAAGGGAATTACTGGGCCAACATTTTACATGTCAATAAAATGAAAAATTTAACAATTGCACAATTTGCCCCCTCGCATCTGCGACTGAGGGTCCAAGGAGGTGCATTGCACAACAGGTCATCGTCGTACATATCCTCACACTGTTTCCTTTCGGGAACTGTATGAAGTGGTGGAAGGATTTCTGGCCACGTTAACACTCCTTCCGTGACCATAACCATCTTCATACGAGCCATTAGGGTGGTTAGTCCTATGGCGTGAGGGTTTTACGGGCTCCCACAACCCATCTGAGGGGGGGGGGGCCACCCACACCCGCAAGTATCCCGCTGGATGTCCACCCAGAATTTATAGTTGGAGCTCCGACTCCACTTGCCGGGACTGTCTGGAGCGGGGTTTGAAACCCTACTCCTTCTGGCCCAGCGGCGGGGATGCTTACCGCTACGCAAAAGGCCCACTCCGCGCAAAAGGTGACACCCATACGTTTCCTGCGCCTTTTCCCTCCCCGTGACTGGAGCCATATGCTGCCACTTGAAAGACCAAGCTATCATCTGTCCTTTTTGCGGCGCCTTTGACTTCTCATTACCAATGATGAGCAGGCGCTGCGCCTCCACCTCGTTGAGGAGATTGCTGAGGTCATCATCAGTTCAATTGCGAGTTCTTTTAATGCCGTGAATTGTGCTCATTCCAGCCATTTCACGTTGCTAATCGGATTGGGCCTTTGGCGTAGCGGTAGGATCCCGCCGCTGGGCCAGACGGGGTAGGGTTTCGAACCCCGCTCCAGACAGTCCCGGCAAGTGGAGTCGGAGCTCCGGCTCTAAATTCTGGGTTGACATCCAGTGGGATATTTGCGTCCGTGGGTGTGGGTGGCCCCCCCTCCTTGTATAGCTTGTGGGAGCCCGTAAAACCCTCCCGCCATAGGACTAACCACCCTAATGGCTGGTTCAAAGATGGTTACGGTCACGGAATGAGTGTTAATCATGGCCATAAATCCTTCCACCACTTCATACAGTTCCCCAAAGGGAACAGTGTGAAGACACGTATGACGACGACATTGGTAAATAAATAAATGGAATAAAAAAAATTATTTTAGGGCTTTTAAAAGTCTTTAAATAGCTTTAATTCTGTTTAAAACTACTTCAGATTCTTCAAAATAATGTAAACGTTTTTAAAAGTTTATAAAAGTTACCAAAAGCTTCATAAAAATACCAAAAACCTATTTAAAATGCTGCTTTGCATGTAAAAATGCTTAGCAGCTTGTGAGAA
Source organism: Somniosus microcephalus (assembly GCF_052327205.1). Taxonomy (NCBI): domain Eukaryota; kingdom Metazoa; phylum Chordata; class Chondrichthyes; order Squaliformes; family Somniosidae; genus Somniosus; species Somniosus microcephalus. The sequence goes on from NC_140987.1 coordinate 247,413,731, forward strand.
ACATTGGGGGCGTGTCCTATTAAACTGAGACCTCAAGGGGCGTGTCTCACTTGCACAGCGCGCTCCAGGCTTCGCGCTGGCTGCACTCCTGGGCGGCGTGACGTCAGACGCTGCCCGGGATTCTTCTTTTTCAAACACGAATTCCAGGCGTCCCTGGAGGTGAAATGTCAGCGCGTCGGGTAAGTGCATATCAGGGGCTTGCACGCGCGGCAAGCCACCGACCCGAATTACTGGGCCAATATCTTTCAGCGAGTAGGGAAAAGCACCATACCCATAGAACTTTCAGCAACTCAACAGCAATGTTGCAATCTGCTAACACTTGATTAAATTTAAATAGGATGAGGTTGGAAATGGTTTTACTATAGGTATCGGTCCTGAATTTGTGGTCGGAGGCTTCCCACAGGGAAATGCCTCCGATCCGCAAATAAAATCCGCGCTTACCTGGTAGACCAGGAGGTACAGAGACTTGCGCTCCTGGGCCGCTCTGGGTACCCGCAGGAAGAGGCCCACGTATCCTAGGAGCGCAGGCGGTTCACGAGTGCCCCTGGGATCACGTTGGCCAGACCAACGAATGACAGAAGGGGATCCCCATTCATTCTTATCAGGATTCCGTATGTACGGAAATCCCATAAGTATGAATGGGGATACCCCAAAAAATACACCTAGACATCAAACAAATTTTTTAAAACCATCACATATTTAAAATGGCATTTAATTAAATATTTAAAACAAAAATTTAATTTTTTGAAAAATAGATTTACATGTTTTAAAGGGGCTAAAAATAAACTTACCTTGTAAATGTATAAATTATTGATAAAATGTTATTTTTCTGTTTTTTAAAACTCTTAGGCTGTAAGAGGTGTAAGAACTTCACGGGCAGAAGTTGGGCAAATAGCGCAACTCTCCGCCCGCGGATGCCCTTTTTCCAGGGATGCAGATGATCTGTCAAGAAAATTCTTGACAGATCGCAAGTTCCCGGTTTTAGCGCATGCCTAAACCCGGAACTTACGCGGCCCTTACGAGCGTGGTGCACCTCGCACACGCTCGTAGGGGCTGTAAATTACGGCCCGTTATATTTCTCATTGTTTCAATGTAGAGTTAACTTGATATTGCTTCCCTCGCCTTACTGTATGTGCAGGTCCTGCTATAGTCACATAGCCCAGTTCTTTTGTAAGGAGGCTGCAGCAAAGAGATCGAGTTGATACAAAGCGGAATCTAAACACAAAGTAACTGGAAGGTCGAAGTTGAAACAAAGTCAGAGAAATCGGATGGGAATTTTGTACGTGGAGGTTGGGCTACTTTCAAAGAATGAGAAAGCCTATACCCAAGGTAATTGAATATTATTCCTCCTTTGTATAACCTCCAAACACAAATTAATTATGCCAAAGTGACACAGAAAACAGACATAAGAATATAGGAACAGGAGTAGGCCATTCAGCCCCTCTTGCCTGTTCCACCATCCAATTTGATCATGGCTGATCTGTACCTCAACTCCATTTGATCCATATCCCTTGACACCCTTACCTAATAAAAATCTGTCGATCTCAGTCTTGAAAGTTTTAAGCATCCACAGCCTATTGGAAGAGAGTTCCAGATTTCCACTACCCTTTGTGTGAAGACAGTGCTTCCTTATTTCACTCCTAAATGGCCTAGCTCTAATTTTATTATGCCTTCTTGTTCTAGATTACCCCACCAGAGGAAACAGCTTCTCCGCATCTACCCTATTGAATCCTTCTTATAAAAATAATTTTTATCTCTTCAATTAGATCACCCCTCAACCTTCTAAACTCAAGGGACTACAGGCCAAGTTTATGCAATCTGTTCTCATAATTTAATCCTTTAAGCCCTGGTATAATTCTGGTGAATCTGCGCTAAACACCCTCCAAGGTCAATATATCCTTCCTGAGGAGCAGTGCCCAAAACTGAACACGGTTACTCCACATGGGGTTTGAGCAAGGCTCTGTACAACTGAAGCATCACTTCCTCCCCGTTGTATTCCAGCCCTCTGAGAGGAAGGCCAACATTCCATGAGCCTTTTTGATTACTTTTTGTACCTGTGCAGTAGCTTTTAGTGATGTGTGTACCTGGACACCCAAATCCCTTTGGTTTCTCCACAAATGCTAGTCTCTCGCCATTAAGAAAATATTCCAATTATTCTTTGTAAGATCCAAAGTGGAAGAACTTGCACTTTCAGACATTGTACATCATCTGCTGCAGTTTTTCCCACTCAATTCGTCTATGTCCCTTCAGAACCTCCTGCTCCCATCCACACAACTGTGCCTCCAACAGTGTCATCTGCAAACTTGGATCTACAACTCTCTATTTCTTCATCCAAGTCATTGATATACATGGTGAAAAGCTGAGGCCCCAGTAAAGATCCCTGGGGATCACCATTTGTCATATCCAACCAATCTGAGTACATTACTTTATCCCTACGCTCTGTCTCCTACCTTCCAACCAATTATCCAGCAGTGTAAGATGAATTAACTATGGTAATGTGGTTGACTCTTAACTGCCCTCTGAAATGGCCTAGCAGGTCACTCAGTTGTAACTAATCACTATGAAATAAGAATGAAATCGAACGGACCACCTGGCATCGACCTCGGCACCAGCTACAGACACAGCAATGGCACACCCAGCCCAGTCAACCCTGCAAAGTCCTCCTCACCAACATCTGGGGACTTGTGCCAAAATGGCAGAGCTGTCGCAGAGACTCGTCAAGCAATAGCAACAGCCTGACATAGTCATACTCACAGAATCATACCTTTCAGCCAATGTCCCAAACTCCTCCATCACCATCCCTGGGTATGTCCTGTCCCATCGGCAGGACAGGCCCACCAGGGATGGCGGCACAGTGGTATACAGTCGGGAAGGAGTGGCCCTGGGAGTCCTCAACATTGACTCCGAACCCCATGAAGTCTCATGGCTTCAGGTAAAGCATGGGCAAGGAAACCTCCTGCTGATTACCATCTACCGCCCTCCCTCAGCTGATGAATTAGTACTCCTCCATGTTGAACACCACTTGGAAGAAGCACTGAGAGTAGCAAGGGCACAGAATGTACTCTGGGTGGGGGACTTCAATGTCCATCACCAAGAGTGGCTCGGTAGCACCACTACTGACCAAGCTGGCCAAGTCCTGAAGGACATAACTGCCAGTCTGGGCCTGCGACAGGTGGACAGAGAACCAACATGAGGGAAAAACCTACTTGGCCTCGTCCTCACAAATCTACCTGTCGCAGATGCATCTGTCCATGACAGTATTGGTAGCAGTGACCACCGCACAGTCATTGTGGAGACGAAACCCCGTCTTCACACTGAGGACATCCTCCATCGTGTTGTGTGGCACTACCACCGTGTTAAATGGGATTGATTCAGAACAGATCAAGCAACTCAAAACTGGGCCTCCATGAGGCACTGTGGGTCATCAGCAGCAGCAAAATTGTATTCCACCACAGTCTGTAACTTCATGGTCCGGCATATTCCTCACTCTACCATTACCATTAAGCCAGGGGACCAACCCTGGTTCAATAAGGAGTGTAGAAGAGCATGCCGGGAGCAGCACCAGGTGTACCTAAAAATGAGGTGCCAACCTGGGGAAGCTGCAACACAGGACTACATGCATGCTAGACAACAGAAGCAGCATGCTATAGACAGGGCAAAGCGATCCCACAATCAATGGATCAGATCAAAGCTCTGCAGTCCTACCACATCCAGCCGTGAATGGTGGTGGACCATTAAACAACTAACGGGAGGAGGAGGCTCCATGAATATCCCCATCCTCAATGATGGTGGAGCCCGGCACGTGAGTACAAAAGACAAGGCTGAAGTGTTTGCAACTATCTTGAGCCAGAAGTGCTGAGTGGATGATCCATATCGGCCTACTCCTGAGGTCCCCACCATCACAGAAGCCAGTCTTCAGCCAATTCGATTCACTCCACGTGATATCAAGAAACGGTTGAGCACACTGGATACAGCAAAGGCTATGGGCCCCGACCACATCCCGGCTATCGTGCTGAAGACTTGTGCTCCAGAACTAGCCGCGCCTCTAGCCAGTGCAGCTACAATAGTGGCATCTATCCGATAATGTGGAAAACAGCCCAGGTAGGTCCTGTCCACAAAAGCAGGACAAATCCAACCCGGCCAATTACCGCCCCATCAGTCTACTCTCAATGATCAGCAAAGTGATGGAAGGTGTCATCGACAGTGCTATCAAGCGGCACTTACTCACCAATAACCTGCTCACTGATGCCCAGTTTGGGTTCCGCAAAGACCACTCAGCTTCCAACCTCATTACAGCCTTAGTCCAAACATGGACAAAAGGAGCTGAATTTCAGAGGTGAGGTGAGAGTGACTGCCCTTGACATCAAGGCAGCATTTGACCGAGTGTGGCATCAAGGAGCCCTAGTAAAACTGAAGTCAATGGGGAATCAGGGGGAAAACGCTCCACTGGTTGGAGTCATACCTAGCACAAAGGAAGATGGTTGTGGTGATTGAAGGTCAATCATCACAGCCCCAGGACATCGCTGCAGGAGTTCCTCAGGGCAGTGTCCTAGGCCCAACCATTTCAGCTGCTTCATCAATGACCTTCCCTCCAACATAAGGTCAGAAATGGGGATGTTCGCTGATGACTGCAGAGTGTTCAGCGCCATTCACAACTCCTCAGATAATGAAGCAGTCATGCCCGCATGCAACAAGACCTGGATGACGTTCAGGCTTGGGCTGATAAGTGGCAGGTAACATTCGCGCCACAGAAGTGCCAGGCAATGGCTATCTCCAACAAGCGAGAGTCTAACCACCTTCCCTTGGCATTCAACGGCATTACCATCACCGAATCCCCCACCATCAACATCCTGGGGGTCACCATTGACCAGAAATTTAACTGGACCAGCCACATAAATACTGTGGCAACAAGAGCAGGTCAGAGGTTAGGTATTCTGCAGCGAGTGTCTCATCTCCTGACTCCCCAAAGCCTTTCCACCATCTACAAGGCACAAGTAAGGAGTGTGATGGAATACTCTCCACTTGCCTGGATGAGTGCAGCTGCAACAACACTCAAGAAGCTCGACACCATCCAGAACAAAGCAGCCCGTTTGATTGGCACCCCATCCACCACCTTAAACATTCACTCCCTCCACCACCGGCGTACCGTGGCTGCAGTGTGTACCATCTACAAGATGCACTGCAGCAACTCGCCAAGGCTTCTTCGGCAACACCTCCCAAACCCACGACCTCTTCCACCTAGAAGGACAAGGGCAGCAGGCGCATGGGGACACCGCCACCTCCAAGTTCCCATCCGAGTCACACACCATCCTGACTTAGAAGTATATCGCTGATCTTTCATCGTCTCTGGGACAAAATCCTGGAACTCCCTACCTAACAGCACTGTGGGAGTACCTTCACCACTCGGACTGCAGCGGTTCAAGGCGGCGGCTCACCACCACCTGCTCAAGGGCAACCAGGAATGGGCGATGCCCAGATCCCATAAGTGAATAAAAAGAGAGAAACTATTTCCGCTGGTTGGGGAATCTAGGCATTAAAAATTAGAGCCAGGCCTTTCAGGAGTAAAGTTAGGAAACATTTCTATGTGCAATGACTGGTAGAAGTTTGGAATTCTCTTCCACAAACAACAGTTGATGCTGGGTCAATTGTTAATTTTAAACCCGAGATTGATAAGATTTCTGATAACCAAAGGTATTAAGGGATATTGGGCAATGGCGGATATATGGAGTTAGATCGCAGATCAGCCATGATCTCACTGAATGGCAGAACAGGCTCCAAGAGCTAAATGGCCTCCTATGTTCCTATCCAGTTGCATATAACTGATTTGCCTCAAGTCCTTGTGTAATGTATGTACCTTTAAGAGAGAACTACTTTTACAGCTCCTGTATATTTTCGCCTCGCTATCTGGAGGTAAACGCTTCACCAAAATTGATCTAGCCCAGGCGTACTTGCAAATGGAGGTAGAAGAAGCCTCGAAACAATACCTTACGATTAACACTCATAAAGGTCTTTATCAATACAACCGGCTGGTGTTCGGGGTAGCATCGGCTCCCGCTATTTGGCAAAGGGCAATGGATCAAGTCCTGCAAGGGATTCCAGGGACCCAGTGTTATTTGGACGACATCCTGGTCACGGGCAAAAATGACAGTGATCACCTCGCCAACTTGGAGAAGGTGCTCACCAGATTAAAGGAATATGGGCTACGAGCTAATCGCCACAAGTGCGAGTTTTTCCAGAAGCAGATCTCGTATTGTGGCCACGTCATCGATGAAGAGGGGTTACATAAGTCCCCTGAAAAGATTGAGGCAGTAGTCAAGGCTCCAGCACCGGAAAATGTGTCACAACTGAGGTCGTTCCTCAGGCTGGTAAACTACTACCATAAGTTCTTACCAAATTTGTCCACGGTATTACACCCACTGAACACCCTACTGCAAACAGGGGTACCATGGAAGTGGAATGACGAATGTAGACGAGCTTTCCAGAAGTGTAAAGAATTGATCACATCAAAAGAGGTGTTGGCCCATTTCAACCCAGCACTACCAATTCGTTTGGTATGTGATGCATCACCCTATGGTATTGGAGCGGTGCTGTCGCACAAATTCCCAGACAGGTTGGAGAGGCCAGTAGCCTTTGCGTCTCGGTCACTAACCTCAGCCGAGCACAACTACGCCCAGGTTGACAGGGAGGCCCTCAACCTAGTATGGGGAGTAAAAAAATTCAACCACTATCTGCATGGGCAGAAGTTCACCTTGCTGACTGACCACCAACCACTTGTCTCCATCTTTAATCCTAAGAAGGGCGTTCCAGTGATGACGGCACAACGGTTACAAAGATGGTCCCTGTTTCTAGGGGCGAATCAATATGAAATAGAATATAAAGGCACGAAACAGCATGGAAACGCTGATGGGCTATCGCGCCTGCCACTGCCTACTGTGGAGGAAGCACCAGCAGTGGACCCTATCGAGATATTTTATTCGTCAATAATTGAACGATTGCCAGTAACGAACGCGGATATAGAGAAGGAGACCCGCAATGATCCGACGCTGTCTTGGGTATATGATTTGACGGTGAGGGGATGGCCAACACATGGCGACTCACTGTTGGCAGCATTCTCATCCAGAAGAGAACAGCTGTCAGTATGCCAGGGGACAGTGATGTGTGGATCCAGAGTGGTGATTCCACCCAAGTTAAGGGAGAGAGTGCTAAATGAGCTACATGAAGGTCATCTGGGGGGAGTGAAAATGAAAAGCCTTGCTAGGGCTTGTGTGTGGTGGCAGGGAATCGATCAACAAATCGAAGACCTAACCAAGAGCTGCTCAGGATGCCAGAAGGTCCAAAATGCACCACCACATGCCCCTCCACACGCCCCTCCACACCCATGGGAGTGGCCCTCCTCTCCATGGCAACGGGTGCATATTGATTTTGCTGGTCCATTCATGGACTCAATGTTCTTAATAGCAGTGGATGCTCATTCGAAGTGGCCTGACGTGATAAAAATGTCCTCAACCATTACAGAGAAAACGATTGCAGTCCGACGGACCATATTTGCCAGAAACGGCTTGCCAGAGCAGATTTGCTCTGATAATGGACCATAGTTTGTGTCCGAAGAGTTTTGAAAATTTATGAGAAGGAATGGGGTAAGGCATTACACATCCGCCCCGTATCATCCAGCCACAAATGGATTGGCTGAGAGGTTCGTACAAACCTTTAAGAAGGCGATAAAGGCCATGTGCGACGATGAAATTCCACTACAGCATAAGGTGGACAATTTCTTATTAGCCTACCAAAACGCGACACATGCAGTTACCAACCAGACCCCAGCCATGATGTTCTTTAACCGAAGGTTGCGATCTCGTCTGGACTTGCTTAGACCAAATGTGCGAAGAAATGTTGAGGATAAACAATTCCAGCACATCAATGAGAAGCCAACAAGGAGCTTCAATGTAGGACAACCAGTCTTGGCCCGTGACTACCGAACAGAGAAATGGCAACCCGGAACGATATGCACACGGCAGGGGCCATTAATGTACACAGTGGATGTCGGGGAGAACATTGTGAGACGCCACGTTGATCAGATCTTAGCGTCACAGGAACGAGTCAACCCCATGTCTTGCGTACCTGGGGATGAACCCGACATACCGGTAGCATCTACCTCCGAACCAGTAGCAGTGGAAACCGATGAACTAACCGATGAAAAGGGGCCAGAATCGCCTCCGCACCAAGAACAAGAACCTCAGGAAAGGCGCTATCCAGAAAGGATCAGGAAGCCGCCCCAAAGACTGAATCTATAAATGGACTATTGTTGTTTAATGTACATGTTAAAGTGTTAATTGTTATTTGAATATTATGGGTACTACTAATCTAAAAGGGGAGGAATTTGCAGTGTATGTACCTTTAAGAGAGAACTACTTTTACAGCTCCTGTATACTGTAGTACCGGCAGTGACCACACCTGTATATAAGCCTTGAGCATGCCTCTGTACCCCAGTCTTGAGACTACCCTACTCCAGTAAATACCTGTTGATTGTTAAGTTACAGCATCCGTGTGGTTATTGAAAAACATCATACTCTCAGAATCACGGATCTAACACCTTGCACCATAGGAACTGAATAACGGTAAAGACTGTCTAAACTGTTCTATGAGAAAGATATAACTTAAGGCTCTGCGAGCATCTATATAGTGGAAGAACATTCCAGTTCCGACTTGTGTGGAAGCAGTCAAAATGGTGCGTCAATTTTTTTGACCCAAATGAAATTGATCTTAGGTAAAAACCCAAAGCAATACCATTGTCTTATCAAAATGGCAACGAAAATACAACTGATCTACAATAAGGCTTTGCATTTCGCTAACTCTTTGAGCCAAAAGTGCACCGCAACAACAGTGCAGTTTTCCAGATAACAAAGTGAAACTCAAATGCTCAGAGGGTTGAATGGTGAGTACATTGGCCCAGATTTTGAGATAGGAATAACGGTGAGGCTATCAGCGCTCACGGTTAAGGAGTAAATCGGACAGCAACTTCCGGCATCCACACATGCGCAGTTAAACACTGAAATCTGGAAGCTGCTGTCCAATTTGCCCTGCTCCTCTACAAGCTGCACTACACCGGTACCACACCAAGATATTCAGCATTCAAATAAATGAAGGGCATGAAGTTGCAGTACTTAACCACTAGTTACCCACTAAACGTGCCAGAAAATGTTCGGGCTGTTGCATTCAGGTGTGAGTGAATTTTTAACATCGTGATAATTCTTAATTACTGCCAAACAACCTCTCTGGCACTGAAAATTTAATTTTCCAAGCGTGGAATCTCATTCTATAAGAATTTAATGTAATGTTGGAGATGTAAAAAAATTTTTTTATTAAAAATTAAGATAATTTTTCCTTTATTTTTTACTGTGTCTCTTTTATCTCTCTTAATAATCACATCTTTCTTTTCCTCTCTTTATTTCGCTTTCTGTACATGATTTTACATTGAATTAAATATTCTAACTTACACTTCCTGGTTCAGACTCTGGGGCCGGAATTTTACCGGCACTCAAGAGGGCGGGTTTGGAGGCAGGTCCGCTGTCAAAATCACAAAGATTGACGACGGGTCGTTATCCCACTGTAAACCCGGCTCTTTGTCAGTTTCCCAAGTGTTGGGTCTGTCATCCCTGTCAGAATCCCAACACGATCAGCCCTAACATCCACACCAACCTTCTCTGCAATCAACTGATGCTGCACAGGACACAAGCACCAGTGCACATTGCTGCCTGGGACACCAGCAATGGCCTCACCATGTCCAGAATGACTTCACTTAACACTGTACACCCTGGCTGCCAAATGATGCACCAGGTTGGCACCACCCCACGCCAGCACCAGAACGCATCCCTACAATGTCCAAGCCATTCCTTTCACACTCATCACCATTGGGAGGGGGGGGCAGGCGTTATGTCTCACCATTCACTGAAACTCACTAAGACACTTCCAAAGGTGCACACAAATCTGTCCAAGAAGGTAAAGTGTTGAAAATAAAGATTTCAATGCTTCACAACACTTTAACACAAACTTTAGACGAACAGTGTGTTGTTAGTTGGTATGATTGGACTAGGATGAGGAGGAGCATGAGGGGTGGCTAGTGAGACGGGGAAGTGATAACGTAGATAGAGAGGGATGGGTGGAGGTGTAAGGTAAGTTGGTGTGAGTAAGGATGTGCAGGAGTAGAGTAGGGAAGGCAAAGTGATGGGGATGGCATCAAGGGGTATGGGGAGAGAGCAGGAATATGGTATTGAGATAGAGGATCAGCCATGATCATATTGAATGGCGGAGCAGGCTCGAAGGGCCGAGTGGCCGACTCCTGCTCCTATTTTTCTATGTTTCAATGTTCCCATGTGATGAGTGGCACAGGAGGATGAGGTTGAGTGTGGCTTTGCAGTAACATTTCGTGATCTACTGTGATCATTGAAAGGTTTGCGCCACTGCAGCCTGGTCCTCCTGACAACATCCCTGCTTGTGTCCTCCTGTGCATTGTGCAACCAGGCTGCGTTGGTGTCCTGGGGAGGTCTCTTCCGCCCATGGGAAGGGAAGAGAACGTCCCTGCGTGCTGTGACTCCCTCCATAAGCATATGGAGGGAGTAATGGGAGAACCTTGGTGCAGCTGTGCACCTTTGTGCAGTGCTTGTCAGTGTTCGCAGCACCAATGAATGTGGCCTTGGTCCCTTTAAGGAAACCAGCTGATGGCACGTCATCAGACCCGCTTCCTATTAATTGGCCAGGAACCTCGCAGGGCGGGCTTAACAAGCCCCATCAATGGAAAATCATGTTCGAGGCCAGGATCGAGATAGATGCGAGGTCACCACACGCCATGGACGTCTCCCGCCATGGACCCGCGGAGATTGGAAAAATGCAGCCCTGTGTGGCTCAGTGAACATTCTTCAATTTGATTGGTTGAAGAGCCTCGTTGTTGTTTTCCCTGCTCACGCAAGCCAGAGATCCCCTGTAGAGGGCACTGTGCTGAAAAGGATATCTCTCTCAACACCGTACATAGCCACCCAAAAGCCCACAAAAAGTCTGAGGGCAGCTGTAAGTGTGATAAACGGCAAGCGCCGTTCCTTCACTGCTGACCATAATATCCGGGCCATTATGCTGTGAAGAACTAAAGTTCCAATTGGGAACTAGTGAAGGCCTAAGTAAGCTTACATAAAATGCGACGCCAACTGGTGCCCTTCCTCCCCCTGAATAACCCAAAGGCCAACATGCTCATGCAAAGCTATATTAGCTGTAACAAGAATCCAAAAAGAATACGTTTTAAATGAATGTTAAACAAATGCTGGTGATACTGCATATGTATTTAACTTTATTTATCTCAGCATTCATATTAACAATAGTTCTGGAAGGACTGTACCATTATTCACATTTGGTGGGAAGTTCTGAATAAAACTGCTGACAATTGAGGTAAACCTTTCAGTAACACTAAGTCTTGTTTGCAGAGATATTTTGTTAAAAAAGATACAAATTACTTGATTTAAAAAAAATCTTTCTTGGCGTTCAATGTAACAACTCACACCCTAAACAATAAAGGTAAAGAGCTGCTCCCCATTATTAAGAGATTGATTTATATAACTCTGGTACTCACTTATCTACTCCTATTAAGCAGGAGAAAGACTAAAGCATGAATTGTGCAAGAATTCTCCAAGCATAGAGCTTTGATTGCGAGAAGTGCGGATCAGAGAATCTGACAGGGTGCTCAACTCACCTGATTCGCAGTGTTTTATTACTTTGTAAGATTTGGATAATTGTGAGCTGGGTGTGCGTCCCACCACGCTGGCCTCTCTGGTCTACACTCCCTATGAGTAAGGAGCCTTGCAGGGAATCTCATCTTGCAAAATATTTGTTCTCTAGGAACTAATCAAAAGACACTTAATTCACACACTCTCAGATCGCTTACAACTTCTTTCCAGATTATTTCAGTAGAGATGTGCATCCTATTCCCCCATCCTCCTTGCAACAGCGTAACCTCTGACTCACTGTGAACAATGCTACAGGGGATCTGCGAGCATAGAGTCATAGAGTCATAGAGTAATACAGCACAGATAGAGGCCCTTCGGCCCATCGTGTCCATGCCGGCCATCAAGCCCTGTCTAATCTAATCCCATATTCCAGCATTTGGCCCGTAGCCTTGTATGCTATGGCATTTCAAATGCTCATCCAAATGCTTCTTAAATGTTGTGAGGGTTTCTGCCTCCACAACCCTTTCAGGCAGTGAGTTCCAGACTCCAACCACCCTCTGGGTGAAAAAGTTCTTTCTCAAATCCCCTCTAAACCTCCCTCCCTTTACCTTGAATCTATGCCCCCTAGTTATTGACCCCTCTACTAAGGGGAAAAGCTCCTCAGCATCCATCCTATCTATGCCCCTCACAATTTTGTACACCTCAATCATGTCCCCCCTCAGCCTCCTCTGCTCCAAGGAAAACAAACCCAATCTGCCCAGTCTCTCTTCATAGCTGAAGCGCTCCAGCCCTGGTAACATCCTGGTGAACCTCCTCTGCACCCTCTCTAACGCGATCACATCTTTCCTGTAGTGTGGCGACCAGAACTGCACACAGTATTCCAGCTGTGGCCTAACCAGTGTTTTATACAGCTCCATCATAACCTCCTTGCTCTTATATTCTATGCCTCGGCTAATGAAGGCAAGTATCCCATATGCCTTTTTTACCACCTTATCCACCTGTTCCGCCGCCTTCAGGGATCTGTGTACCTGCACACCCAGATCCCTCTGACCCTCCGTCTTGCCTAGGGTCTTACCATTCATTGTGTATTCCCTTGCCTTGTTAGACCCCCCAAAGTGCATCACCTCGCACTTTTCCGGGCACTTCTTTTATTTTTTGCATTTATACCAAGTCAATAAATAATTGTTGAAAAGTTCTGAATTATCTATCTTTTATAATTCATAAATGCTCAACATACCTAAGGTATCGCCACAAATTATATATTCCTTTCAGATAGCCTCTTGCATTTACTCTGCTTTTTTTGTTCACCAAGGGCAAAGGACACTCATTAGTCCCAACACCCGCAAGCAATCGAGATAAAAAGAAATTAACTAAGCAATTTCTTTAACTATATTAAATTTCATTAAACTCAAAGTCTAACACCATTAGGTTGCAGCAAAACTCAGCAGGGGCACTACTGCAAAATCTAAAAATTCTGTTTGGCGGACAATTTTAAAAGAAACCCTAAATTACTTGCAAATATCCTCTTCTTTTCACTTGGCATTGAAGAGCTGTGCTTCTCACACTATCTTCCTTCTGCTGGCAAGAGACCTCTGTTACTTCTTTGGTTTAGCAGTTCAAAAAATTGATCTTGGATCTCAAAACTTAACAGGAGAATTCATCACAATTGCTACATAATCCTACATGTTATAAAGATATATTGAAATGAAGTTACTGGTGTTTGTCAGGGATCCTCATTCTTATGCTGCAACATTAGTCGTGGAAAGAGTCTCAGTCACTGACTCCACAATGACAAATTCCAATCCTCACTCTTGGCATCACTGCAGGTGGCTATTGAGCTGTCATTTTTATTTTATTTGTTTATGGGATCAGGGCGTCGCTGGCAATGACAGCATTTATTGCCCATCCCTAGTTGCCCTTGAGAAGGTGGTGGTGAGCCGCCTTCTTGAACCGCTGCAGTCCGTGTGGTGAAGGTACTCTCACGGTGCTATTAGAGATGGGAGTTCCAGGATTTTGACCCAGCGACGATGAAGGATCGGCGATATACTTCTAAGTCAGGATGGTTTGGAACTTGGAGGTGGTGGTGTTCCCATGCGCCTGCTGCCCTTGTCCTTCTAGGTGGAAGAGGTCGCGGGTTTGGGAGGTGCTGCCGAAGAAGCCTTGGTGAGTTGCTGCAGTGCATCTTGTAGATGGTACACACTGCAGCCACGGTACACCGGTGGTGGAGGGAGTGAATGTTTAAGGTGGTGGATGGGGTGCCAATCAAGCGGGCTGCTTTGTCCTGGATGGTGTCGAGCTTCTTGTGTGTTGTTGGAGCGGCACTCATCCAGGCAAGTGGAGAGTATTCCATCACACTCCTTACTTGTGCCTTGTAGATGGTGGAAAGGCTTTGGGGAGTTAGGAGATGAGACACTGACTGCAGAATACCTAGCCTCTGACCTGTCTTGTTGCCACAGTAGTCATGTGGCTGGCCCAGTTAAGTTTCTGGTTAATGGTGACCCCCAGGATGATAGTGGGGGATTCGGCGATGATAATGCCATTGAATGCCAAGGGAAGGTGGTTAGACTCTCGCTTGTTGGAGATAGTCATTGCCTGGCACTTCTGTGGCACGAATGTTACCTGCCACTTATCAGCCCAAGCCTGAACATCGTCCAGGTCTTGTTGCATGCGGGCATGGACTGCTTCATTATCTGTGGAGTAGCGAATGGCGCTGAACACTGTGCAGTCATCAGCGAACATCCCCATTTCTGACCTTATGTTGGAGGGAAGGTCATTGATGAAGCAGCTGAAGATGGTTGGGCCTAGGACACTACCCTGAGGAATTCCTGCAGCAATGTCCTGGGGCTGTGATGATTGACCTTAAACCACCACAACCATCTTCCTTTGTGCTAGGTATGACTCCAGCCAGTGGAGCGTTTTCCCCATGATTCCCATTGACTTCAGTTTTACAAGGGCTCCTTGATGCCAGACTCGGTCAAATGCTGCCTTGATGTCAAGGGCAGTCACTCTCACCTCACCTCTGGAATTCAGCTCCTTTGTCCATGTTTGGACCAAGGCTTTAATGAGGTCGGGAGCCGAATGGTCTTGGCGGAACCCAAACTGGGCAGTATGAAGTCCTGGAACAAGAGAGCACCAACAAATAGCAGTCAATGCACATACATTATATTTAGAACATAAGATTATTACATTACAAAGGATACACAGCACAGAAACAGGCGATTTGGCCCAACCAGTCCATGCCAGCGTTTATGCTCCACTCAAGCCTCCTCCTGTCGTTTCTCATGTGTCTGTGGGAGAACACTTGGGTACAAGTGATCATCGTATCATAAGATTTAGATTAGCAATGGAGAGGAGCAAGGAACAATCTAGAGTGGAACTTCTAAACTGGAATAGGGCTACCTTCAATGGGATGTGAAAGGATATAGCCAGGGTAAAATGGAACCAAAGACGGACAGGAAAAACTGTAACGGAACAATGGGTGATCTTTAAGGAGGAGATGTTCCAAGTACAGGCTAGGTACATTCCAACAAGAGGGAAGGGTAAGGGAACCAAAGCAAGGGCTTCTTGGATGACGAGGGAGATAGAGAAGATGATGAAACAAAAAAAAGAGGATGCATGTCAGGTGAATTCTTCAAGGGAGAACCAGACCAAATACAATAAGTTGAGAGGGGAAGTGAAGATGAAAGTAAGATTGGCAAAGAGAGAATATGAGAGTAGAATGGCGGTTAACATAAAAGGGAACCCAAAAATATTCTTCTGGCATGTAAACAGTAAGCGGTTAGTAAGAGGGGGGTGGGGCCTATTAGAGACAAAGAAGGTGATATATTCTTAGAGGCGCAGGGCAAGGCTAGAATACTCAATGAGTACTTTGTATCGGTGTTTACTAAGGAGGTGGATGCGGACAAAATATCGGTAGAAGTGGAAAAGGTAGAAGCAATGGAAGGGGTGAAAATTGATAGACAGGGTGTACTAGAAAGGCTGGGTATGTTTACAGTGGACAAGTCGCCTGGTCCAGATGGCTTGAATCCCAGGTTGCTAAGGGAATTGGGGGAGGAGATAGCGGAAGGGCTTGCCATAATTTTCCAATCTTCCCTAGATGCGAGAGAGGTGCCTGAGGATTGGAAAGTGGCAAATGTGACACCATTGTTCAAGAAAGGGTGCAAGGACAATCCTAGTAACTACAGCCCGGTCAGTTTAACATCAGTGGTGGGTAAAGTTTTAGAAACAATAATCAAGGAAAAAATTAACGGGCACTTGGAGGGGTTTAAGCTAATTAAGGAGAGCGAGCACAGATTTGTAAAAGGCAGATTGTGTTTGACTAATTGAATTTTTTGATGAAGTAACAGGGAGGATTGGTGAAGGGAATGCAATGGATGTTGTCTGCATGGATTTTCGGAAGGCGTTTGACAAAGTACCACATAGAAGGCTGGTTAACAAAATTGAGGCTCATGGAATAGGTGGGTCAGTGGCAGCTTGGATAAGGAATTGGCTTAAGGACAGACAGCAGCGAGTTTTGGTAAATGGCTGTTTTTCAGACTGGAGGATGGTAGACAGTGGTGTTCCCCAAGGGTCAGTGCTGGGGCCACTGTTTTTTCTGATATATAAATGACCTGGATATTGGAATACAGAGTAGAATTTCTAAATTTGCCGATGGTAACAAACTTGGGGGTGTGGCAAACAGTGAGGATGATACCAATCGACTGCAACAGGACATAGAAAGGCTAGCAGAATGGGCAGATGGAATTTAATAGAGAGAAGTGCGAGGTGATGCATTTTGGCAGAAGGAACAGGGAGAGGCAATATACACTTAATGGCACAGTTTTAAGGAGTGTGCAGGGACAGAGGGATCTGGGAATTAATGTGCATAGGTTCCTGAAGGTGGCAGGACATATTGAGAGAGTAGTTAGCAAAGCATATGGGATCTTGGGCTTCATAAATAGAGGATCTTGGGCTTCATAAATAGAGGTATTGAGTACAAAAGTAGAGAAGTTATGCTGAACCTTTATAAAGCGTTGGTTAGGCTACACCTGCAGTATTGCGTCCAGTTCTGGTCACCACACTTTACGAAGGATGTCAAGGCCCTTGAGAGGGTGCAGAGGAGATTTACCAGAATGGGTCCGGGGATGGGGCATCTTAGCTGCAAGGACAGGTTGAAGAAGCTGGATTTGTTTTCATTACAGCAAAGGAGGTTGAGGGGTGATTTGATAGAGGTGTACAAGATTATGACGGATTTTGATAGACTAGATGGGGAAAGGCTGTTCCCACTAGTTGATGGTACAAGGACTAGGGGACACAGATTTAAGGTTTTGGGCAAGAGATACAAGGGGGACGTGAGGAAAAACTTTTTTACGCAGTGAGTGGTGAGGACCTGGAACTCGCTACCGACAGAAGTGGTGGAAGCGGCGACACTCAATGTTTTCAAGGGGAGACTGGATAGGCACTTGAGGGAAATAAACTTGCAGGGCTACGGGGATAGAGCAGGGGAATGGGACTGACTGGATTGCTCTCCAGAGAGCCATCACGGACTCAATGGGCTGAATGGCATCCTTCTGTGCCGTTATGACTCTATCAGCATAACCCTCTATATTCCCTTCTCCCTTATATGCTTACTAGCCTCCCCTTAAATGCATCTATACTATTCGCTTGAACCACTCCCTGTGGTAGAGTCCCCCATTCTCACCATTCTCTGGGTAAAGATGTTTCTTCTGAATTCCCTGTTGGATTTCTTGGTGACTATCTTATATTGATGGCCTCTAGATTTGCTCTTCCCCACAAGTGGAAACACTCTCTTTGTGTCTACTCTATCAAAGCCTTTCATAATTTTAGAGATCTCCATTAGGTCACCCCTCAGCCTTCTCTTTTCAAGGGAAAAGAGACCCAAGCCTGTTAATCCTTTCCTGATAGGTAAAACCTCGCATTTCTGGTATCATCCTTGTAAATCTTTCTTGCACCCTCTATGGCGATCAGAATTGTATACAGTTCTCCAAGTGTGGTCTGACCAAGGTTCGATACAAGTTTAAGCATAATCTCTCTACTTTTCAATTCTATTCCTCTAGAAATAAACGCTAGTGCTTGATTTGCTTTTTTATGGCCTTATTAACCAGCGTCGCTACTTTTAGTGATTTGTGTATTTGTACTCCCAGATCCCTTTGCTCTTCTACCCCATTTAGATTATTTTCCAAGTAATATGTGACCTCCTTATTTTTCTGACCAAAATGTAATACTTCACATTTATCTGTGTTGAAATTCATTTGCCAATTATATGCCCATTCTGCAAGTTTATTAATGTCTTCTTGTAATTTGTTGCAGTCCTCCTCAGTATTGACTATCCCCCCCAATTTGGTGTCATCTGCAAATTTAGAAATTGTGGCTCAACTTAATTTCTTCCTTTCCTTCCCTTCCCTTCTATTTTTTCTTGAAAATAGCACATGAAATTGAAGGCAACCTTTTGACGTGGGTAGGGAATTGGTTAGGAGGTAGGAGACAGAGACTAGGGGTAATAGGCATGTATATCAACCGGAAAAATGTGACTAGTGGTGTCCCGCAGGGATCTGGACTGGGGCCTCAGCTTTTCACTTAGATGAAGAAATAGAGAGCTGTATATCTAAGTTTGCTAACGACACCCAGTTAGGAGGCACAGTAAATAGTGCAGATGGGAGCAGAAAGTTGCAAAGGGACATTGATAGATTAAGGAGTGGGCAAAACTGTGGCGGATGTTGGGATCTTTTCCGACCACCTGAGAGGGCACTCGGGGCATTACTATAGCCAGTGTCAGGAGAGTGATGGCATACTCTCCACTTACCTGCAGCAAGACGGGGATGAGATGTTAAACTGAGGCCCCGTCTGCTCTCTCACGTGGATGGAAAAGGTCCCACGGCACTATTTCGAAGAAGAGCAGGGGAGTTATCCCCGGTGTTCTCGTCAATATTTATCCCTCAACCAACATCATTAAAACAGATCATCTGGTCATTATCACATTGATGTTTGTGGGATCTTGCTTCGTGCAAATTGGCTGTCATGTTTCCCACATTACAACAGTGACTAACTTCAAAAAGTACTTCATTAGCTGTAAAGTGCTTTGGGACATCCGGAGGTCATGAAAGGTGCTATATAAATGCAAGTCTTTTTTTTTACTATCTGGGTGAGCAAGGAATACTGGAGTTTAGTCAGGAGAAAGAACTTTTCATCTTGGGAGTTTAAAATATTTGGGCTAAGAACACACAACATATCACGTATCATAGTTGACAGGAAAGGTATGCAAATGTGTCTTAAAGATTCCTAATGGCATTTTTTGATTTATTATTTTATTTTTTAAATAACGACAACCTGCCATTGGTAACAGCAGTGGCAGGACTGAGGAGGAACGCAGCAGTGGGCTGTGATAGACAGCATTGGTGACCTGAGGAACTGACAGTGGCATGGTGGAGTAAAGCCAGTGTGCGGTGAAAGGAAAGAGTGTGAGGAAATATAAGAACATTCTATAATCTGGGCCGAATAAGATCAGCTGCTTTCTAGTTATTGATGAACCAACCAGTTAGAATAAACTACTTGCACTACAGTAACTATAAGAGATGCAGTGGATCCATCTGTTTTTCTACGGTAGAATCTGACTATAATCTCATATCCAGGAGACATCCATTAGGCTGCCCCTGGTGTATAAAAATGCAAAAGCTTAACATAGCTTAACATACATTGTGGAAGCTGACACCGGACCCGTAATATGATTCTGTTACTGCCTTCTAAAGTATATTTTATTTGTTGACTGACATTGTCACTTATGTGTTCTGTGGAATTTTCATACAGAAGTAATACATAATTCTGAATAAAAAGATTATCGTAATGCTTTCAGCAGTAATGTGAGGAGTGTAAAGTAACTGACATTATGCTTTTGTGAATATTTGATATATGGCATATTAATGTCAGACTGCTACCATAGGAAATGATCACTGTTTAAAAAAAAATTATAATACAAGCACATCATCTTTTATGCTTGTTTTGGGATTTCAAAGAGAAAATGTTCCACTACCTTAGTTATGTTACAACTGCAAATAGCATTTTTTAATATTTAATTCTGGTGTGGTCAGGAGTAGCAAATTGCATTTTTTATTTACAAGCTTTATTAAAATATTATATTAACTTGTCAGAATTGATTATTACTGCTGTTCAGTACATAATGAAGCTTTACTTTTTAAAGTTAAACAGTCTTGCAGACAAAGATTGGGTGATGAGCAGTTATCACCCCAGTTATCTTAGAACAGCATAAGCTATTTGTTGCAATTGGACAACAAACATTTCAAATCGCAGCGAATCTCTGGCAGTTTTTTCACCAAAGGAGGTTTACTGTCTGCCACTAAGTTTGATAATGTGGAACAGATAGTTTCCAAGCCAGAAATTTCAGAATGTAAATAAAACAAGCCAGACAACAAGGTCCCTTTAACCTACTGAAGACTGCAAATGCCTTTTTTGCACTAGTCACAAATAATACATGAGTACAAAGTTCCTTTAGAGTTACTATAGCCATAGATTATTTTTCTTGCATTTCACTTATTTATTATTTTCTATAATATTTTAGTTTTTTTGTTTAAAGGAATCAAATCAACAAAATATATCAGATGGAAAAGATTTTACTTTCTGTGAAATCACAAAAACCTTCAATCATTAAACACTTATCTCTACATCTCACACACACACAAGCAGTGGCTAGACAGTAAGCTGGCTTTGGAGGAATTTCTTTTAAGAGCCCACAAACTGCAATATCAAAGCAATATTCTGTGTATTTGTTTCAGAAAACACAAGTTTTCTTTAATGCTTTATTTAATACTCACTACTACTTGAAAGCTCTGTGAAGGGATCAATGCTAACCCCCGAGGACAGCCTATGCACAGCAAGAAAGAAAGTGACTCCCCCGTGCTCTCTCCAGGTCAGTTCCAAGGACCGTGTTAGCAGATACGCACCAGACCCTTAACAGCTAGCTCTGCTGCTACCAGTAATTAGCTTGGACAGCTCTGGCTCCAAGAGAGGCAGCAAGGCTACATCATAATGAGCTCAGCTGGGATTAGCAGGACAGGGCAGGGAACAGAGAGAGATGAGGCCTTCTATATCACGTATGTAGCGAGGAGATCAAACGAACACGGCTGGCTAGGTTATCCCCTCACCACCTTATTCAACAAATGAAGCACGGCAGTGTGCAAAATACAGGCTAATGAAGAGCGACACCTCCAACAGATGAGAGCCACATTAATTAACACAATCCCCCTATCACATTATACAGATACTGTTACCACTACTAAACTTGTCACTGCAGCTGATAGGAAGAGACTGGCTTATTTGATAAAAGAAGTTTGCCTGTTTTATCCTTGCAAGGAATTCCTCTGTGTGGCATTTAAGCACCAGAAGATCAGACGGAAGTGATATGGCTCTGCATGTGTAAATTTGCAAAAAAAGGAAACTCACTTTTCAGTCAATAGCTTTTTGTGTTCCCGTTTGAAGTACGCTAGTTCATTCCATACACCATCGCAGTCTTCCTGCCGCAGCTGCCAGGGCTCAGCACGCTGCATTTTGTTTTTGCTGCCTTTATTTCTGGAGCATGATGTAAACCAGAAATATGAAGTTATTCACAGGTTTCTTTTAAATTCCTCCCCTCTCCCAACATAAAGCTTTTTGGTTTAAACAAGACTTCTGACCTTTACAGCAACTGCCAAATCCACCAGAATTTAGTTGAAATAACTGGTTAAACTAATCAAACAGCAAATATTGCCCTTTAAATATTATAGAAACAATTCTGAAACCAAACTGCCATATTAACATTTTCCAAGTTCTGAAATGAAATCTAATGCCAGGAGCCTGTTCAAATGTTTGACAGGGCGATTTCAAACAACATTTTGTCATTCCAAATGTGCAAGTAAAACAAAATCCTTGTTATTCTTACCAGAATGAGGCAAAGAAGAATTCTATTTTACATTTTTTATACAAATGCTACACTTTTTAGGAGAAGGAATAATTGCGCAATTGGGGCGCGTTCTTCCTTGCATCCAAGCATGGCTGGGTCAGGTATACCACAAGCTAACTGCAGGATAATGCTCCCCAGTAAAGCATCTCAAACCCAATCTCAGAGGTGTGTGCTACCTTCCCATACCAGCAATCCTACTGTCCAATTAGTGCAGAATTAAGTGCGTGCTTTGCACTGTAGATTTGCTTCCACTGGGAACTTAGAACCTGTAGTAGCAATCAAAAAAAGAGAGACTTTTGTGCCATCTGTCTGTGCTGGATTCTAACTCAGGTCCCTGAAGAGTTCTAACCCAGTATATCGCCCATTTTCTAACAAATGAATGGTTAAGGCTTATCCAGTCCCTAGTAAAGTTTAGAAGTCTTGGTTCCTTGATAGTTTCATTAAAAATGTGAATAATATTCATCATTCTTATTTCATAACACTCAATGAAGTATGTTTTAGTTATTTTGTATTGACAACTCCCTACTTTTTGATAGCTACACTGAAACAACTAGTTTGCAATTAAGTCCCATTGATAAATGGAAGTATAATATAGCAAAGTAAGGGCTGCTAATGAACAAATAAACAAAATATTGGAAATACACAGGTCAATCAGCATCTGAAATAAACATTTAGGTATGGGCTGCGCACCCAAAACATGGCCCATGCTCTTTCATGTCCATTTCCAGCATTTTATTTTTATTTCAGATTTCAAACATTTGCATTCTTTTCTTTTTATCTACGCGAATCTAAATTGGACTCAAGGTTTCTCGTTCAGGGCAAGATTCACTTCTATAGCTAAAATAATCAATCCAAAATCAGACTGCAAGCACCATGTCATTTTCAATTAAACAGAGGTTTTACATGTTCTTACATGATTTGTTCCCCTTCTAGGTCCTTTAGCTGCTCCTTAAGTGTTCTGTGGTTGTTTTGTAATGCTCGTAGACGCTCCAGACGCTGGTCATGAGCGTTCCTCAATTCCTCATTCTCTTGGTCCTAAACAGGAAATTAAAGCCAACAGCACAATTATTTCAATCACTTAAACAGTGTTCTCATTGACCCAATACATTAGAAACTGGGTAAAGTCTGTCAAGTTTCATTATGTAAGTAAACAACAAATTTTAATCCTAAATTAATCACACCTATGTGAACATCTAAAAGTTGATTTGTTATCATTCACTTTCCGGAGTGCAATTAAACTCAATTAAAGAAGGCCTGATAATCAATTGTATAGTATGATTTCAAAATAGATTCTTCAGTCGGTGGTCTGAAAGAGGGACAGGAGCTGCATAAAGCAGTCAAAGGATTTGGTAAAATAAAACAAATTATAAAATTCATAAAGACACCTTTTAAAAGTACAAATTAATAGTAATGACGTTTATTGTTATGTTTGACTAATCGCAGACTGAAAGACTGATATGATCAACCTTTGTTATTGTCCTTTAATGACCCAGCTTTCAGTTAATTTGGCAAGACAAGAGTCTATCACTGTCAAATTGGAAACATTGCACTCTGAATACATCAGTATTTTACATAGAAGACAGACAGTTGGCAGTCAGTTACAAGGTTGAGTGCAATTCATAAGTTTACGAATATTAGCATAACACAAAAAACAAAGAGATATCTTCCATTTGCTCTCAGTGTTTCTTACTATATTGCAATGGGCATGTTGGATATAATAGAGGTGGTGGGATACAGGCCAAAGGGTAATAAAGGTGATGGTGATATAATGCTAGAAAGTATGCATCACTAAATGACATACAATATATATATATTTTCACACAGGTTGCCAGTAAATGAATTCAGTACATGAAATCTAGGTAATGCAGGATCAAAAAATAAGCTGGAATGGTATATGATGATAACTTTCAATTTAAGCAGCAGTAGTAGCAACACAGTAATGATGTCAAGCAAAGTAAAGTAGAAAGTTATTGAAGTACTGGTGGTGCGGATGCTTCTATTGAGCATAGATAGGGAGTACAGACACATCCCACTAAAAGACACTTACACAGAAGTGTGCAAGTACCAGTATTTTCCTTTCTATAGTGATGAAACTGTTGCATCACCTGCATTTGGAGAGACATGAGTTTATCTATTATTGCTAGGTGGACCATGAAATAAACATTTAATAAAATACATTGCACAAGCTCCCATACCTAACGTAACAGCACTTAAAATTATCACAGCCAGTCTTACAAGATATCAAACATTTCTGCCGGAAAAAGTAAGGCTTTTGCTTAAATAATGCTATTTAAACATTGAAAAATGCATTGCAATATAATTTTGGATTCTTTTGCACTTGCTGACATTCTTTGCCGTGGGGCTTTAATAAATCCCCAACAGAATCACAATGAAAACTGTTCAGTTCTGCAGACTGTGTTTAAAGACCAGCTGAACAGTTGAGGTATAAGTATTAGCAATTAGATTTCTGTCCAAGTTGGCAGATTAGCCTTTGAAACTTTCGAAGTCGAAAAGTCATCACAAAGAATAGTCTTTCCCGATGAATTCATTTCAGATCAGTCTTATATAATGGCATCATTTTTAGGTTTTTTAGATTTCAGATTTGAGAGATTTAGGTGCCCTCATACAGGAAACACAGAGTTAGCATGCAGGTACAGCAAGCAATTAAGAAGGCAAATGGCATGTTGGCCTTTATTGCAATTGGTTTGAAGTACCAGAGCAAGGAAGTCTTGCTACAATAGTAGAGAGCTTTGGGTGAGACCACACCTGGAGTACTGTGCAGAGCTTTGGTCTCCTTATCCAAGGATATGCAGTACTTACCTTAGAGGCGGTGTAACAAAGGTTTGCTGGATTGATTCCTGGGAAGAGAGGGATTTCCTATGAGGAGAGATTGAGTGTATACAGTGTATACTCTCTGGAGTTTAGAAGAATGAGAAGTGATCGCATTGAAATATAAGATTCTGAGGGGGATTGACAGGGTAGATGCTGAGAGGTTGTTTCCCCTGGCTGGAGAATCTAGAACTAGGGGACATAGGCCTAGAAATTCACTGGCGCCCCGTTCAGTCTCGCCTGGGCACCGGAAGTTCCGCCCCGGAAGGAGCCGATTGCGCCAGCCCGATATTCAGTTTCAGTGCCCCAGACGGAAGCGGGGCACTGCTCGAGGCGCCCCACATCCGTCTTGGGGCGCTGCAACTGAATATCGCAGCGCAATGTGCCGCAGCGCCAGACGCTGCGGCACGGCATGCTGCGGTACTGCAGGCCTTCCTCCGCTTCTTAAAGGGGAGGGGCCTGCACCAGCGTGATCGGAGATCGCGAGTGCCGGCAAAAGAGCCCGGCACCGAGGAGAAGTGCCGGGCTCTTGGGACACAGCCGGCACTGCCCGGGAGGGGGGGCCTCAGGAGGCCGGGGACGGCGGCGCAAGGAGTTGCTGGCAGGCGGCCAGCAAAAAAAATGGCCGCCCCGCACCTCCCCTTTAATTAGCGCCACTACCGCCGCAGGTAGGCCCCCCTGAACCGGTCGCAAATTGCGACCGGCGCTTTGGGGGGGGGGGGCCCGACCAAATATCACGTTCGGGGTGGTAGCGGGGCGCTGCGCACACCGATGATGTCATCGGTGGCGGCGCAGCGCTACAGGCTAACGCCGCCATTAGCGCCCTGCTAAATTTCACGGGAGACGTAGCCAGTGGCGCTAAAACCACTAAGTGCCCTCTTTGGGCGCTAACTGGTGGCGCAGCCCACCGAATTTCTAGGCCATAGTCTCAGGATAATGGGTCAGCCTATTAAAACTGAGACGAGGAGATATTTCTTCACTCAGAGGGTTGTGAAGCTTTGGAATTCTCTACCCCAAAGGTCTGTGGATGCTGAGTAGTTGAGTATATTCAAGGCTGAGATAAATTTTTGGACTCGTGGGGAATTAAGGGATATGGGGGATAGGGCGGGAAAGTGGAGTTGAGGTCAAGGATCAGCCATGATCTTACTGAATGGTGGAGCAGGCTCGAGGAGCGTATGGCCTACTCCTGTTCTTAATTCTTATGTACTTACATCATCAATTAATATCAGTATAATATTCCATCAAAAAATGAAGAGAGTGCCATTTGGTGGAGTGAGAATGGCTTTGAAGCATGTACCATTCTTATCTTCTTTACTGATATGGAGGTCGCTTCACAACAGCAGATAGGTACCGGGATCAGCTGCCGGGGCTATCCCTGCGGGGATCAAGTCTGCGGCAAGGAGGCCTAATCTTCCCTGCTTCTTCTGTCCCCACAAGGAAACAAAAAAAAGTTCAAAACCCGACTTCTTCTAGCCTCGGATTCTCTTCCCCCTTGGCGGGAAAGCCAGTGCAGCTTGCAGTTAAAATTGCAGTCGGGTCTCATTGATGCCATCAGGACCTGATATATAAAAGGTCCCTGCGGCTTTGGGGTGGTGCCATTGCCCCCTGGCTCAGTTGTGGAGGCTACAATCAGGAACAGTCAGCTCCCACGGCCCCAGGACAGGTGAGTAACCTGGGCGAGTCCAACTGCCCATCGGGCCGGATAAAATTGCCCAGATTGTTTTTAAGCAATGGATTAGTCAAGGTTTCCCTTAAGGAACACATTGCTGTTGACTCTACTGAAAATGGGAAACAAAACACTATGATTGTTCCAAAAAAAAGCCTGATAGATAGGAATTCTGATTTCATATAATTGTTGTAATTAATGGGATAACCACTTGAACCTTAACTGATTCAATCTGGCCACGTTTTCAAGGGGACAGTGATCAAGTATTAGCCTAAAACTGTGTATTACCTTAAGTTTCAAAAGTTTCTCAAGGTTTTCAATCTTCTGCTCGGTTTTATTTAATTTCATCAGTTCCTCAGCTTCTCCAGTACAGTTCCTTGGAGAGAGAGATCTGGAACGCTTCACAGACAAATCCTACAATGTACAGTAAAAAGGAAAGGACACAGTTAGAAATCATATAGAATCATAGAATTATACAATGATACAGCACAGGAGGAGGCCATTCGACCCAGCGTGCCTGTGCCGGCTCTTTGAAGGAGCTATCCAATTAGTCCCACTCCCCTGCTCTTTCCCGTAGCCCTGTAAATGTTTCCTTCCAAGTACTTATCCAATTCCATTTTGAAAGTTACTATTGAGTCTGCTTCCACCGCCCTTTCAGGCAGTGCATTCCAGATCACAGCAACTTGCTATGTAAAAAAATTGTTTCCTCATGTCCCTTCTGGTTCTTTTGCCAATCACCTTAAATCTGTGTCCTCTGGTTACTTACCCTTCTGCCATTGGAAACAGTTTCTCCTTATTTACTCTATCAAAACCATTCATGATTTTGAATACCTCTATCAAATCTCCTCTTAGCCTTCTCTACTCTAATGGGAGCAATCCCAGCTTCTCCACATAATTGAAGTCCTTCATCCTTAGTACCATTCTAGTAAATCTCTTCTGCACCCTCTGCAAGGCCCTGACATCCTTCCTAAAGTGTGGTACCCAGAATTGAACACAATACTCCAGCAGAGGCCTAACCATCAACAGAACTTCCTTACTTTTGTACTCTATTCTTCTATTAATAAAGCCAAGGGATCCCGTATGCTTTTTTAACAGCCTTCTTAACTTGTCCTGCCCCCTTCAAAGATTTGTGTACATACACCCCCAGGTCTCTCTGCTCCTGCACCCACTTTAAATAGACATATTTAAATAGACATAAATAAAACTTTAGTTCTAGTACGAGCAATGGAGAATACTAATAATGAATTATAAAAATTCTATATACTGTAGAATACCAAAGGAGTAACAAACTGAATTATAACAATGTTAGCACTAAAGACTTCTCTGCAACTCACTAATGAGTATATTCATTTACATTTACATTGTTTCTTCCAGAATAATGATCTCCCATCAGGGAAGGCTCATGGGTTGTAGACACAGAAATGCAGAAAGCCTCATTACAAACAGGAGATACAGGCTGGTCTAATTGCTCTATGAGGGTCCACATTTGGATATGATAGGATTATAGCAAACAAGTGGGGAAATGGATTCCCCCCACCCTTTGAAAAATTTTCACCTGAAGGAGGGGGGTCTGGCTCCCTGAGAACAGGACTAAATAAATATGAATACAACAATGATGTCCACAGAAATACAGACTAGGGCGTGTCCTACCAGCACTGCTGAATATCAGAAATCTTACATCACTATATCACATTTAAAACTTTTTCTGTCCCTCTGACAGAATTAGTAACCCAGAAACTTGAGTTAATAAAGAATCTGTGTGACTTTAAACACTTTATATTTGTATATAAATAAATGGCTATATACTTTATTTCAGTGCTGTCCAATAGAAATTGCTGATTAGCTGCAGGTGTGGCTACAGCAACAATGTTTTAGCCACATGCACTCATTTCAGCAGAAAACACCTTACAGGTAAAATGTACTGCGTGTGTAAATTTACTGAACAAACATCTCCCACCATTCAGTGTGAAACTTTGCAGTTTTTTTATTTCACTGAAGTATGGATTTCTGGCATGAATTTATCAAACAACACATTTATAGAGAATTACATAGAATATACAGCACAGAAACAGGCCATTCGGCACGGCGTTTATGCTCCACTCCAGCCTTCTCCCATCCTTGCTCATCTAGCTCTATCAGCATAACCTTCTATTCCCTTCTCCCTCATATGTTTATCTAGCTTCCCCTTAAATGCATCTATACTATTCGTCTTACCCACTCCCTGTGGTAGCGAGTCCCCCATTCTCACCACTCTCTCGGTGAAGAAGTTTCTTCTGAATTCCCTATTTGATTTCTTGGTGAGATTCTTATATTGATGGCCTCTAGTTTTGCTCTTCCCCACAAGTGGAAACACTCCCACTGTGTCTACTCTATCAAAACGATTCATAATTTTATAGATCTTTATTAGGTCACCTCTCAGCCTTCTCTTTTCAAGAAAAATGATCCCCAGCCTGTTCATCCCTTCCTGATAGGTATAACCTCGCATTTATGGTACCATCCTTGTAAATCTTTTTTTTTTTTTTTTTAAATGCAGCTTCTAGCTTTTTGTCCTGCAGTTGTGAGCGCGACTTTGACTTCATCAGAGTGACTGCTGAGAATGTTGACTCGCACAACGAGACTCACCAGATCCACCCACCGCACGCCATCCAGACCCACCCCCCACGCGCCATCCAGACCCACCCCCCACGCGCCATCCAGACCCACCCCCCACGCGCCATCCAGACCCACCATCCACGCGCCATCCAGACCCCACCCCCCACGCGCCATCCAGACCCAACAGCCACGCGCCATCCAGACCCACCCGCCACGTGCCATCCGCACCCGCCCCCCGCTCGCCATCCAGAATGCGGTTGGACGCTGCTTGCCCGTTGCCACTACAACCTTGTTGGAACTGCTCATTATTGGGTAGGTTTGCTTTCTTCTGCTGGCCTGGAGCGGTTATTCCGATTGGTCAAGTTGAGCACGATCACAGCTCCCCTGTCCATACAATGTTGGTGTTTCCATGATGTTCAGGCCACACCTGTGTTACACACCATTTTATCAACAGTAACCAAGGAAGTAAAGCACTCACAACGATCAAAAAACACTTGCACACTCTGCTTTTCATCTTACCAACAAATGCACAAAAAGGTTCAAGTTCACATGCATACACTGTGAATATGAGTACTGAGATCATATGCCCAATGAGAGATTATATTACCCATTTTTTATTTACTAATCAAAAATGCAATTAGCCACATCTGGATTCCCAATTAGCCACATGTGGCTCACGTATTGGACAACACTGCTTTATTTCACAATTAAAGTATTTAAGAGCTAGATGTCTCTCCTTTGTGTAGACAGAAAAAGGCTCTCGCTAGTCCCTTACAGAAGTGATGTTGAGTGTCTGGTAATCCAAGCTGTGTTCTATTGTAAATTATTTTCAATGAGTCTACTATCATTACAGAGCTCAATAGCCATAACATGATTACCACGGAATATAATATTATAGCTCTAACAAAGTTAGTTACAATGCACTGCAAATATGGTAAATACTATGCACATGTATTCAAACAACAAGTCAGAAGAACAAGACACTGAGCAAAGCTTTCATGAATCCTTTGAGGACTGCAGTAGCATTTCCTGTACCAAAATAAACTGTAAAAATGTGCAATAATTACAAAGATCCAGGGTGAAAAATGTTGTGGGGAAGTTGAAAAATCATTCAAGAAACAGCCAAGTCAGAAAATAGAAAATCAAATTTCTTTTTCTCACAGAAGTCAGGATTGTTTTTTATGACTAAATGTGGTAAGAATATTAAAACAATTCCAGGAAGAGTGCTTCAGCCTCCATAATGTTACTGGACTATACAGCATAGAGTAGATTCACTGGTGTGCCTCATCATCAATGGACAATCGTTAAGAAATTGGGCGAGTGAGCCATAGCCTCTAGGCCCATTTCTAGCCCGATTCCTTCCCCTCACGATTTTCCAGCTGGCTGGATTGTTGGCTCAGAAATGCTCTCGCAAATTTCTGCCTCACAAAAAGCACAGGATTTATTTTAAAATAGTTTAAATCAGTACTGAGCTCAATTTCACCAGGATGGTGCTATTTGACTTGAAAGCCTACTTTGACTCAGCTTAGGGTAAGCTCCTTGTGCAAAGGCACAGACTTTTTATGCTTCTTCCCCTCCCCCATTTTTTAGCACTGTGGTTAGACGATTTTTTTATACAATTGTTTGGAATTATTATTCAACTATTTACTAGAGCCATAGCAGCAGCTTGCCAACTGTATCTCCAGACCTTAGCAGGCCTACTTGTCAGTAATAGAGGGCAACTGTCCCCACAGACTCCACCTGGGAATCATTTGCAGAAATGTTATACCTAAGACCAAACTGCAATATAGAGATAGCACTGCCTGTGAAAGTCGGGTCACCATCCCTTTCAACCTTTCTGGCTCCAGCTCATAGCACGGCAGAGTCAGCCTCCCTCTCCGCAGCCCACACCCCCCTCTCCGCAGCCCGCCCCCCCCTCTCCGCAGCCCGCACCCCCCTCTCCGCAGCCCGCACCCCCCTCTCCGCAGCCCGCACCCCCTCTTTCCGCAGCCCGCCCCCACTCTCCGCAGCCCGCCCCCACTCTCCGCAGCCCGCCCCCACTCTCCGCAGCCCGCCCCCACTCTCCGCAGCCCGCCCCCACTCTCCGCAGCCCGCCCCCTCCTCTCCGCAGCCCGCTCCCCCCTCTCCGCAGCCCGCACCCCCCTCGCCGCAGCCCGCCCCCCCTCGCCACAGCCCGCCCCCCCTCGCCACAGCCCGCC
Source organism: Somniosus microcephalus (assembly GCF_052327205.1). Taxonomy (NCBI): domain Eukaryota; kingdom Metazoa; phylum Chordata; class Chondrichthyes; order Squaliformes; family Somniosidae; genus Somniosus; species Somniosus microcephalus. Next base: position 247,444,673 of record NC_140987.1, read on the forward strand.
CCCCCTCTCCGCAGCCCGCCCCCGCCCTCTCCGCAGCCCACCCCTCCCCCTCTCCATAATCGGCTCACAATCCAGAATCAGCTAACATGCTGACCACAAGCGCCAAACAGGTGACTGATGCATTGGTCAGCAACATCTTGTCCTTTCCTACTGAAGAGAACCAGCAGTGTGGCATTTCTCAAGGTACAGGAGGTAATGGATGGAAACCATGTCGGCCATCTGGCCAGGATGCCCCTGTTCCCTCCCCCTAACCCATGACGTCAGCTCTTCAACCACTTCACCGTTGCACTGTCTCAACCAGTGCTACATTCTCAAGCTCACTAACTGAGAGGTTATAACTATCAATAAGATTGAACAGGCTGAGGCTCTTTTCTTTAGAAAAAGAGAAGGTTGAGGGGTGACCCGATAGAGTTCTTTAAAATTATGAAAGGGTTTGATAGGGTAGACGTAGAGAAAATGTTTCCACTTGTTGGGGAAACCAGAACTAGGGGCCATAAATATAAGGTAGTTACGAATAAATCCAATAGGGAACAAAGGAGAAACACCTTTACCCAGAGAGGGGCGAGATTGTGGCACTTGCTACCACAAGGAATAGTTGAGGTGAATAGCACAGGTGTATTTAAGGGAAAGCTAGAGAAGTACACAAGGGAGAAAGGAATAGAAGGTTATGCTGATAGGGTGAGATGAGGTGTAAAGAGGCTCATGTAGAGCAAAACACTTGCATGGACCAGTTGGGCCGAATGGCCTGTTTCTGTATTGTACAGTCTGTGTAATTCTAAGTCACTGCATCCTTTCAGGTGCATGTAACTATGTTTCTGTAGGCAAAATCTGCCGAGCGGACACAGGATGCTACCTTGTTCTATGCCACAGGCAGTGCTGGAAGGTTGCTCTACAACAACAGGTCAGCTATTTACAATCCATATTAATGACTTAGATGAAGGAACCGAGTGTAATGTATCCAAGTTTGCTGACAATACAAGGCTTGGTGCGAAAGTAAGCTGTGAGGAGGATGCAAAGAGGCTGCAAAGGGATATAGGCAGGTTGAGTAAGTGAGCAAAAAGGTGGCAGATGGAATATAATATGGAGAAATGTGAAGTTATCCACTTTGGTGGGAAAAATAGAAAAGCAGATTATTTTTTAAATGGTGAGACACTGGGAAATGTTGGTATTCAGGAGGGACCGAGGTGTTGTCGTGCATGAATCACAGAAAGTTAACATGCAGGTAGAGAAAGCAATTAGGAAAGCAAATGGTACATAAGCCTTTATTACAAAGGGTTTGGAGTATAAGAGTAAAGAAGTCTTACTGCAATTATATCAGGTTTTAGTGAGACCACACCTGGAGTACTGTGTACAGTTTTGGTCTCCTTACCAAAGGAAGGATATACTTGCCTTAGAGGGAGTGCAACAAAGGTTCACTATACTAATTCCTGGGATGAGGGAATTGTCCTATGAGGAGATATTGAGTAGAGAAGGCCTATGTTCCCTAGAGTTTAGAAGAACAAGAGATTATCTCACTGAAATGTATAAAACTCTTAAAGGGCTTGACAGGGTAGATGCAGGGAGGATGTTTCCCCTGGCTGGGGATTCTAGAACTGGGGAGGTCACAGTCTCAAAATAAGGGGTCGGCCATTTAGGACTGAGATGAAGAGACATTTATTCACTCAGAGGGTTGTGAATCTTTGGAAATTCTCTACCCCAGAGGGCTGTGGATGCTCAGTCGTTGAGTATATTCAAGACAAAGATCAATAGATTTTTGGATACTAAGGGAATCAAGGGATATGGGGATGGTGCAGGAAAGTGGAGTTGAGGTAGGAGATCAGCCATGTTATTATTGCAGCAAAAGAACAGATACTGGTTCCACGACACACCTTCAAGCAGAGCTCACATTGCTAAATACCAGGGACAATTTAGAGTTCGGGCAGACTTCAGGAGGGTGGTGGGCAGAGTAATCACACGTCAGCCTCAAGTCCTTGGCCAGAGGCCTCAATTGTTTAATGCTGGCGATCTGCAAATGCTGAATCAGCGCTCACAGGCTGCTCGACGGTTCAAGGGGGACAGATCTGGTGGTTCCTCGCAGCACCAAGCCAGAAGCCCAATGCTAAAGGGGAGGGAGGCAATCAACTGGGGTGGGGGGAAGGGGGGGGTGGGGGGGAGAAAGAGCAGGGATGGGCCAGCAGCCAGCTAAAATATTTTTATGGAGCTATGGGGCCATTCACACTCTTCCTGGCCCCACAAAAATCTTTAAAGAAGCAAGCTGCAGTGGTCCCTTGGAGAACCGCTGGTTCTGCTGCTCATCAACTCACGCACACTCCACCCATTGGTACCTCAACAAATAGTCATTCGTGACTTGGAATTAACCTCAAAAATTGGTGGATAGGGTAGAGAATGTAAGGCAGTTGTATCAGCTAATTTCAAACTCGAAATTTTCTTCCAAAACTAGCAAATACAAATTTAGCACCACCTTTGTAGAAATATAATACAGCACATTAACAGAAAAGTGATGAGAGATTACACTACTTTTGTACATGGTATTTGGTACAATTTTTTTTTTTTAAAAAGAGGCCTCAAAATAACTTTCAGCTGTATTAATGTAGTGCACTGGAAATTGTGATCTATATCAGTGCACGTCAGAAAATCAAAATCTTTTAATTATTTTTGTCCGCGAGCCAACCACAGTGGCGCAACACTGAATCATCAGAGCGTAACAACTGATTGTTCCCGGCTGCTGCACAAACTTTTCAAAGCAAAGCAACGCCAACTGCAATAAATTCCACATTTCAAAACCTTTTTTGGACTGAAAAGAAGGTAAAGTGGTGGTCTGGAGGGAGACAGAGAACAGCCACGTCGAAACAGTAACACTTGTAAACTGAGAAAATAAAAATCTCATTTACTCATTTTTGTGCACTCCTCGTTCACTCGATGAAGTTAACAGGTGAGCCAAGCAACCAGATTTCTTAGCGTCGAAAATCAAGGCTATCTGCTCAGCTGGCTCCCCCAAACCATCCTTTCCCCAACCTCCTGCCCCTTGCTCCACTCTCTTCCTAGCCAAATCCCCACCTTCGGTACTATACAGATTCTCAGCTCACTCCTCCTTTCACCTTGGCCTAATCTTTACCAACAGAGGATGAAAAGTGAAGGAATAATGCCTCCACTGACTTGTTTCTGTATCTATGCCAGGTCTATGCCACTTCCAAAATACACGCACATAAATGGGCCATCCTGGGTTGCTAGGCACTGTGCAGTACAGTGTAGATCCACTAAACAGTTTCAAGCTATCACTTCTCTCATAAGTCTTTGTGCCAATTGCTTTGAATTGTTTGCACCAGCATCCTTACTGGCATCTGTGGGTTTCCCAAAGGAAATCTCACTATCTGAGCGGCTTGGAAGAACAGGAGAACCAACAAAGGGACGTCAGACAGGTCAGCCTGCACAAGACACATTCTGTGCCCGCCCAACAGTGCCCACGCACCTGCGTGTGCAGACAGAGGTGAACATAACTTGCTTTGGCAACCGATTAGTGCATACACAGGCTGCAGCTCTTAAAATAGCCTGTGACAGCAGGCCCAATGGGACAGATATATGTGAAGACCGGACTATGGTTCTTCAGAAACAGTCAATTACAGCCTGTCAATCTTTATGTGGTGCTACGTGAAGAAGGCATGCGAGCGTGATCACTACCCAGAGACTGATTAGCTGCAGTCAACTTTGTTGCACCTACCTGGCAATGACTGTGGGTAACTGTCTTGACAGGGTGTGTATCAGCTGAGAGCGGAATGCAGGGCTGTGCCATCTGCGGCAAGGACACAGGCTACTAACAGCACCATATGGCTGGCGCAGAGTGACCGTAGCACGCAGCTGCACCCTCGAGCCTGCTTCTGCCGCCCCCCAGGCACACCACAATATGGGTATATGGGGACATTGAGGCGGCGTGGCAAAAAGGCCGACCTCCTTTCAATTGTAGCTATAAGAGGTCAGAGGCTGGGTATTCTGATCACCTCCTGATTCCCCAAAGCCTTTCCACCATCTACAAGGCACAAGTCAGGACTGTGATGGATTACTCTCCATTTGCCTGGATGAGTGCAGCTCCAACAACACACAAGAAGCTCGACACCAGCCAGGACAAAGCATCCCGCTTGATCAGCACTCCATCCACCACCTTAAACATTCACTCCCTCTACCACCGGCGTACCCTGGCTGCAGTGTGTACCATACACAAAATGCACTGCAGCAACTCACCAAGGCTTCTTCGACAGCACCTCCCAAACCTGCGACCTCTACCACCTGGAAGGACAAGGGCAGCAGGTGCATGGGAATACCACCACCTCCAAGAACCCCTCCAAGTCACACACCATCCTGACTTGGAAATATATTGCCGTTCCTGGGTCAAAATCTGGAACTCCCTACCCAACAGCATTGTGGGAGTACCTTCACCAAACGGACTGCAGTGGTTCAAGGCGGCGGCTCACCACCACCTTCTCAAGGAAAATTAGGGATGAGCAATAAATGCTGGCCTTGCCAGCGACGCTCACGTCCCATGAATTAATTTTTAAAAACTCATGGCACTGTCATTTCAGTATACATCAAAATAGGGCGTCAGGGGATGGGGTGCTCTATCATTTACCTGCAGACATGCATGCATATGGGGTTTCCGTTCCCTTCAATTTTATCCGCCTCATCTCAATCCCCTGCCCTTTTAGCCTTGGCAACAGCTAAAAGATGCCTTGTGAGCCTTTCTGAAGGCTTTCAGAATTGTTGTCACTCTACTGTATCCATCCCTATAAATTTCCCATATGCAGTTTTATGTGCTCCCAACACTAGTGTGCTCCCTACACCTGTCAAACTCTGCACTTGGATCTGAATTATTATGGCAATAGTCTGTGCCAGGAAACCCTAATGTTAGTAGTAATTTAACACACTAGCAGGATTAGCACCAGATCTTAACCACCTGGACCACTACACAAGTCAAGTATGTGTGTCCACTCATTTTGGCTCCAGCTTTGAGTCACATCAGTTTACACACTGACCTTTCACCTCTTGGACCAGTGTTGAAATCCAGTTCAGTTTTATGGGATGGAAGTTTGCTAGCTGTACAGGCTCCACGTGAAATAAGTTTGAATGGTTTCAGTCCAATTTCTAGAGGCTATGGAGCCCTTAATACAAAACTGCCTCGAATTCATCACTGAGCCCATTAAATTAACACTCCAACTCAGAGCCACAGAATGCTGATGTGGGAAATGGTAAAGTGTAAATTACAGTTTTCAGACTGTATCAGATATTACTTTTGTGCTGAGTGCCAAGCAGCACTCCGTGAACGAGCTCTCTCTCCCTACAAACCAAAGTCTGATCTTAGATGCACAATATCTGGAAATGTAGTATGGCCCAAGGTCGAACAGACCAGCCACCTTAAAGTAATTTCTTCACTGGAAATGTCACACAAGTCCGGTCATGTTATACTTCTCTGCATAGCAGAAAGAATAAAATCTCCATCAGGCTATGTGTCCTCGGCTATAGTCTATGGCTCAGGTTTGTTAAAAATAAAAATTATACAGTACAAAAGATAAACAGGAGATTTCACTAGATTACGGAACGTTAGTTGATTCACTGAATCTGTTGAAAAACAGTAATAAATTCTAAATCGTAATAGATTTTGGAAATAATAGTTAGTTCAGTTTAAGGGTCCGCGACGCAAAGCGTTCATGGAGCATTTTGTGTCTGCCCAACCCAACTAACTGCCTGGCTAGCAGAGAACCACTAAAAAACGCTGCATGCCGAAGGTAAATCTAGCTCACGCCCCACGTAAAACTGAGAAAGGAAATTCGTATGAAATCAAATGGATATCTTGCTAAATTAAATAAGACTGTCAATCATCTGTAAGATTTGAAACGCAGATTGCCCACTGCCATAGCCTCTCACACCCTGATGCATGAACAGCGCCCCAATCGATTCATTTTGTCTTCATCTCAGGAATAGTTTTAGCTGTTCTAACATCTGAATGGATTGAGAGTCGTTCCTCACTAGCCGGGCAACAGGGCGATACCTATCTAGCCCTAATTTTACATATCCTCTCAAATAAAATTATCAAAGAAGAAAAAAAATTCACAATGACTTTATTTACCTAGATCTGAACTATAGACGGTAGGAGTGTGGATTCAGACAATTCATCCAATTAGCTGGGCTATGCACAGTCAGCAGTAAGCAAATTAAAGTGACTGAGAAAATCCCATAGACATTAATAGAGTCTTTTTATCATATGAAATATGACATCTCCCTATCCATCACAGTAACATTGGTGAAGCTGGGAGCTCTCTTTTGAGGATACGGTGGAGATACATTGTTGGAGCAGAATCGAGGCAGCTTTACTCTACCACTAAGCTATAACTGACAAGGATGTGCTTGATGCCAAAACTGGGTTCCTGACAGAGTACGGTCCATTCCTCAGCACAGACATCCCTCATACTGAGCATAAAATTTAAATATCTGTGAAATGTGGAATTTAAGTGAGCTCCCAAGAAGTCCCACTATGCAGCAAGTTAATTTTAAAACCCCACTGGTCCAGAACTTTTGCTGTAACATTGTTCTTCAGTCAGAATATCACCAGCTGTTTCTGGATTCCATGATCCTGTCCTTTTGGCAAGAATATTCACACCAGCACTATCTGCAATGTGAATCCTATGAAGGCAAGATCCTGGAAAGGTTCCAAGTGGCACTTCTCCAAGTTCACTTGAAACTCCAACTTTCACAGATCTGGTTCTGCTTGAGCTCAGTGGTTTCTTCCACTTTATCCCCCAAAACTCTCTTACAAAGGACAAGGCCGTGATTAAGTTATGGAAGATCCCAAGACTCTGACCTTAGTTTTACCACAAATGCTTCCTTTGATAGTCCATTCCAAAGATTCACCCACCTCTGTGTAAAACAGTTATGTATGAACTGTCCTTTCAATTTAACTTTTCTGAGCTTCATCCTATGCCCCCTCTCAAGTCCATGGTAAAAAGTCACTGTTAAGCTTGTCAATTTCCTTAAGGATCTTGAATAGGTTACTAACATCCTCTCTTGGTTTTCTTTTCTTGAGTGCAAACACACTCACAATCTCCACATGTAGCTCAGGTACCCAATGCCAAATATCAGACTGATGGCACTTTACAGCATCTTGTAAAGTGCCGCAATATTCTTCCCGTAATATTGTAAATAGAAGTATACACCACGTTGTAGATGGGGTACACATTAACATTTTAGCAAATTATGAAGACAACAGAGATTTGGAGAAAAAAATTAACTAATTTCCTTGAAATCTTGTGTAGTTTATATTATAGGTGGAAAAAGAGCTGTTTTGAAGACTTTTTAGAAGCGCTTTTCTCAGAGGAAGATGGCTACTGTGAAGTCTGCACTCTCTTAACGAGTACATGCCTTCTAGTATTCCCTGAAGAACAATGATGGGCTGAATTCTTTAAGCAGGCTTGTTAATGTACTGAAGCCTTCAGTCACATGCTTAACAAGCAAAGGCCACCAAGACCACTTCAATACAGAAACATAGAAAAATAGGAGCAGGAGTCGGCCATTCAGCCCTTCGAGCCCATTCAATATGATCATGGCTGATCCTCTATCTCAATACCATATTCCCGCTCTCTCCCCATACCCCTTGATGCCTTTTGCATCTGGAAATCTATTTATCTCCTTCTTAAATATATTCAGTGACTTGACCTCCACAGCCTTCTGTGGTAGAGAATTCCACAGGTTCACCACCCTCTGAGTGAAGAAATTTCTCCTCCTCTCAGTCCTAAATGTCCTACCCCATATCCTGAGACTGTGACCCCTCGTTCTAGGCCCCCCCAGCCAGGGGAAATATCCTCCCTGCACCCAGTCTGTCTAGCCGTGTCAGAATTTTATACATTTCAATGAGATCCCCTCTCATTCTTCTAAACTCTAGTGAATACAGGCCTAGTCGACCCAATCTCTCCTCATACGACAGTCCTGCCATCCCTGGAATCAGTCTGGTGAACCTTGGCGACACTCCCTCTATGGCAAGTATATCCTTTCTTAGGTAAGGAGACCAAAACTGCACACAGTACTCCTGGTGTGGTCTCACCAAGGCCCTATATATCTAAATGGAAATCCCCTTGGTGAGTTTGGTGGGCAGAGATTGAGCATTCAAGGCACATCATCAGCAGCAAGCCCCAAAATACTCCACTTTCTTACCCTTCTGAGATCAAAGGGATCTTAATAATATCAACTAGTTATTGATTGAGATTCGGGTCCTGTATCTCAGTGTGTCTAGTTTAGATTGATGGTCTGAAAAAGCATAACAATTGGGCCTGTATCTAAGTTAATAGACAACTGCCTCACTCAGTACCTTTCCTGATGCTCCAGACTGGTGCTTAAAGAAACTCACTCGGGTGCATCTTTCTTCAGGTTGTGAGATTTATTTGTTCCTGGGATGTGGGTGTTGCTGGCAAGGCCAGCATATATTGCCCATCCCAAGTTGCCCTCGAGAAGGTGGTGGTGAGCCGTCTTCTTGAACCGCTGCAGCCCATCTGGTGAAGGTACACCCACAGTGCTGTTAGGGAGTGAGTTCCAGGATTTTGACCCAGCGACGATGAAGTAACGGCGATATACTTCCAAGTCAGGATGGTGTGTAATTTGGAGGGGGACTTGCAACTGGTGGTGTTCCCATGCGCCTGCTGCCCTTGCCCTTCCAGGTGGTAGAGGTTGCAGGTTTGGGAGGTGCTATCGAAGAAGCCTTGGAGAGTTGCTGCAGTGCATCTTGTAGATGATACACACTGCAGCCACGGTACGCCGGTGGTGGAGGGAGTGAATGTTTAAGGTGGCGGATGGGGTGCCAATCAAGCGGGCTGGTTTGGCCTGGATGGTGTCAAGCTTCTCGAGTGTTGTTGGAGCTGCACTCATCCACGCAAGTGGAGAATATTCCATCACACTCCTGACTTGTGCCTTGTAGATCAGGAGGTGAGTCACGTGCCGCAGAATGCCCAGCCTCTGACCTGCTCTTGTAGTCACAGTATTTATGTGGCTGGTCCAGTTAAGTGCCTCATGACGAACTTAATTCCACAACCTCCACATCTCCCTTCCTCTCAGGGCAGGCAGCAAGCAGGCTGAGCAGCCTCTGAGATTGAAGAATTCTCAGACAGCAAAGCAGGAAGTAAAAGCATGAAATATAATTCACATTTTAATCATTGTACAGGAAATGAAATAAATATTGGAACATACACATGGGATTAAGGAAAAGCTAAATTATCATAAAACGTTAAAAAAGATAAAAATTAATTTTTATTTAAAAAATCATGCAATTTTTTAATGTTTCTCTGAGGGAATGAGACTCCAAACTTGCAAAATTAGTTTTTGAGGGCCAGACCAGTTGTTCAGCAGTAATGATGACTTAATACACTGTTAAAAACTCAGTTACTCCTGATTGAACAAGTTAACATTTTCATTGTTTTTTACAGCAAGAATAGTGCATAAATTAGTGATTCGGGGTTGATTGCATCTGCAAAGACTGCAACAGGAGGAGCAGGGTATCACTGGAAGCAACCTCCAGATTTCCGCGTTTAACTGCACAGAAGCTGCTGCTAGCTTTACACACTAATGATGGCGAGCGCTGACAGTTTCGCCGTCATTACAGCCGCAAATTCTGAGCCAATATATTGTTGCTTCATCTGATCCCCAACAAGAGCCGCCCCACCAGGGGTCTCAAGCTTGCTTTCTGTTTCATTCATTAAAAGCTAGGGTAATTCAACTAAAATCTCCTTCACCAATCAGAGAATGTCCAACCTCAGCACTGGCTTTTCAAGCCACCTATTGTGCTGGTATTTCAAGCCTCCATGCATAAGTGACCCTTGTACCAGTTACCACTGGTTGCGCATGCCTGGTCGCAGGCAAAGAAAATGAGATAAAAGAAGCAGAAGAGATAAGGAAAGTGAGAATGAAGGGGCAAAAGGGAAAACTGTAAGGAAGTAAAGGAGGTACCATGGGACAGAGATTAACGAAGGAGTTAGAAAGAGAGGAACAGAGAAAATAAAGGAGCTGTAGCAATGAGTGAAAGTGTATGAGAGACATAGAGAGAGAAAAAGAACAGAGTGGAAGGCAAAAGGAAAAGCGGCCCCAACCATGGCTAACAAAAGAAATTAAGGATAGTATTAGATCCAAAGAGGAGTCATATAAAGTTGCCAGAAAAAGTAGCAAGCCTGAGGATTGGGAGCAGTTTAAAGTTCAGCAAAAAAGTACTAAGAGATTAATTGGAGGGGAAAAATAGAGTATGAGAGTAAACTTGCAAGAAACATAAAGGCGGATTCTAAAAGCTTCTACAAGTATGTAAAAAGAAAAAGATTAGTGAAGACAAATGGGGAGAATTTATAATGGGGAACAAGGAAATGGCAGAGCAATTAAACAAGTACTTTGGTTCTATCTTCACGGAAGAGGACACAAATAATTTCCCAGAACTGCTAGGGAACCAAGGGTCTAGTGAGAAGGAGGAATTAAAGGAAATCAGTATTAGTAAAAAAAATAGTGCTGAAGAAATTCATGGGACTGAAAGCCGATAAATCACCAGGGCCTGATAATCTGCATCCCAGAGTACTAAAAGAGGTAGCCATGGAAATAGTGGATGCATTGGTTGTCATCTTTCAAAATTCTACAGATTATGGAACAGTTCCTGCAGATTGGAGGGTGGCAAATGTAACCCCACTATTTAAAAAAGGAAGGAGAGAAAACAGGGAACTACAGACGGGTTAGCCTAACATCAGTAGTAGGGAAAATGCCAGAGTCTATTATAAAGGATGTGATAACAGGACACTTAGAAAATATCAACGGGATTAGACAAAGTCAACATGGATTTATCAAAGGGAAATCGTGTTTGACAAACCTACTGGAGTTTTTTGAGGATGTAACTGGTAGAATAGATAAAGGAGAACCAGTGGATGTGGTGTATTTGGATTTTCAGATGGCCTTTGATAAAGTCCCACATAAGAGGTTAGTGTGCAAAATTAAAGTACATGGGATTAGGGGTAATATACTGACATGGATTGAATATTGGTTACCAGACAAGAAACATAGAGTAGGAATAAATTGGTCTTTTTCGGGGTGGCAGGCGGTGACTAGTGGGGTACTGCAGGGATCAGTGCTTGGGCCCCAGCTATTCACAATATATATCAATGATTTGGATGAGGGAACCAAATGTAACATTTCCAAGTTTGCTGACGACACGAAACTAGGTGGGATTGTCAGTTGTGAGGTGGATGCAAAGAGGCTTCAAGGCAATTTAGACAAGTTGAGTGAGTCGGCAAATAAATGGCAGATGTATAATGTGGATAAATGTGAAGTTATCCACTTCGGTAGGAAAAATAGAACGGCAGAGTATTATTTAAATGATGATAGATTGGGAAATGTTGATGTACAGAGGGACCTGGGTGTCCTTGTACACCAGTCACTGAAAGCAAACATGCAGGTGCAGCAAGCAGTTGGTAAGGCAAATGGTATGTTGGCCTTCATTTTGTAAAAATTCATTGATGGGATGTGGGCGTCGCTGGCTAGGTCTGCATTTAATGCCCATCCCTAATTGCCCTTGAGAAGATGGTGGTGAGCCACCTTCTTGAACCGCTGCAGTCCATATGGTGTAGGTACACCCACAATGCTGTTAGGAAGGGAGTTCCAGGATTTTGGCCCAGCAACAGTGAAGGAACGGCGATACAGGTCCAAGTCAGGATGGTGTGTGGCTTGGAGGGGAACTTGTAGGTGGTGATGTTCCCATGCGTCTGCTGCCCTTGTCCTTCTAAGTGGTAGAGGTTGCGGGTTTGGAAGGTGCTGTTGAAGGAGCTTTGGCGAGTTGCTGCAGTGCATCTTGTAGATGGTACACACTGCAGCCACAGTGCGCCGGTGGTGGAGGGAGTGAATGTTGAAGGTGGTGGATGGAGTGCCAATTAAGCGGGCTGCTTTATCCTGAATGGTGTCGAGCTTCTTGAGTGTTGTTGGAGCTGCACTCATCCAGGCAAGTGGAGAGTATTCCATCACACTCCTGACTTGTGCCTTGTAGATGGTGGAAAGGCTTTGGGGAGTCAGGAGGTGAGACACACGCCGCAGAATTCCCAGCCTCTGGCCTGCTCTTGTAGCCACAGTATTTATATGGCTGGTCCAGTTCAATTTCTGATCAATGGTAACCCCCAGGATGTTGATAGTGGGGGATTCAGCGATGGTAATGCCATTGAATGTCATGGGGAGATGGTTAGAGTCTCGCTTGTTGGAGATGGTCATTGCCTGGCACTTGTGTGGTGCGAATGTTACTTGCAAGAGGATTTGAGTACAGGAGCAAGCATGTCTTACTACAGTTATACAGGGCCTTGGTGAGACCACACCTGGAGTACTGTGTGCAGTTTTGGTCTCCTGACCTAAGAAAGGATATACTTGCCATAGAGGGAGTGCAGCCAAGGTTCACCAGACTGATTCCTGGGATGGCAGGACTGTCGTATGAGGAGAGGTTGGGTCGACTAGGCCTGTATTCACTAGAGTTTAGAAGAATGAGAGGGGATCTCATTGAAACGCATAAAATTCTGACAGGGCTACACAGACTGGATGCAGGGAGCATGTTTCCCCTGGCTGGGGGGGTCTAGAATGAGGGGTCACAGTCTCAGGATACGGGGTAGGACATTTAGGACTGAGAGGAGGAGAAATTTCTTCACTCAGAGGGTGGTGAACCTGTGGAATTCTCTACCACAGAAGGCTGTGGAGGCCAAGTCACTGAATACATTTTAGAAGGAGATAGATAGATTTCTAGACACAAAAGGCATCAAGGGGTATGGGGAGAGAGCAAGAATATGGTATTGAGTTAGAGGATCAGCCATGATCATATTAAATGGTGGAGCAGGCTTGAAGGGCCGAATGGCCTACTCCTGCTCCTATTTTTCTATGTTTCTATGAAAGAGACGAAAACAAGAATTACACAGAGTGGGAGACAAGCAGAATGTTACAGAAAGTGTGACAACTTAAAAAAAATATTCTGTGAGCAAAATCATAGCAGAGCAAGTCGTAAAACTTAAGAGTTTCAGGAGGCATGGTGCTGTGGTGGGATGGAGGAGGAATCAATGCCCTTAAAAGACAAAAAAGCACAAGTTTTCAGGAAAATATTTAAGGGAGCTAATAAAATTGTCTGCCATACAGTGATTATATTACTATATACATTGTACGGTGGATAATTTTCATTTACTATGTCCAGTGTTATATATGACCATAAATAACTGGATCAAGCTTACGGTGAGTCTGTCGAAACAATGCTTCCGATTAAAAGTTAGTGTAGTGCTTCAACATAATGCACCATCGAACAGTGGGACACAACCTCTCATCCATGATTCACAAAGCTACAAATTCCCAATCTTAACCACGCTGTCAGGAAAGATGCGAGCAGAAACTGTGCCTCCCTGCTAACTGGGATGGAAAACTGATGGTGAACCCACCTTGGCCTGCTCTCACACATTTCCCAGCAATTGGAATAACATAGGCATTAGCCAAGGCCTAGGAGCAGGCAGCCCCTCTCCTCAAGCCAGAAATAGTACACAGCATGGAGAGACACAAGGAAGTGGGGAGTGGGGGTCAACGAGATGTAAACCTAACAGCTAATCAGCACTAAATATGACTTATCTGCAAGCACTGGGTTGAAATTATTACTTTTTGTACTTCAGCGGGATCAGTGACTCTGTGCTATCTATAACAAAGTGTTACACCACTGTCTGATGTCAGTAAGTTCATTTGGGTCTGGGTTACTTCTGAATCCACACCATGGAAAAGTAAGAGTTGTCTGAAATCAAATGTTTTAGATGAAGTAAATCTGATGAACTCCTGACTTCATATATGCAGGGCTTCTGTACATGATTATATAACAATGCTGTGAATAGCTCCCTCCAGGCTATAATGCACACCAAAGGAAACTACATTTGAATCCAAACTATTACCAATTAAGTAATAACCTCCATTTGTCAGAAGTGTACGAGGCAATAAATGGGCCCTGTGCTGATTAAATGAAGAGGTTTCATGCCAAGGCGTCTAATCAAAGCGCAGGAGCCATTTATCGCCAAAACAATCTTGAGAAATGTAGGTGACTGCTGTACTACATTTTAATTAGAACTGGCAAGATAAATTTAAAAATGTTAACCTGCATCATTTGTTTTGTAGCACCATGGTACTTATGATAAAATATTACTGTCCAATCTCTCTTCTAAATGGGGCTCTGCGATCGACAGTAAATCTAACTAACCATCAAATGAAAGTCATGATTGACAATACAATTCTTCAGTAGATCTGCCATTTCAGACTAATTTGGAAAAGATTTGGTTCACGCCAACTGGCTATGCAGCTGCTCGAATGTACCAAGCAGTAAAATTGGTCTTTTTAACAAAACAATGGAACGAGAAGAACGGGAAAATATCTATAACACATTCCTCACAATTGTGGTCATTGGCTAACAATAGGATCACCAAAGGAAACAACAGTTTGACAAGAGATGGCACCTTATAATCGAGGGTCAACCTCAGATTAAGGACCAAGCACAATGAGGTCCTGCCATGATCAATCCAATGAACAAAAATATATTTTGCCATAAATGTTTTTGTGACGTCCTCTTGGCTATGTCAAATTTCCTAAACCACTCTTGCCAACTTTTAGTATTCTGCTGTGCTTAGTCCCAATGCTAATAATCTATCCTTATTCACAATAAAACATCTCTTAATAGCCTATTTTTATCAGATTCTTTCACTTAAAGATTCCTAGTGGCATAGAACTTGCCAAGCTGCTTTGAACCTCCTCCTGGTGACCAATTCCACCGTACCATTTAGGGAAGTCTGGGAGCAAGTGGCCTTCCCTCCAAATTGGGGATGGTGTATAGCACAGGGAGACCCGAAAAGAAAACTAATAAAATTACTTCATAAAAGATTTTGGATGAAGAATCACATAGCACAGAAATGGACTATTCGGCCCAATTGGCCTGTGCTGTTGTTTATTCTCCACATGAGCCCCCTCCCACCCACCCCTCTTCATCTAACTATCAGCATATCCTTCTATTCCTTTCTCCCTCATGTGTTTGAGGTGTGATCTTATCGAAACATATAAGATTGTGAGGGGGCTTGATCGGGTGGACGCGGGGAGAATGTTTCCACTGATGGGTGAGACTAGAACTAGGGGGCATAATCTTAGAATAAGGGGCTGCCCTTTCAAAACTGAGATGAGGAGAAACTTCTTCACTCAGAGGGTAGTAAATCTATGGAATTTGCTACCTCAGAGAGCTGTGGAAGCTGCGACATTAAATAAATTTAAAACGGAGATAGACAGTTTCCTAGCTGATAAGGGAATTAGGGGTTACAGGGAGCGGGCAGGGAAGTGGACGCGAGTCTAGGTTCGGATCAGCCATGATCCTATTGAATGGCGGAGCAGGCCCGAGGGGTTGTATGGCCTACTCCTGCTCCTACTTCTTATGTTCTTATGTGTTTATCTAGCTTTCCCTTAAATGCATCGATGCTATTCGCCTCAACTACTCCTTGTGGAGCAAGTTCCATATTCTAACCACTCTGAGAGAAGCTGTTTCTCCTGAATTCTTTATTGGATTTATTAGTGACTATCTAATATTTACGGCCCCTAGTTTTGGACTCCCTCACAAGCGTAAACATCTTCTCTACATTTACCCTATCAAACCCCTTCATAGTTTAAAGACTTCAATCAGGTCACCCCTCAGCCTTCTCTTTTTAATGAGAGAAATGAGCCCCAGCCTGTTCAATCTTTCCTGATAGTTATAACCCCTTATAGTTCTGGTATCATCCTTGTGAATCTTTTTTACACATTTTCCAGTGCCTCTATATCCTTTTTATAATATGGAGAGCAGAACTGCACACAGTATTCTAAGTATGGTCTCACCAAGGTTCTATACAAGTTTAACATAACATCCCAGCTTTTCAATTCTATTCTTAACTCAATAACTTGCCCTCCCAATGTTTATTAGAAGTTTCCTTCGCAGGAGTATATGTGGGAAGAGGATGATTTGCAGGTTTGACAACACTTTAGGCATCATAGATTTCATTGCTCTTTGAGCCTTTGGATCCTTTTACAAGATTCTTACAATACAAAGTTGAGGTTTGGTGGAATGTATTGGTCATCAGTTAAATAAAAAGCCTTCCTGCATTTAAGATCAGTTTTGAACCCAAAATTTGGCATAAAATCAAATTTCATTGGTAAAATAATATGAAGGTAGAAATTAAAATTTATGCAGAAATAATTCTCTGGGGCTCCCTTGATAGATCTGTGATATAGTACGGAACAATAAAGAGCAGGAGCGCCCCAGGTTTAGTTCATGTTGTGTTACGGCAGAGGCAGCAAAACTGGCGTTAACATTTCCACTAGCGGAGAGCTGAAAAAACAATGTTGGCAGGATTTGTGCTCCTAATTGCTATCCAGTGATCCCTACTAGAAAGTGCCTGTGTGTGGCCACCGGACAAGGACAGAATCAAGCCCGGTTCTGACACTCCAATGGTCAGTTAGCTTGTCAATATACACTATCTAGCATTGCACTTTTATGTATAGCCTCTTGATCAAGGCACCAAAGAAAGAAAAATTCTGAAAACCACTGCCCAAAAAAACACACACTTCTAAGAGAATTATATTCTACCGCTCACTTGTGAGAGCAGCCCATTCATACCTATTGCCAATCACATGACCAAAAACTGAGAAGTCTGTATGAGGTATACCATATCTCCAACACAAGAAAGGATGAAAATTCAAAGTGCAGTAGGAAACCCTTCTGGTTTCTTCACTAATTTTGACCAACTTATGCATGTTATCGATAATACAATAAATGTTTTTCTAACAGCTGTATCATTGCGCCTGGCCAAAGTGTTTTTTCTATTTTGTTTTAAAGATGCAATTTAAAATATTACATAAATAGTTTTTAAACAAACACTGAGACAAGTACAGTGAATCTGAAGCACAGCACAATCTGTGTGCACATGTAAAGACTTGGGTATATGCAAATGAATGGTCATTATAAACTGTGGCCCAGATTTTACAGTCGCAGGGCATTTAATGGTGTCTACCCTTAGTTAGATTTGCCCTTGCACATTTAGGTTTTAAAATTTTTTGCGTGGCAAGTTGCTGAAAATGCAAGCTGATAATGGTGCAGCAAGGCAACAGGGTATCTGGGACCTGAGTGAACAGGACAAGCAACAGGGTATCTCTGTAACCAATCAGATTGAAGGATTGGGAAATTAACAGTGCCAGGACTGAGAAGGAAGTGTAAACTAGAGTGGGTGAATTCAATGTCAAATCAGGAAATCAGGAACAGAAAGAGAAATACAAATAGGGAACAAAAGACTGAATAAGAGAGAGGGGAAAAAAAGAAAGGAAAAGTTAAAAATACAGATTTAAAATTTAGCATTTTTGAAATCTCCAACAACAATTAAAACCTGAAGGAATGAGACTCCACACTTTTAATAGTTAATTTTCAGTGCTAGAGAGGTTGATTGGCAGTAATTAACACTTATTATGTCATTAAAAGGGTACTTAGACTGGAATGGACAAGACAAAACTTTCTGTGCCGAGTTTGGTTCGTATTTACCACACAAATACAGCAACTTCCCGTCATTCAATGCATGTCAATGGTGCAGCAGGCAGTGAGCTGCTGTTTTCGCAAAGCTTATGACAAAGCGGCGCAACTTGACAGCAACCTTTTGATTTCTGCGTTTAACCACTCATCTGCCCCTTGCCTGAAGTTGCTGTACCATTTGCACATAAATAACAGCGAGTGCCATTAGCCTCATCGTTATTTTGACAGGATAATCTGTGTTTGCATATAAAAATGGCATTGCCAAATAACCAAAATGCAACCTTTTCCATAAGGGCTTACTTATTAATAGAGGGATTGTTTCTGCATTTTTAAAATTCAAGAAAGGGGAAAACATTTTTCTAAAACGCCCACATATATGTATTGATATTGATAAAATGAAAAGTTAAAACTTTCCCAAAAAAAGGGAAAAATACCCAAAGCCATTTATAGATTCCTTGAAGAAATTTCTCAAGTGCAGTAGAAAAATGAGTGGTGCTACAGGAAAAAATATTTTTATTTCTGCCAGTGATTATCTGCTGCTAATGGGAGAAAGTAGTTATAAAATATAAAGATATAAGCAAAGAGAAAGCAATTCCAATAAAGTTCACCAAACATCCTTTGAAATGAAAAAAATGTGATCCCATGTTAATTAGAGATTCCAAAATACTAGAAAGTACACCAAATAAAATGTCAAAGCTTAACATTTTCTGGAGAGAACCAATGGTAAATACATTTTGTGTCTTCAAATGTACTTGTGTATTCTCCACCCCTTCCAAATTCAAGCACAGAAATGTTGGGTCAACGTACATCTTAAGTTATAAGCCCATGTAACTACTTGTTTTCCACAGGGCCATTGTTGAGTTCTCAGCTTCTGGGGGCTATGTCAACTTTCTTTGAAGCTATTAGTCAGCTTGTGCTAGTTTTCGAACTTGGTATGCATGATTTAGCTTGATTTTCTAATAGAGTCAAGGTTTGGGTAATTGCAAAAATAAAAATTAATTACAGAAGAACTCTAATTTCTTTGTACTTCATTAATATCCAAACAAACTGCTTTAATATTTGCATTTCCAGGCAGAAATTGCTTCATATTGGGTACATGGCAATACAATTTCTACATACAAAAACTACATTGGTGTCGGCCGTGGCTCAGTGGGTAGCATTCTTACCTCAGAATCAGGAGGTTGTGGGTTCAAGTCCCACTCCAGAGACTTGAGCACATAAAGCTAGGCTGACACTCCGAGTACAGTACTAAGGGAGCGCTGCACTGTCGGATGAAACATTAAACCTAGGCCCCATCTGTCCTCTCAGGTGGGCGTAAGAGATCCAGTGGTACTATTTTGCAGAAGAACAGGGGAGTTCTCCTCAGTGTCCTGGCCAATATTTATTCCTCAAGCAACATCAATAAAACATAGATTATCTGGTTAGTATCACATTGCTGTTTGTGGAATCTCGCTGTGCGCAAATTGGCTGCTGTGTTTCCTACATTACAACAGTGACTACACTTCAAAAGTACCTCATTCGATGCAAGGTGCTTTGGGATGTCCTGAGGTCCTGTAAGGCGCTATATAAATGCAAGTCTTATAATGGACTTACAATGAGAACTCCTCCACCTTTGCTTGCATGTATACAGAGCTGTGCATCAATTTTGTTGGATTTCTCCCAGTATTTATACAGCTATTCTTACTTCAATAAGTGTGTGTGGCAATTGTTGACAATTTTGTATTAACTGTTTATTACAGAAACAGTCAGAACAAACCTTTTTCATTGCATGAAGTAACCATTGGAACAGAGGGCAAATCAGCTGAGTAAAATCAGTTGATTATTCCCAGACACCGAGATTGCCCCCTAATGTAATGGGTAATGTCAAATTATAATTAGTCTTGATCCTTTTACAGTAGATTAAATAGCAACTTTACTATGTTTATTTCATGCATATTGTTGCAATATACAATCTTCACAAAACATGTAAAATGTTCTAATCTATGTGAAAAACCTGAACCTATGCAATCTTTCCAAAAGTGACAATGTACACATGGCTTATTGGTTTTTGTGACTAGCAATGGGAAACACACCCAAAGGAGATGAAAGCAATGAAAAAGTCTGCACTGAAGTACACACACTGCTAGTCAGCAAACAATAATTTTCCGAATCCAAGATCTATAAGCTATATTTCAGAATAAGTTGAACACACCGTGACGGTAGATCACAGCAGAACACAATAATATAAAAGATACCTTGTGCCATCTTCGTTCTCCAGCAGCAAATTTTAGCTCCAGCAGTTCGTCATCAACAACATGTGCCATTAATTTTCCACTTGTTACTTTAAGTTTCTCCTTCAATAACTTTATCTCTGCCCTCTGAGTAGTAACTAGGTATTCTAAATCACTGGATAAATCATGCTGCATCTGCTGGTTGAACAAAATAAAAGGATTTCACTGAACAGGTCGCTCAAATTACTTTGGCTATATACCAGTATTATACAATTTATTGCCAATATCAGGTAATACAAATCAGATAAGATCAAAATGGGAAGACGCTGAGAGCAAAGAATGTCCAAGACGCTAACAAT
Source organism: Somniosus microcephalus (assembly GCF_052327205.1). NCBI lineage: Eukaryota > Metazoa > Chordata > Chondrichthyes > Squaliformes > Somniosidae > Somniosus > Somniosus microcephalus. The sequence goes on from NC_140987.1 coordinate 247,464,820, forward strand.
TTCAGCGTGCCGATTCAGGGTTTTATAAACTTGTCTTGGCTACAAGTTTCTTTTTAGTAAGACAGCCCAAGATGTGATTTAGAATTTTTTAAAACCCTGTTCTCTTGAACTCTTATGGCCTTCCACATCCTACCCGCTAATAGATACATTCACAATAAATGCTTCATGATTCAGAAATACGGAACCGAAAGAACAGAGGCAGATATATCCATCATTGATGTTTCAGGCACCTCAACTGATTTATCTATTTACTTGGCGAGCCATTTTAGCAGAGGTAAAAAGCAAATATCTCTATAACATACCCATTTATTAATAAAACAACACCCCAAGCAACTTACTTAACAGGAATATCTATTTTTCTTTGTTTTCTCCATGTTTAAAACTAAATATGTCTTATTTGATACTAAAGGTACATAGAAAACATAAAACTGGTAATTAGGAACATAGGTACAAGGAGGCGGCCATTCGATTAGATCATGGCTGATCTGTATTGTAACTCCACCTTGGTTCCGTTACCCTTAATACCCTTGCCTAACAAAAAAATCTATCAATTACTTTTAGTGTGGAGTAAAATCCTTCAGTGTTGTTTGGTCATTTAAACTGCCATTCATCAAGGGATAGAATCTCAAATTTCTTACAAAAAAGTCCTTACACATTGTAGAGATGCATGATTTCCAGGCACAAAACAAGCTTATAAATATATAAACTAAAACAAACTTTGAATGCCTGACCCTACAGCAGTGAAAAAGAGTAGTGACTGTAAAACGGCCAGTTTACTGAACACCTCTGATCAAAAAATGTTTAATACTGCTTTTCTTTTCCTTGGCTACGGATCTGCAAGTTGAGGAATTTTTGGATCATTTGCCTTTTCATACTAATTACGTTCATTGTAAAATCCCAGCTTTCTTAATGATGTTTTCACCTTCGACAAGATCACCTTTATTTCCCAATCATCGTTTTTGGTGTTACAATGGAAATAATCATATCAAGGTATAGCTGTGTGCGACTCATTATAGACCACCATGTGTCAAAATTCTATTTGTAAATATACACTTTTCGCAGAGATATAATCATACCAACTTTTCCAATTTGTTTCCTTTTCTATATTTAAGCGGCTCTCACTTTTTCAGCAATGAGCTGATTGAATCTGTTCTGACATTAATCCAGAAAAATGCCCAGTGCAAAGGTTGACGAGCATAGAGAAGAACAATGTAGAATATCAACCAATATGTTCAAAATGTCACTTTCAACACCAAGGTCCAAATTTATCAGCATATATACTGTTGTGATTATGTTAGACACAGCTCAAACCCATCTTAATTTGCAGTGGTTTATTTATATGTTGAAGGCATTGACCTTACCTTCAATTGCAACACCCACAAGTAGTCCCTTATGAAATTAACACTGGGCTGATAATCAATCCAGATATTTTGAAGTACAGCACATCATTGTTTGCTCCATAAAAAGACAGTATCCATTTTGCTGGTCTATGTGGACTTGATTTTAAAGCTGCAAACAATTAAAGATTCAGTCTGCTTCCATTCACTGTACAGGTCACAATTTGCTCATGATGGTGCAGGCAATACAGTCCAATATCGTCAAAGAGGAACCAAGCCCTTCAGGGCTATTCAGAAATTAGACTGCAGCAAGCCAATCCATGTATTTGTTTAGAAGGCTATAACAAACATGCACAGGAATATGTGGACAGGCATCTACCTTTACTGTCTTCTGGGTAAACCAAATAAAATGATCCCTAGCTCATGAAGGAGAAGCACTTAACTTTTGTACATTTGCAAATTTTGCAAAATTCCAAACCAAAATAAAAAATCATTGCGTTCAGCAATCTGTACTCAAATGTTCCTCAAAATTAATAAATAAATTTTACAGCCAATGGTTTGTGTTTTAATGTACCACGGTAACATAATACTTTGCAATGTCAAATCAACGGAAATCAACCAAAAACAAAAGTCCTCCATCCACTGCTTTGAAACTGTAACGTTTCCAATGCAGGATATAACACTGCACAAGTTCCTTAGTCACACGGGACATACTCCCTAATAAGTTAGCACCTCAGTCATATAAAAAAATGCTAATGCACACTCTTCAATGTGCTAACTATGCATTCCGTAATAGTCTATAATTATTAAGAACTGACAAGCAAGGCTCAGCCACCTGTGCTTATCTGAAGCCAGGTAATGAAAAAACAACAAAGCTTTCATCGCCCCTCAATTGCTGATTGTATTATCAAAACTGTAGCAGAGGTTGGCATCTGGGTGTGACCTTGTTAACTGCTAGGGTAATTAAGTTTGTCCAATAGGGAAACAGGATGATAAATTATTAGTAAGAAGATTTTGTTCACATTTTATTAAATTGGCCTGTCAAAGGGTCGGCTATATTATCAAGGGTCTCATTTATTGGAGGCCAGCCATATTGCCACATCTGTTACAATTATTTATAATTTCAGCAGTTGAAACCAACTGAGTTAGGCATCCGCCATGTAAAGTAATTTACAAATTATCTGATGAGGGAGTGTTTTAGCTTTTCCTCATTTCTATCCTGCAGAAAGTGGTGCTGTAATTACAGAACACGATTTGGTTCTTTTGGGAACTTATCTTGCACTCGTAGTTGTAGTAAGATGCAGCAAGAACATATGGAGGAGCTGGTGCTTCTACTCCCTGAAGCTCGTGACCCGTCTGCCACGGAGCCCTTGAGCTGAATTTGAATGAGTGTGCGCCATGGTTAATGTTCTACACATGCACCGTTTATGCCACAAAACAAATCTGATCACTGTTAATTATGAAGCAACTATAATCAGGGCTTCACATCTGTGTAATGTGAAGCTCAGTAGGCTATATTCCAATAATGTATGACTACCTTTGGGTCATAAATTGCAAGCCATATTGTCTAGATAGTAGTTACTGAATTTAAAGTAACTCCTTTGACAGAGGCCTATCACAAGGACATCTTTTTTTCCTGGCTTTATTATACCGCTTTTTTTTTATCAGCTATTGACCAGAACATTTAAAGCATATGGCATGCATTCATTAAAGAACTGTAGCACAGAGTGCTCGAGTCTAATGAAACCACTTGAGCCATAAAAAGCAGATTTAGTTAATTTAGATTTTATTCATCTATTTGAAATGCTGGACTGCAACATATTGTCATGGGTTCTGCTGATGAGCAGCGTAGTGGAACCCAGGCTCGGCCGCTCCTTGGCAAAGATGTTTTATCACAATATATTGCAGTTTATAACACGAGAAGAATGTTTTAAAATCCTGCGCCAATCCAATGACAGTGACTGAGAATGTACTAACAAAACACAGATTGTACCTGTAGAATCCACAGTGACTGAGAATGTACTAACAAAACACAGATTGTACCTGTAGAATCCACAGTGACTGAGAATGTACTAACAAAACACAGATTGTACCTGTAGAATCCACAGTGACTGAGAATGTACTAACAAAACACAGATTGTACTTGTAAAATCTACAGTGACTGAGAATGTACTAACAAAACACAGATTGTACTTGTAAAATCCACTTTGAACAAATGATAATGATACAATTATCCTAAACTTTGTTCAGCTGAGAATATAGCTATAGGTTATGGAGAGGAATCATTTGTGTTCAGTTTAAAACTTCAAATGTCTGACAGCAGTGACAAAGAGAACTCCTTGCACATATTAAGAGCTCACCAAAATCACGGTCTCTTTTCCAGGCTTTGTACCAAAAGTTTGGATTCTGAACTAATCCAACCATTCTCACCCTTTATTGTTGCATAATCCAACATCAATTTAAAATGAAAGTTAATAAAAATGAAATTGTTTATTATTATAGCCTTGTATGGACAGGTGACACCTTATCTTAAAAAAAAAAAAATAGGTTTTTAAAAAGCTACAGAGAAAGATAAAATAAATAGTTTGAACAAGATTCATTTTTGGCAAGATTCAATCAAAATTCATTATGAATAATCTTTGTACATTTTGAGGTCATTCAGAATTACAAAATGAATTGCAAAAGCTTGTGACACATTTTAAACAAAGTAAATAGAGAGCCAAAATTAAATAATTTCCAGCATTTAGATAAATCTCGCCCACACTCCAGTTCAACCTTCACCCTCCAGTGAATAACATTCACTGCTATTATGCTACTTTTGGTTTTGAAAAATAGTGCTAATTCTTTTTTTTTTTTTTAATCTACATTTTTTTGGTATCTCAAGCAACAAACTTCAAAATCAAAAAAGTCATACACCATGGGCATAAGGACAGAAAAATGGTCAGTCATACGGTTCATAAATATAGCAATTCCTCGGCCTCAATCATTGACTGGGGGTTGACCCTGCGGCCTTCCTAATCAGTGTGACTCAGTTACTCATTGGATAATCTGGTTCAGCCAGTGAGGAAATTAAACCCTGACATTTTCTGTAGCAGGTCACCCCAAGTGTATTAGAGCCAACAACATTGTGGGTGATATTTATCAAATCAGCAATAGATACAGACTGCAACCCATTTAAACATATGTATTTATCTTTTTTAATCTTATCTTCTGACACGTTTTAAAAATTAGTCCTCAGGATATGGGCGATGCTGGCAAAGCCACATTTATTGACCATCCATAGAGGCCCGAGAAAGTGGGGGTGGGCCTTCTACTAAACTGCTCAATCCTTTCACTGACGTCACCCACTACGATGGTGTTAAGTTGAGAATGCCAGGATTTTGACCAAGCGATGATGAAAAGAACTATGATATATGTCCTAGTTAGGATGGTGTGTCGAGGTAATGGTGTTCCTATGATCTTGTTGCTCTTGTCCTTCTTGATGGTCGAGGCCATGTTTTAGGAGGTGCTGTCAAAGAAAGTAGTTGCTGCAGTGTATCTTTTAGATAATATACATTGCAGCTCGAGTGTGCTGGTGCTGAAGGGTGTGGCTACTGAGTCCAGTGACAAGAGGACCAATCAAGCAGACTGCGGACTTGGATGGTGCCAATCATCTTGAGTACTGTTGCTGCTGCGCCCATCCAGGTGATTGGCAACTATTCCATCACATTCCTGAATTGAGCCTTGAAGATAGTGCACAGGCTTTGAGTGGTCAAGAGATGAGCCACGTGTAATAGAGTACCCCGTCTCTGATCTGCTCTTGTAGCCATGTTGTTGATATCCAGTTAAGCTTCTGGTTAAAAGTGACCCACAAGATGTTGGAATTGGCGATCGTGATGCCGCAAGGTCAGGGAGAGGTGGCTGGGGCTTCTCTTATTAAAAATAAGTTACTTCTTTTAAACCAAAATGTGTGATTGCCATCCAAAAGATTGAGACTTGACTGGCCTGGAGAATTACTGCATAAGCCTATACTTGTAGTTCTCCAATACCACTAGGACATTGTATTGTGCCACCTGGTGGTATAAAGTGTAAGCTGCAATACTGTATAACGTGAAATGCTACAGGTCCATCGGGGTTTTAACACCTTATACAGGTTCTATCACCAAATAATTGATGGTCCTAGACTTTACACCGGCATCACTTTGACCCCAATACATCATACAGCTCTACTGTTGCAGTGTGTCGGCTAATTTGTATGCCATCAGTTAGATTGCTGATCAACAACAATTTGCATTTATATAGCAGCTTCAACATAGGGAAACATCCCAAGGCGTTTCACAGCAGCGTAATTAGATAAAAACTGATACAGAGCCAAAGTGGGAAATATGAGGACAGGTGACTAAGAGCTTGGTCAAAGAACTAAGTTTTAATGAGGGTCTTGGAGAAAGAAGAAGCGGAGCGGTTTAGGGATGGAATTCCAGAGCTGAAAGAAAGGCTTGCATTTATATAACACCTTTCACAACCATCGGATGTCCCAAAGTGCTTTACAGCCAACGAAGTACTTTTTTTTTTAAACTGTTGTAATGTAGGAAACGTGGCAGCCAATTTGCGCACAGCAAGTTCCCACAAACAACGTGATAATGACCAGATAATCTGTTTTTTAGTGATGTTGGTTGAGGGATAAATATTGGCCAGGACACTGGGGATAACTCCCCTGCTCTTCTTCGAAATAGTGCTTTGGGATCTTTTACGTCCACCTGAGAGAGCAGATGGGGCCTCAGTTTAACATCCCTTCCGACAGTCAGGGTTAGAGGAATGCAAAAATCTTGGAGAGTTGTAGAGCTCGAGTAGGTTAGAGATAGTGAGGGGTGAGGTCACGAAAGGATTTGAAAACAAGGGTGAGAATTTTAAAATCTGTGTGTTGCCGGACCAGGAGCCAATGTAGGTCAGCGAGCACAGGGGTGATAGGTGAACGGGACTTGGTGCGAGTTAGGACACGGGCAGCAGAGTTTTGGATGAGCTCAAGTTTACGGTGGGTGCAAGGTCAGAGGCCGACCAGGAGAGCATTGGAATTGTCGAGCCTAGAGGTAACAAAGGTATGGAGGAGGGTATCAGCAGTGGATGGGCTGAGGCAGGGGTGGAGACAGGTGATACTGTGGAGGTAGAAGTAGGCGGTCTTTATGAAGAAGATATGAGGTCAGAAGGAGGGGGAACCTTTTGCAATATCAGTTCGCATGGGGTCCAGGAAGAGAAGCTGAGTGGTCAGCAGTTCAGTGGGAATAAATGTGAGCTCAGGGCTAGGGCGGAGGGGGAAACTTGGGGGAACCTTTGCTTGGTGGGCAAGGGGAAGGGAGGGATGTGGCAGAGGCAGCTGAATGGATGTTCTCAATCTTAGTGACAAAGAAGTCCATGAGTTCCCTGCACTGCTTGTTGGACGTGAGAGTGGAGGCAGTGGGAAGAAGGGTTTAAGGAGACGGTTGGTAGTGAAGAGAAGTCAGAGGTTATCCTTGCAAACCAAGATGTGCCTTCTGTTGCCTAAGCCCTAAGCTCTGGAATTCCCGGCCTAAATCTCTCCACCTCTCTACCTCTCTTTCCTCCTTTAAGACACTCCTTAAAACCTAACTCTTTTGGTCATCTGCCCTAATTACCCCTTATTAGGCTCGGTGTCAAATTTTTATCTTATAATACTCCTGTTAAACGCTTTGGGACGTTTTACTACGTTACATAAATACAAGTGGTTGTTGTTGCACAAAAGCAAAATACAGTACTGTGGATGCTGAAAATCTGAAATAAAAACAGAAAATGTTGGAAACACTCAGCAGGTCATCTGTGCAGAGAGAGAGAGTTAATGTTTCAGGTCGCTGACCTTTCATCAGAACTGGAAAAAATTACAGATGTAACAGGTTTTATGCAAGTAGAGAGGCAGGGAAAGGGGGAGGGGAGGAAAGAACAAAAGGGAAGGTCTGTGATCGGGTGGAAGACTGGAGTGATTAAATGACAAAAGGGATTATGGTGCAAGGCAAAAGGTGATGATCCTGCAGTAGTGAACAGTTTTGGCAGAGGAGAGCTGGGTCCGATAGTGTTTGATGTGGTCCAGCCTGATCTGGCAATGAATGGCTAAACCAGTTGTGCGTCATATACGTTCAACTCTGCACCTCTTGGACTTAAGAGAACAAAGCTAGGGTCCGTACCAGAGGGAAAGACCAGGGTGGGAAAGAGTAAGAGTTTTACTGAAGACAAGGGCTTCAACAGTGGAGGTGAGGGTGTGATTAGCAGATCGGCAGTTGCAGAAATATCGAGGCGAATGGAGGACCAAAGGCTGGATATTTTGGAGTTTCAAAGTACCGTTGTAAGTGACTTGGGGGGGGGGGTTTTCAGGGGTGGAAACAGAAGGAGGTGGGGTTGGAAGGGGGATGTGAGTGGAGAGGGATACAAGGAAGTGATCAGAGATGGTCTTATCTGCGATTGGGACAATGGGAATAGAAAGGCCACGCGCGTTGGCTGTGATTATGGGTAGGCGAGTTTATTTAGAGGGAGAAGTTAAGGAGGGCAGTGAACTCAGAGGAGAGGAAGGCAAGGTGAGTTGAGATTGAGGTTGAAATCACAGAGGATGAGAAGTCACTCGGTGCAGAGGTTGAGGGAGGAAAGAAGTGAGAATATTTCGCCAAGAAACTTGGGTGAGGCTTAGGTGGTCGGCAGAGAATGAGAATTTTAAAGCAGAGGCGAGAGGTGCTTAGGAGAAGAAGGTACCAGAGGAATAAGGAGACAGACCAAGGTGAGAATTGGTGATAAGAGCCACACTGCCATTGTGGCAGTTTGAGCAGGCAGGTGAACAATATAGCCAGGTGGGGAGGGTTCAATAAGGGGGAAGGTGTCATCACCCATAAGCCAAGTTTTCATCAAGGTGATGATGTCATCCAGAATAAGCTCATGGATGGCAAGGGTCCTGTTCACAAGTGAATGGACATTCTGGAGTGAGATGCGGAGAGGGGCGGTGATAGCTGATCAGCTGGCAGAGTCCACAGGGTCAGCACTTGGAGGGGTGAGTGGGGCAGGAAGGAGGGTAGAAAGATCAGAAGGTCAGCGAAAAAGAAGGATGGGTCAGTTGGGATTGCTACTCAGCAATGAGTGTCTCAATGGGTCCTTCAGAGAATGTCAAAAGAGGCACAGAGGGAAGCTGTGGGCTTATCTAGGAGGGAGTCAAGCCTGGAGCGGCAAGGGAGTAGGAAGGTGGAGGAATTGGAAAGGGTTGGGATGGGGCAAAAGTACCCAAGAGGGGAGAAATTGAAGGAGGCATGACTAGGTAACAGGAAGGGGAGGAGACAGGATAAGAGAGGGGGAAGAGGAGATAAATGTAATGGGCTTGAGTCTGGAGCAGCAGCCAGATTGCGCACGTGAATGGACACAAAAATTAAGGTTACACAGGCATGGCCAAGATTAGGATAGATGTGTCCTGGTTGTAAATGCAGAATAGGGAGGAGACAATAAGAGAGAATCCAAAGTTAAGCATGTGGTGGGATGAAGTTAACATTGGCAGGGTGGAGTCAGCTTGGAGCACCAATGAATTAATGTCCAGGTTCAGAGACAGGTGTGGCGGGCGAGTGAGTCCAGGAGCTGTGTGAGGGGCAAACCATCAGTGGACGCACTAATAGAGTTATTTCCATTGGAAATGGATAATCAAAGAGGTGCGGCGAATCGACCATGAGCCAGAATAGATTGATCCCCAGATGCAGCGGAGGGGAGTAGTGGCCTCGGTGATTAGCCGTGCATACCAACAGATCCCGGATACTAGTGGCAAGCAGGTGGAAAGTGAGAGAGCCGGCAGCAGTGGAGCAGAATCCGGAGCAGAATGGGAACCAGCAGAAACAGATCAAAGCTGGCTCAACATGCAGTGAAAAATTCCTGGCAGAGAAACTGAAGGCACAGCAGCAGGTCAGAGACTATAATCGAGACGACCCGGTAGAGAAAACAGACTCCATAGAAAAGGGTGGCAACAGTGGAGGTCACCATAAGATCCAGAAGCAGCGGAGAAAGGGACTTCGCCCCAGGGGGAAAGTGGAAAGTGCAAAATAAAGCTGAGAAACCAGCAGTGCATTCAAGTACAGTTAGAAGCTCAGCAGACAAAAGCAGCAGGTGTTCCAGCATTGATTCCTAATATTTAAACATATTTACAAAGATATTATTCATCGTTTCCAATGATAACGGTTTGGCTTTCAAACTGGTTTCGCGTGTATATTACAAAATAAACCAGCGATACCAACAATTTGCAGGCTCACAGTTTCAAATTTCATATAAAATTCTGCATCCATTTGCTCAACAATCAAGCGTATCAAAATATATGTCATATATATATGTATAATATATTTGTTTTAAAAAACATTAAAGGCCAGTTCTGCAGCCAGTAGAAATCTATATTTATGGAAGTTACTCACACCTACAAGCTGGATGTTGAGAGTCAGAAGGAAGGGGAAACAGATATGCAGGGAGCTTGAAGGATATTTTTTTTTGAAAGTTAGGGAAATGTTACAACAGACATATCGTAGGATTGTATAGAATAGTTATAATAAAAGTTTTTAAAAATGAGAGAAATGGAATAAGCAAAATGAATGGGTTAACGTTTCATTTAAAATCCTAATTTTTTTTTTTAGTTTGTTAAAAGCAACTCATGACATTTCAGTCGGTTTATTACTACAGTATTAAGATAGAATCATGGAAATCACTGCACAGGAGGCCACCATTGGACCAATAAGTCTGTGTAAACTCTGCCACTGGAGATACCTACTCAAATCTCATTTTCCCCACCCTTCCAGGACCCCTTTACCTTCTCCCTGTTCAAATCCTTATCCAATTCATTCTTAAATGATTTTATAATCTCTGCTTCAAAAGCCACTTCTGGGAAGGCATTCCATGTTCGAATGACCCCCTGTGATGACATTTCTTTCCACTTTCCTCTTTGTTCCTTGAGTATTAACCCTCAGTCTATGCCCCTTGTTATCAATTCACCAACTAGTGGAAACAATCTTTCACTATTGATTTTTTCAAAACTTTTCATTATTTACAAAATATCTATTATAGCTCGAGCTGCATTTTGAAGCCTTTTTTTTATAGAATCATAGAATTTTACAGCACAGGAAGCCATTCAGCCCATCCTGCCTGTGTCCGCTCTTTGAAAGAGTTATCCAATTAGTCCCACTCCCCTGCTCTTTCCCCATAGCCCTGCAAATGATTCCCCTTCAAGTATCTATCCAATTCATAACAGCAGCATCTCATTCCTGGTAATATTTTAGTGAATCTTTGCTGTACCCTTTCCATGATGCTAAAATCCTTCCTATAATGGGGTGCCCAGAACTGCACACACTAATCCAACTGTAGCTTAACCAACATCTTGTACAAATTCAGCAGAATTTCTTTTCTTGTGTGTGTATATATCAAATATATTATATATATATATAAAAATCAGAATCCTTCTTTGTGGTCTTTCCAACCTGCACTCCCATCTTTAAAGATCGATGTATCTGCAAAGAAAAGAAAGACTTGTATTTCTATAGCGCCTTTTACAACCTCAGGACGTCCCAAAGCGCTTTACCACCAATTAAGTACTTTTGAAGTGTAATCACTGTTGTAATGTAGGGAAAGGTGGCAGCCAATTTGCGCAGAGCAAGGACCCACAAACAGCAATGTGATAATACTCAGGCCATTTAAAAAAAAAGTGATGCTGGTTGAGAGATAAATATCAGCCAAGACACCAGCGAGAACTCTCCTGCTCTTCTTCGAATAGTGGCATGGGATCTTTTACATCCACCTGAGGGGGCAGATGGGGCCTTGGTTTAATGTCTCATCTGAAAGATGGCACCTTTGACAGTGCAGCACTCCCATAGCAGGTACAGCAAGCAATTAGGAAGGCAAATAGTATGTTAGCCTTTATTGCAAGGGGGTTGGAATATAAGAGTAAGGAGGTCTTGCTGCAATTATCTAGGGTTTTAGTGAGACCACACCTGAAGTACTGTGTACAGTTTTGGTCTCCTTACCCAAGGGGTGCAACGAAGGTTCACCAGATTGATCCCTGGAACGAAAGGGCTGTCCTATGAGGAGAGATTGAGTAGAATGGGCCTATATTCTATGGAGTTTAGAAGAATGAGGTGATCTCATGGAAACGTATAAAATTCTTAGAGGGCTTGACAGGGTAGATAAAAACATAGAAAAATAGGAGCAGGAGTAGGCCATTGGGCCCTTCGAGCCTGCTCCGCCATTCAATATCATGGCTGATCCTCTATCTCAATACCATATTCCCGCTCTCTCCCCATACCCCTTGATGCCTTTTGTGTCTAGAAATGATTATACCTTTTGTTGATTTAGAAATAAAGAATTTTTTAAGCCAGTAAACATGCCAAAGACTAATTCATTGAATGCAATGGGAAATAACATCACAAAGTCATTTTTTGCTCTAGTTTGTATGTATGGGGGAGACTATTGCAGAATTGTCATGGGGATTATTGTGAAACTGTAGTGGGTGTCACTTTTCCTTTGAAATGTTACTTCCAATCTAGCCAAGGTGGAACCTATTGTCCATTAGTGATCTGGGTCATAAATAAAATGATCAGGAAACCTGTGGTTGATGCTGCAACATGGTGGCTGTACTTTACATCAGGGCCATACTGAGAGGCTGTTTCCCCTGGCTGGAGAGTCTAGAACTAGGGGTGTCATGGTCTCAGGATAAGGAGGCACCCATTTAGGACTGAGATGAGGAGATATTTCTTCACTTAGAGGGCTCTGAATCTTTGGAATTCTCTACCCCAAAGGGCTATGGATGCTCAGTCGTTAGAATATTCAAGGCTGAGCGATAGATTTTTGTTCACTAAGGAAATCAAGAGATGTGGGGATAGGGCAGGAAAGTGGAGTTGATGCAGATCAGCCATGATCTTACTGAATGGCGGAGCAGGCTCGAAGGGCCATATGGCCTACTCCTGCTCCTATTTCTTATGTTCTTATAGTACTGCACTGGAAGTGTCAACCTAGATTTTGTGCACCCCGAGATCTCTCTGCTCTTCCACTCTGTTGACAATTGTTCCTTTCACTGTTCTTTTCCCCAAAATGAACTACTTCACATTTCTCTGCACTGAACTACACCTGCCACCTATCTGCCCACTCCACTAACCTCTCTATATCCTCATGCAGTCTTCCTTACAGTTAGCCATGCCCCTAATTTGGTATCATTAAGGTCTAAATTGCACACTGTTACATGTTTTTCCAGATGTGAAACTGGTGTAACAATGATGAATTTAGGAGTGCGGCGGTCCATGTCCGATTCACGCAGGCACCAGGGGAGGGGGCTGCTAAATTGGTCCCGAGATGTGTTTTGGTGTCCCAGATGGCCTGAGGGGCCTGTTCTTGCACATTAACTTTGGAGGTTTTCAAAGTAATTTTTCTTTGAATCTGCAACAGCCACAGTGTTCCAAAGTTACTATCACTGAATGTATAACATTAATTGAGATTTTATACTGAATTCCTGTCCTTTTAAAAGTGTCACCATTTAACATCTTTGCTTGTGCTGCACTCAAAGCATTGTGAAGGAGCAAAGTGAAGATTGTCCCTTGAGTCCTGAGCACATTCATTGTTTGGTGGGAAATCAGAATGAATGTTCTCTGCCAGCAGTCATTGCTCACACCAACTGCATATTCAACAGGTGAATTAGCAAAGGTTGGGAGATTGCTATCAATTAAGTGGCCTGTGAGCATTAAAGCAGGTCGTTATTACAGGTGCATTGAGAGTGGCTGATATTTTGTCCCTACGACTAACAAATTAATTTTTCATGAAATCACACATTCCATACTCATGCAATCCAGCATGTTAATTAGTGGTTTGTGATGGCTAACAAAAAATGGTCTCTCCCACATTTAAAATTTCAGCTGCCCGATGTAGTGCCAGGTAATTCAATGGCAATGTAGTCTGAATTTTATTTATTGTTAGTAAGTTAATGACATTGTGTTGGAACCCTTCCACACTCCAAACGATGAAAGGCCACAACTGTTCATTTCATGCGAGTAAAACAATAAAACCTTGGCCTGGAATTTGCGGTCCTGATGACGGCAAACTGGCAGCGTTCACCGTCATTATGCCTTTGAAGCTGACCGCAACTTCAGAATGTAGCGCATGCGCAGCCTAATGTGGAAACCCTAAAGTTGCGGTCAGTCATTCACTGCTCCTCCACAGGCTGCGCTGTACCTCCCCCACACCTCCCGACTGAACCTTCAATCAGTGAAATCTCTCAAATCATGGAAACTGATGAAAACTTCAGCTCTTCCACAGTAATTACGCTGTTAAACACTCCATTAAAAGTTAGACCCAAAGGAATTAGATTTAACTGGGGGTTTAACAGCGTATTGACTGCTAAACAAAGGTTATGGCCCTGAAAAACGAATTTTAATTTTGTGCAGTGTCAAATTGATCCATTTTAATAAATATTAATTTTAAGAAACTTAAAAAAAAAATGTAAAAGTTTGTTCATCTTTATTTCAGGTTTGCCCTTTCCCCATGTGAGAGCCCCAATCTTTGTTTTGCTTTCTCTAACATTTTTAAAAAGTTAGAATTTTAAGAGCTTACCCACTTCCTGGTTCGCTGGGTGAGAATTCTGCGTTTTGATTGGCTGCTTAGACAGCTTGTTGACGTCACAGCAGCTCACACTATGGGATCCCCACTATACTGGGTTCATTTCAATTATGCGTCAGAAAACCCGAACTTCGACACAGAGATCGCGAGATCTTTGTGCGAAGCTTACTTCGGGGCTAGCGGCGAACACCTTTGCTTTGTCGCTGACTGCAAATTCCTGGCCCCTGAAACAGATTCTTTTTTCAATAATGACTCTTGCTGTTACATTCGTTTAAAAAAAATCATTAATATAAGTGTAAGATGCAACTGATTTACTAAAATTAGAGCCTTTTGAAACCTAATCTGGATTTTCCACTTATTTTAACATTAACACCTCACTGTACAATATCCAGAGGTGAGCGCGGGTTATAACTATTATCAGGGTCAGTTACAGACGCAACACATAGGCAGACAGATAGGAGCATCCACAACTTCTTCCATGACTTACAGAAATTATAACATTTTGGTTATTTAATCTGCAAAATATGGAACTAACATTTATAGAGTGTGCATTATATTTCAACAAAACTGTTCATTATACACAATTCACACAGCGTTGACTACAATCAACCTTCACTAAATCCTACTAAGCTCCTCCATGCTTTATTGTATATCATTAAAAACTACTTGGCAGCACCAGTCGCCAACATTCAGAGCCTAAAATTTCTAACTATGCAGCCAGAAACATAAGCACAGTGGTGAATTCTTTCTAAGCTAATGTTTTATATCAGATGGGGTGCAGCATGCCTGAACTGTGCGGCACGCATGCCTCCCCTGCCAGAGAAAGCCAGCCTGAGGACCACCTGAAGTTGGTCCACCGGCCTTATCGTAATATCTCGGGTGAGATGCCGACGCCATTTGAGGCTCCAGGGGCCGTCCAGAGATCCAAATGTGGGCTGTCTACCTACCGGAGACTGGGGGAGGGGAGGGGGGGGGGGGCGCGCTAGGGAGAATGGGAGGCGAGTGATCGCAGGGCAGCTGCAACTTTCTTGAGTGCTACGGAACCGAGGTTGGGGGGGGGGGGGGGCGGGCGGGGGGGGCGGTCGGTGGGTGCACTCCTGCTCCTCCTACTTATCTTTCTGGTGGTGGCTACTTGCTAGGCTGCATCCACACCAGCAATTCCTGAGCAGAGCAGGTCTTCCGCTTGCTCCTCTCGGGGCAGCCCAATTTCGCAGAGGTGTCCTACAACAGACATGTGCTAATGAGCGGCCTTACACCCATTTTAGGCAGCTGCCCCGAACACCTGAAAAATGGGCCAACCCAATATCGGTCCGACTTCCTTGGGGCGCAGCACACTGGTCCCTGAAATTGATCTTCATTTGATGTCCCTAAAATAGGTGCAACAAGGTCCAATTTCTCCCCCTAAATATCCATCTCTCATTCAGCTTCCCAATTAGTCGAAATGGAATAAACAGGGGGGTCAAATTTAACAAAAAAGCCAAAGCAGTGTAAAAGAGGAAGAATTTCATCCCAATAAACTTGG
The DNA here is from genome assembly GCF_052327205.1 of Somniosus microcephalus. NCBI lineage: Eukaryota > Metazoa > Chordata > Chondrichthyes > Squaliformes > Somniosidae > Somniosus > Somniosus microcephalus. The sequence continues at coordinate 247,480,264 of NC_140987.1, forward strand.
CAGAATGCTTGGACACCAGGCCATAAAACAAACTCTGGCAGTAAATTATCAAATGTCACCTGGAGGACGACGTTTAAAATTTCACTGGTCCATATCAATTGTGTACATATTTTGTGTCCATTTGTAACAAGATTTTTTTTTAATTTTCATCTTTTATCCTTCCACTTTAACTTAATGCACTTTAAATGTGTCCTTTCAGCTAGCGGAGTAAATAACAGGCTGCAGACTCAGTGCTGAGTTACTCCACAGGTCAGCTGGCAGGAACTGCATTTCCCATCAGTACCACTTCCCATGCAACCTAGTTTCCCAGTCGAAGACTGATTATATCTCCCTCACGAACAGTTGGCAGGTGAGAATGTTGACCTCTACTGAGACTTAACCACAAGAAACAGTTCTAACAACCAACATATTTAAAATTATTAGTGTACTGTCAAGTTGAAATAGAATTTTAAATTAGATCAGAATACACTCACCCTGTCAAACACTATGAATTAGTAATTGGAAGTGTATTGTACAATAGCGCAGCTGAAAAAAAACTACATATTGATATCACCTTTGATGTAAGCAGGTTAAAGAAAAACAAAAAAGCAAGCATAACCGACCAAACACTCATTGAATAGCTTCTGTAAATACGATTAAATATTTGTCAAACATTGGTGCTCTATCCCACCCATCAAAATGTAAAGGATTTTCTATAGGAATCATGCAAGTATGGAAATTACAACTGTTTCATTAAGACATGTACTCATTAAATCTACATAGCAATTACCGAGGCTCTCGAGAGGTTTTATAGTTATCAAAGACTACTGTATTTTTGTTTGTCATTTTTCACACAGGTCTGGTAACAACCCTCTAAAACTTTACAGAAGATATATTAATGATTCAAATATAGACGAGCAGAGTGTTAGTTCTCTCCATTCAAAAGGGGGTCTGACCAGTAATCTGGTCAATTTGGCTCAGTTAGTAGTCCTCTCGCCTCGGAATGAGATGGATGTGGGCGCATGCCCCACTTCAAGACTCCAGCACATAATCTAGCCCTGCTTAGCACGGAGGGAGAGGCAACCCTCTGGGCAAAATGTTAAACTGAAGTCCCATCTGACTGTTTTGATGCTTCAGGTAGAAGTTAATGATCCATGGCCCTATTCAGGGAAGAGCAGCAGGTTCTCCCAGTGAACTAGCAAACATTTTCCCCTCAGTCATTCGTTTCCTTGCTGCTTGTGGATCTATGCGTGCAAAGACGGCTGCTGTGTCCAACTGAATCAACAACGAAGACATTTCAAAGTAATTCACAACATTCTTCAGTTTAGCCAGTCGCACAAACCCAACAGTCAAATGGGCAAGAATCCACCTTTTATTTTTAAGAAGATGTACATATTTGCCCCGAGATTCTGATGGTGCCATTGCACTGCCCACCTGGAGGTGGTGGCAGTGAACCCTGGTGTAAGTTGCAGGGTTAGTGAATCTACACATGCAGAGGCATGCAGGCCTGCCTAAATACAACCCAAGGCACCTCAGATATGCTGGGGAAGGCTGGCAACCTGGGCATGAGGCAAGATTTAGGCCATGAATGTCAAAAGGAGCAGGGTGGGGACTATAAACTACCTGGGAGTGGGAGTGGGACCAAGTCAGAAAGGAGTGGAGCGGGGCGGAGGAGGAGTAGGAGCAAGCAAAAGGAATGAGAAAATACCGGGAGGTGATGCACAAGTGCAGCAGCAGGATATAAAACTGAAGGCAGCCAGATCAAGGAAACACAGCAAACTTCAGGCACTTAAATCCCACGATTCACTGCCCTTCAGAAAGGGGTGTAATGACCTCACCAGAGCAGCCAAGGTAATCAACTGCTCCCCCCACCTCACACCCCTCCACCCTCAACCCTTCCTTGCAGTCTCTTTATGTGTGGAGATCCTTCATCCATTCCCCTCATGGTGCCAGAGGTGAAAGTGTGATCTGGCACCAGGGAACAGACGCTCCACAGAAGTCAGCCTCTGGCTCTGCAGCCTGCCAGCACGGTCTGTCGACTGTGATAGAAGGGTAATTCCTAGGTGGTGTTCTCCTTTGATGTAGCCTTATCCCACATACCTATTACTTTTCCTCCATTATCGGACATATATGGGGATGCCTGTAGTGAACACCACCTGAAACTGCTGAAAGGCAGCTCGCAGAATCCATTCCCAGTGCCACAGCTGAGAAAAGATTCTTCCAATGGCTTCAGAAGCTGATACTTCAGACAAAGTTTGTAGACATTCAAAGCCTGTGAACTCAACCACTTCCTGGTCTGAGACTCATGTGGGTAATTTGCCCACTTTACTACAAGCTTAACTTAAGTCAGGTGCAATTCTGGTGTAAACGCCACCATTTCTGGGACAGCTGCATTGACCCTCATTATCATGTCATATGTAAACATGCTCCATTTTGGGATTGGGGGCAACTTCTGCCAGCAGCCAATTCTAAGACAGGTGTAACTCTGGCTTTCCCAGTCTCAGACATTGGAACTAAACCACTTTTGCACGATTAAAAATTCAAAATTTAAGTTTTAAAAAAAATGGAAATCTCCCCCTGCCTGGAAGTAATTCAAAAAATAATCAGAACAGAGATGTAAAATGACATTTGAAACCATACAAGTATCCTTAGTGGATCTTGTCAACATTACTTTGGTGGTGACAAGTAAGTATTCCCAGATGTATATGGTAGAGTTTTGTTAAACAGCGCTCCTGGTGTGAAGCCTCGGTAGCAGCAAGTGCAGAAGCAAAAGTAGGGCTGTAACATGGTAGCCCTGATTTTCCAACCCCAACCATTAGCTCCCAGCATTTCATAATGGGATTCTCTACCCTCTTTAGCTCTTTACCATGGCATGATACAGTGAAGTGTTATTATCCAGTGCCTTACCTGCTCCAAGCATTTAGCAGTAGTCACATACGTTGCAGTTTGTTTAGAATCTAAAGCCTGTTGCAATTTTCCAAGAAGCTGGCTTATTTGTTGCTCCTTTTGATACAGTTGAGCTGTCAGGGAAACGTGTCTTTGATGGTGCTGGGCCTCACTGGATTTCAATGCATCGTAACGTATGTTCAGCTCGCTGTATTGCTAACATAAAAATATAGAGTCATTACGTCACAGAAGGAGGCCATTCGGCCCATCGAGTCCATGTATTCTGCAGAGCAATTCAGTCAGTCCCACTCCCCCGCTCTATCCCCGTAGCCCTGCAAGTTTATTTCCCTCAAGTGCCTATCCAATTTCCTTTCGAAGTTATTGATCGTCTCCGCTTCCACTACCCTTGTCGGTAGTAAGTTCCAGGTCATTACCACTCACTGCGTAAAAAAGTTCTTCTTCACATCCCCCCCCGTACCTCTTGTCCAAAACATTAAATCTGTGTCCCCTAGTCCTTGTACCATCAGCTAATGGGAACAGCCTTTCTCTGTCTACCTTATCCAAACCCATCATAATCTTGTACACCTCTATCAAATCTCCCTTCAACCTCCTTTGCTCCAAAGAGAACTACCCCAGCTTTTCCAACCTAACCTTGCAGCTAAAATCCCTCATCCCTGGAACTATTCTGGTAAATCTCCTCTGCACCCTCTCAAGGACCTTCACATCCTTTCTAAAGTGTGGTGACCAGAACGGGAGGCAATACTCTAGTTGTGGCCTAACCAGAGCTTTATAAAGGTTCAGCATAACATTCCTGCTTTTGTACTCAATACCTCAATTTATGAAGCCCAAGATGCCATATGCTTTGCTAACTACTCTCTTAATATGTCCTGCCACCTTCAAAGATCGATGCACATGAACCCCCAGGTCCCTCTGTCCCTGCACACACTTTAAAACTGTGCCATTAAATGTATATTGCCTCTCCCTGTTCTTTCTGCCAAAATGCATCACCTCACACTTCCCTGTATTAAATTCCATCTGCCACTTGTCTGCCCATTCTGCTAGTCTTTCTATGTCCTGTTGCAGTCAATTGGTATCCTCCTCACTGTTTGCCACACCTCCAAGTTTGGCATTGTGGTAAACCACTGTTTGTATTCCACTGTGTACATGCCTGGACATGCCTCGGCTGACTCCTCCCACAAGTCCTAGTATAAAGGTGACTGCTCCCCAGCCCCTTTGTATTCTGGACCGGTCGACCACTCGAGGCGGACCTTCATTCTTTTGTTAATAAAAGCCTTTAGTTACTCTCTTAACTCTCAGTCTTTTATGAGTAATTGATAGCGCATCAATTTTATTAACAAAATTTTTATAATGGAGAAGATCCTCACACCAGCATGCCTGGACTTAGATCATCGGGAGGCGGACTCATCCACCAAGTTTACTCACTGGCTTAAGTGTTTCGAAAAATTCCTGACCGCCTCCGCAGCAATCAAATCGGACGAGGACAAACTGGATGTCCTGATCTCCAAAGTGAACCACCGAGTGTACTCGGTCATCCAAGACGCGACCTCGTACGCGGACGCTATCAAGCTCCTCAAGGACCAGTACACGCGCCCAGTGAACGAAGTGTACGCCAGGCACCTTCTGGGGAGTCGTAAACAACAACCTGGGGAATCGACCGTGGAATACCTTCAGGCACTGTCTGTGCTTGGCCGGGCCTGTGGTTGTAAGGATGTAAAGGCCGCCGTGTACACAGAGGAACTTATCCGGGACGCTTTTGTAGCGGGCCACAGGTCCAATTACACCCGACAGCGACTGTTGGAGCAGAGTGACCTCGACCTCAACAAGGCCTCTGAACTCGCACTATCATTGGATGCAGCCTACCGGGGCATGGATGCCTACTCCTCTGCACCGTGGACGCCGCGGGGAATGACAGCCTGGGACACGGTAGGACCGCCTCATAGCGCCGTGCCACCCCAGCCATGGCCCAACTACCGCAGCAGTGTCCCAAGGCCAGACAGCAGTGCCCCAAGGCCAGAAATGCTACTTCTGTGGCCAGGCAAAACACCCCAGAGCGCGCTGCCCGGCGAAAAACGCGATCTGCTCGGGCTGCGGGAAGAAGGGACACTACGCTAACGTCTGCAGGGCCAAAGCCACCCCGAACCCCAGCAGCGCCGCGTGTGGGCCATGCGGGCCGCCATCTTGGGCCTCCCCGGCCATGTGCGAACCACCGGTACAGCAGCCATTTTGGACGCCTCCAGCCACATGGGGATCATGGACGCCGCCATCTTGGGCGACAGCCGGAACGCAGCAGGCCCCCAACACCGCCTCATCTGATACCCGCAGCGACACACCGACCCCTACGCTGGCATCCGTTACACTGGACCAAGCGAGACCGCACCAGCTGGCCAGTTCCACAATGGACATTAAGGTAAATGGCCAGGATACAATCTGCCTTTTTGACTCTGGGAGCACGGAGAGCTTCATCCACCCCGACACGGTGCGGCGTTGCTCTCTCCCAGTCCTGCCTGCGCACCAGCGGATTTCTATGGCCTCCGAGTCCCAGTCGGCGGACATCGGCGGCTACTGCGTAGTGACACTCGTAGTAGACGGGACCGTGTACGATCATTTTAAACTTCTGGTCCTGCCTGACCTCTGCGCTGCCGTCCTGCTGGGGTTAGATTTTCAGTGCCACCTTAAAAGTGTTACGATGGCGTACGGTGGACCCCTACCCCCACTCACAGTCTGCAGCCAGCAGCTCCCAAATTGCCCGCCGCGCACCAGGTGCAACCTCTCCACACTCAGAGTCACCCCCCCCCCACTGTTTGCTAACCTCACCCCCGACTGTAAGCCCATCGCCACAAAGAGCAGGCGATACAGTGCCGGGGACAGGGTTTTCATTAAAACCGAAGTGGAGCGGCTTCTGAAGGAAGGGATTATTGAGGGCAGCACCAGCCCCTGGCAAGCCCAGGTTGTGGTCGTTAAGACCGGCGAGAAGCAGCGCCTGGTCATCGACTACAGCCAGACAATAAATCGCTACACCCTGCTGGACGCCTACCCACTCCCCCGCATAGCTGATATGGTCAACCAGATCGCGCAGTACCGCGTCTTCTCGACCATTGACCTGAAATCAGCGTACCACCAGCTCCCTATCCGCCCTGAGGACCGCCAGTATACTGCCTTTGAGGCAAACGGCCGCCTCTATCACTTCCTTAGGGTTCCCTTTGGCGTCACCAACGGGGTCTCCGTCTTCCAAAGGGAGATGGACCGGATGGTAGATCAAAATGCGTTGCAGGCCATTTTCCCATATCTGGACAATGTGACCATCTGCGGCCGTGACTTGCAGGACAAACCTCGAAAAATTCCTCCGCACCGCCCAACTCCTGAACCTGACATATAACAAGGAGAAGTGCATATTCCGCACAAACCGCCTCGCCATCCTTGGCTGTGTTGTGGAACACGGAGTCATCGGTCCCGACCCCGACCGGATGCGTCCCCTTATGGAACTTCCACTGCCCCACTGCCTCAAGGCCCTGAAGAGGTGCCTAGGGTTTTTCTCCTATTATGCCCAGTGGGTCCCCTACTATGCAGACAAGGCCCATCCGCTGATCAAGTCCACCTCTTTTCCCTTGACGGCAGAGGCCCGCTTAGCCTTCCACCGTATCAAGGAAGACATTGCCAAAGCCACCATGCACGCAGTGGACGAATCCATCCCCTTCCAGGTGGAAAGCGACACGTCCGACTTTGCCCTTGCCGCTACCCTCAATCAGGCGGGGAGACCCGTGGCCTTCTTTTCACGAACCCTCCAAGGCCTGGAGACCAGACATTCCGCTGTTGAGAAGGAGGCCCAGGCGATTGTGGAGGCTGTGCGCACCCCGCCGGACTCAATTTTAAACAAGGGGTGAATGTGGTAAACCACTGTTTGTATTCCACTGTGTACATGCCTGGACATGCCTCGGCTGACTCCTCCCACAAGTCCTAGTATAAAGGTGACTGCTCCCCAGCCCCTTTGTATTCTGGACCGGTCGACCACTCGAGGCAGACCTTCATTCTTTTGTTAATAAAAGCCTTTAGTTACTCTCTTAACTCTCAGTCTTTTATGAGTAATTGATAGCGCATCAGGCATCATCAGCAAATTTTGAAATTTTACTCTGTATTCCAATATCCAAGTCACTTATATATATCAACAAAAGCAGTGGTCCTAGCACTGACCCTTAGGGAACACCACTGTCTACCATCCTCCAGTCTGAAAAACAACCATTTACCACGACTCGCTGTTTTCTGTCCTTAAGCCAATTTCTTATCCAAGCTGACACTGACCCTCCTATTCCATGAGCCTCAGATTTGTTAACCAGCCTTTTATGTGGTACTTTGTCAAACACTTTCTTAAAATCCATATAGACAACATCCACTGCATTCCCCTCATTAGTCAAACATGACCTGCCTTTTACAAATCCGTGCTGGCTCTCCTTAATCAAGTTAAACCTCTTCAAGTGCCTGTTAATTTTTTCCCTGATTATTGTATCTAAAACCTTACCCACCACTGATGTTAAACTGACTGGCCTGTAGTTACTAGGATTGGCCTTGACACCCTTTCTTGAACAATGGTGTCACATTTGCCACTTTCCAATCCTCTGGCACCTCCCCCGTATCTAGGGAAGATTGGAAGATTATGGCAAGCCCTTCTGCTATCTCCACCCCCACTTCCCTTAGCAACCTGGGATGCAAGCCATCCGGACCAAGCGACTTATCCACTCTAAGCATACCCAGCCTTTCCAGTACATCTTGACTATCAATTTTCACCCCATCCATTACCTCTACCATCTCTGCTTCTAGCGATATTTTGTCAGCATCCTCTTCCTTAGTAAACCGATACAAAGTACTCATTGAAGCATATATCACCTTCTTTGTCCCTAATAGGTCCCACCCCGTCTCTTACTACCCGCTTACTATTTACATGCAGGTAGAAGATTTTTGGGTTCCCTTTTATGTTAACTGTCATTCTATTCTCATATTCTCTCTTTGTCAGTCTTATTTTCCTCTTCGCTTCCCCTCTCAACTTATTGTATTTCACCTGACATGTATCATACACCCTCTTTTTTTGTTTCATCATATTCTCTATCTCCCTCATCATCCAAGGAGCCCTGGCTTTGGTTCCCCTACCTTTCCCTCTTGCTGGAATGTGCCTAGCCTGTACTTGAAACAGCTCCTCCTGAAAGATCACCCATTGTTCCGTTACAGATTTTCCTGTCAATCTTTGGTTCCATTTTACCCTGCTAGATCCCCTTTCATCCCATTGAAGTTAGCCCTCTTCCAATTTATAAGTTCTACTTTAGATTGTTCCTTGCTCTTCTCCATTACTAATCTGAACCTTATGGTATGATGATCACTCTTACCCAAGTGTTCTCCCACAGACAGTTGGCCCACCTCATTCCCCAGCACTAGATCCAGCAATGCCTCCTTCCTAGTTGGGCTGAGAACATACGGGTCAAGGAAGTTCTCCTGAACCACATTTCAGAAATCCCTCCCCCTCCTTTCCCTTTACCCTAGCATTATCCCAATCGATATTTGGGTAATTAAAGTCCCCCCAATATCATATAGTTCTTGCACATCTCTGATTTCCCTGCAGATTTGCTCCTCTATCTCTCTCTCACTATTTGGAGGCCTGTAGAATACCCCCAATAGCATAATCATACCCTTTTTGCTTCTCAACTCTAACCAAATAGATTCTGTCCTTGCCCCTCAAGGATATTCTTTCTTTCCAACACTACAATGTCTTCCCTAATCAATATTGCCACCCGCCTCCCTTTTTCCCTTCCCTATCTTTTCTGAACACTGTGGGGGTGATTTTCATTCAGAAGTCGGGAAGGAGGCGGGACTACAGCTTTCGGGGTTGTAGTCCCGCCTCCATCGAGATGCGGCCAATCCACGCGATTTTAACTTGATTGACCTTGTTGAGCCCGCCCAGTCGGCTCAGCAGGCCAATTAAGGGCCACCCGGCAACAGGTGACGTCACGGACTGAAATGTCATCTGTCAAGACGTTTTGACAGATGAAATATCAGTGTTTCACAGCTGTTTGAAGCTGTCAAACACTGACAGTCTTACTTCTAACATGAGCCCTTCTCCACAGACTCGGTTAGAAATCTCTCCTGCACAGAAAGCTGCAGGCTGTCACTTTTGACAGATCGCAGCCATTCTGCTTTCTGTGCCGGTGAGATGAGGGACTCCCCGAACCTAAAGGAAGGCTGAAAAGGTTAGAAAATGTATGTAAAACTTATTTAATCACTTTAGACACACCAAACACACTTACCTTTGCACTCATGCACACATCGCTCACCTGAACACCGACATCTCGACCCCTCCAACCCGACGGCCCGACTCCTCCAACTTGGTGTGGTTTGGAGCCATCGGGATTCCCACAGTTCAAGCTTAAAAATAGGGATTAGGCTAAAAACTGCCTGTTAACAGGCAATTAATTGGCACTAATCCCTTCCCGCCTCGGGTAGGCGGGTCCCAGTGCGGGGCGGGTACCCGCCTCCTTTGAAATTGGCATGGAAGCGGGTTGGGGGCGGGACCCCCAATTTCGGGAATTTAACCCCCCGCACGCCTCCAACCCCGACTCCACGGCTCAATGAAAATCGAGGCCCTTGTATCGTGAATATTAAGCACCCAGTCCTCACCATTTTTAAGCCATGTTTCCGTTATTGCCACTACATCATATTCCCACACAGCTAATTATGCTTGTAGCTCACCAACCTTATTCACCACATTATGTGTGTTTACATACATGCATTCCATGCGCCTGCTGCCCTTGTCCTTCTCGGTGGTAGAGGTCGTGGGTTTGGGAAGTGCTGCTGAAGAAGCCTTGGCGAGTTGCTGCAATACATCTTGTAGATGGTAAACAATGCAGCCACGGTACACCAGTGGTGGAGGGAGTGAATGTTTAAGGTGGTGGATGGGGTGCCAATCAAGCGGGCTGCTTTGTCCTGGATGGTGTCGAGCTTCTTGAGTGTTGTTGGAGCTGCACTCATCCAGGCAAGTGGAGAGTATTCCATCACACTCCTGACTTGTGCTTTGCAGATGGTGGAAAGGCTTTGGGGAGTCAGAAGGTGAGCCACTCGCCACAGAATACCTAGCCTCTGACCTGCTCTTGTTCCCCGCGAGGACATTGGTCCCAGTCCTGTGGAGGTGCAAATCGTCCCTTTTGAATAGGTGCCTCCTGCCCCAGAACTGGTCCCAATGCCTTAAGAATCTGAAGCCCTCCCTCCTGCACCATGCCTCAAGCCACGCACTGGTCCTCCCCATCTTCCTATTTCTACTCTCGCTAGCGTGTGGCACAGAATCGACAGAGAGAATATTCATGTAGAGACAGTTGAATAGTATGCAACATATTTCCATGCAGGTGGAAAAGATCGGCACCTGACCAAAATCATCTTCTCTCTTCACTGTTAAATACCGCAGGGGTAGGCCAAGACAGTACCACACACACAAGTTGGAGATTGAGAAAATAGAATCCTTTTTTGGAGTAAGTAATTGATTGGATTAGGGGAACACATGAGGTCACGTGGGTGCAACCTACAACTCCTTGGACCCTGGAGAATGTTGCCATTCAGCAGTGCTCTATTATGCTGCCACTGATTGTCCACAGATAATAGATGAAGTGGCTTGCTTCATCAAACAATGCATCTGTGGCTTGTTTTATGCTTCTGTGCATCGACCTACCATTGGTGGTCGGACCTTCAGCTGTTGAGGTCCAAAGATCTGGAATTCCCTCCCGAAACCTCTCCACCTTTATAACGCTCCTTAAAACCTACCTCTTTGACCAAGCTTTTGGTCACATGTCCTAATATCTCCTGATATGGCTCAGTGTCAAATTTTGTCTGATAACGTTCATGTGAAGCACCTAGGGACGTTTTACTACGTTAAAGGTGGGTGCTACAAGGGGCCGGGCGATCCTACAACGGTGGTTTCTCCAAGGGGCCGGGCCTAGCAATCCTATAACGGTGGTTTCTACAAGGGGCCGGGCGATCCTACAATGGTGGCTTCTACAAGGGGCCGGGCCGGGCGATCCTACAACGAGCCAGGCGATCCACTCCACCAGATTGCCTCCCATGCGGTGAAGGTGAAAATCTACCCCATGTTTTCCAAAACCAGCATGCAATTTTAAACCTTTACAAATTTGCTTTACTTACAGGAATTGTACCACTTACCTTTTGGTAAGTCTTAGTCTCCGAAGCATGAGCATCCTTCTGATTCCTCAACACCTTCTGCGTATCCAGATTGAGCGCCTGAAGCTGGTGGATGAGTTCAGCTTGCTGAGCTGCGTGCTCAATACTTTCTTTGTACAGACTCTGCAAGTCCTGTAACTCCTTCCTGTATAATATATTTGTGAAGAAAATACAAATAAGGATATTGACAGTTGTAGAAGAGCTGCTAAATACGCCAACAGCCAATCGGGAATTCGACAATCCAAGCATCTTGGCATCAGCAACGTCAGCCAGATTGGAAAACAATCCAGAACAAATCATTCTCTGCTGCCATTACAATTATTTTTTTCATAAATCTCAAAACAATGTGCAAAGAATTGATTTTATCACTTGAATCTTTGAAAATCATCTTTACATGGAGAGAATTTTAGATAGTAAGTTTTGCAGGTCGGTAGGGGATAGGAAAATGTTTGAAGTGTCCATGCAGAATGAATCAGGCTCACTGGCTCAAAAGTCATAGTCACTTAAAAAATGCGAATCAAAAGCCACTACTTGTAAAATAAAATCACAATTTCTTCAAATGAATTTCACAATCCCTAAAAAGCAACTAATCAAAAATATATATTTTTTAAATGCTCACAATCATCAGCAAAGTGATGGAAGGTGTCGTCGACAGTGCTATCAAGCGGCACTTACTCAGCAATAACCTGCTAACTGACGCCCAGTTTGGGTTCCGCCAGGGCCACTCAGCTCCTGACCTCATTACAGCCTTGGTCCAAACATGGACAAAAGAGCTGAACTCAAGAGGTGAGGTGAGAGTGACTGCCCTTGACATCAAGGCAGCATTTGATCGAGTGTGGCATCAAGGAGCCCTAGCAAAACTGAAGTCAATAGGAATCAAGGGGAAAACTCTCCATTGGTTGGAATCATACCTAGCACAAAGGAAGTTGGCTGTGGTTGTTGGAGGTCATTCATCTCAATCACATGACATCACTGCAGGAGTTCCTCAGGGCAGTGTCCTAGGCCCAACCATCTTCAGCTGTTTCATCAATGACCTTCCCTCCATCATAAGGTCAGAAGTGGGGATGTTCGCTGATGATTGCACACTGTTCAGCACCATTCGAGACTCGTCAGATACTGACGCAGTCCGTGTCCATATGCAGCAAGACCTGGACAACATTCAGACTTGGGCTGACAAGTGGCAAGTAACATTCGCACCACACAAGTGCCAGGCAATGACCATCTCCAACAAGCGAGACTCTAACCATCTCCCCTTGACATTCAATGGCATTACCATCGCTGAATCCCCCACTATCAACATCCTGGGGGTTACCATTGATCAGAAACTGAACTGGACCAGCCATATAAATACTGTGGCTACAAGAGCAGGCCAGAGGCTGGGAATTCTGCGGCGAGTGTCTCACCTCCTGACTCCCCAAAGCCTTTCCACCATCTACAAGGCACAAGTCAGGAGTGTGATGGAATACTCTCCACTTGCCTGGATGAGTGCAGCTCCAACAACACTCAAGAAGCTCGACGCCATTCAGGATAAAGCAGCCCGCTTAATTGGCACTCCATCCACCATCTTCAACATTCACTCCCTCCACCACCGGCACACTGTGGCTGCAGTGTGCACCATCTACAAGATGCACTGCAGCAACTCGCCAAAGCTCCTTCAACAGCACCTTCCAAACCCGCGACCTCTACCACTTAGAAGGACAAGGGCAGCAGACGCATGGGAACATCACCACCTACAAGTTCCCCTCCAAGCCACACACCATCCTGACTTGGACCTGTATCGCCGTTCCTTCACTGTCGCTAGGCCAAAATCCTGGAACTCCCTTCCTAACAGCATTGTGGGTGTACCTACACCATATGGACTGCAGCGGTTCAAGAAGGTGGCTCACCACCATCTTCTCAAGGGCAATTAGGGATGGGCACTAAATGCAGGCCTAGCCAGTGACGCCCACATCCTATCAATGAATTTTTTTTTTTTTAGTTTTTAATTACACTTCTTCACTTCTCAAAAAAAATTCATTCCGTAGAAAGGAACCAATTATATATTAATGAAAATACAACAGAAAATGCTGGAAAAACTCAGCAGGCCAGGCAACATCCGTGGAGAGAAAAAAGTCAACGTTTCGGGGCAAACCCTTTGTCAAGACTGGAAAAGCACAGGAAATTAAATAGATTAAAAGGCCGGGCTGGGAGAGAACAAAAGAGAAGAGACATTAAGAGGTATTCAAAACGAGACGAGATGGTGAAAAACATTTTCAAATTTTTTGAAGCAACCATGTTTCAGGAAACTTTGTGCTATCCGGCACTGATGGGACCGAGCTGTTGCCGTCCCATCAAAACTGCCGGACAAACCAGCGCTAATGTTGAAACATACGGAGATTTTGAGCTCCGTATCTGGCAACAAACCCTAACAGCTTCTAAACAGTCAGCCGTACCTTGCAAGCGTCTCTGTAGCTTAGCAACAGCTTCAGCGAGACCTTGCAGAGCCTGAATGGTGAAAAAAAAGCAACGAAAAGAAAAAAAACCTAACGAAACGGCTCCTGATTTTTGCCGGTTGCTCGAGCATTCCGGACAGTTAACCTCCGGATAAACCAAAGTTTCCTGTACTTCCAATATCCCCTCAATATAAAATGACAAATACAAATTTTATGGGAGGGGGCGGGGAAAGTAAAAATAAAAATCTACTCCTGCTGTTTCAATCCTTTAGCTGGGCATTCACCATAATGGGCCAGGTTTTGCAGCAGCAGGGCGTCTGCTGTTAGATATGCCCTTGCACCTTTAGGTTTTTAAATTTTTTAAGTGGCAAGTTGCTGAAAGTGCGAGCTGATCACGTCGCAGCAAGGGAAACTGGGCATCTGGGACCTGAGTGAACAGGGAAAGCAACAGGGTATCTCCATAACCAATAAGATTGAAGGTTTGTGAAATAAACAGCGCCAGGACTGAGAAGGAAGTGTAAGTTAGATTGGGTGAATTCAAGGTTAGATCAGTTACAAAAATAGAAATAAAGAAAAGGAAACAAAGATTGGATAAGAGATAGAGGGAAAAAAAGACAGAAAGGAAAAGTAAAAAAAATTATAAATTTGACATTTTCAAAATCCTCAACAATTAAAACATGAAGGAATGAGACTCCACACTTTTATTCGTTAATTTTCAGTGCTAGAGAGGTTGATTGGCAGTAATTAACACTTATCACATCATTAAAAGGGTACTTAGACTGGAATGGACAAGACTTAACTTTCGGTGCCGATTTTAGTTCATATCTACCGCGCAAATACAGCAACTTCACGCCATTCAATGCACTTCAATGGTGAGACAGGCAGTGAGATGCCTTTTCATAAAGCTTACGGCTAAGCGGCACAACTCGGACAGCAACTTTTGGATATCCGCATTTAACCGTGCATCTGCCCCTCGCCTGAAGTGCTGCACCATTTGCGCATAAATCACGGCGAATGCCATTAGCTGTGGGAGCACCATTACCACAAGGCTGTTCAAGGGGAAGGCTCATCACCATCTTTTCAAGGCATGTGAGGTTGGGCAATATATGAGGCCATGCCAATGTCACCTACATTCCAAGAACAATTTTTTTTTAAGTTTGCAGAGTAAATACATCATTTTCTAAAAGGTTATACCAAAACAGACTAAAATGTTGCATTATATTGATAGTATAAGCATGTAGTTATTAAATTCTATGGTGCTATACTGTATATATTTATTGAAAACAGCAAGGCAAGGACTCTACCCAGGTTGAAGCCAGTCCCAATTCCATAACAACTGCTAAAGGCCATAGCGGAATGAATTGCGACAGTCTCAGTCTGCTTGTTACTGCACAAATCCATGCAGAACAACCTTACAACATTACCAATTCATCAGCCCTCCTCAGCAAATACAAAAGAATCGGAAGTATAGAAATGCAGTCATCATACCAGCTATGTTAAAGGTGCACTGTCAATATACTGTGGGGACCCAGACCATACCAGCACATATGCATTTTATATGCCATTTCTAAATATCTGTTTCTACTCTAATTTGCTGTATTTGAAAGGATATAAAACTGTGGTTAACAAACTCAACAATGTTGGCATAATCTCTTGAAAACAGAAAATAAATTCCCTTCACATAAACCAAAGCCTAGAAATGCTAAAAAAGAGTAACATTTTTCACTTTGGAAAATAACACTGATGAATTTGACAAGTGGGCTTAAAACGTTATAACAATAAGCTTCTCCGTAGCATTTTATATTATTTTCCTCATTCACCAATAAATCTGCTGAATTTAGGGAGAGGGTGCTGGTAGAGGCAACTTAAAATAAAATTATAACCCATGTCTCCCTGTACAATTCTTAGTCTCGTCATCAAGTTCAAAGAACCAAGAAAGCCACAAAACTGTTTAAAAAAAAAAAACAAGCAAAAACCACCAGTGCATGAAACCTGAGTGTATTCTGGAAAGTAAATGAAAGTTTTAAAAGCTGACCAGAATACATTAAAATGTGATTCTGTATTACAGATGTTTACTCCCATTGCTGCTGGGCACATTTAATGAGCAGCTGATAAAAGTGTTCCGAGCTAGCGGTCACACGTCCTGTTCTTGTGACTACACGGACAGTTAATCACCACACTGAACACGACTGGATAAAGTCCAACATGGCTGTCGGCCACACTTCTTGTGTCCCCAGTAATTATTTCAGCCAACCACCCAAATCTCATTCAGACATCCTTTCATCTTAATTTCACATCTTTTCAAAACTGAAAATGATGGGACTGAGTCCAAGATAGCAACTAGCACACGTCCGTTTTATATGACTTTCTTCTGGTAATCATAAAAAGTTTGAAACCACCAAATCAAATTTTATGAGTATTTACACCTCATTCTTAAACTGGGGCTGATTGGTAAAATCAAAGACATCTGCCAGCATCACATTGATGTTCTTACTGTAATACCTTTGAAATCATTAAACTGATCACCAGCAAATCCAGTGTATGGCTTTATACCACCAAGATATTACTTCTGTTGGAAATAGAATATGATTAACTAAATCAAACTCAGTTATGTGTCGTACTCCAACATGCCAAAGGGCTAGAAGACCTCAATTAAAACAGGGGGGTTCCCACACAGTGAGTTCCTCATGTCAACCAGAAGCAGAGTAAAGGCACAGGACTTCACTGAGAAAAGGGCAAGACCATAATAAGACAGAATCCACTCAAGGGTGAGACGCATAATGGAGCAGAAGTTCTTGGACAGCAAGGAGCTCGGCCACAAGTCATTCACGTTGGATCAAGCTACATCAGAAAGCTCTGAGATACAGGTCACAGATTATGAAACAGGGCTTCAGAAAGTATCAGGATACAACCAATACCATGCGCTAGCTAGTACAAGAATAGCCAGATTCGGGTAGTAAATGTATTGTTAGAAACATAGAGTTAGAGAAAAGGGTTTAAGACTCCAAACTGGGAGGGACTGCAACACCAAGGAACAGGCTGATCAAATAAAAAGGTCCTGGATAGATTGGGAAGCTGAGTAGACAACTGGCAGATGTCAGAAATGTGGGCCAATTGCCGATTCAGGAGCTAGGGAAAGCATAATAAACAGTGGCATTATTAGCTAAATCGTATTATTTCATAAAGCATGAGAGGAACTGGTGGATCGATTGTTGAGCTATCAGCGCGGTGTGCGGCAGCAGTTAAGAGAGCAAACAGGGTCTTGGGATTTTTAGCCAGGGGAATAGAGCACAAACTTCAGGAAGTGATTTGAGTTTTTAAAGAGAGCACCGGACAGCCCCACCTGGAATACTGTATACAACTCTTGACTCTGTATTATGAGTAAGACATCCAGGTATTGGAGACAGTACAGCAAAAATCACCTCAATTGATAGCTGGGACTAGGCACCTGAGTTTATGAGAAGCTGGGAACCTTTACACTGAAGAGGAGAAAACTCAGGGTGCTCCTCTGTTCCCCAATGCTGTGGTGGATCTGCAGGAAAGGAAGATACAAGCTAAGAATTGGTGAGCTAACCTTGCGATTAAGGGGACAGAAAAAGGGACAGAAGCTTATGGCTGCTTTCCAGGACCTCATGTGCCAATGTGCAGCTACTAATCTAATGGTGGCACTGATCTCCCAACCTTGCTATCTCCCATGGCAAGAACAAAGTGCCGAACTATCTGATCCATGGTGTACTCCTCATAGGGAGCAATGTAGGAGATGCCTCTTTGGTGCCCTTACTTTCACAGGCATTGGGCACAAGTTTCTCCTGCAACAAGATTCAGTCAACTAGGTAAAGGGAGGCAATTGAGGACTGTGTACCACGTGGCAGCAGACTACTGATGTAATAAATATGGTGGTAATACCCTGTTACAGGAAGTAGTTTTGAAGTTGTGTATGCTAGTAAATGCTGTTTGGAGATAATGACAGTTCCTTAATTAGTATCCCCTTAACCAGTGTGAAGGGCTAGTTGTTCTGCTCTTCATTTTCAAGGGTGAAGCATACACTAATGCACAAGAAAAAAAAAGGAAGAGCGTCTGATGTGTTACCTTGGTTGCTCTCGTCAGGTCATTAAACTTTTGTGACACTGGTCAGCATTTCTTGAGGGGAAATAGCTGGTTCTCAGTGCCAGTGCCAATTTCCTGCATAACGGTCCAAGAGACATGTTTTGGAGGTTTTTGCCCATGCAGACCTAGAAGTCTGTATCTCCTGCTTGAGCAGTTTGGGAATCAGTCTCATTGATATTGTAAGTTTTTATTCTTCCTTGCGATGTTCATGAAAAGTGGGACAAAAACACAGATGAGCCACGCAGTGTAGCTAGCCAACAGTGACCCGAGTGATCCACTTTCACAACTTCAGCCAAACTTGGCTTCTTAAAGACTGCATTCTAATTTCCAAGCACCCTCAGCATACAAGGAGAAACTGTTTCCAGTGGTAGGAAGGTCAGTAACCAGAGGACACAGATTTAAGGCGATTGGCAAAAGAACCAGAGGAAAGATGAGGACACTTTTTTTTAACTCAACGAGTTGTTATGATCTGGACTGCACTGCCTGAAAGGGCGGTGGAAGCTGATTCAACAGTAACTTTCAAAAGGGAACTGGATAAATACTTGAAAAGGAAAAATTTGCAGGGTTATGGGGAAAGAGCAGGGGAGTGAGATTTATTCGATAGCTCTTTCAAAGAGCTGGCAAAGACACGATGGGCCAAATGGCCTCTTTCTGTGCTCTATTTTCCATCCATTGCGCAGGAAAAAAAAGCCACAGCAGCAGCGGTGGCGGCAGTGCGGACCTGGGAGGAGCGACGGCGATAAAAGGAGAGCCCAAGGCGCAGGTAGGCCCCACAGCAGCAGCGGTGGCGGCAGTGCGGACCTGGGAAGAGCGGCGGTACCAACTCAGCACCAGCAGAATTTTCAAAGAGTGACGTCAGAAGTCAAAAGTGACGTCGGCACAAGGGGAGGGAGCCGACTGAGGCCAGTGTCGGGAGCGGAGATACAAGGCTTACCAATCTCACAGACCGGCGGCGGTGTTCTGGAGCCACGTCACGATTCAAAAAGTGACGCGGGCAAGAGGAAGCAGAGGATTAGGTGAGTACGGCCAGGTGAGTATTTATACTACTCTAGAGTTTGACAGTTAAGATTAATAGTTCATAAAATTTAGACGGTCTTAATTTTTGTGGTTATTGTTTCTAAGGTCCCTGTTGTGTATCGGGGAGTGCGAGTAATCAAGGGCCCGTGAGAATATCATTTAATTGTAGTGTAATTAGTGGTATTGATTTGATTTAAATTAATTTAGATTAATTAAAAGGGTAAGTCATGGCAGGACAGCTCGGCCCCTTGGCATGCTCCTCCTGCACTATGTGGGAAATCAAGGACACTTCCTGTGTCCCTGACGACCATGTGTGCGGGAAGTGTATCCAGCTGCAGCTACTGACAGACCGCATTGCGGTGCTGGAGCTGCGAATGGATACATGCTGGAGCATTTGCGATGCTGAGGACATCATGGATAGCACGTTTAGGGAGTTGGTCACACCGCAGGTAAAGGCTGCACAGGTATGAAGGGAATGAGTGACCACCAGGTGCAGGCAGGTAGTGCAGGGGTCCCCTGTGGCCATCCCCCTCTCAAACAGATATACCAATTTGGATATTGTTGAGGGAGATGGCTTATCGGGGGCAGGCAGCAGCAACTTCCTGGCACTGTGGGTGGTTCTGCTGCACAGGACGGGAGGAAAAAGAGCGGGAGAGCTATAGTGATAGGGGATTCTATTGTAAGGGGAATAGATAGGCGTTTCTGCGGCCGCAAACGAGACTCCAGGATGGTATGTTGCCTCCCTTGTGCAAGGGTCAAGGATGTCTCGGAGCTGCTACAGGGCATTCTGGAGGGGGAGGGTGAACAGCCAGTTGTCGTGGTGCATATAGGTACCAACGATATAGGTAAAAACCAAGATGAGGTCCTAAAAGCTGAATATAGGGAGTTAGGAGGTAAATTAAAAAATAGAACCTCAAAGGTAGTAATCTCAGGATTGCTACCAGTGCCACGTGCTAGTCAGAGTAGAAATAGAAGGATATTTCAGATGAATACGTGGCTAGAGGAATGGGGCAAGGGGGAGGGATTCAAATTCCTGGGACATTGGAACCAGTTCTGGGAGAGGTGGGACCAGTACAAACTGGACGGTTTGCACCTGGGTCGGACTGGGACTCGATGTCCTAGGGGGAGTGTTTGCTAGTGCTGTTGGGGAGGGTTTAAACTAAAATGGCAGGGGGGTGGGAACCTGTGCAGGGAGACAGAGGAAAGGGAAGCAAGGATAGAAGCAAAAGACAGGAAGGAGAAAAGCAAAAGTGGCAGTAAGACAAATCAAGGGTTTAAATCAAACATGGCCACAGTAAATAATAATTCTAAAAGGTCTAAGAATGTTAAAAAAAAAAGCCTGAAGGCTTTGTGTCTTAATGCGAGGAGCATTCGTAATAAGGTGGATGAATTAGCTGCACAAATACATGTAAACGGATATGATATAATTGGGATTACGGAGACATGGCTCCAGGGTGACCAAGGCTGGGAATTCAACATCCAGGGGTATTCAATATTCAGGAAAGACAGGCAAAAAGGAAAAGGAGGTGGGGTAGCATTGCTAGTTAAAGAGGAGATTAACACAATAGTAAGGAAGGATATTAGCTCTGATGATGTGGAATCTGTATGGGTAGAGCTGAGAAATACCAAGGGACAGAAATCGTTAGTGGGAGTTGTACACAGACCCCCAAACAGTAATGCCGAGGTTGAGGATGGCATTAAACGGGAAATTAGAGACGCGTGCAATAATGGCACAGCAGTTATCATGGGTGACTTTAATCTACCTATAGATTGGGCTAACCAAATTAGAAACAATACTGTGGAGGAGGAATTCCTGGCGTGTATACGGGATGGTTTCCTGGACCAATATGTCGAGGAACCATCTAGAGATCAGGCCATCTTAGCCTGGGTATTATGTAATTAGCAATCTTTTTGTGCGAGGCCCCTTGGGGCAAAGCGATCATAATATGATCGAATTCTTCATTAAGATGGAGAGTGAAGTATTTGACTCAGAGACGAAGGTCCTGAATTTAAATAAAGGAAATTACGATGGTGTGAGGCGCGAGTTGGCTAGGATGGATTGGGAAATGTTACTTAAAGGTTTGATGGTGGATAGGCAATGGCAAACATTTAAAGAGCACATGGATGAACTACAGAATTTGTTCATCCCTGTTTGGCATAAAAATAAAACAAAGAAGGCGACTCAACCGTGGCTAACAAGGGAAATTAGGGGTAGTATCAGATCCAAGGAGAGGACATATAAATTGGCCAGAAAAAGCAGCAAACCTAAGGATTGGGAGCAGTTTAGGATCCAACAAAGGAGGACAAAGGGATTAATTAAGAAAGGGAAAATAGAATATGAGAGTAAGCTTGCAGGGAACATAAAAACTGACTGTAAAAGCTTCTATAGATATGTGAAGAGAAAAATATTGGTGAAGTCAAGCGTAGGTCCCTTGCAGTCAGAATCAGGGGAATTTATAATGGGGAACAAAGAAATGGCAAATTAATTAAATACATATTTTGGTTCTGTCTTCACAAAGGAGGACACAAATAACCTCCCAGAGATGTCAGGGAACATAGGGTCTGATGAAAGGGAGGAACTGAATGAAATCAGTATTTGTAGGGAAATGGTGTTAGGGAAATTGATGGGATTGAAGGCTGATAAATCCCCAGGGCCTGATAATCTACATCCTAGGGTACTTAAGGAAGTGGCCCTAGAAATAGTAGATGCATTGCTGGTCATCTTCCAAAATTCTATAGACTCTGGAACAGTTCCCATGGATTGGAGGATAGCTAATGTAACCCACTATTCAAAAAAGGCGGTAGAGAGAAAACAGGGAATTATAGACCGGTAAGCCTGACATCAGTAGTGGAGAAAATGCTAGAGTCCATTATAAAAGATGTAATAGCAGAGCACTTGGAAAACAGTGACGGGATCGGACAAAGTCAACATGGATTTACAAAAGGTAAAACGTACTTGACTAATCTACTGGAATTTTTTGAGGATGTAACTGGTAGATTAGATAAGGGAGAACCAGTGGATGTGGTGTATTTGGACTTTCAGAAGGCTTTCAATAAGGTCCCGCATAAGAGATTAGCGTGTAAAGTTAAAGCACATGGGACTGGGGGTAAGGTACTGCCTTGGATAGAGAACTGGTTGGCAGACAGGAAGCAAAGAGTTGGAATAAACGGGTCTTTTTCCGAGTGGCAAGCAGTGACTAGTGGGGTATCGCAGGGATCGGTGCTAGGACCCCAGCTATTCACAATATATATGAATGATCTGGACGAGGGAACTAGATGCAATATCTCCGAGTTTGCAGACGACACAAAGCTGCGAGCGCCGCAGTTTCCCCACAGGTAAGTCATAGCTTCTAGGAATACCATCTACCGCTCCTCAGTGAGGAGCTTGTCTCTAATGACAGGATGATGCTCAGAACTAGAAAGTATACAAGTATGCAGATGACACAAAGCTGGGTGGGCGTGTGTGCTGTGAGGAGGAAGCAGAGAAACTACAGTACGATTTGGACAGGTTGGGCGATTGGGCAGATGCATGGCAGATGCAGTATAATGTGGATAAATGCGAGGTTATCCACTTTGGTGGCAAAAACAGGAAAGCAGATTATCTGAACGGCAATAGATTGCGAAAAGGGGAAGTGCAACGAGACCTGGGTGTCCTTGTGCACCAGTCGCTGAAGGTAAGCATGCAGATGCAGCAGGCGGTTAAGAAGGCAAATGGTATGTTGGCCTTCATAGCGAGAGGATTCGAGTACAGGAGCAAGGATGTCTTGCTGCAGTTGTACAGGGCCTTGGTGCAGTTGTACAGGGCCTTGGTGAGACCACATCCTGAGTATTGTGTGCAGTTTTGGTCGCCTTATCTGAGGAAGGATGTTCTTGCCATGGAAGGAGTGCAGCGAAGATTCACCAGACTGATACCTGGGATGGCAGGAATGACGTATGAGGAGAGATTGGGTTGATTGGGCTTATATTCGCTGGAGTTTAGAAGAATGAGAGGGGATCTCATTGAAACTTATAAAATTCTAACAGGACTAGACAGACTAGATGCAGGAAGGCTGTTCCCGATGGCAGGGGAGTCCAGAACCAGGGGTCACAGTCTGAAGATAAGGGGTAAGCCATTTAGGACTGAGATGAAGAGGAATTTCTTCACCCAGAGAGTGGTGAACCGGTGGAATTCTCTACCACACAAAGCAGTTGAGGCCAATTCATTAAATATATTCAAGAAGGAGTTGGATATATTTCTTAAGGCTAAAGGGATCAAGGGATATGGGGAGAAAGCAGGGACAGGGTACTGAATTTAGATGATCAGCCATGATCTCGTTAAATGGCGGAGCAAGCTCAAGGGGCCGAATGGTCTACTCCTGCTCCTATCTTCTATGTTTCTATGATTTTATATTAAACGACAATTTTACATGGTATTCGTGCTGGAGAACAACAATGGATATGCAAATGAGCTGGCCCAGGAAACTTTTGTGGATGCAGCTCTGCAGAGCATTAGAATGTGTAACTCCCGATTCACTGGTGCAAACCTGTGCAACTGATCGTGTGGAATTTGGGGGTCCAGTTGCTTTCCTCCAATTGGTGAATCTTGGACATCATCTTGCTGTGCATTTTCAGCTTTAAAAATCGTAATGCCCAAAAATTAAAGCCAAATTAAACAAATATATGCAAAATAAAGGCCACTCATTTAAGGCTTTTGTGCCCAGTTTTGGTCTCCTCACATGGTGGGTGATATTGAGGCTTTGGAAAGGATGCAGAATAGGGCCACTAGACTAATTCCCAGTATAAAGCATCTTAGTTATCAAGATAGGCTAAAAGAGTTGGGGCTCTACATTTTGGAGAAGCGTAAACTTAAGGGTGATCTGATCAAAGTTTAAAAGATGATGAAGGGAATAGACTGTGTTGTAGCCGACGGTTGTTCCAACTAAAAAGGTTGGAGAGGACCAGGGATCACATGTACACATTATATAAGGGGAGAACTAGGTTGGATATTGCACTGTTCTTCTATTCCCAGAGAACAATGGACCTCTGGAACAGGTTAGATTCAAAGGTGGGTTTTAATTCTTAGAACAGAGACTGACAACATGTAACCGGGAACAGAAAGCAGAAATGCCAGCAAGGTTGAATATCAAGCATCAAAAGACAAATAGAAGCAATAAAGGAATCATAAAATGCAAAACATCACAGGGTGGTGGGATAATAGACAAAAATAGAGCCGAAAAGTCATAAAATGTCCTTAAAGAAACGTAACAAAACATTCCTCAGAAAGATAAGAGGGAGGCTTCATCAGCCATGCAGAAAGGGACGGCGAGGGCTGCCTTCCCGCTTCACAATTGGACAATAGGATGGGGGATCAAATGATTGACACCGGGTGATTACCAGCCCACCGAAATAACTATGAATATAGACGACCGAGAGGAAATCAGGCAGTCAGGGGCGAAGGCTTCCCCAAGGTGGCCGAACACCTTGGTCAAGTTTAGCCTCTGAGGTGGCTGATGGCCTAACACCTCCAGCAGCTTGAGAGATGGCCCAACGGAAGTGACCACTGCAGCAGACTGCAGGAATCCACCCAATCCGAGACCACCCTACTGCCTCCCCGTCCATCCGGCTGTGTCATTCCAATTCGGGAGTCGTAGATCGCTCCTACTGTCACGGGTTGTATGTCTATTATACTCGGCTTAAACCATATGTAATATCTGATGATGCCTTAAAACTGTAGCTCTTTAATAAAAGCCTTACAACTTCTAAAGCCCTGTTGGGTAATCGGTGTGAGCCTGTGATCCTGAATCTTACAATGTGGTGAACGCTGATTTGCTGAATGCTGAATTCCTTCAAGCGAAAGCTGGACCTGTTTCTGGCAGGGCAGATGGCCCTCTTACAAAAAGGTAGGTACTGCAAGGAATTCAGGGCCAGAGTGATCGCTTGGACAAGTTTTGATCGCCTATGAGGGTCATAAAGTAATTTCCCAGATTGCCTTGGGTTTTTAATCTAGTTCTTTGCCTCGCCTAGGAGATCACACAGTTTTGGGTGGGGTGGGGTGTCTATGGACTGTAATTTGTGGTCAGCGGTGAAGCTAAGGCACTCGCCGCTGACCTCGAAGAAAGCTGCCCAGAGATCGCACAATCTCTGTGGCGAAAAGTTTGCCTTTCTCGATGTGCAATTGATTGTAGCACAGTGTAATGGGAATCCCCAGCAAAGAGCTACAGTGACGTCAACAAGCTGTCTAAACAGCCAATTACATTGAAGAGTTCTCACAGACAGCAAATCAGGAAATGAAAAGCAGCTTTTATCCGCACTTTTTAAAACTGTTAGAGAGCAAAATAAAGATTGGGACTTTCACATGGGGTAAGATAGAAGCTGAAATATCAAACAAATTTTTTTTTTTTTTTTTTTTTATAAACACAAGTTTTTTAAAAATTGTAATTTTTATCATAATGGAGAAATTTGGCACTCCACAAACAAAATTATTTTTTCAGGACCGGAACATTTGTTTAGCAGTCAATACACTGTTAAAACCCCAGTTACACCCAATCCAACAAGGCTTAACATTTAATGGGGTATTTAATGACAATTTTAGTGCACAAAAGCTTAAGTTTGTCAGTTTCACTGATTGCCGGCTATGGTGGCGGGGGCCACAGCACAGGCAGTGTCGGAGCTGTGAATGACTCACCGCAACTTCAGGATTTCCGTGTTTAGATGTGCATGTGCTAAATACTGAAGTTACAGTCAGTTTCAAGAGGGTAATGACAGGGAACACTGACAGCTCGCCGTCATTACCCACCGCAAAATCCGAACCGATATCGTGATGCACCAGGTATCGCAATTGTGTGGGGCAGACTGGATGGAGCAGAGGGTCTTTTCTTGTCCGTCATTGGTCATTTGTTCGTATCAATAACCAGTGTCTTATCAAAGATCATCCTTTGACTCCCCATAAGCAATGCTGTGGGAGATGTACTAATACTGTATTTTATGAATAGGTACACTATCCCTTATCCGAAAGCCTTGGGACCAGCTGAGTTTCAGTTTTCGGATTTCAGAAGGTATTATTATAAGACTGGAAAATTTGTATTTAATATAAATTTTAAAAGTTCAGGCTACCTCTTGCGACTGCTCCATGTCTCATTCCCCTTCCTGCTTCTCTGGAAAGCCGGATATCGGCTGACTCCTACTAAGCTGGCCCGCAAATCAGGTCGGGTGGCCGGGGGGGGGGGGGGGGGGGGGGGAAAGAATATCGGACAGGCCGCGGTTCAGCTCGGGGGGGGGGGCGGGGGGGGGGGTCGGGGGGAGAAAAGAATATCGGACGGGCCGCGGTTCGGGTCGGGGGGAAAAGAATATCGGACGGGTCGGGGGAGAAAAGAATATCGGACGGGCCACAGTTCGGGTCGGGGGTCGGGTCAGGTCGGGGAGAAAAGAATATCGGACGGGTCGGGGGGTGGGGGGAAAAAAGAATATCGGACGGGCCGCGGGTCGGGTGCGAAAAGAATATCGGACGGGCCGCTGTATTGTTGGGTTCACTCTCCCGGTACCTCCTTCACACTGCCCGGCTCGGCCTGCAATCACCTACCCAGGAGGGAACTCTGTGACCCTCTGCCCTGCTCAGCGTAAGTCATGCGCCACTCTGGTCATGTCGTGCGCACGACTTACGCTGAACGAAAAAACTTTTGGTTTTTAGAGGTTTTCGGAAGTTCGGATAAAGGATAGTCTACCTGTATTTGTGAAGCCATGGATCTTTCAGAAACTTGTGCAATAATTGTATCTCACGAATCCTGTTGCTTTAATGAACTTGATACATTCCAACAATAGGCAAACCACTCCTGCCTCTAGGCTACAGCAGGACCCCAGTAGCCATCAGAAACAATACTCCGTGTCCCAAACTGTGAGAAATGCCATAGGAGATATACCAGTAGTTTTAAAAATAAAAATTCCCCAATTGTTATTTTCTTCGATTTTAATCATATGCTCAAAAAACATGGAAATTTTAAACTATGAGTAAATGTTTTAATGGAATAAAAGGACTACAGACCAGAATTGTATATTTGACAAATATTATTATCGCTCTTGTAGTGCAACACATCACAAAATCAATAGCAATTTTCTGTAAAAGATATGCATCTTTTTCTTTGCAGGCTTCTAAATGAAAACACAGTTTTCATCGCCTCCAATATGAATGTACAATATAGCAGTGTCAAATAAACAAACATTCGAGTGTTTGCATTTAAACGTCAACATCCTTAATCTGCGTGGAGGGAAGAAAACATAACGGCTGTTTAACACAGGTGCCCTAAAATTAAGAGACAGCAAATACTCCAAAATATTTCATGTTTGACTATCAAAAGAACACCAATTATTTTGTTGCTTTTGTAAACACCGTATTTGTTGAAACCAAATTACTGCTAACTGAAGTTCTTTCTGAAGTAATGACCAAATAAAGCAGGAGCACGAAGTAATGGCATTTTTAAACAAAGAGTCTAATTAAAAATAATTGCCTCATCATTTGCAACATTTCACACCCCGTTATATTGTTGACTTAATGTACATCATTCATAAGCTTGGAGATTATTTTGTTTCTGTAGATGGCAGCATAATTAAAGTTTTACATTCTGTTCCAGCCATATGCATCCTTTTCATATTCACACTGCCAGTGATTCTTTATATTTTTACATACACACACATATATATATTGAAGAATATTCTTCAATGTGTATATTTTCTAAATAAAATATGTGCGTTAGTAAACTCTCGTTTGTCTGATAAACCTTTACAGAATCAACATCTACAGATGAAAGAAAGGAAGAACTTGCATTTCTATAGCACCTTCACAACCTCAGGACATCCCAAATCGCTTTACAGCCAATGAAGTACTTCTGAAGTTTAGTCACTGTTGCAATGTAAGAAACATGGCAGCCAATCTGCACACAGCAAGCTCCCACAAACAGCAATGTGATAATGACCCGATAATCTGTTTTCGTGATCTTGGTTGAGGGATAATCATAGAATCATGGAAATTTACAGCACAGAGGCCGCCATTTGGCTCATCGTTTCTGTGCCGGCCAAAGAGGAGCTATCCAGCCTAATCCCAGTTTCCAGCCTTGTAGGTTACAACACTTCAATCCTTCAATATTGGCCAGGACACCGGAGTAGAAGTTCACATGCTGTGTAAAGCAAATACTGTCGAATTTTCTTAGAACTGGTAGTAAATGACAGTTAGTGAAGATGTGGTTAATGAAGACATTGCTTTATGGGGGGAAATGTATCAATTAAACCCCTGTATATTGCTTTTGTTTACATGGAGCAATTTGATAACTGTGCTTCAACCAGGCCATCAAAATTAAGAGTCTTCAACTATGACACAGTTTTTACTTGAAGGAAACATACTTCCAGAATTCTATCCCACTAACACAGGATTCCCTGGATCAGGTCCAGTAAAACATTGTCATGGTCAAGTGAAAACAGATGTCACATAGGTAGACTGCCAACTAGCTGGACAACTATCTTTCCACAAAGAACTTATTATTTGTATGTTTACAGAGTGCTGCAAAAACACATTGCATAACATGACCACATTTCTTACCGAGCAATATATTTACTGTACATAATTGCTGAAGTCTGATTAATATTAAAAATAATTTGGAAGTGCAACACGTTCCTGGAACAGAAAACCTCACTTGTTCCAATTTATTCCATCTGTCTCAAGCACTTTAAGATACAGAAACATACAGACGATATTGAAAGAGGCTGAAATTTCTCATCACTCTTGAGCTGATTGCCAGCGCAATTGCGCTGCCTATGCTCCTCTCAGTACAGTTTTGCAAAAATAATGCACGCCCAATACATTTCTCCCATGGATATAGAATAAATCTGTTCCAGCATGTTTTTGCCTGTCCTATGCAGATACCAGCTACATGACTTCAAAAAAAAGCTCATCATCTCCCACTGCCTAAATCAGTTTCCTCAGTATTAATAGAATGCCTTGGTCGTACTGATTTGCAAGGAGTGATTCAATGCAATAACATCCGTTAGTTGCATGAACTGGTTTAATACGCTTTAAGGCAGAAGTTCAGTAGCACAGAGGTAAAGCCATTATCCTACACTACTGTGTTAATAAGTTTGAAACCTGTCAGAGCCCAATTTCAACATGCAATTAGAAATGTGATGAACCTTTGAATTCTTAACTGAAAGTACCATTGGAACTAAACAGTTAGCATGCCTCAATAATTTGACATAAATCACTCAAGCAAGTCGTGAGCACACCTACTTGCCAAAGTTAGCGTTACTAGTAATTTTGTGAGGGTGACGTGAGGTGTTGGGAAGACGGTTTAAAGTGCTTACAATATCAGCCAGTGAACGCCATGTGCATTTCAATGTCTGGAATAGTTCCACCAATAACGGATGGCAATAGTAGGTTCCATATAAAGCTCTAATGAGTGGAGTGATGCTCTGCACCATGTCTAAGGAGAATTATAATTGTCCATATGCTTCAGCTACAAATGGATGCATGTTCTCATTTGCCCATGCATCATTTTAGTTTCATCCTGTGATATTCAGTCATTACCTTCTTAAAGGAAAATATGCAATGAAAAATATGTTTTGGTTGTAGGGTATTAGCAGGATAAAATATCTGTAATAAAAGTCTATAGATAAATTTGATCAAAGATAGTCTCATCACCAGTCGGGACCAGCGGGAGCAGCGAGGAGGAGCTCGGGAGAAAACCCGGCGACCAGCGAGGCCCGAGACCAGTCGGGAGCAGTGTGGTGAGACCGGTATAAAAACCGGAGAGAGGCGAGGCCCGAGACCAGTCGGGACCAGCGGGAGCAGCGAGGAGGAGCTCGGGAGAAAACCCGGCGACCAGCGAGGCCCGAGACCAGTCGGGAACAGTGTGGTGAGACCGGTATAAAAACCGGAGAGAGGCGAGGCACACCAACTCAGCAGCGGGGAGAGAGGTAAAAAGTAATCAGTGTGTGACGTCACCAGGGAGCAGGTAGGTGATTGGTTGGTGAGTATTTTTCTTTTTTCAATACAAGCTTGAATTCTGTGGTGTTAAATTTCTGTGGTGTAGTGGGGATAGTTGGTAAATAAAGCGCCCTAGAGCATACCTGTAACTGGGGTATTGAATAAATTTTTAAAGAAATTAAAGGGGTAAGTCATGGCAGGAGAGTTCAGACCCGTGCTCTGCTCCTCCTGCTCTATGTGGGAAGTCGGGGATGCTGCCAGTGTCCCTGATGACCATGTGTGCAGGAAATGCATCCAGCTGCAGCTACTTGTAGACCGCATTGCGGCGCTCGAGCTGCGGGTGGATGAATTTTGGAGCATGCGCGATGCTGAAAGGCTCGTGGATAACACGTTTAGCGAGTTGTGCACGCCTCAGGGTAGGGCAGCACAGGGGGTGACCATCAGGCGGAGCAACAAAGGCAGGCAGGTAGTGCAGGGAACCCCTGCGGACATCCCCCTTTCAAACAAGTATACCGCTTTGGATACTGTTGAGGGGGATGACTCACCAGGGGAAGGCAGCAGCGTCCAACTTCCTGGCACTGGGGGTGCTCCTGCTGCCCAGGAAGGGGGGAAAAAGAGTGGGAGAGCAATAGTGGTAGGGGATTCTATAGTAAGGGGAACAGATAGGCGTTTCTGTGGCCGTAGACGTGAATCCAGGATGGTTTGTTGCCTCCCTGGTGCCAGGGTCAAGGATGTCACTGAGTGGCTGCAGGGCATTCTGGAGGGGGAGGGAGAACAGCCAGTGGTCGTGGTCCACATTGGTACCAACGACATAGGTAAAAAGAGGGATGAGGTCCTGCAGCAAGAATTTAGGGAGCTAGGTGAAGGATTAAGGAGCAGGACCTCAAAGGTTGTAATCTCTGGATTACTCCCGGTGCCACGTGCTAGTAAGTATAGGAATAGGAAGATAGAACAGATGAATGCGTGGCTAAAGGGATGGTGCAAGGGGGAGGGCTTTAGTTTCCTGGATCACTGGGTCTGCTTCTGGGAAAGGTGGGACTTGTACAAGTCGGACGGTTTACACCTGAACCAGGGGGGAACCAATATCCTTGCGGGGAGGTTTGCTAGCACTGCTGGGGAGGGTTTAAACTAACTTGGCAGGGGGTTGGGGTACAGAGTGGAGCTATAGTAGGGGGTGATTTACGGCCAAATACAGAGGGAAAAACAAGTCAGCTGGGAAGGCAGAGCAAATATGTGAAGGCAAAAGAGAATATGGCAGGGCTGGAAGGCATTTATTTTAATGCAAGGAGTCTTGCAAATAAGGTGGATGAACTGAAGTTGTTGTTGAACACATGGGAGTACGATATTGTTGCTATCACGGAGACATGGTTGAGGGAGGGTCAGGACTGGCAGCTCAATATTCCGGGGTATAGAATCTTCAGGCGAGACAGAGGGGGGTGTAAAAGGGGAGGGGGTGTTGCAATATTAATTAAGGAGTCAATTACTGCTGTAAGGAGGGATGATATATTAGCGGGTTCCTCTAATGAGGCCATATGGGTAGAACTTAAAAACAAAAAGGGGGCAAGCACTTTGCTGGGAGTGTACTATAGGCCCCCAAACAGTCAGGGGGAGATAGAGGAACAGATATGTAGGCAAATCTCCGAGAAGTGCGAAAATAATAGGGTAATAATAGTGGGGGATTTCAACTTCCCCAATATAAATTGGGACAGTCAGAGTGTGAAAGGCTTAGAGGGTGCAGAATTCTTAAAGTGCATCCAGGAGAGCTTTTTGAGCCAACATGTAGAAAGTCCTACAAGAGAGGGGGCGGTACTGGACCTAATTCTGGGGAATGTAGCCGGGCAAGTGGTGGAAGTGTCAGTAGGAGAGCATTTTGGCGACAGTGACCATAATTCGGTGAGATTTAAGGTGGTCATGGAAAAAGACAAAGACGGCCCGGAAATAAGGGTTCTAAATTGGGGGAAGGCCGATTTTAATATGATAAGGCAGGATCTGGCCAAAGTGGACTGGGAGCAGCTGCTTATAGGAAAATCCACATCAAAACAGTGGGAGACTTTCAGAAGGGAAATAGAGAGAGTACAACGCCAACATGTTCCTGTAAAGGTCAAGGGTGGGACCAACAAGCAAAGGGAACCTTGGATGACAAGGGATATACAAAAATGCATTAGAAATAAGAGGGGGGCTTTTGGCAGTTACAAAAGACTAAAGACAGAAGAAGCCCTAGAGGAGTATAAAAAGTGCAGGGGCATACTTAAAAAAGAAATTAGGAGGGCGAGGAGGGGCCATGAAATAACACTGGCGAGCAAAATAAAGGAAAATCCTAAGATGTTTTATAAGTATATTAAGGGCAAGAGGATAACCAGGGAAAGGGTAGGGCCCATTAGGGACCAAAGTGGCAATCTGTGTGTAGAGCCAGAGGATGTAGGCGGGGTTTTAAATGAATTTTTTGCATCTGTGTTCACTATGGAGAAAGACGATGCAGACATAGAAATCGGGCAAGGGGACTGTGACATACTTGAACATATTAGCATCGAGAGGGAGGAGGTGCTAGCGGTTTTAGCGGGCCAAAAAGTGGATAAATCCCCAGGCCCGGACGAGATGTATCCCAGGCTGCTGTGGGAGGCAAGGGAGGAGATTGCAGGGGCTCTGACACTAATTTTCAGAACCTCTCTGGCCACAGGGGATGTACCAGAGGACTGGAGAACAGCTAACGTAGTACCATTATTCAAGAAGGGTAGCAGGGATAAACCAGGGAATTACAGGCCAGTGAGTCTAAC
Source organism: Somniosus microcephalus (assembly GCF_052327205.1). Lineage (NCBI taxonomy): Eukaryota > Metazoa > Chordata > Chondrichthyes > Squaliformes > Somniosidae > Somniosus > Somniosus microcephalus. Next base: position 247,512,630 of record NC_140987.1, read on the forward strand.
ATCTGTGGTGGGGAAATTATTGGAAAAAATTCTGAGGGACAAAATTAATCTCCACTTGGAGAGGCAAGGATTAATCGGGGATAGTCAGCATGGCTTTGTCAAGGGTAAATCATGTCTAACAAATCTGATCGAATTTTTCGAGGGGGTGACTAGTGGGGTGGATGAGGGAAATGCTGTGGATGTGGTGTACATGGACTTCAGTAAAGCTTTTGACAAAGTCCCGCATAGGAGACTGGTCAAGAAGGTAAGAGCCCATGGGATCCAGGGTGCCTTGGCGCGTTGGATCCTAAACTGGCTGAGTGGCAGGAGGCAGAGGGTGATGGTCGAAGGTTGCTTTTGTGACTGGAAGCCTGTGTCCAGTGGGGTACCTCAGGGATCGGTGCTGGGTCCCTTATTGTTTGTGATCTACATAAATGATTTGGATGAAAATGTAAAAGGTATGATCAGTAAGTTCGCAGATGACACGAAAATTGGTGGGGTGGTAAATTGCGAGGAGGAAAGCCTCAGGCTACAGGACGATATAAACGGGTTGGTCAGATGGGCGGAAAAGTGGCAAATGGAATTTAACCCTGAAAAGTGCGAGGTGATGCATTTTGGACGGACAAATAAGGCAAGGGAATACACAATGAGTGGTAGGACCCTAGGAAGTACAGAGGGTCAGAGGGACCTTGGTGTACATGTACATAGATCCCTGAAGGCAGCGGAGCAGGTAGATAAGGTGGTTAAAAAGGCATATGGGATACTTGCCTTCATTAGCCGAGGCATAGAATATAAGAGCAGGGAGGTTATGATGGAGCTGTACAAAACGCTGGTGAGGCCACAGCTGGAGTACTGTGTGCAGTTCTGGTCGCCTCACTATAGGAAGGATGTGATTGCTTTGGAGAGGGTGCAGAGAAGATTCACCAGGATGTTACCTGGGATGGAGCGCCTCAGCTATGAAGAGAGGCTGGACAGGCTGGGGTTGTTTTCCTTGGAGCAGAGAAGGCTGAGGGGGGACCTGATTGAGGTGTACAAAATAATGAGGGGCATAGATAGGGTAGATAAAGAGGAACTTTTCCCCTTAGTGGGGGGGTCAATAACAAGGGGGCATAGATTCAGGGTAAGGGGCAGGAGATTTAGAGGGGATTTGAGGAGGAACTTTTTCACCCAGAGGGTGGTTGGAATGTGGAACTCAATGCCTGAAAGGGTGGTAGAGGCAGGAACCCTCACAACATTCAAGAAGCATTTGGATGAGCACTTGAAATGCCATTACATACAAGGCTATGGACCAAATGCTGGAAAATGGGATTAGACTGGACAGGGATGGATGGGCGGTGCAGACACGATGGGCTGAAGGGCCTCTTTCTGTGCTGAAAAACTCTATGACTCTATCATATCTGACTGCAGGTTTAACTCATTTCCATAATGCTACTTCTCAGGAAGTGCGAGTTTTTTTATACAAATTAATGCACCCGATCTGACCATACTGTAATGAATGAAACAGCCAAGTTATTACAGCTTTCTCTTTGGAGTTTTCCATTTCTCAGCAGCTTTTCAAATATGCAGCACTAATCCTATGGCTTTAATGCAGGAAAGATTTACATGCTGTCACATAGAGCTCAAGTCTGAGAATGTTGAACCTTTAACCTAGGCCTTTGTGTGTTCCTGCTGCTGTCAAACTCAACAGTAATTAAAATGTTAAGTCAATCTTAAAATTTTGTAGGTCCTGGACATTCAATCCACTGAAATTTTTGAACAGAATTACCAATGATTCCCATTGTCAAAGCGCCTGCACTTTCAATCTACGATGAAAACATATTCTTCCAACGTCGTATGTCTTATTCCTAATGTGAAGGAAAGCTAAACCCAGCATTAAACTATTTGGGTAGACTAAAATTCTAACAGGCTTGCAAAAGTCCCTTGTAGTTACCAAGACAACACTGAGCAAACTTGATTGAGGGTTCTGTATAAACGACTTGCCTGAATTTAGTCACTTCAACATCCTTTAGTGTCAGTTCTGTCTGCTGATCCACAAGGTGAGACGACAGCTCATTACATTTGTTGTGCATGTTTTCCACTTGATTCTTGGTTTCTTTCAGGTCATCCTCCAATACCTATTACCATAATAATCGGAATAACAAAAATAGAATCAATAAAAACAAGTATCTACAACAAAGAATATATCACCATTTATGACAGGTTGGAGTCTTTTTGTTAGAGAAGCTCCACTTGCTAAGAAATAAGTTAAGCACAGGTTAACATGCAGCTCATCATCAAAACGCCTTTTCGCAAATGGAAAGAGACCAACTAGCTCGAGGCCTGCTGTTCCACACGTGTGGAGTGAATAGCAACAATTTATTTGGAATGGATTATTTCTGAAACTGGTATTTGTTTTGGCATTGGATACTACACAATGTATGTGACAAGCACAATAACAGCAGCCTTCTAAACTATGCTCCTTTACTCAATATTTTATACCGATTACATTTAATCAAATGTGTTGTAACACATTGCAGTCCCAACCTGCAACACCACCACAGTGGGAAACACAGGCTCAATCTTCCAGTCCCAACTGCCCTCTTGTGAGAAGGTGTTGAGCAGAGACCAGACATCATCTCAGAGGAGGGGGGCGGGGGGGGGGGGGAAATCAGTCATCCACACATTACTGTCATGCACCTCCTGGCAAACAACTCAGAGCAGCACTGCCGGAGTTTCTAGCTGTCGTTTATTTTTCAGACAACTATCATTGTGTGCTCTCTACTTCTTCATAACTACAGCCAAGGGCAGATAATGCGAACAACCACCATTTTTTAGTTGCATTATAATTTTTCGTGTTATCGGCTATTATTTCACTATCCTGCAGGCTGTAGATACAATATTAAAATTAATTGCTTATTCAATATCAGTAAAACAATTCCTATTACATGCAAATATTGTGATGTGCAAGCTTTTCTCTGCCCTAATCTGCTGACGATTACTGAATTCTGCTGTACATTAATCAGGGATCACTTTCAACAGACCTGTGAGATCATTTGTAAAATGAATATTCTGCTCAAATCTAACTAGATGTCCAAAAAGTGATAACTTGCAAAAAGGCTTTTGACTAAAGCTCCATACAAAAGGCTATTAGTTGTACTCAAAACTTGGGGAGGATTCAGGATAAAACCTAGGAATGGATAAGAAACAGGTTGAAGGTTAGGAGACAGCATGCATTTATAAGAATTATGTCAGAGTGGGTTGGGATGCCTCAGGGCTTGGTGCTGGGATCACTACAGTTTCCAGTTTACATCAATGACCATGGTACAGAAACTCAATACAAGGTGGTCAAAATTGCAGATGAAACCAAATTAGCTGGGAAGATTGAATTGGAAGAGGCAGCTCAAAAATTACAGAATGAGTTGGGTAAGATCTGTAAGTGAACAGAACAATGGGAGATGAAATTTAATGCAGACAAGTGTAAAGCACTACACATAGGGAAAAAATAATAGATGACATGCACACTCCATGAATGGTGCTGAAATAACTACAGGTAAAGTTAAGAGACCTTAGTAGGCTCAACGCTAAACATATCCAACCAAAGCAGAGCTTGATTAAGGTATGCAATACTTATTGCCAGTCATTGAATTTTCCAGGCTTAGACAATTCGGAGCAGCATCCAGATCCACACCACTGCCGCTCAATATTGCTCATTACACATCAGGTCAGTGCAAAACCCAAAACAGTGGGTCTTCATTGAGGAAAGTGAAATAAAACGTGAAATGTTTTCTAACCAGGGTATTTTTAACTTTTTTTTTTAAACCTTGCTTAGATAGGGGGGCACTTTATATTCCCCTCCTATGCTTTCTATCACTAGTAATCATTTCACCTCACACTGTATTTATGCAAAAGCATCCAAAACTGAATCAAGTTCTAACTGCTATGAAAATGTTTCTGTAAGTTATTTTTTAACATAAGAAGTAGGAGCAGGAGTAGGCCATACGGCCCCTCGGGCCTGCTCCGCCATTCAATAGGATCATGGCTGATCCGAACCTAGACTCACGTCCACTTCCCTGCCCGCTCCCCGTAACCCCTAATTCCCTTATCAGCTAGGAAACTGTCTATCTCCGTTTTAAATTTAGTTAATGTCGCAGCATCCACAGCTCTCTGAGGTAGCAAATTCCATAGATTTACTACCCTCTGAGTGAAGAAGTTTCTCCTCATCTCAGTTTTGAAAGGGCAGCCCCTTATTCTAAGATTATGCCCCCTAGTTCTAGTCTCACCCATCAGTGGAAACATCCTCCCCGCATCCACCCGATCAAGCCCCCTCACAATCTTATGTTTCGATAAGATCGCCTCTCATTCTTCTGAATTCCAATGAGTAGAGGCCCAACTTACTCCACCTTTCCTCATAAGTCAACCCCCTCATCTCCGGAATCAACCGAGTGAACCTTCTCTGAACTGCCTCGAGAGCAAGTATATCTTTTAAATATGGAAACCAAAACTGTACGCAGTATTCCAGGTGTGGCCTCACCAGTACCCTGTATAACTGAAGCAAGACTTCCCTGCTTTTATACTCCATCCCCCTTGCAATAAAAGCAATATTTCTTAATTGATTTTTAAATTATATATAAATATTATATAAATATTTCTTATTTGATTTTTAATCTTCTCCCTCCCGTCTTTCGCTGATCATCACCATGGAAACCATTAGCCACCACATGGTTTGTTTAGCTTAAAGGGCAGGACTAATTCAACTGTAGGGTAATGCTCAATAGCTCCACGACTGGCTAATAGAAAGTGTGATAGTGCAGAACGAACCAACAAGGTTAGCTCAGATCCCTCACCACCAACACCAGAGGATAGACTTGATTCATCTCACTAATATGAAATTATCTTTCAATCGGTTATTGGTTCCAGACAGAAGATTCTCATTCCAATCTGTTTTTAACTTTCTTTCCAGTACATCTTGCAAAGTTTGCAGGTCCTCCAACAGCACACCTCGGGCTGGATTTTACCAGCCGAGGAGGCGGGTTTGGAGGTGGGACTGCTGGGAAAGTCAAAAAGAATGGGAGCGGGTCCCGAACCCACTTTCAACCAATCTTCCCGGGAGTCGGGTCCCTGATTTGCGCATGGACCCGACTCCTAGCGGCAGGAAGAGGATTATAGCCACTTAACTGCTTGTTAACAGGTAGTTAAGAGGCTTTTTCCAATTTTTAGACTCCTGTTGCGGGCTTCCCGACGTCAGGGAACCCCGCCAGGGTAAGTGAGGCGTGCTGTGGGTCTGTTGTTACGTTGGTGTATAGATGACAGCTGCAGAAGTGGTGTGAAGGATACAATGGGACACTGGTGAGTATCAGAGGTAAGGAAATGTTGGGAAATTCATTTTTTGTGTGTTTAGATTTTTCTGTAGGTGACAAGCTTTGAAGTGTTTGTGTGGCCTCACCTCAATGGGAGAAGTGACAGATCGCTTCTGTACCCTCACCTGCAGCTGCCATCTGTTTCATCCGAAGGTGAGAGTCACTGGAGAGCCTGGGTGAATGGGTTCACCTGTGTAGAGTGATTGTCAGTGTTTGACAGCACCTCAATGCTGTCAAACGGTCAAATCATGTCAAAAATTTATGGTTCATGTGCCTTTAAGAAAACCGGCAGATGAAGCGTCAGCAACTGACATCATCTGACACCGGCTTTCCCTTAATTGGCCAGCAAGCCCGCAGGGCGGGCTTGACAAGGCCAATCAGGGAAAAATAGCGCCTGTGAGTCGGACGTCACTGGGGACGGGATTAGAACCCGGAAGGTAGCAGTCCTGCCCCCAACGTGTCTCGGTGAGTAAAATCCAGCCCCTCAGGATCTGTAGAAGTGTGCACCAAGGGACCCAACTTCTGTCCAAACCGACTCCTACACAAGAGGTTAACATGAAGGTAGTCCTCAAAGCTTTAGCTGATAAGGAAGTCCTTCTGATTCAATACTCAAATGATGTTCAGAAAATCCAGGAATAACAGCATATATATTTTTCTTTTCCAAAATTAACTGGAACATATGCTCTGGGTTAAGTGTCTGGAAATCCATATAAATCTCACACCGAACACCTGGGTGAAAAACTTGATTGATTGCAAAGACAAAACCTCCATTTAGTTCGGAATTTATTAATTCAGTCTGCTATAAGTGTTATCTAATTGGGTGATTTTGGTCACCTTGAATACAGCAGCTATATTTATCACCAAAAGCCAAAGCAAACTGCTCGACTTCTTGAAAGCAAGGCAGTGGGTGTCTGAGAGTTCTGTGCTTCCTCCTCAAAAGGTGGAGGGTCAGGGCCCATCAATCACTAGTGCCTGTCAATAACCAGTTAGCAATTTTCCACCAGATCAACTCTGCAGTGGTATCATTAACAATTTTTTTCCACAAGTTACTTAATCTTTTGCAACAAAAAACAGCTTTTACACTGACTTTCAGGGACTCATCCCCTTTAAACTGCTCGACTTTTACTAGTGCCTCCAAAGATCTACAGCATATTCTTCAGTAGCAGAGATGCTCTTCCACCCAAGAGGATGGCTCTTAATCATTAACTAATTCTCGTTGAATCCTTACAGGCTTATATACTGGTTTTCCCAGCAATGGAAAATGGAGACACATCTGATGGCATTACTTGTTAAATCTGTGAGTTATCTAGTTAATTAAGACACAGACTAATTAATAACAATCAAAAACAGGTCTTTACTGGTTGGAGGTAGGGACTATTCTGAATACAAGATTACTGCACAGTGCTTATATACCGGTGTGTTCACCCCCGGTATTACGTCTACAGCAGCCTGAGAAAGTAGTACATCTCTTAAGGTGGAACAGGCTTAAGCTCTCTTAAGGTGGAACAGGTTACATACACAACACTCCTCCCTTCTTAGCTTTATAGTCATCCCCCCCATTTAACATAACGTAATAACATATATACATATATAACTTCATGTTTAACGTAACATATCACAGATTCAGTCTCTGCGGAAAACAGTTCACAGATTCAGTCTCTGTGGAAAACAGTTCACATTGCTGGAGTGACTCATTCAATAGTCCTTCCATGGATTTAACAGTTTGAACTTCCGAACTGAATTGGCTCCGTTCGGAGGGACCACGTGTATGATCTGGTAGAGGTAATAATGGTTCAGATGGGTCATCTTCTGTTTCGACTTTTCCTTTTCTGCTTCTTGGAGACTCTCTGGGCTCCACTGTCAGCTGCCAGCTGCATGCGCAGTTCCTCCTTCTTTTCCTCCTTTTTCCGTAGTAGAGCCACCTTCTCCCGATGTTCCGTAGACTTTCGGTGCTCCTCCATGATTTCTGTATGGTGGGAGTCGAAGTTACAAGTTGGGCAGGACAGGACATAGTAATATTCGGTGTCGTCCTGATCTAGGCCAGCGAGAGGGTCTTCTATTTCCTCCATACCCAGCTGGGCGTTAGCCAGCTTTTGTTCCAAGTCCAGACATCTTTCCTGAAGAGACTTCTTCATGCGTACCTCTTCATCCAGCTTTTTCTGGGCTTTCAGCAAGTCGTTTACTAATGACCTCATTTGAGATTTTACTACTTCAACTTCTTTTGGAGATTGATTGATCGGACTATTCAATCCCTCTACCGGAGCAGCTGTTTCAGCGGTCTGTTGTTCTACGTTGACGTGAGTCAGCGTACTTTTGGCATCCAAGGGCTGCTCTGTTGCAGTCATCTCAGTCTGTGTTGCCACCTCAGCTCTTCCAATAACCTTTGAGAGCTCCGAACCCCTTTCGTTTGAATATTGAAGTTCGTGTTCAAGTTTTTCCCATTTCAGAGTCCTGTCCTTCAGCATATGCAGGAGTTGGATGACCGTTAACTCCTCTGACATCAGACGTTTTGTGTGCTCCTGCTCCATTTTCTCCATCAGCTGCTTCTGTTGCCTTTCCAGATGTTCCCACTCTATATCAAAGAACTCTTTCGTCGCATTCATCTCTTGCTCAAAACGGCGAATCATTTGTTCTAATTGCTGTTGCAGTTTGAAATGGAGTTGAGTTCGAGCCCGGTGTCCCTCAGAAATGTGCATGTCAGTAGACTGGACAGACTCAGAATTCTCTATCTCAGTGGAATTCTGTGCTGAAACTTTGTCTTTTGCACACGGGTTGGTCTTACCATCATCAGTTCCAGAGTCTGGGTTGATTATGTTCACCGAGTTCTCACTCGTTATTGTTTGTAGGAAATGCCAGTCCATATTCATTTTCCTAATCCACTCCCGTCCTAGTAGTGGAGGTCCTCCTTCAGATATCACATATAAGTCCATTATTTGACTGTCTTCGCCCTTGTGGACCACTGCAACCTCTATTTTCCCGATGGGGTACACTCTTTGCCCCGTGTATGTTTTCAATATAATCCCCGTATCCTGTAGGGGAATATGTTGGAATAACTTTCCGTAATCTTTCTTATTTATGACCGTCAATGCCGATCCAGTGTCCAATTCCAGTTTTACTTGGACTCCTTCTATCTGAAGAGTGACCCAAATTGTCTGGAGGTCTGCACCCTTACCAGCGTTGAGTACTCTTAAGCTAGCCAGTTCATTACAGCTTAAGCTAGCCAGTTCATTACTGCTAGCGTCTGAATCGGACTCCTGTTCGGTCACCTTGTGTACCTTTGCGTATTTTCCTTGCGGTGACTTCTTGTTGCTGGTCTTCTTCCCTGACCTGCATACTCTAGCTATATGTCCAAGCCTACCACAAGTTCTACATTCTTGGTTTTTAAACCAACACTGGTTCTGATCATGCGTTGTCTTTCCACAACGATAACATTTGCCAGAACTCACACCCAATTTGTGTGCACTGAGCTCCGGTGACCGTAGCTGCATTACTGCCGTGCCTCTCGCTGCGGCTTCGTGTGCTGCTGCCATAGTGACCGCCTTCTCAAGCGTCAGCTCATTCTCCTCGAGCAGTCGCTTTTGTGTATCCTGTTTAAATAAACCACACACAAATTTGTCTCGTAGTGCATCTGTCAGTCCCGTTCCAAACTGGCAATATTTCGCTAATTTACGCAATTCCAGCAAATATTCAGCATTGCTTTCATGCTGTAGCTGCCTTCTGTCGTAAAATTTAAATCGTTCCGCGAGCATCAGCGGCGTGGGGTTTAGATGATCTTTCAGGACAGTAACAATCTCATCGAACGTCTTATCCGCCGGTTCATCTGGTGATAACAGGTGTTTCAATTGCCCGTATGTCTTCGCACCCATTAAATTTAATAATGTTAGTGCTTTATCAGCCTCACGAATTTTATTGGCCTTACAATAATTTTTAACTCGTTCAACATATATGGCCCAATCTTCGATGTCACTATCAAAGTTGCTAATATTCCCGTGTTTAGGCATTGTAGTACTTTATCAGATTTGCAATTTCTCAGATGTTTTTTTTTTAACTGCTATCCAAGATGGCGGCTTCCCGCTCTTGCCGTTGTCCTCCGCCCACAAAATGGCGGTTTTCCCGCGCTTGGCGGTCTTCACCCGTCCCCCGACGCCGTCTCCCTTCAGCCCCCGAGTGCGGCCCTTATCTTCGCCGCGATCGCCCGAGTGCGGCCCTTATCAGCGGATGCGATCGCTGGATCGCGAAGTGGCTCCCGACCGAAGCGGCTCTCGGCCCTTATCTGGAGATGCGATCGCTCTCGCGGCTCTCGGCCCTTATCAGGAGATGCGATCGCTCTGTTGAAACGCCTCCCGCTCGAAGCCTCTCGCGCCCTATTCCTCCGGCTCCCCCAGCCCCGTTCGTGCGGCCAACGCGGTCGACTGCCTGTCGCGTCGCTGCCCGGCTCAGACAACGGCTTACCCACCACCAAGCTGGAGAAGAAGCTGACGGTCGCCGATGGAGGCTCCGAGGTCAGGATGTCTTCCAGTGGGGTGGAGAGGGTGGAAACCTCTCTGCAACGTCCTGGCTGTGGACGAAGCTGCCGTGGAGTGACTGCCGCAGGGTCCGAATCAGACTCGTCGCCAGTGTTAAATCTGTGAGTTATCTAGTTAATTAAGACACAGACTAATTAATAACAATCAAAAACAGGTCTTTACTGGTTGGAGGTAGGGACTATTCTGAATACAAGATTACTGCACAGTGCTTATATACCGGTGTGTTCACCCCCGGTATTACGTCTACAGCAGCCTGAGAAAGTAGTACATCTCTTAAGGTGGAACAGGCTTAAGCTCTCTTAAGGTGGAACAGGTTACATACACAACACTACTAACATCAGAAATGCACTGGATATCGAGTGTTTGGATTGAATGCTTCCACCATGCACTGTGCTTGAATGAATCCGTTGCACTACAGGGAATCCCCAGCTACAAGTTCCCGTTATGGCAGGGGACGTCCATATATCAAATGCACTTGCAGTGATGGAGGGGACGATCACTGACTGCAGCTAATATACTAAATTCATCCTTGGTTACCTGATTAAAAGGCTATCTGGCAAAACTAGCACTGTATCTTGCTGAACTAGCTGCCTGCAAGTCCATGAAGTGTAAGGTTTCAAGAGACGGTGTCCTTTGACTTCTTGCCCAAAACTTTGATGAGCCTAGATAACCCAAGAGAATGTGTGCAGTATCTTCCTACGCTAAAGAAGTCTTCTGTGACCAATGCACACAGAGCTGTGTATCATTCATCTTGTGCAAGCTCTCCACCTTTGATGATGATTTAGTTTTGCACACTAAGTTTCTCCTACATTCCTTTTACTCTAGTGGATTTTCCCCTTGTAGGGAATACCGGATTGGGAAATGGGCAGGATTGGACCTTCTAAACATTAACAATTCTATGAAATAAAATTACAGAAATAGTAAGCACATCAGACAAGTAAGAAGGGATGACACACTGAAAGATGGGAACTAAGACTCCCTTGCAAAGTCTGATCTCCATTGAACTGCATTGGAACAAGGGGAACAGAATGAGCATGTGTGCCATATCCTGGGCCAATAGCGCAAATTGTACAAGTGTTCAATTTTATAATCTATTTGTTTTTGCAATTCCCCCCCCGCCACGTGTCTAAGAGTTCAGTTGTAGTGACAGAAACATTGTTATAAATTAAATATAATGGGGTAGATTTTCAATATACTGCTAGCTATAAAACTGGCGCTGCAGATTAGCCATCCATTCTAGAAATCACCCAATGTTCACACAGGTGGTGTCTCCAGCGGGCAGCGTCTAAGGCCAGTTTTACACCCAGGCAGCAAGCTGAAAATCACTCTACCCCATAATCTCCAAGTTAAAAAGTGAACAGTAACAAAAACACTGGGAAAAGAAAATAGACCACGTGAAGACCAAAGAGGAAACATGATTAAGCGGGAAATAAGAATTCGCAAAAAAGAAAAAGCTATGGAATTGTATTTCTCAATTTTTAGCAAAATGGTGGTAAAAGTATAATTTATAATTATTATAAAATAATTAGTACTTTCCTACCACCAAATTTAAACAATGGCTGTCTTGTTACTCTATCAGAAAAAAGTCATGAAACAGAAAAAGATGATACAAGAATATATTCAGGGAAATAATAAAAGGGGGCAAAAGTAAAAATAAATAAAATTAGGACAATATACATGAGAAATTGAAAGATAAAAGTCCACATTATTTCTAACAGGAGTGAGACTTGGCATTTGCTCCTCAATTTATACAAAATATAATTTTTGCGGTTATTATTGGAAAATTAGGCTAAATTCAATATGCAGCTGAAAATAAATTGTGGGGACTAAGAAAACATATGAATGTACTTCCTTTTCAAAAATAACTAAATATTGTGATGCAAGCAATTGTTTACACTTGACAACTGGTAATTAATTTCATTATTTTAAATTAGAATCTCCCTCTTCTTTTGCGTTTCTCCCAAAGGACAGGCAGGCAAGCAAGCAATAGCCTCTGCCAATACTATAGCACAAGCATTAGGAAATGCACATGCTCTGCTGTTGGGCCAGCACTTGCTGTCCAATAACTCAGTAAAGATTGGCAATTAGTTCTGGTAAATCAAGCACCATCTTCCAAAGGTAAAATACTTGTTAAAATGTTTACATTCTTGCCCCACTACTATCGTCACATTTCAATCATGTATTAGCCATAAATATCAACTACAAAAGTTTGACCTAAAGGAAACAAAAAGGGAATGGAGCATTAAAAGTGTCTGAAATACAGAAATACAAATCAGGAAAATGTAACATTTTAGACAAATGAAAAATTCAACTTTTTTTTTTGCATGCCCCAGGATGTGAACATCCAATCCACCGTGATGTCAAAGGAACATAGGAACAGGAGTAGGCCATTTCGCCCCTCGATCCTGTTCCGCCATTCAATTAGACCATGGCTGATCTGTATCTTATCTCTATTTAACCGCCTTGGTTCCTTATCCCTTAATACCCTATTCTAACAAAAATCTATCAATCTAATTTTTGAAATTTTCAAATGACTCCCGACCTCAACAGCTTTTTAGGGAGAGAGTTGCAGATTTCCACTCCCCTTTGTGTGGGGAAGTGCTTCCTGGCATCAGCCCTGAATGGCCTGGCTCGAATTTTAAGGTTGTGCCCCTTTGTTCTGAACTCCCCCACCACAGGAAATAGTTTCTCTCTATCTACCTATCAATTCCTTTAATCCTCTTAACACCTCAAATAGATCACCCTTCAATCTTCTATACTCCAGGGAATACAAGCCGAGTCTATGCAATCCATCCTCATAATTTAACCCTTTTAGCCCCGGTATCATTCTGGTGAATCTGCACAGCACCCCCTCCAAGGCCAATATATCCTTCCTAAGGTGTGGTGCCCAGAACTGAACGCAGCACTCTAAATGGGGTCTAACCAGAGATTTATATATCTGCAGCATAACTTCCACCCCTTTGTATTCCACCCACCTTGGTCATCCTGCCTAGAATGCATTTCAGGAGGAAGAAATAATGCAGCACCAGACGACTCCTCCTCACAACATCGCAGTATATTATTTATTGTGCTTTGCAAAGCAACGAGTCTGAGAGTAAACTACAGAAAGTTGCCATCTTTTAAACATTAGCTCTTGTACTCCTTTAAGATTAAGTTTTGTGCATGTAAATTGTGGAGTTCAATCATATGGTAAGTCAAGAGGAAAAGTTACTGTGCTACAGATTTCAGAAGCTGGGAAAGATCTCCATTGCCTTAAAAGTAATAATATTGTACAAAGATGAAATGATAATGGGATCATGTTATATTAACAACGAGACATGTGTGATTTCTAATATAATATTTTCAGTTGGTTTTCCACTTTACAGTATTAATTTTTTAAAAGCTATGGGTTTTAAGTGAATGAATTTAAATGAACACGAGGCCCATGGGGTACATTCCACTATGTGACTTGTTATTAAAGAAAATTCCATGAAGTCAATGCAGATGAAAGCATCTTGTGAAATCCTACCCAAGAGCCCCTTCTCATACCTTTACTTTGGAGTCAATGTCAGACTTCTCTTCCTTCCACTGGGCTGCTTGCTTCTTCAGGTCATTTACCAGGTCAGAGCAGCGTGCGCTTAATCCCTGCTTTTCTTCCTCCAGATTTTTCAGAAGCAGGCTGGTTTTCTCCTCGCCCTTCAGAGCACGTTCCTTAGCGTCCTGTGCAAGTGCACCAAACAGTTCAAATAACAAATGTGAGAATTAACAAGTAAACATTTTTTTCTAGCTTTGTACACACAGCAGCCCTAGATAGTTGACATATGAAGTCACCTGTTGGCTCTTTTGGTCTCCTTTCATGCAGGTAGAATGATCATATTTTACTTGAATGACAGCTTTGATGAGAACACATTTACAAGAGCCCATTAATTGATCAAACTGCCTTTGATGCTGTCCCCAGCTATTCTTGAGACCCACAAAGACACAATCTTTCAGGCACTGGCCTTATCAATTAATAATGTAAGTCCCATCAGAATCTAATTAGGAGAAGCCACATCTTCACACTCCTATTTCTTTGCTCCGTTTCCATCATTAACTATTTATCTAGAAAGTTATAAGGGTAAGATTCTTAGCTTTTAAGATGCATTCTCAGAGTTTTGCACACAGCATAAAACCACAAGGCTTTAAAGTGCCTCAAGGCCTAAGGCACTTTCCCTTTAAGCATGTCATTTAAAATGTCACAAAGCAGCTACAACGTCAGCGACTGGGACAAAACAAAGATTTTGCCAAATCTGTGATAGGAACTGTTCTCAAACATTTTCGAATACAAATTAAACAAGAATAAATTCTACTGAAAACTCTGAGCAATGGCCAAAATCATTATACTGTGATGTGGACAACTCCTGTTAAAACAGACAGCAAACTGACGGTGAAAACATGGTTGCATAGTACACTGTTAATTGCAAGAGCTAAAAAAAACTCCCAAAACTTGAAACTGGTTGGTTTTGATGCACGAGCCACTGTACCTTATAATCGCGGCTCTTAGTCTTGAGTTTTTCTTTCAAATCGGATACTTCCTTCTGCACTAATATAATGTTGTCATCTACAGCAATTTTCCGCTGAATTAAGTTGTTTATTTCCTTCTGTTGGCATATAACCTGCTGTTTGAGAACATTAAAAAGAACATGGGAGCATTTTAAAATGAGATCAGGCTTCACTAATGACAGTCATAATATTACTCAAAAATTAATAATTAAAGAACAAGCTTTTTCAAATCAGATTTGCCCTTGGTAAGAGTTAGTGGGTCTGTGACACTATGTGCTGCTGACACCTTCAAATGTAAATTGATACAGCACAGAACTGAAGTTTGTGCGGCTTGCTTGAAAAAAGTGTTCAAAAATGAAACTCTTCCCTAAAACATAAGGGAATTATCTTTATTCTGCTATTGAAAAGCTATGTGTGACTGTTTTGATGAATTCTGGACACTGGAGGAACTAAAGTATATTAAATGTGTTGTTACATCATAAGTAAACACGTTCATCAACTATTTAAGTGCACCCGAGACATACAAAAGTACTAAATTATGTCACCACGTTTTACTAATGATCAGTTAATTGCATCTGATCTGTACGCTTCAATGTGTTCCTCTTAGTCTATAGAAGGAAATTTTAAAATATCTTACGGCCAGAAAGGACACTTATTTTGTTGTATTTGTTTTACCAATGAAACCTGAATTCAGATTTTAAAACACAATTTATTTGAAGTCCATATAAACACTTAGGACTTGGATACAGGATAAATCTACACATTTTGTGGTGTTTTTTGTCTGAAGGCTGCTCAATGTTAACCAATTGTTGAATAACATGCTCATAATATAGAGCATTTTATCATGTCTCTCAGAAATGACTCAAAGCACGTCACTTTCAATGAACTACTTTGCAGAGCAGTGCAGTAACTAATTATAGAGGCAAAATACTAAACAACAGATCTATTTTTTCCATGCTGAATAATACCACATTTAATGCATAAAAACTAGTTTTTTTAATACAAAAACATGCGGGATAAAAGGTGGCCTGATCGTCAAGGAGTTTATCCAGTGTTTTGCTAAGCCATACTGAAGATTCGATCCCTGGCTTCTCTCAGATATCTGACCCTATCCAGGAAGGAACATCGCCACTGTAATTAGCATTGGCAGCCCTGGGTCAAAGGGCACTAAAAACAGACAGTGTTCCAGGTCTTGGTCACAACCCAGCAACCGCTCTGCTGGAAGTGTGGATGGCAGGCGAGGACAAGATTGGGGTTGGCTGTACCCCATGGAGAAATATGGTTGCGACGCCTATGGTCAATGCTCACACGCAAATAATGGTCACTTGAACAGGAAAAACTATCACCAGTGGAACTCTGGACCCAAACAAAGAGTCAATACCTTCAGTAAGGCAGGGAGAAAACTGGCATAAAATATTTAAGAAACATATTTAAATATTTTTTCAATTTAATTTTAATGAGGAAAATTATAAATGTGAAGGATGTTTTTACGATCCCATGACTATGTGAAACCGTTTTTTTCTTCTCTATGACAGTATTTGACCTCATATTACAAATCCACTTAAAAAAAATGATAATTGCAACCACCAAAATACTATCCTAATAATTTGTCATAATGCTAGTTTAAAGGGCAGCAGCTTAATAAGAACCTTAAAACAATTTAATTCCAGAAGTAGCATTGCAACTCGTTAGTGTATTATTTGCGCACAAGGTCATCATAGCAAAAACTATGTACAATTGTTCTGGTTTTTCTCCTATCTTAAACAAATAAAAGGTTGCCCAACAGTTCTCACAAATCCTAAACTCGATATAATTTGGAGGTTCAGGACTCTAACTATAAATATTACATACAAATTGTGGCTGGAGAAAAATGACTGTACTTCCATCCTACTTTTGACAATCTTTCCTGATCTATCAACTGCAATACAAAGGTGAAGGTTGTCAACCTATTTGTTGTTGCAGCCTCAAAATTAACATTTTTTTTAAAAACTGCAAATCTCCCTCTTTTTATTGTATTTCCTCTGCTTTATTCTTGCTTCACCTTGAACCACACACTATCTCCAACCACAAGCTTATTCTGACAACCTGCTCCCAGGCCCCTGACACTGCTGCAGTGCAACCAGGCACCAGGGGCTGCCTAAAAGCAGTCTCAGGTGATTCTGCCTCTAATTTTCCATTCAAAGCTTCCCCAAGATTGTAAATCACCATTCTCAGCTGCACAACATAAGGGATCATGAACAGAAATCCATGTCCTGCCACTCCATGTGAAGCTCAGGCACAGCATCACTGCACCACCTCTAACATTTCTTTTAAATGTTTCAAGTTCTAATGAGTCACAAATCTAGAATCAAAACTAGTGTGACAAATTATCAAAATATAACGTGGAGCCAAGTTCATGCTAGTTATAAGGAGTAAGATTAGCTGGAAAGTAGCTACTGTCCATATAACACACACACATTGATTCCACATATGTAGCACAAAGGCTATTAAACAGCAAAGCAAAATGTTAACAGATTAGAAGAGTCAAATGTCACTATAGTTTGAAAGATATTGAAAATGTTAAATTACCTGGCAACATGATTTGGAGTGGCCTGGTTATCTACCAAATTAATTCCCCCCCCACTTTTTCCTTCACACAAAAGCTACACTCATCAGTTTATGCAACTGATGTGCTTAACATTTATTACAAACAAATTTATTAACCCTATTACAAAGATTCTTACGACCTGCGTGTGGTTGAAATTTTGAAATTTACAAGTTAACCAAAAGGTTCAATCTGATTGTGATCAATATGCCATTCAACTTACAGCAACCTAATATTATATATATATTTGGGGGTAATTCCAGTTTTTCTTTTACTCAAATGAAGAATGGAATAAATTATATCAAAATATATATCATTCAATTCAGAAGGGATTAAAGGTACAACATGCATTTTAAACAATGATTTTCATTTCACTTTGGTTTGTTGAGTAACTTGGAAAACACAATTGTATTTTTGAGATTTTGAAAACACCTGTAAAAGATTTAAAGGTAATGCTTAGGGACATAATTAATTGCCATGGGGGAGAATTACTTAAAAGGTTTTTGAAAATGCTGGTTTTATCCCTATTTGGATCAAATTTTATACGGTAATCTAGTGGGAGTTTAATACCGATCGACAATGTGAGTCGAAGATTTTGAAATGCAGATAATGAGGTAGACAAGTAATATTTTATAAACCCAATAGGGTTTTCTTGGTTGATAAGGATTAAAAAGTTAAGAGGTGCAGGAAAAAAGCTTAGTGTTTGGAATTTAGTGTGCACATCAACACAAAGCTAATTAAATAAAAATTCTTAGATGAAATAACAGGAGTCATGTCAGAATAAAAGTGGCATCCTGCAATCATACATCTGTAAATTGGTCTTTCTACAGAAATCAGATTGTGAACAAAAACTGAATTAGAAAAATAAGACAAGAGCAAACAATTTGACTTGAGCAGGTATTTAATCTAATTGCATTGCCACGGTCTAACTTTGCATAGATACATTCCACAGCACCTCATTTAGCACATCACATAAAACCTATCCAAATAACATTTTTAAAAAAGCATTGAAAAATGAACAAAGCTTGCAAAGTACTCTGTAAAATCAACAATATGACTACCATACTGCCCTAATGATCAAAAACAAGGACAGTGGGCTGGACATATGTTGCCACACACAGATCAAAAGGTACTCTTACATTGCTGCTGAAAACAAAAAACCTGGCAAGTGCCACAATTTCAAGCACTAACACACCATTTTAGTAAGTGGTAAGATGAGCTTTCAAGCCCATGAGCTCCCAATCTCAGACACACACACACGGGATTTTTCCACAGGGAAGAAGGAAACATGGAGAGGGAGTCAGCTTGTTCAACCTTATATGCCTCGTAATTAGACGCATATTTCCTAACTTAGCATGTACTGCATTGTTAGACTCATTTAGAGTTTCCGCTTTGGGTGCAATCGGCAATTCGGGCACAAAATCTGCTGGTATTCCAAAGCAAAGTTAGGGTTCAAGTTTCCGCTCAAACTAATTTGCATAATCACAAACTTAAAATCTTCCATGAACCAGAGCAATCAGGCAATGTTTTAGAACGTAATTGTTTATTTTTTTTTCCCTTGCATTAAAAAATATTCTTTGATATATTTAAGAGTGCAGTTTTATTAAAACAGCTGAAAATGGGTTCATCACAAAAAATAAGCATTTTTACTAAGTATCTAGTCCACCACCTGTGAGCAAACCGATTTTAAATAACTAAAAATGACTCTTAAAAAAAAAAGTATACAGAACCATTTACAAAAGCAAAATACTGCGGATGCTGGAAATCTGAAATAAAAACAGAAAATGCTGGAGATACTCAGCAGGTCAGGCAGCATCTGTGGAGAGAGAAACAGAGTTAATGTTTCAGGGCGATGACCCTTCGTCAGAACTTTTCATCGACCTGAAACGTTAACTCTGTTTCTCTCTCCACAGATGCTGCCTGACCTGCTGAGTATTTCCAGCATTTGGGAGGCTACACTAAAAGGTATGAAGATGGACATACAATGGCTAACATTCAAGGAAATAATGCATAATTTGCAATAAACATATATCCCTCTAGGGCATAAAAACCCAAAAGGAAAAGTGATCCAACCATGGCTAACAAAATAAATTAAAGCTCGTATTAAGTCAAAGGAGGAAGCTTAAAAATTGCCAGAAAAAGCAGTCAGCCTGAGGATTGGGATCTTTTTAGAAATCAGCAAAGACGGACCAAGAAATTGATGAAGAAAGGGAAAATGGAATATGAGCACAAACTAGCGAAAAATATAAAAACAGATTGTAAAAGCTTCTATAGGTATGTGAAAAGGAAAAGACTGGCAAAGGTAAATGTAGGTCCTTTGCAGTCAGTCAGAGACGGGAGGATTTATAATGGGGAATGAGGAAATGGCAGAGAAATTAAATAAATACTTTGTTTCTGTCCTCACGGAGGAAGACATAAAAAACCTCCCAGAAATACGAGAAAACCAAGGGTGTTGCGAGAATGAGGAACTTAAAGAAATTATTAGTAAAAAAAACAGTACTAGCAAAATTAATAGGACTAAAAGTCGATAAATCTCAAGGACCGGATGATCTACATCCTAGGGTTTTGAAAAAGGTGGCCATTGGGATAGTGGACACATTGGTTGTCATCTTCCAAAGTTCTATCGATTCTGGAACGGTTCCTGCAGGTTGGAAGATAGCAAATGTAACCCTGCTATTTAAGAAAGGAGGGAGAGAGAAAACGGGTAACTATAGACCTGTTAGCCTCACATCAGTAGTTGGGAAAATGCTGGAATCTATTATAAAGGATGCAATAACTGGGCACTTAGAAACTAATAGTATGATTGGGCAGAGTCAACATGGATTTATGAAAGGGAAGTTCTGTTTGACAAACAGTTCTTTGAGGATGTAACTAGTGGAGTAGACAAAGGGGAACCGGCAGATGTAGTATATTTGGATTTTCAGAAGGCCTTCGATAAGGTCCCACACAAAAGGTTGGTGAACAAAATTAGGGCACAAGGAATTGGGGGTAATATACTAGCATGGATTGAGAATTGGTTAATAGACAGAAAACAAAGAGTAGGGATAAACGGGTCTTTTTCAGGATGGCAGGCTGTGACTAGTGGGGTACCGCAAGGATCGGTGCTTGGGCCCCAGCTATAATGATTTGGATGAGGGGACTAAATGTAACATTTCCAAATTTGCTGATGAAACAAAGCTAAGTGGCAGTGTCAGTTGTGAAAAGGATGTGAAGAGGCTTCAAGGGGATCGCGACAGGCTCAGTGAGTGGGCGAGAACATGGCAGATGGATTATAATGTGGATAAATGTGAAGTTATCCACTTTGGTAGAAAAAACAGAAAGGCAGAGTATTTCCTAAATGGTGAAAGATTGGGGAATGCAAATGCTCAAAGGGACCTGGGTGTCCTTGTACATGAGTCACTGAAAGTGAATGTGCAGGTGCAGCAAGCCATTAGGAAGGCAAATGATATGCTGGCCTTCATTACAAGAGGATTTGAGTACAGGAGTAAAGAAGTCTTACTCCAATTATATAGGGCCTTGGTAAGACCACACCTGGAGTACTGTGTACAATTTTGGTCTCCTTACCTAAGGAAGGACATACTTGCCATAGAGGGAGTGTAACGAACATTCACGAGATTGATTCCTGGGATGGCGGGACTGTCGTATGAGGAGAGATTGAGTAAACTAGGCCTGTATTCTCTTGAATTCAGAAGAATGAGGGGATCTCATTGAAGCATACAAAATTATTATAGGGCTTGATAGGGTGGATGCTGGGAGAATGTTTCCCTTGGCTGGGGCGTCTAGAACCAGGGGCCACAGCCTCAAGATAAAGGGTAGGCCATTCAGGACTGAGATGAGAAGAAATTTCTTCACAGAGGGTGGTGAATCTTTGGAATTCTCTACCCCAGAGGGCTGTGGCAGCTCAGTCATTGGGTATATTCAAAACAGAAGTCCACAGATTTCTGAATAGTAAGGGCATCAAGGGATATGGCGATAGGGTCGGTGAATGGAGTTGAGGCAGAAGATCAGCCATGATCTCATTGAATGGCAGAGCAGGCTCAAAGGGCCGAATGGCCTACTCCTCTTTCTTATGTTCATTAACTTGATCTGGGGCATGGCCAGTTTTGTGGGCGGGTTCGGCTTCCAGCACAATTTTTTTTTAAACCAGCGTAAAAGATCGTGGAAACTCTATTTGCGCTGGATGTTCCTCAACGTTTTACACTGCTTTGGCCGAATTACGCAACCGAGTGGAAACTCTACCCCATTATTTAGACTTTAAACGTTTAATTTTTTATATATATATCCGAGAGAAGTTTCCTGAAGTCATACGTGTTCCAAAGAGGTTGACTCTGGGGAGGGCAGCCAAGAACAAGTCATGGCACTCTGGAAACAGCGGTTGCCCAAGGGACTGGAGGTGGGAGAGAGACAAAGAGTTAAGTTTGGGAGTGCTGTGGTGGTGGGAGATGCAATGGAGAGAGGAGCAGACAGTCACTTTAACCTTAAACGTGAATTCCAAAGAGTGTGGAGTCACCCTGGCACCTGGATAAGGGACCCAAAAGACTGGTATGAAATCTCTTGGAGAACAAAGGAGGTCAGCTCAAAATCATGGTTTACATCTGAACAACTGAGGTAGAAAAGAATTCTGGGTTTGCAAAAATAGCTCAGAGAGGCAGGGCATAAATTAAGAAACAGGATGTCAAAAAGGTAGTAATCTCAGGAGTACTACCAGTGCCATGCGCTGGCCAACATGGAAACAGCCAGATTAGGGAGTGCAACAGTGGCTAGAGACATAGTGCAGAAGGGAAGGGGAGATTTCTGGGACATTGGGATCAATTCTGGGGCAGGAGTGAGTTGTACCAATGGAAAGCCTACAACCAAGCAGAACTGGGAACCAACATCCTCACGCAGAAGTTAACTGGTGCTGTTAAGAGGGTTTAGACTAATATGGTGGGGGAAAGGAAAGCTAAAGAATAAGGTTGGCAGCTTGGAAGGGAAAGTAAGCATGGTGGTGTATAGGGCAGGAGGAGTTTAACAGGCTGAAAGGTTGTGCAGGACAAAAGTAGTAAAAAAAAAAATCAGGATGGGGTGGGGGCGTTGGTAGGAAAAAGAGAAACTGTCAAAACCAATGGAATCCAAATTAAAATACATGGATATTCATGCACAGAGTATAGGATACAAATTGGAGAACTAGAATCATTGCTTAGAACAGAAAATCATGGCATAATATCAGTGGCTGAAAGGTGGCTACAGTTCATTCAGGATCGGTAAATAAATATTCTTGGGCACAAAACTTTCAAGGGGGTTTAGAAAGGAAAAATGGAAGCAAAGTGTAGCAGTATCGATTAAAGTCAATGACCTAGAAATTTGGCCGTACAGCGCCTGTGTTTCGAGGTCCCTAAAAGTTGGCACAGATGCTATGTGGATGCAAGTTCATGAAGCAGTTCTGGCAATGCTCTGCTGTGGTAATACCAAGCCTTATGGTAGGTTCCATCTGGGAAACATGGAAATTAGCCATCACTGGCTACAATATTTTATTTATTGACATTATTGGGCTAAGATTTGAAATGCATTCAAAATGCTGCATGCAACAGTTCCGTGATATTTCACACCCTTTATTATTTTCATTGGTATGAAAACCCAACACACGGAATTTAAGAAAAAAATAAACTACCCCATTGAAAGTGAAAATAACTGTACTTGACATTCAGCTGATCAGGCCCAAATCATCCTGCAGGTATCAAGGCTGACAGCCTAAAGACTCAGGCTTTTCAGGAGTGAAATACCCAAGAAAATCAACTCTATATACCCCAAAACAAAAATGTTAGATACTCTTTAATGGAGTATCAGTAAGTTCCTTTGAAGTCCAGATGTGTAACCAGTGGTCATTCCAGTACTTAAGACAAGAAACAGATACTTCAATGTTCTAACCTGCTCAAGTTCTTGTATCTTGTCATCTTTAACTTGGAGAATCTCTAAAACTTTCCTGTCCTTGGCTTCAGCTTTCTGTTTTTCCCTTGCGGTAGGAGAAAAGTCAGTCATTAGTCAGAATGCAACGGTACTAATCACTTGAATATTAGATCTTCCATTGATTAATCCATTTTTTGGCTATTAAAACTGGACTGTACATTTTAAAATTAATAGAAAAATATACAGTAATAAATTAATTCTTCAGAGTAATAACGTTATTCTACACTGTTTTACAAATCTATATGAATAAACATCAGACTCTGCCAGATGTTATATTGTTACAATAAATCTTAGTAAATTGATCATTTGACACATATGGTCCCCAGTGATGTTCAGAATTTCAGCTCTATCACAACTAAGTGATGAATAACAGAGATAAAGTTCGGATTATAATCACTGGTTGGTGAGAGCACGTAGCGCTCCTTAATAAATTTACATTTCTGTTCAATATTGCGCCAAAAAAAAGTCACCTCAATTTTAATCATTTGCTGCTTCAAGTTTAATCAACTCAGTTATCAACAAAATTGAAAAAGAGGGCACTACTTTGAAGATGGAAAATGTAGCACCAAGCTTTTGTTAAATAATGAACTTGAAAACTGGGAAAAGAACTACCTTGTGCTCAAGAAAGCTCCCCAAGAGTTAACAACTATTAGAATCAAAGAATGATACAGCACAGTAGGAGGCCATTCGGCCCATCCTGCCTGTGCCAGCTCTTTGAAAGAGCTATCCAATTAGTCCCACTCCCCTGCTACTCCCTCATAGCCCTGCAAACTTTTCTCCTTCAAGAAAAATCCAATTCCCTTTTCAAAGTTATTATTGAATCTGCTTCCACAACTCCTTCAGGCAGTGTATTCCAGATCATAAAAACACGCTGCGTAAAATAAATTCTCCTCAGATTGAACCATATTTGGAAGAATGGTTATTTGTGATTTCACGTGCCAAGCCAGCTTTGGGCAGTTGTAAATGCCATGGGTTACAAAACAAGGACTAACAAACAGTAAAGCCAAGAATGGAGATATTCAAGGCTACAGAAATAAGCAGCGATATCACACACACTAAACTTGGTAGCATATGTAATGATGCACTCCTGCTGAGTAACGGTCTACAGAATTCTCAGTGATATTTTTATTCCCCTTTTATCAGTTGAAAAACTGCATCAAAATAGGACTGAACAACTGCTGTCACTTTTAATTGCCGAAGTGCAATTTGAGTTAATAATATTTACCATTAGAATGTTATCCTGATCATCTTATCCATCAACACATACTGAGGCACCAGAACTTCACAACTGTGCCTGCTTCATAAAAAAAAAGGGGGTGGGAGGGAGTAGGGCGAGAGACAGAGAAAAAACTGGAGGGCGAAAGAGAGACTGACCCCGGGAGGGTGGGGGGGGGGGGGCTGAAACGAGAGAGGACGGAGGGCCGAAATGAGAGAGTGGAGGGGGCCCAAACGAGGGAGATGGGGGGCAAATGAGGGAGAAAGGGGCAACAGAGAGAAAGGGGGCGAGAGAGAAAGGGGTGATAGAGAGGAAGGGAGGCAAGAGAGAGAGAGAGAAGTGGGGCAATAGAAAGAGAGAAAGAGGGCAATAGGGAAGGGGCCAAAAGATAGAGAAGGGGCGAATGAGAGAGAGAGAATTAGGGCGAAAGAGAGAAAAGGGGTGAGAGAGAGAATGAAAGGGGGCAAAAGAGCGAGAAAGGGGGCAAAAGAGAAAGGGTGAGAGAGATAGAGGCGAAAGAGAGAGAGAAGGGGGGGGGCGAAAGATACACAGACAAAATTGGATGGAAGAGAAACCGACATCTGAGGAAGGGGGTTGTGGCCAGAGCCGTGTTTTGAATTGGGGGGTAACTGACTTCCACTTACTGGAGGGTTGGGATTTGAATGCACAGTTTGCTATGAATGGTGTTTCTGCAGTTGCTGTATTTTTAGCACGGTCAGGCAGCTTTCACACCTTCCTTTTATGGTCATTGCAAGGGGAATACATACTTCTAGCTTTCAACAACAACTTGCATTTATATAGAGCCATTAACGTAGTAAAATGTCTTAAGTCCTTCAAAGGAGCGTTATCAGGCAAGAAATTGACACTGAGCCAAAGGAGGTATTAGGACAGGTGACGAAAAGCTTGGTATATTTCAAGGAGCTTCTTAAAAGGAGGGGTGGAGAGGCGGAGCGGTTTAGGGAGCGAATTTCAGGAATTATGAACTAGGCAGCTGAAGGCATGGCCGCTAATGGTGGTGTGAAGGAAATTGGGGATGTGCAAGAGCCCAGAGTTGGCCGAAAGCAGAGATCTCAGAGGGTTGTACGGCTGGAGCTGGGTACAGAGATAGGGAGAGGCTGCCGGACCAGGGGCCAATGTAGGTCAGCATGCTATGGGGTGAAGGGTGAACGGGACTTAGTGCGAGTTAGGATACAGGAAGCAGAGTTTTGAAAGAGCTTAAGTTTATGGAGGGTGTAAGATGGAAGTCTGGCAAGGAAAGCATTGGAGTAGTTGAGTCTAGAGGTAACAAAAGCATGGGTTTCAGCAGCAGATGTGCTGAGGCAGGGACAGAGATGGGCAATATTACGGAATTGGAAGTAGGCGGTCTTGGTGATGGACAGGATATGGGGTTGGCAGCTCAACTCAGGGTCAATTAGGACGCCGAGGTTGTGAGCAGTCTAGTTCAGCCTCAGTGGCCAGGGAAGGGGATGGAATTAGTGGCTAGGGAACAGAAACTGTGGCGGGAGCTGAAGACAATGGCTTAACTGGAGGAATTTTTCAGCTCATCCAGGACTGGATGTCTGATAAGCAGCATGGTGGATCAGATGCAGTGGAGGGGTCGAGAGACGTGGTGGTGAGGTAGAGCTGGGTGTCGTCAGTGTACATGTGGAACCGGACGTGTATTCAGATGTTGCCGCCGACAGGCAGCATGTAGATGAGAAATAGGAGGGGGCCAAGGCTAGATGCTTGGGGGACTCCAGATGTAACAATGGGGGAGCGGAAAGAAAAGCCATAGCAGGAGATTTTCTTGCTACGATTGGATAGGCAAGAGTGGAACCAGGCGAGGCAGTCCCACTCAGCTGGACAACGGAGGAGAGGCGCTGAAGAAAGATGGTGTGGTCAACAGTGGCAAAGGCTATAGACAGGTCGAGAAGGATGAGGAGGAATAGTGCATCACAGTCACATAGGATGTAATTTGCAACTTTGTCAAGTGCCGTTTCAGTGCTGTGGCGGGGCAGAAACCTGATTAGAAAGGTTCAAACATGAAGTTGCAGGAATAATGGCCACAGATTTGGGAGGTGACAACATGTTTAAGAGCTTGAGAGGAAAGGGAGTTTGGAGATGGGGGCAGTTGTTTGGAAGGACAGAGGGGTCAAGGGTGTTATTTTTGAGGATGGGGGAGATGATCTCAGATTTAAAGGGGTGGGGGACAGCACCAGAGGAGAGGGAACCTTTAACAGTATCAGCCAGCATGGAGGCCAAGAAGGGAGGTTGGGTGGTCAGCAGTTTCGCGGGAATAGGGTCGAGAGAGCAGGAGGTGGGTCTCATGGACATGATTAGCTCAGAGAGGGCATGAAGGGAGAGAGAGGAGAGAATCTGGAGAAAGATGCATTGCTTGGCAATTGGGCTCTAAAGCTTCGCACCATATTTTTGGAGATACGTGTTAGATAGAACTTTCATTCCGCTTGTTACTTCTGCATGTCTAAATAGCAGATGCATCAGGAGATGGGTCGTTCCTATTGCCATCTTTCTGCTAACCTTTTTCCAGATACAGCCTGCAGCAGGTGGTTTACATCTCATTCTGAGTAACTTGTAGTGTGTGTGGGGGGGGGGGGGGGTGAAAAGAGAGGAATATCGGAATCATCGGATCTGGAACTGATTCCATGCTTGTTTACGTTGTGGTGCCTCCCTCTCTCAAGGATTGCTTAAATGCTGGCAATGCAGCTCCGAGTAATGTTCTTTACCCTGTCAGCCCCATTTTCTTCACTGCTTCGCCTCTCCTGATTGTTGATCAACTTCAGCACAAAAGCCGTTGGGCATCTGTTTCTGTTTGTACTCAAATTTCTTGGTTTCCGATGCTTCCACTCAGTCTTTCGTGTTGGCTCATGTTTCCTTGCAAGTCCATGTTACTTTAGCAGACAATATTTGAGTAATCAAGTACCTCTCTTCTGTGTGGCTCCATTCTACAACGTACAAACATATGTGTATTTGTTTTGACAAGCTTCTTTTTGCTCTGAATTGCTAGCTATCAAATTTAGACCTCACAGGTAGCTTTAAGAGTATTGTCGGTTTGATTTGTCGGTTCCGAGGAGGTAGCAATCACACAATTTCTGTTGAAAGAGTACCTGGAGATTACTCATGGTGCAGTTTGAGGCTCTCACGTAACATTAGGTACTGCCCCATTGCTCCCAAATAGTCATGTAAGGTTATGTTTGCAGCAACCCTCCACAAGTGCAGTACCTTTGTAATCCTGAGACCACTCACTGTTTTTAATATAGAATCGATAGCGGCGGTAATGGCACGTAAGTCATTATCAGAGCCACTGGCATAGAGTTTGAATAAGTTAAATTCATTTTTTATTAAAATATGCTCTGGAATTTTTACTGCTGTTTTGGGGAATTGATTGACACAACTCTGCCCATTACTTTGCAAAACCTACAAATAAGTGGTATATATATTAATTTACCAATGTGCATTTAAAGTTTATGCCGTACCATTATAAAGCCAAGCATAGCAAGATGGCATGCATGATGCACCAATTGCAGGTAGATAGCTACAACTGACATTTCTGTGTGGGTTCTCCAGCAGAAAGAGCGAGGGAACTCCCCAGAAAAATGGTGGAAATGGCTAAAAACAGTTGTGTACGCCATTTATCCTGGATTTTCACTGACCTTCCATCTAAGCTATGGCAAGAGAACCCCACAGAAATGCAGGATCCAGCTATGTAGCAGTAATAGAGATTGACAATGGGGTTTATCTACACTTGGGCTTTGGTAGCATTGGCTAACGGTGCTAAGGTTTGACAGCACTGCAGTGAAACCGCTGGAGTATGGCAGCATGGGGGGGGGGGAGAACACCTTTGATCAGTAATCACTGTGGAGGAGGTACTTGGGGTTTCATAGAACTTTGGAAGGTGAACCAGAGGTTTGGCAACACTGGGGATGGAATAAAAGATTTGACTCACTGGTCAATTCCTGGTGTCTGTCAGAAGTGAGAGAGGTGATGGTAAACCCCTAACAGCACCGAGGGGGGGAGAACATGGGCTCGATTTTAATAACAGATGCGGGTTGAGGGCGGGCTCGCCGCTCAGCAGCTTTTGGACCCCCACCCGGCTGCCGCCTCCCAGCACTTCCGATTTTGGCTTCATTGGCCTCGTTACGGCCGATGTGCGGGTCCCTCCAGGCAATTG
Organism: Somniosus microcephalus; assembly: GCF_052327205.1. Classification (NCBI taxonomy): domain Eukaryota; kingdom Metazoa; phylum Chordata; class Chondrichthyes; order Squaliformes; family Somniosidae; genus Somniosus; species Somniosus microcephalus. The sequence goes on from NC_140987.1 coordinate 247,540,906, forward strand.
CTTGGAGGATGTCAGTTTCTCGCGCCTGATGAGGCATTGTTTGTTTGAAAATTTAAAGGAGCCATGTCCCCTTTGCAGACAAATGTCATTTGGATGGCTTGGCGCTTTATTATCTTGAAAGGGGGGCTGACAGTGTCTGTTCTGAGCAAAATTTAATGAATGATATTGCTGGTTATATTATTCCAGAAAGAGATTCATGATTTTGATATATGACTTTATTATCTGACTATGAAATGAAAAAGATGCGTTCCAATCATTTGCTTAGTAATATTAATGCTTTTTTCTCTTAAAGATACTGGGAGCTGCAGGAATGGCAGCCCCAAAAACTAAGGCTACACCCAGGTTCAATGAGGGCTCTCTCCATGCTCTTGTGGAGGGAGTTAGAGGACGTCGGGAGCTCCTCTTCCCTGGAAACGGAAGGAGGCGGCCTCCTCAGCAAACCAAGGCAGCTTGGCTGCAAATTGCTGAGGAGGTGAGCTCGAGGTCTGTGTGCAGATGCACATGGGTTCAGGGTCGAAAAAGGTTTAATGATCTGCTGAGATCACCTAAAGTGTGGCCTCTGTGTTCTGGGAAATGGAAGTTCAAGAGTGAGGGCTCAGGGAGAATGACATGTAGAATGATGGTGGTGACACTGAGCACAAATCACTGTTTATTGGACAGATGATGCCTGGGGTTTGAGACTGTCGGAATTATATTCATCTCCATGTCCCAGCCACCTGTGGTTGAACTGTTGGCTTACGCGAATCTGGAAAGGGCGAGTGCATCCCTTGCCCGACAGCCATCAATGTGGTCAGCTGCTGCTGGATTGACCACATCCAGCCTCGCAAGGCATCACTCCCCGTCCTCCTACTCATCCTCCTCCTCGTCCTCTTCATCTTCCTCCAAGGAGGCTGTATGCTGAGCCACTTGTTCATCCGGCAGCACTAAGCCGCGCTGCTCTTCCTCCGAATCTGACGACCAGGATGAGAGGATGTAAATAGTTCCCATCCCGTTATAGATTTCAGTTGAGGCAAGAAGCTTGCAAGCGCACACTCACAGTGGCCTGAAATTACTTCAATCAGTTCAAACAGCAGATGTGTGTCAGCTTGACCAGTCACAAGGTCAGTAGATTTGCAAAATCTTAACCCAAACCTCCAACAACAAAGTTGTTGCATTTGAATGCCCGCCAAGTTACAGGAGCGCTTTTAAAGTTCTGCACCAATGACCACAGATCATGTCCTCCACCAACTCGTCTCCTTGCAGCTGGACTGTTTCTGACAAGACAGGAAACAGGAGCCAGAGGCTCGAAAATGGGAAACCGTTATCAAAATAGGGTTATCAATGCAGTTAACAGGCTCTTAACTGCCTTAACTATCTGTCCACCGGTTGGAGTCGGGTCAGTTTGGGAGCAGCTGAACAGACAGTCATGAAAATCGCATGGGGGCGGGATGGGTGCCTGAAGCCATTTTTTTCTGATTTTCGCAGCTGTCCCGCCTCCAAAGGGATATTAAAATCGAGCCCCTATTGTCTGGCAGCATGGTTTTGAGACATTCTAAGCGGCATTTGCAAACACTAAATTTGTTGCTTTGTGATTGGTTCTTGGTCACAATGTGTGTTTGTATCTCTTTCTATCACAGCTGTTAAGATAATATAAAACATTCCAATTGTCATCTACAAAACAGGTGATAGTTGGTTGTTATTTGAAAAAATAAGATGAGAAAAGACATTGGCTCAAAATTTGCGATCGGAGGCTTCCCATGGGCAGATGCCTCCAACCTGTAAAAAAATCTACGCATTTACCTGGTGGCCCGGGTGGTATGGAGACTTGCAAGCACCCCTAGGATCACATGGGCTGGCCCAACCAATAAAAGAAGGGGAATCCCCATTCATACTTATGGGAATTCCATACGTTAAGAACTCCCACAAGTATGAATGGGGATCACTTAAAAAACACAAACATGAAATAATTTTTTTTTTCTTACATATTTAAAATGCCACTTAATTGAATATTTTAAACAAAAAAATTATATTTTTTGACTTTTTTTATATATATTTTAACAGGGCTAAAAATAAACTTACCTTATTGGACAGGGGTTTTAATGTATAAATGAGTGAAAATTTTTTATTTTTCTATCTTTTAAAACTCAAGAATTTCACGGGCAGAAGTTGGGGAAATAGCGCAACTCTCCACCCCCAAAGGCCCTTCTCCTGGGGATGCGGATGATCTGTCAATAAGATTCTTGACAGGTCGCAAGTTCTGGGTTTTAGCGCATGCGCATCGCATACCTAAACCCAGAACTTGCGCGGCCCCTACGGACGCATACACACCTCGTACGCACCCGTAGGGGTCGCAAAATACAGCCTATTGTGTCGATCTGCATCTCACAGGTGTTGACCGTTAGAATGTTTACGTTTTCGAACCACTGACAAAACCAAGGTGATAACTAGAGGCTGTCAGTTCAGTTTGCTTTAAAATTCAGCACTTTTGTTTTTGGAAAAAAGAATCCAATTTCGGAGGAACAATGTTCTGTCCATGTATGTGTGTCTCAGCTTAATATGCTTTCTGAAGTTTTATAGAACACCAAACAAAAGCTACAATAGGAGTATAATCAGTACAGTCGTAAGTTTAAATGTCTCGCGCACACCCAGACGTGCGTGCGCACACGTACACACACACCAGCCATCTGTTCAAAACTCGATTTTTTTTTTTCTGAACACAGCTTTTGACATTTGATCTTGAGCTTTCTGCAAATAATTGTGAAAAGTAATTGAGCACAAACTGTAGAAGCTGAAGACAATGATAGCAACAGTTCAGCTGACTAAATGCTACTGATGTATCCTGGATAAATGGGTGCACTGTACACGCTCAGACTGCACAATCTGCATTCAGCTAACTGAGTCACAACTCTGGTGAAATAGTTAAGTCCAAGGACATATTTTTGGCAGAAGCCTTCAAGTAAAACATAGTGGCAGGAGTAGGCCATTCGGCTCCTCGAGCCTGTTCCACCATTTAATGAGATCATGGCTGATCATCCAGATTCAGTACCCTGTCCCTGCTTTCTCCCCATATCCCTTGATCCCCTTAGCCTAGAAATATATCCAACTCCTTCTTGAATATATTTAATGAACTGGCCTCAACTGCCTTGTGTGGTAGGGAATTCCACAGGTTCACCACTCTCTGGGTGAAGAAATTCCTCCTCATCTCTGTCCTAAATGGCTTACCCCTTATCCTTAGACTGTGACCCCTGGTTCTGGACTCCCCTGCCATCGGGAACATCCTTCCTGCATCTAATCTGTCTAGTCCTGTTAGAATTTTATAAGTTTCAATCAGATCCCCTCTCATTCTTCTAAACTCTAGCGAATATAAGCCTAATTGACCCAATCTCTCCTCATACGTCATTCCTGCCATCCCAGGTATCAGTATGGTGAATCTTCGCTGCACTCTCTCCATGGCAAGAACATCCTTCCTCAGATAAGGCAACCAAAACTGCACACAATACTCAAGGTGCGGTCTCACCAAGGCCCTGTACAACTGCAGCAAGACATCCTTGCTCCTGTACTCAAATCCTCTCACTACGAAGGCCAACATACCATTTGCCTTCTTAACCGCCTGCTGCACTTGCATGCTTACCTTCAGCGACTGGTACACAAGGACACCCAGGTCTCGTTGCACTTCCCCTTTTCGCAATCTATTGCCATTCAGATAATAATCTGTAGATGTAGATTATCAGGCCCTGGGGATTTATCGGCCTTCAATCCCATCAATTTCCCTAACACCATTTCCCTACAAACACTGATTTCATTCAGTTCCTCCCTCTCATTAGACCCTATGTTCCCCGACATCTCTGGGAGGTTATTTGTGTCCTCCTTTGTGAAGACAGAACCAAAGTATGTATTTAATTGGTCTGCCATTTCTTTGTTCCCCATTATAAATCCCCTGATTCTGACTGCAAGGGACCTACGCTTGACTTCACCAATCTTTTTCTCTTCACATATCTATAAAAGCTTTTACAGTCAGTTTTTATGTTCCCTGCAAGCTTACTTTCATAATCTATGTACCCCCTCTTAATTAATCTCTTTGTCCTCCTTTGCTGAATCCTAAACTGCTCCCAATCCTCAGGTTTGCTGCTTTTTCTGGCCAAATTATATGTCCTCTCCTTTGATCTTATGCTATCCCTAATTTCCCCTGTTAGCCACAGTCACCTTTTTTTGTTTTATTTTTATGCCAAACAGGGATGAACAAATTCTGTAGTTCATCCATGTGATCTTTAAATGTTTGCCATTGCCTATCCACCGTCAACCCTTTGAGTAACATTCCCCAATCCATCCTAGCCAACTCGTGCCTCATACCATCGTAGTTTCCTTTATTTAAATTCAGGACCCTAGTCTCCGAGTCAACTACTTCACTCTCCATCTTAATGAAGAATTCTATCATATTATGATCGCTCCTCCCCAAGGGGCCTCACACAACAAGATTGCTAATTAATCCTTTCTTTAAGAGCATTAAAGAAGGCATTAAAAGCCACAAAAGACAAGTTGCTGTGAAATATGCAACTATCATTTTTTTAAAATTTTGTTCAAACCTATATATGGACATTAGAAATGTCAATTACTGATGAAAAAAGGGTAGGCAATTTTTTTTTCAGAACGTATTGAGTGTTTGGTGGGAAAATGATACCATGCCATCCAGTGGCATAACTGATAACAATTACGGGTAAGTATTGTCATTTAACATTGGAATTCCAATTAGTGCGCTGTGGGGTAGCATTATAGGGAATAGTTACAGTTAAGTGCTGATATTTTAACATTGACATTCCAATTTAAATTATTACATAGTATTCCACAATATAAAATTATGATAAGAAATTATGGTTTTTGGACAGGAAATACACACTATACCCAAGATTTTTAATATAAAAAAGGTAAAAAAATTATGGCCAGTCATTTACAACTATGAACAATCAAGGCCACCTATTTACTGTTATCACAGAAAATGAACAACCAAAAAAATCCCAATTACCATGTAATTAAATTACAATTTTTCTTAGTTATGGTAAATCAGTAGTCCTAATAACATTATATGTTACATTGGCATAACACCCCTATTGCTGTAAAACAGCTCATGCTCCAACTAGCAACCTGCATTTATATAGCGTCTTTAACGTAGTAAAGCATCCCAAGGTTCTTCACAGGAGCATTATCAAACAAAATTAGATGCCAAGCCACATAAGGCGATATTAGGACAGGTTGGTCAAAGAGGTAGGTTTCATGGAGTATCTTAAAAGGAGGAGAAAGAGGTAGAGGTGGAAAGTTTTAGGGACGGAATTCCAGGGCTTTGGGCCCAGGCAGCTGAAGGCATGGCCGTCAATGGTGGAGCAATTACGATCGGGGATAAGCAAGAGGCCAGAATTGGAGGAGCGCAGGCATCTGAAGGCTGTGGGGCTGTGGCAGGAAGAACTGTGAACACCACCACTACAGACCGGCTAATCAAATATAAAAACTCATCAGGAATGGATAACCTCGGTGGGGGGAGGGGAGGAGGGAACGCGTTGGGAAGAAAGATACGAATCTTTTAATCTTTCAACTTTGGAATCTGAATTCAAATCCAGCCAGAGCCAATGGGATGAAAACTCTTATATCTGTTGGCAGTAGGGGTCCTGTGTGAAATGAGTTTGGACACTTCTACCCATTTCCTAGTGGCTACAGACCCAAACTACAAAAGCTGCTGCTAGGCAAATTTACAGCAGCAGGAGCTGGAATAATGTTGCACGAGTGCAATAGAAAGTGATTCTCTAGGGCTGGCACTGAAACACATTACTGTGGCAGAGGAAAGAAATGCTTGTCCGGAGAGCTTTTGATGTTGGGTACCAGAAACAGCATAAAATACAGAGGACTATAAATACATTTACATTATATGGTTCGGGTCTCAAGTTTATTTCTGATTAACTTCAGTATCTATGAATATATGTTGACCTAAAGGTCATGTGCTTGAAGAATGCCCAAATCTGAATTTTTGAAATACTTTAAATTCACTAAAACTGTGGTGAATCCTCTGGTTAAAAGCCTTGACATATGGAATTTATTTCAATCCAAAATCTTTTGGTTTATCCGGAGGTTGTATGTCCGGAAACCTCGATCTAACGGCAGAAATCAGCAGACGTTTTATTAGGTTTTTTTTCTTCCCCTAGCATTTTTTTTGAACAGTCAGGCTGTGGAAAGCGTCTCTGTAGCTTAGCAACAGCTTCAGAGGCACTTCCAAGGTACGGGCCGAGTGTTTGCAAGCTGTTGCTAAGCAACAGTGTTTGTTGTCAGATACGGAGATGAAAACCTCCGTATCCTTCAACATTAGCGCTGGTCTATCCGGAAGTTTTGATCTAACGGCACCAGCTCGGTCCCGTCGGTGCCGGATATCGCGAAGTTTCCTGTACGTTAAATTGTTAATTATGAATCATGAGTAATTCAATTGTAATTCTTAGACCCACTACAGGAAACTTTGGTTTATCCGGAGGTTAACTGTCCGGAATGCTCGAGCTACTGGCAAAAATCAGGAGCCGTTCGTTAGGTTTTTTTTCTTTTCGTTGCTTTTTTTTTCCACCAGTCAGGCTCTGCAAGGTCTCGCTGAAGCTGTTGCTAAGCTACAGAGACGCTTGCAAGGTACGGCCGGCTGTTCAGAAGCTGTTGAGGGTTTGTTGCCAGATACGGAGCTCAAAATCTCTGTATGTTTCAACATTAGCGCTGGTTTGTCCGGCAGTTTTGATGGGACGGCAATAGCTCGGTCCCATCGGTGCCGGATAGCACAAAGTTTCCTGTATTTTGGGGGGATTTTACAGTCAATAAACCTTTGATTGCTGAAGCAATAATGTAATGGCCACTTAGCTATTTTGGCTGCTTTCTATTTTTTAAATATTTTATCAACCAATCTTTAAAAAAAAAGACTAAGTATAAAGAAGTCTCCCACATGACCCAGTCTGATGGTGTAGCAGGAGTCACCTTTCACCTGGACTCTGCCAATACTTAATTTCTCTCTCAGGAAATGCCCAAGAATGGGAATTTTGCAGGGTTATGGGGAAAGGGCAGGTGAGTGGGACTAATTGGATAGCTCTTTTCAAAGAGCCAGCACAGGCACGATGGACCAAATGGCCTCCTCCTACTCTGTATGATTCTATGACTCAACTAACTATTGTGTTTCACCCTATGAGGAAGTAAGTGGTCTCTGCTCAGTGACTCACCTGAAGTCAGTTAAAATCACAAATTCACTATGTGCAGGTCGTTGGTCAGACCGCATCTCGAGTACTGCACCTAATTTTGGTCCCCCCACATGATGGGTGATATAGTGGCCTTGGAAAAGGTCCAGAGGAGAGCTGCAAGAATGATTCCCAGCTTAAAGAACCTCTGCTACTCAGATAAGCTCAAGGACCTTGGTTTATTTATAGAGCAGCGTAGACTTAGAGGTGACCTGAAAGAGGTCTATAAAATAATGAAAGGGCTGGATAGCGTCTCTATTGATAGATTATTCCAGTTTAACAGATGGGGAGGACCAGGGGACGGGAGTTTAAACTATGTAAGAGTAGGAATAGACTGGATGTTGGGCTGTTCTTTTCCCCCCCAGAGTGTAGTGAGCCTCTGGAATGTGTTGCCAGGCTGGTGTGCTGGGTGCTGACTCTCTGCCTTCAAGAGGGAGCTGGACCAGTTCCTGACTGGGGCAGAGATCGGATCATATAGAAGGTAAGTGACTTTATAGAGAACTTTGGTCCGTGTGATCTCCTGGATTGGTTTTGATCACCTTAGGGGGATCGGAGAGAAATTTTATACACGGTATTTTTTCCCTTATTGACCCTGGTTTCTTGTCTGTTTTTTGCCTCTCCCAGGAGATTACAAGGTGGGGAGGTCAGGGGAGGGAAGAAGTGTTTAGCTGTGATGGTCCAGCCATGGTGGTGTGGGACAGGCTTCATGGACCAGCTGATCTTTTCCTGCCCGTCATTTTCATATGTTGGTAAACTATAAGCGTATGTCTATCAGCCACCACAGGATAATGAACCATCACAACAGTATAGAATGTTTAAAACAAATTATATACAACACAACAGCATTCCAAGTAAGGCTGCTGAATTATCAGTGGTGGAGATAGCCACACACTCAGGAAAAAGAGAAGCGAGAAAGAGACTGAAGCAAGGCAGCACTAATGAAAGGATCAAAAAGTGATAAATCATTCAGAGACAGCAAGGGAAAGTTGCTATATTATGCAACATATATTAACATACATGCTAACTTTCAGCATTTCCCATTTCCCATCAGCATTTCGGGGGTCCAGTTCCCTTGTTGGAATTTGCTGCCCAAGATCATTGCTCTCAGCAGCATGCCTACAGGAGTCCCGAATCCTACTGCTGCCCAAGATCATTGCTCTCAGCAGCATGCCTACAGGAGTCCCGAATCCTACTGCTGCCCAAGATCATTGCTCTCAGCAGCATGCCTACAGGAGTCCCGAACCCTACTGCTGCCCAAGATCATTGCTCTCAGCAGCATGCCTACAGGAGTCCCGAATCCTACTGCTGCCCAAGATCATTGCTCTCAGCAGCATGCCTACAGGAGTCCCGAATCCTACTGCTGCCCATCATAGGCAACATTCTCAAGACCAAGAGTGCCCACCTGCAGTTTTGAGCAGTTGGAATCAGGTAGGAATGGTGCGGAGGAGAGGGGGAAGAAGGGAACATATGCAGATGGCAGGAGAGTGAAAGGACAGTGGAAAAGTACAAAAGGAAAAACAAGAAATGAAGGAGAGAGGCAAGGTGGAGGGAACTGAAAGGAATAGAAGCTGGAAACAGCGGTCTATGGTGAAGGAGGAACAGTGCCAACATTAACTGAAAGGGAACGAGGAAAGAGTATCAGCTTGGGCAGGGGAGGAAAGTGCCTGCTCGAATGGTGGGGTGAAAGAAATATACCATGTACAGTTGGATTGGGGGGCCTCATCCCTGGAACTATTCCAGTAAACTTTTCTGCACCCTCTCTAAGGCCTTCACATCCTTCCTAAAGTGCGGCACCCAGAATTGGACACAATACTCCAGTTGAGACCGAACCAGTGTTTTGTAAAGGTTCATCATAACTTCCTTGCTTTTGTACTCTATGCCTGTATTTATAAAGCCCAGGATCCCATATGCTTTTTTAACTGCTTTCTCAACCTGCCCTGCCACCTTCAACAATTTGTGCACATCTACCCACAGGTCTCTCTGTTCCTGAACCCCCTTTAGAATGGTACCCTTTAGTTTATATCGCCTCTCCTCGTTCCTCCCACCAAAATGTATAACAAATTTCATCTGCCACGTGTCTTCCCATTTCACCAGCCTGTCTATGTCCTCTTGAAGTCTATCACTATCCTCCGCACTGTTCACTATACTTCTAAGTTTTGTGTCATCTGCAAATTTTGAAACAGTGCCCTGTACACCCAAGTCCAAGTCATTAATATATATCAAGAAAAGCCGTGGCCCTAGTACCGACCCCTGAGGAACACCACTGTATACCTTCCCCCAGTCGGAAAAACAACCGTTCACCATTACTGTTTCCTGTCACTCAGCTAATTTTGTATCCATGCTGCAACTGTCCTTTTTATTCCATGGGCTTCAACGTTGCTGGCAAGCCTATTATGTGGCACTTTATCAAACGCCTTCTGGAAGTTCATGTACACCACATCAACCGCATTGCCCTCATTAACCCTCTCTGTTACTTCATCAAAAAACTCAATCAAGTTAGTTGAACACAATTTGCCTTTAACAAATCTGTGTTGACTTTCCTTAATTAATCTACACTTGTCCAAGTGACTGTTAATTTTGTCCTGGATTATCATTCCTAAAAGCTTCCCCACCAACGAGGTTAAACTGACTGGCCTGTAATTGTTGGGTTTATCCTTACACCCTTTTTCGAACAAGGGAGTAACATTTGCAATTCTCCAGTCTTCTGGCACCACCCCCGTATCTAAGGAGGATTGGAAGATTATGGTCAGTACCTCCGGAATTTTCACCTTTACTTCCCTCAGCATCCTCGGATGCATCTCATCCGGCCCTGGTGACTTATCTACTTTAAGTACAGCCAGCCTTTCTAGTACCTCCTCTATCAATTTTTAGCCCATCCAGTAGCTCAACCACCTCCTCTTTCACTGACTTTGGCAGCATCTTCTTCCTTGGTAAAGACAGATGCAAAGTACTCATTTACTACCTCAGCCATGCCCTTTGCCTCCATGTGTAGGTCTCCTTTTTGGTCATTAATCGGCCCCATCCCTCCTCTTACTACCCATTTACTATTTATATGCCATAGAAGACTTTTGGATTCCCTTTCATATTAGCTGCCAATCTATTCTCATACTCGCTCTTTGCCCCTCATTTCCTTTTTCACTTCCGCTCTGAACTTTCTATATTCAGCCTGGTTCTCACTTATATTCTCATCCTGACATCTGTCATACGCCCCATTTTTCTGTTTCATCTTAATCTCTAGCTCTTTCATCATCCAGGGAGCTCTGGTTTTAGTTGCCCTACTTTTCCCCTGCATGGGAATGTACCTCGACTGTACCTGAACTTCTTTAAAACTTTTATCTCCTCTTTAAAGGCAGCCTATTGTTCAATTACAATTTTGCCTGCCAATCTTTGATTCCAATTTAACCAGGCTAGATCCGTTCTCAACCCACGAAAATTGGCCTTCCTTAAGTATTTTTACTCTAGATTGATCCTTTTCCATAGCTAATCTAAACCTTATAATACTATAATCACTGTTCCCTAAATGTTCCCTGACTGACACTTGCTCCACTTGTCCCACCTCATTCCCCAGAACCCGATCCAGCAGTGCCTCCTTCCTAGTTAGGCCAGAAACGAACTGATCAAGAAAGCTCTCCTGAATACACTTCAGAAATTCTTCGCCCTCACTGCCCTTTACACTGTTACTATCCCAGTCTATATTAGGATAGTTGAAGTCTCCCATTATCACTACTCTATAGTTCTCACACCTCTATGGAATTTCCCTGCAAATTTGCTCCTCTATATCCTTCCCACTATTTGGTGGCTTATAGAATACACCTAGCAATGTAATGGCAGCTCTATTGTTCTTAACTCTAACCAAATAGATTCTGTCCTTGACCCCTCCAGGACATCCTCTCTCTCCAGCACTGCAATATTTTCCTTAATCAATACTGCCACTCCACCTCCTTTCTTTCCTTCCCAATCTTTCCTGAACACCCTATATCCAGGAATATTTAATACCCAATCCTGCCCTTTTTTGAGCCAGGTCTCCATTATCGCCATGACATCATATTCCCATGTGGTTATTTGTGCCTGCAGCTCACCAACCTTATTTACCACGCTTCCTGCGTTTACACACATGCACTGTAAACCTCTCAGGCCTTCCAAATATCATTTTTTTAAAGATAAGAGTAGCAAATTATCAAGTATAAAAATGCTTAAAATTAAATAGAACAGATCATTTTCAAATATGAAAGTTCAGAGACTTACAGAGAAGCATGCCTGTGGAGTTAACCACCCACCCCAGAGAAATGCAGTACCAATTTACATATTTTATGACGAGTCATTTCTTGAATTGTGTACTTTACTGGGACTCGGTCAGGTTTTTTGAAACTGTTGGCAGTTCAGTAGGTTGGCATGTACAAGCATTAAAAAAGGTTTTAGATGCAAAGAACGCATGCAGACACACATGCTCACATATATATGTAATACATGGTCAGAATAAGTTGTTGCATTAAGTGAGTTGGAATGATGCAGTGAAACTAGGAAGCAGGACAAAGAAAATCAAAAAATAACATCACTCAATGGGAGCAAAACAAAAAGACTACAAAGGAACAGCTCATTTCATGTCCTGTCTTGTGCGGTGTTTCCCCAACCAAACTTCTCCTATATGCATGACATGCTGTTATCTTTGACAGATAGATCCCTCATGTTACATGCACACCTGCCTACCTAAAATGAACTGACTGAAATGGTCAAAATCAAATCGTTTTTGATGTGTAAAAGATTAATTCATGAATTTGTATACCATTCTTAGATCTGCCAATGCTCTCGTACTAAAACTTTGTCATGGATACTTGAACTCACTCCTTCTGAACTCTAACTTTCCTGGTGATATTAAACCATGCGTGTATACATATACTGGGACATCAACCTTATCAGCTAAGTAACTCATTAAATTTAAAATTCAGACAACTTGATAACATTTTCTAACTGTTCTTACAAAAATGACTTAAATATTTAATGTAAAATGAATAGTTAATTGATATTTTAATATCAGAATTATTTACTACGTTATGAGCATGTGCTGTAGTCTCTCCAAAATAGCCCATTTTTCCCCAACAGAACTGTTGAAGTGGTTATCAGCAGGAAATGTAATGTATCACCTGCTGGGAATGAGCATTTGCATTATACCACAAGCAAAGATAGACTTACTGCCATGTTTTTTAGATGTACTAATTTACTGTAAAGCGTTGTGGTCTCCACAGCATCAAAAGTTCCACAACACACATTCCACTGGACACCTGGCATTTCAAACACCAACCCTTTGTATAAAATGGTTTTAGACAACAGCTTTGGCATATTAAAATGAGTTGTTAAGCATGTAGATGTAGTGTATGTAGATTAATATGTAAAAACGAGTAGCCACTCACTTTCATTCTAACTGAATACAAATACAAGATAGTGAATAAAATTATTACTGCATCAAGTAATATATAGTCTTTCCAAAGGCAAGTCCGCAAATAAAATCTTTTATCGTCAAAATGCTCTTATTGGGGGCGCAGATATCCATCTTCTATCTCTAATGCATCTTTGAACCACTTCAACTTTAAATCCCTACACAATTGGAAGTGGCAAGTGGCTGGCTGAGCACGCACACAATACATAAAAGGATATATTTTCCTCAGTTCACTAACGTTAGTGAAAAAGTCAGCACGAGTATAAAGTGATAGGAAAATATACCCCACAGTGATATTGGTAGCAAACAATGAATATATTACTTGTCACACTTTTTCCCCTTCCTGCCCCCTCAGTTTTCTCCCTTCCCTATCGTGAAGGCATTGACTCCTGCTGGGACCATTACACAAACACTAGCAGCCTCCGCAACCCAGCACTTGTGAACGTAAACAGCGAGTACTGGCGAGCTAATTCAACCGACTGGGCATCACAATGATACCCAAACAGATATTCACACTCATGCTCTTTCCAGCAGGGGTCACTGGTAGCAATCAGGAGCAGCAGCCCTTATTTTTTTCTCCTCTTTAGCCTGGAAATGTTAAGATTCGTTAACTCAACACAGACCAGGAATCAAGCCTGACAACTCTTGGGTCTGTTTCTTTTTAGCACTTACACCGAGTAGTGTTTTTATCCACTAGACCACTGAGAGACTACATTTAACCATACACATCAATAGTGCTCCAGTACTAATTTAGACCACAGCACTGCTGCTGATGATAGCCTAACATCAGGTGCAGAACTGAGGGAAACAGGCAAATAAGGCAATGCTGCTACCTCCAGAGACACTAAGACCAGCATGCTCTGAGGCAGGAACAGCGCACAAATTCCGACATGCACGGGTAAATGCATGCATGGTTATTTTGATGTTGCTCTGGCGATACTGACTCCACCGTATAACAAGTGGATCCATAGTTTACTCCAGAAACACATCATCTTGAAGCAGCTTTCTAAAATAAATGCAAAACAACAAAGTGAATCATAAGAAACAAAAACAGAAAATGCTGGAAATACTTAGCAGGACAGGCAGCATCTGTGGAGAGAGAAACAGGGTTAACGTTTCAGGACGATGACCTTTCGTCAGAACTGCAAGTGAAGTGAATCATAAGGTTGTGACTCAAACCTAAAATGGGTTCTGTATTGGTGACAGGAAATTCTGATTTATTATTGTATTCAAGGTTTGTATTCTCTTTGGATCCTTAATTTAAAAAGGATATGATGAGGAGTTGAAGGTTGTTGTTATTTATTCGCTGTATTTCCACCTATAGGCAGAAACTGAAACAGGAAAAGCCTGTGATGAGATCTCTACAACGGTGGTCGGATCAATCAGATGCTATGTTACAAGACTGTTTTGATTCCACTGACTGGGGTATGTTCCGGAATGCCTCGGACAATGACATCAACACATATACAGATTCAGTCATTAGTTTCATAAACAAGTGCATAGATGACGTTGTTCCGAGGATTGTTGTACAAACATTTCCCAACCAGAAACCATGGGTAAATGGCGATATCCGTGCTATGCTAAAATCACGGTCCATCGCATTCAACTCTGGGGACATAGATGAGTACAAGAAATCAAAGTATGAGCTAAGAAAAACCATCAAAAATGCAAAAAAACAATACACGGATAAAGTGGAGTCACACTATCATAGCTCAGATTCGCGAAGGATGTGGAGTGGACTACAATCTATTACGGACTACAAAGGGAAACCCAGCTGTGTCATGCCCAGCAATGCCTCTCTCCCGGACGAGCTTAACACTTTTTACGCCCGGTTTGAGGCCAACAACAACTGGCCTGTTACAAGGGCGCCCGCGGCTCAGGACGACCGGGTCTTCTCAATCTCCGTGGCTGACGTGAGCAAGACTTTTAAGAGAGTGAACACCCACAAAGCACCCGGTCCAGATGGAATCCCTGGGCGTGTCCTTAGAGCATGCGCTGACCAGCTGGCAGCCGTGTTTACGGATATATTCAACCGTTCACTGTACCAGTCTGCAGTCCCCACCTGCTTCAAGATGACATCAGTTATTCCAGTCCCCAAAAAAACAAAAGTAACCTGTTTAAACGACTACCGCCCCATAGCACTCACTTCTGTCATCATGAAGTGCTTTGAGAGGCTGGTCAAAACCCACATCAACGCCTTACTAACTGACACACTGGACCCACTCCAATTTGCTTACCGCCCAAAAAGATCTAGGGATGATGCCATCGCCACTGTACTGCACACTGCCTGATCACACCTGGATAAGAGGAACACCTATGTGAGAATGTTGTTCATTGATTATAGTTCAGCATTCAATACCATTATCCCCTCTGAGCATGTTGACAAGCTCAGTGAGCTAGGACTTAACACCTCCCTATGCAACTGGATCCTGGACTTCCTGACGGGCAGGCCCCAGGTGGTGAAAATAGGCAGTAACACCTCCTCAACACTGATCCTGAACACGGGAGCTCCCCAGGGTTGTGTGCTCAGCCCCCTTCTGTACTCCGTTTACTCACGATTGCGTGGCCACGCACAACTCCAACTCCATCATCAAGTTTGCTGATGACACTACCGTTGTAGGCCTGATCACAGATGGCGACGAGACAGGCTACAGGGAGGAGGTAAGAGCTCTAGCAGAATGGTGCAAGTACAACAACCTCTCCCTCAACATCAGCAAAACAAAGGAGATGATCGTGGACTACAGGAAGCGGCTGGGGGAGGGACACACCTAGTGCGAGCAAGCACTGAGTGCGAGTCAGCAGAGAGTGCTGTGAGTTTGGGTAAGTGTGAGAGTTCTTTAATTGTTATTTCTCTTTAAATCATTCTTGATAAGATTACTTAAGCAGTTTAAGTAAAGGGGAAAAGTTAAATGTTTGGGATTCTGTTGGTTTAAGAAGAGTAAAACAAGGTTACACTGCAGTAAGAGTAAATTGGCACAGCAGGCAGTGGAAACCAGTTTTCTAACCAATCAGCAGGGGTGACTCATTTGGCTGTAAACAAACAAACAGTATAAAAAGACCAATCCTAGTGCGAGCAAGCACTGAGTGCGAGTCATCAGAGAGTGCTGTAAGTTGGGGTAAATGGGGTGTTAGGTGCTCTTTTCAAACTTTAACTCTGTGGGTTGTAGTTAATAAGGCCTCGGCAGCAGGTGGAGGCGGAGCTGAGCGGCAGAGCGACTACAAGAGGCCCCAGAGGCTCGGGTAGGCCCCAGTGCGGCATCGGCAGCGGGTGGAGGCGGAGCTGAGCGGCAGAGCGACTACAAGAGGCCCCAGAGGCTCGGGTAGGCCCCAGTGCGGCATCGGCAGCGGGTGGAGGCGGAGCTGAGCGGCAGAGCGACTACAAGAGGCCCCAGAGGCTCGGGTAGGCCCCAGTGCGGCATCGGCAGCGGGTGGAGGCGGAGCTGAGCGGAAGAGCGACTACAAGAGGCCCCAGAGGCTCGGGTAAGCCCCAGTGCGGCATCAGCAGCGGGTGGAGGCGGAGCTGAGCGGCAGAGCGACTGCAAGAGGCCCCAGAGGCTCAGGTAGGTGTACCAATCTCCAATCTCAGGGAAGGAGAGGTGTAAAAAGTATTCAAGGTGTGACGTCACCACAAAGCGGGTAAGTGATTGGTTGGTAAGTATTTCTCCCTTTTTAAGCTTAAATCTCCTTGGTTTATAGTTTCTAAGGTGTGATATTCACCATCTAGAATCGAGGCAGAGAGTATTTAAGAATAATATTAATAAATTTAATTAATTACATAGAATGGGAGATCAGGCGATGTGTTGCTGCTGCAATATGTGGGAGCTGGTGGACACCATTGATGCTCACGGTGATCACATTTGCAGTAAGTGTTGGCTGCTCGAGGAATTCCAGCTCCGTGTTGAAGAGCTGGAGTCCGAGCTTCAAACACTGAGACACATCAGGGAGGGGGAGAGTTACCTGGACTCTGTGTATCAGGAGGTAGTCACACCAATTAGATTAATTAATTCAGATGTAGTCCGTGGCCAGGGTCAGGATGGTGTGACGACGAGTGAGGCAGGTACGGGGATCCAGGAGGTAGAGCTGGAGGAGCCGCAGCCCTTGCTCTTGTCCAACAGGTTCGAGGTTCTTACTCCCTGTGGGGACGGGAGCAGGGACTGCGGGGAGGATGAGCAACCTGGCCACAGCACCATGGAACGGGGGGCCATTCAAGAGGGGGGAGTAAATAGAAATGTTGTAGTGGTAGGGGATAGTATTATTAGGGGGATAGATAGAGTTCTCTGCAGCCGAGAGCGAGAGTCCCGAAGGCTGTGTTGCCTACCCGGTGCCAGGGTTAAGGACATCTCCTCTGGGCTGGAAAGAAACTTGCAGTGGGAGGGGGTGGATCCAGTTGTCGTGGTCCATGTTGGTACAAACGACGTAGATAGGACTAGGAAGCCGGTTCTGTTCAAGGAGTATGAGCAGCTAGGGGTCAAATTAAAAAACAGAACCTCAAGGGTAATAATCTCTGGATTATTACCTGAGCCACGAGCGAATTTGGCAAGGACAAATAAAATTAGAGAGTTAAATGCGTGGCTCAAAGACTGGTGTGGGAGAAATGGGTTTTGCTTCCTGGGACACTGGCACCAGTACTGGGGCAGGAGGGAGCTGTTCCGTTGGGACGAGCTTCACTTGGCCAGTGCTGGGACTAGAGTCCTGGCGAATCGAATAACTAGGGCTGTAGAGAGGGCTTTAAACTAATTAGTGGGGGGGAGGTTCCTAGAGAGCAAATAATAAAAATGACAACAGAGAAAGTCATAGACTTAGGTAGCAGTGGGGAAATTAAAAACCAGAGCGTGTCAGGAAGGGGCAGAAGGTATGGAGTAAAAGGTAAAGTAATAAAAAGGGCAAAAGCAGGAACTAAGTGTCACAAAACATATTTGAAAGTTCTCTATCTGAATGCACTTAGCATCAGTAACAAAATAGACGAGTTAATGGCACAAATAACTACATATGGGTATGATTTTGTGGCCATTACAGAAACATGGCTGCAGGGTGACAATGCCTGGGAATTAAACATACCAGGTTATTTAACGATCAGGAAGGACAGGCAGGAAGGAAGGGGAGGTGGGGTGGCTATGTTAATAAAGGAAGGAATCACTGTAATACAGAGAAATGATATTGGGTCAAAAGATCAGGATAATGAAACAGTTTGGATGGAGGTAAGGAATAATAAGGGGAAAAAAACACTAGTGGGCGTAGTCTATAGGCCTCCGAACAGTTGCAACTCTGTTGGACGGAGTATCAATCAGGAAATAGTTGAGGCTTGTAATAAAGGAACATCTATAATTATGGGGGATTTTAACTATCATATTAATTGGACAAATCAAATTGGGCAGGGCTGCCTTGAGGATGAGTTCATTGAGTGTATTAGGGATGGGTTTCTTGAGCAGTATGTAACTGAACCAACCAGGGGGCAAGCAACCTTAGATCTGGTCCTGTGTAACGAGACAGGATTAATTTAAAATGTCCTAGTAAAGGATCCCCTTGGAATGAGTGACCATAACATGGTTGAATTCCATATTCAATTAGAGGGTGAGAAGGTTGGATCTCAAACAAGCGTGCTAAGCTTGAATAAAGAAGACTATGAAGGTATGAGAGCAGAATTCAGTAGAGTGGATTGGGAAAATAGATTAAAAGGGTAAGACGATACATGATCAGTGGTGTACATTCAAGGAGTTATTTTACAACTTCCAAAAAGTATATATTCCACTGAGAAGAAAAGGGTGTAAAAGAAAAGACAGCCATCCGTGGCTAAGTAAAGAAATTAAGGATAGTATTCGACTAAAAACAAGGGCATATAAGGTAGCCAAATCTAGTGGGAGGATAGAGGATTGGGAAAACTTTAAAAGACAGCAAAAAATAACAAAAAGATTGATTAAGAAAGGGAAGATAGATTATGAAAGTAAATTAGCAAAAAATATAAAAACAGATAGTAAGAGTTTTTATAGTTATATAAAAAGAAAAAGGGTGGCTAAAGTAAATGTTGGTCCCTTAGAGGATGAGACCGGGAAATTAATGGTGGGAAATATGGAGATGGCAAAAACACTGAATGAATATTTTACATCAGTCTTTACAGTAGAAGACACTAAGAATATCCCAACACTGGACAAACAGGGGGCTATGGGGGGGGAGGAGCTAAACACGATCAAAATCACTAAGGAAGTGGTACTCGGTAAAATAATGGGACTCAAGGCGGATAAATCACCTGGACCTGATGGCTTACATCCTAGGGTCTTGAGGGAAGTGGCGGTAGGGATTGTGGATGCATTGGTAATAATTTTCCAAAACTCCCTGGACTCGGCAAAGGTCCCGGCAGACTGGAAAACTGCTAATGTAACACCCTTATTTAAAAAGGGCAGTAGACAGAAGGCTGGAAACTATAGATCGGTTAGCCTAACATCTGTGGTTGGTAAAATTTTGGAGTCCATTATTAAGGAGACAGTAACAGGACATTTGGATAATCATAATTTAATAGGACAAAGTCAGCATGGTTTTATGAAGGGGAAGTCATGTTTGACAAATTTGCTGGAGTTCTTTGAGGAAGTAACATATAGGGTGGATAAAGGGGAACCAGTGGACGTAGTGTATTTAGACTTCCAAAAGGCATTTGACAAGGTGCCACACAAAAGATTATTGCTTAAGGTAAAAAAATCACGGGATTGGGGGTAATATTCTGGCATGGATAGAGGATTGGCTATCTAACAGAAGGCAGAGAGTTGGGATAAATGGTTCATTCTCAGACTGGCAATCAGTAACTAGTGGTGTTCCGCAGGGGTCAGTGCTGGGTCCCCAACTCTTTACAATCTATATTAACGATTTGGAGGAGGGGACCGAGTGTAACATATCAAAGTTTGCAGATGATACTAAGATGGGAGGGAAAGTAGTGAGTGAGGAGGACATAAAAAACCTGCAAGGGGACATAGACAGGCTAAGTAAGTGGGCAGAGATTTGGCAGATGGAATACAATACTGGAAAGTGTGAGGTTATGCACTTTGGCAGGAAAAATCGTAGAGCAAGTTATTATCTTAATGGCAAGAAACTGGAAAGTACTGAAGTACAAAGGGATCTGGGGGTCCTGGTGCACGAAACTCAAAAGGTTAGTATGCAGGTGCAGCAAGTGATTAAGAAGGCCAATGGAATGTTGGCTTTCCTTGCTAGGGGGATAGAATATAAAAATAGGGAGGTATTGCTTCCGTTGTACAAGGTATTGGTGAGACCGCACCTGGAATACTGCATACAGTTTTTGTGTCCATACTTAAGAAAAGACATACTTGCTCTCGAGTCAGTACAAAGAAGGTTCACTCGGTTAATCCCGGGGATGAGGGGATGGACATATGAGGAGAGGTTGAGTAGATTGGGACTCTACTCGTTGGAGTTCAGAAGAATGAGAGGCGATCTTATTGAAACATATAAGATTGTGAAGGGGTTGGATCGGGTGGATGCGGGGAGGATGTTCCCGATGATGGGTGAAACTAGAACTAGGGGGCATAGTCTTAGAATAAGGGGCTGCTCTTTCAAAACTGAGATGAGGAGGAACTACTTCACTCAGAGGGTGGTAGGTCCATGGAATATGCTGCCCCAAAAAGCTGTAGAAGCTACATCATTACATAAATTTAAAACAGAAATACAGAGTTTCCTAGAAGTAAAGGGAATTAAGGGTTACGGGGAGCGGGCAGGAATTTGGACATGAGTCTAGGTTCGGATTGGACATGGCCCTGTGGGTAGCGGAGCGGGCCCAGGGGCCGTGTAGCCTGATCCTGCTCCTATTTCGTGTGTCTAATTCTGTTAGATTCAGGAGATGGTTCTGTGATAGTAGATTGGCGGTTAGGATCAGATCAGCCATGATCTTATTGAATGGCGGAGCAGGCTCGAGGGGCCGATTGGCCTACTCCTGCTCCTATTTCTTATGTTATGTACCCCAATCTACATCAAAGGGGCTGAGGTGGAGAGGGTCAGCAGCTTCAAATTCCTGGGTATCTTCATTACGGAGGACTTAACGTGGTCACATCACATCGACTTCGTAACGAAGAAGGCATGCCAACGCCTGTTCTTCCTCAGGAGACTGAAGAAATTTGGAATGGCCCCCCAGATTCTCACCAACTTCTACCGGTGCACCATCGAGAGTATTCTGTCTGGCTGCATCACTACCTGGTATGGCAACTGCACCGCCACAGACCGCAAGGCTCTACAGATGGCGGTGAAAGCTGCACAACATACTATAGGAATTAAACTACATATCTACCCCGAGAGGTGCCGGGGAAAGGCCCTGAGAATCATTAAAGACGCGAGCCACCCCAGCCACAACCTCTTCACCCTGCTCCCGTCCGGTAAGAGATACCGAAGCATACGGTCTCATAACAGCAGGTTTCGAAACAGCTTCTACCCCCAGGTCATAAGACTCATGAACGTATAATTTATTACTGTTGTTTTATTTATTATTACTGTATTTCTATTCGCATTTTATCATTGTTATGCCATATTTATTCAAATGTTGGGAGGACTCGTAAAAATCAAATTTATCTGCTGCATATATGACAAATAAAATTTAATTGTAATGTGTTTTTCTTTCCTCGAGTTCCTCCGTCAGAAGGGCCACGCACAGCCTCCCAGCTGCTAGAAAGTGCCCATGAGCTCTGCAGGTCATGACTCCCTCCAGTCTTCTCTCAGAGATCTGAAACTACCTTGCTTCACCTCCTACTGATGCTCCAGCAGAGATCTAGGACTGCATATTGGTAATCAGGAATCTGCACCTCATCATTCCTCAGCATAGGAGGCTATTTCTACAATCTTCTAAAACCCAAGCATGACATTACTTAGAATATTGTTTGTGAATTTTATGAACTTTCTTTTGCACTCCAATCAAGGTAAAGGATATTAATACATGTTCAAAAAAAATGCAAATGCTGAAATAAAAACAGAAAATACTAGATAAACACAACAGGTGTTATGATGTTTCAGTGTGTATCCATCATCAGTTCTGAAGGGGACACATCGAATCATCATAACTTGCCTTTTCGCTTGCAGATGCTGACTGACCTGTTGTACATTTCCAGCATTTGTAGTTTTTATGACAGAATATTAGTGAAGAACAGGTTTCCATTTCAGGCACCCAGTATCAGCATCCAGCTCTCCCCAATCAGATAGAACACCAAGGTCAGGCACAGCAAGAGTGCCCCTTACTCCCTCAGGTTGATATTTTCTCATTTCCCACACGTTAACCAGTCATCTTATGGCTTTTAAGGGGCTTGCCAATTCAGCATTATACTGGGAACAGATTGAGATTGCCTAAACACAGAATCGTCACAACCTGCAGAGACTTTCATCCCATCAATCTTGGCTGGGTTTGAACCCAGGTTTCA
Organism: Somniosus microcephalus; assembly: GCF_052327205.1. NCBI lineage: Eukaryota > Metazoa > Chordata > Chondrichthyes > Squaliformes > Somniosidae > Somniosus > Somniosus microcephalus. Next base: position 247,562,961 of record NC_140987.1, read on the forward strand.
TTGAAAGCCAGTGTCTATGTCACTGCACCACCCCATTCTCTCACTGAGCACTACTTCTTGATTTACCTCATCTTTCCTACTCTTATTAGAATAAAACAAGGCTTTATTTGTGTTTTAATTAATGCAAGTAACCTATAGAATTCATTTTAAAATGACAAGCATATTGCAAATTTAACTGTACCTTTAACTTTTTTTTAAATTTGTTCATGGGATGTGGGCGTCGCTGGCAAAGCCAGCATTTATTGCCCATCCCTAATTGTCCTCGAGAAGATGGTGGTGAGCTGCCTTCTTGAACCGCTGCAGTCCGTGTGGTGAAGGTACTCCCACAGTGCTGTTAGGGAGGGAGTTCCAGGATTTTGACCCAGCGACGATGAAGGAACGATGATATATTTCCAAGTCAAGATGGTGTGTTACTTGGAGGGGAACTTGGAGGTGGTGGTGTTCCCATGCATCTGCTGCCCTTGTCCTTCTAGCTGGAAGAGGTCGAGGATTTGGGAGGTGCTGCCAAAGAAGCCTTGGCGAGTTGCTGCAGTGCATCATGTAGATGGTACACACTGCAGCCACGGTACACCTGTGGTGGAGGGAGTGAATGTTTAAGGTGGTGGATAGGGTGCCAATCAAGCGGGCTGCTTTGTCCTGGATGGTGTCGAGCTTCTTGAATGTTGTTGGAGCTGCACTCATCCAGGCAAGTGGAGAGTATTCCATCACACTCCTTACTTGTGCCTTGTAGATGATGGAAAGGCTTTGGGGAGTCAGGAGGTGAAACACTCGCCGCAGAATACCTAGCCTCTGACCTGCTCTTGTTGCCACAGTATTTATCTGGCTGGTCTAGTTAATTTTCTGGTCAATGGTGAACCCCAGGATGTTGCTGGTGGGGGATTTGGCGATGGTAATGCCGTTGAATGCCAAGGGGCAGTGGTTAAGACTCTCGCTTGTTGGAGATAGTCATTGCCTGACACTTCTGTGGCGCGAATGTTACCTGGCACTTGTCAGCCCAAGCCTGAACGTCATCCAGGTCTTGTTGCACGCAGGCATGGACTGCTTCATTATCTGAGCAGTTGTGAATGGCGCTGAACACTGTGCAGTCATCAGAGAACATCCCTATTTCTGACCTTATGTTGAAGGGAAGACCATTGATGCAGCAGCTGAAGATGGTTGGGCCCAGGACACTGCCCTGAGGAACTCCTGCAGTGATGTCCTGGGGCTGTGATGATTGACCGCCAACCACCACAACCATCTTCCTTTGTGCTAGGTATGACTCCAGCCAGTGGAGAGTTTCCCCCCACCCCCCCGATTTCCCTTGACTTCAGTTTTACTAGGGCTCCTTGATGCCAACCCAGTCAAATGCTGCCTTGATGTCACTCTCACCTCACCTCTGGAATTCAGCTCCTTTGTCCATGTTTGGACCAAGGCTGTAATGAGGTCGGGAGCCAAGTGGTCTTGTCGGTACCCAAACTGGGCATCAGTGAGCAGGTTATTCATGAGTAAGTGCCGCTTGATAGCACCTTCTATCACTTTGCTGATGATTGAGAGTGGACTGATGGGATGGTAATTGGCCAGATTGGATTTGTCCTGCTTTTTGTGGACAGAACATACCTGGACAGTTTTTCACATTGCCTGATAGATGCTGGTGTTGTAGCTGTACTGGAACAGTTTGGCTAGAGGCGCGACTAGTTCTGGAGCTCATGTCTTCAGCACGATAGCCAGGATGTTGTCGGGGCCCATAGCCTTTGCTGTATCTAGTGTGCTCAGCCGTTTCTTGATATCACATGAAGTGATTCGAATTGGCTGAAGACTGGCTTCTGTGATGGTGGGGACCTCAGGGGTAGGCCGATATGGATCATCCACTCGGCACTTCTGGCTGAAGATGGTTGCAAATGCTTACCAGTAACCAAATGTAAATTTATAACTGTATGTTGTTCTACAAGCACTAACAAAAGCTGGACGTAGTCTAGCACTTACTAATCCTAAGTAAATTAATACCTTGTACTCCCTTGGTGCTTTTATTTTAGCAGTTTCCCACCAACTACATCACCAAAATTGGTGGCAAACTCAAAGTAACCAAAGCTTTCCTGCTAGCTAGACAACGCAGAGCACCAAAGTAGATGGTGGAACTACCTTAGGTGCTAATATAAATGCTGCGAGACTGAGGCAGCCAGAAACATACCTACTGATGGCCACAGTGGCTGAAGCACTCCCAGCTGCTTTGCTCATGCTAAGTATGGGCCTTACCTAGGTACCTGCCACCGCAAAACAGTCTACATTTGTGACCCTAAAACAATCACGCACACACAAGTGCAGTTGTTTTAGCATGGATGCAGCTGTTGTAGAAACTGCCTGCAACATAAACGGCACAGCTTCTAATGTAGAGAAGTAGCAGTCAGTATTCGACACTGCTTCAGGAAGTGGTTCTCCAGTGTAAATATGGCGTTACACTGCTACTGTTATGCAGAGGGCATTTCAGTATGTGGAGTCTGTAGTCTTCGCAAACTTCCAATATGCTTTTGAAATTTTTGGACCACTGAAAATGCCGGTGCTCTAGGAATGTCTACAAGGAAGTCCACAAGAACAGTTTCTGTTGATTCAAAACTTCAAGATTTCCTTGCTCACTCATGGGGAGCTCTTTCCTTCTATTTCTGCACTTTTCGAGATGACCAATTTCAGACTGGCAACTCACCATGCTCAGGGATGAAAATAAAGGGGCAATTTATTTTTATTTAAAAAGTGGTTGCAAGGGAAAATCCACACCACAGCGCTCCATGGAACTATGTTTAATTTCAATCAAAAGAAAGTAGTTACTGCTTGTGAAAAATAATGTTGAAATGAGTGCTCTCTATAGATCAGAATAAACAGTTTCACTATTAAGGGCCCACAGGTGGTATCAGGAATGTACTGGTACAGTGCACATGCTGTTTGTCAAGGAGCAGGTGTTTCCTCACTGTAGTCATTACTTTTTACACCACACACAACCTTGCAATGAAGAAAACATGGCGACTGTTCCATTCAAAATGGCCAAAAACAGCCATTACACAATTTCCCCAAACGATGCAGACAGGCTTCCAAGGTTTCTAATTTGTATGATTAATTCTAAAGCTTTACAACACAGCACAGACATGCACAGGGTATCCACTTTTTCTAATGCACTTTTTTTTTTAATCCATGTTGACTTTCTGGTGATTTAATAGCTGCGGTCAGTGAGGTAGAATTTCACTTAGAATACATTCTCAGAGTCTAATAAATCACAGTGCAAAATTGTTAATTTGGGAAGGGTTAATATTTGAGCAGTTACAAACAAACATGTCCAACTGCTGTGAATACAAACCAAGGCCCAGATAGGATAAATATGTATGACAATAGGTTCCAAAAGTAAACTAACCTACCACCAAGTAAGCATTCTAATTAACAGAGCTATGTAGTATTTTCCAGAATTGCTACGTGTGCTCAATAAACACTATTTTCCATTATCTATGGCTCCTCGTTTACCAAAACTGCCCTGAAATATAATATTTTCTCCAAACAAAGTTCAATATTTTAATTGTCTTTTCCCCACCCCCTCCCAAGTGACCACAGGGCAAATCCTATAACATCTGTGTCGCATCATATTTTACAGTTTCTTTCCAAAGCTCTGTCAAGCATGTAAAGCCTACACACTAGACCTGGGTAATGATTCTAATTTGTGTAAGTTGCTACAGATTTAACATAGCTGTTTGATTGCAGCAATATTTTAAATCATGTGGGATTGCCACGTTATCCATATCCGGTCTCTCAAGAGTACATTGTTACAACTTGAGTTCACAGCAAAAAGGAAATCTGCATAAGCAAATTAAGTCTCCTATAAACCAAAATATGCGCACTTGGCGTGCCATAGGACTAACACTTACCCTTTAATGATGGTATAAAGTACCAAAGATCAGATGGGATGCCCACCATGATCTTCCATCCACTCGAAAAAGTTGTAAACACCACATTGTCAAACAGAGAAATTCAGGCTAGAACTAAGTCAGATATATTTACAAGCATGTTGGAATCGATAGAAATCAACAGGCTGAGACTTTAGTTTTAAGCAAAGGCAAAACGTGTCTTGCTTTAATCACTCTCCACGAGGGCTCAGCCCCGTGCAGGGGCGATGACGTCATCCCGCAACCGACGTCATGAGGCTACCGACGCTCTTAAAGGGACCCTGCACCGATAACCCAACCCAGAACATACATATCACAACATTGCTATACATAGTGAATTGTGTTTAGGTACATATAACAGCATAGGCTATACATTGTGTTATTGTCCCTATGTGGTCTCCGCCACATACGTCCCCCAGAATTCACTAGCACTGGCAATGTTAGTCGTTGGGGGGGGCCGGATCACACGGCCGGAGCAGCTCCTCAATTCCGGGGCGGGGACCGGTGGGTTCGTCGGAGGGACCTCGGGCGCTCGGTGGTGGACTGAGGGTGCGGAAACTGGAGGTCGGCCCCGCCTTGGGGGCTGTGCCAACTCAACGGGTCGGTCCAGATCCAGGTGGGCCGGCTTAAGACGGTCCACGGAAATGCAGTCCGGCTTACCGCTGACATCCATTACGAAGGTCTTGTCCCCGGTTTCCAGGACGCGGAATGGTCCATCGTAGGGTGGCTGAAGAGGTCCCCGGTGGGCGTCGCGGCGGACGAAAACGTACTCCGCCTCACGAAGGTCGAGCGGAACGTGGGACTGCGGGAAGCCGTGCTGCGAAGTGGGCACTGACGCGAAAACCTTGGCGTTGTCCAGGAGGGTGGACCGCTGACGGGCTGCGGACCAACGGTCCGTGGCGTTGGGGACAAAATCCCCGGGAACCTGCAGCGGCTGTCCGTAGACGAGCTTGGCGGACGAGGTTTGGAGGTCCTCCTTGGGAGCGGTCCCAAGTCTCAGCATGACCCACGGGAGTCTGTTGATCCAGCTGTCATCCCAGAGGCTGGCCCGGAGCGCGGCCTTCATGGAGCGATGAAACCGTTTGCACAGCCCGTTAGCCTGAGGGTGGTATGCTGTGGTGCGGTGGAGTCTCAACCCGAGGCCTCAGGCGACAGCGTTCCAGAGCTCCGACGTGAACTGGGGCCCCCGGTCGGAGGAAATGTCAGATGGGGCGCCGAACCGGGCGACCCAAGTGTTGATGAACGCCCGAGCCACATCGGCGGCCGTCGTTGAAGACAGCGGGGCGGCTTCCGGCCATCGGGTGGTTCTGTCGACCATTGGGAGGAGGTGGGTGAACCCGCGGGAGGGCGGCAGGGGCCCCACCAGGTCCACGTTAACGTGGTCGAACCGCCTCTCGGGCACCGCGAAAGGCGCCAACGGGGCCTTAGTATGGCGATGTACTTTCAAGCGTTGGCATACCACGCAGGTGCTGGCCCAGTCGCGCACGTCTTTCCCGAGCCCATGCCAGACGAACTTAGCCGCCACCAGCTTCTGTGACGGCTTCCTGCCCGGGTGGGAAAGATTATGGACGGCGTCGAAAACTTGCCGTCTCCACCCTTCGGGCACGACGGGACGTGGCCGCCCAACGGAGACGTCGCACAGGAGTGTGGTGCCGGCAACGTCGAACGCAACGTCCGCTAGTTGAAGACCCGTGACCGCTGTCCTGTAGGCCTGGACGCCCAGGTCAGAGGCCTGGTCGGCCGCCATGCGGGTGTAGTCGATGCAGAGGTGCACGGCGCTGGCGACGGCTCGGGAGAAACAGTCAGCGACGGGGTTGTCTTTCCCAGCCGCATGCTGGATATCCGTTGTAAACTCCGAGATGAAGGCCAACTGGCATTGCTGACGGGCCGACCACAGCTCGGAGGCTTTGGCCATGGCGAAGATCAACGGCTTGTGGTCCACGAACGCCGTGAACGGGCGGGCCTCCAGCAGGAAACAGAAGTGTCGGTCGGCGAGGTAGAGGCCGAGAAGCTCGCGATCAAAGGTGCTGTACTGCCGCTCATTGGGGCGGAGCTGCCGGGTGAAGAAGGCGAGCGGCTGCCAGGTGCCGTTGACCCACTGTTCATGGACAGCGCCGACCACATAGTCCGAGGCGTCGGTGGTGAGAGCGATCGGCACATCAGGTAACGGATGCGCCAGCATGGTCGCATTAGCCAGGGCCCTTTTCGTGTCAGTGAAAGAAGTGGCCATCTCATCGGACCAGTCGACGGCGAGTTTGTCGGGCTTGCCTTTGAGGGCCTCGTAAAGGGGCCGCATAAGCTGGGCTGCTCGGGGGACGAAACGATGGTAAAAGTTCACCATGCCCAAAAACTCCTGCAGGTCCTTCACGGCGAGGGGTCGCGGGAAGCCAATCACGGCCTCCACTTTCGATGGCAGTGGCACCGCCCCGTCCTTCGTGATGCAGTGCCCGAGAAAGTCAATTGAGGACAGCCCGAACTGGCACTTGGCCGGGTTGACGATTAGGCTGTGTTGGCTGAGTCGTTCGAAGAGAGTCCGGAGGTGGGACACATGCTCCGTCCTTGAGGCGCTGACGATGAGGATGTCATCCAGGTATACGAACAGGAATGTCAGGTCCAGTAACACGGTGTCCATTAGCCATTAAAAAGCCTGTGCGGCATTTGAGGCCGAATGTCATGCGGAGAAATTCGAATAACCCGAACGGGGTGATCACCGCGGTTTTCGGGACGTCCTGCGGCAGGACAAAGACCTGGTGGTAACCCCGGACGAGGTCCACTTTCGAGAATACCACTTTCCCGGCCAGGCAGGCGGAAAAGTCCTGGATGTGTGGAATTGGATAGCGGTCGGGGGTCGTCGCGTCGTTGAGGCGCCGGTAATGTGGCGTTCTACCCAGTGTTTGGTGGCGGCGGACAAGAACGTGGACTTCGTGAGGTCCAGGAACCGGGCGAGTAGGCGGGAAAACTCGGAGGCCGAGAGTGCGTTGGACAACTGCGTCATGCTGGACCCGCTGAGGGAACATGGGAGCGAGCTAAAGGTTTCCGCGTTGATGAGACGTCGGTTCTTGACGTCCACCAAAAGGCCATTGGCGCAGAGGAAGTCAGCGCCGAGAAGGGGGGTGGACACTTTTGCTGTGACAAAGTCCCAGGCGAACCACTGCCCGCCAAAACAAAGCGCCACGTTCCGTTTCCCGAAGGTGCGGATGGAACTGCCGTTGGCGGCTTCGAAGATGGGGCCGTGGTTCCCCCCTATGGTTGACGAGGGCAGGACGCTCACCTGGGCGCCCGTGTCGCAAAGGAAACGACGTCCGGAGTCGGTGTCTGTAATAAACAACAAACTGCCTGAACGGCCGACAGCCATAGCAGCCGACGAGTGGTCTTTAGTTTGTTTCGACGCGGGAAAACTGCACGGAGGCCAGCGCTTCCTGGCTTTGGGGCCGAACTGCGCATGGTAGAAGCAGAGGCTTGAGGTTTGCCGCCGTTGGGCTGTATCAGTGGGGGCAGGGCTTTGCGTGGCCGCGCAGTACTGTTGCCCGGCGGAGAAAAATTTGTCGGCCTCCTTGACCAGGTCGCGGAAATCGGTAGTGGAAGAGTTGGCTAAAGCCGACCGTACCTGACCTGGCAGCTGTTGAAGGAACAGTTCCTTGAAGAGGAAGCACGGCGTGCGTGTGCCCAGGAGGGCCAGCATGTGGTCCATCAGCTCAGAGGGCATGGAGTCGCCATGCCCGGGTAGAGAGAGAAGCCGGCGTGCGCGTTCGGCATCGGTGAGTCCGAAAGTTTGTAAGAGGTGCGCTTTCAGTGTATCGTATTTGTTGAGCTCCAGGGGGTTTTCGAGCAGGTTCACGACTCCGGCCGCGGTGGAGCTGCCGAGAGCAGAGACGACGTAGTAGTACCTCGTGTCGTCCGCGGTGATGTCCCGGATTGCAAATTGAGCCTCAGCCTGGGCGAACCAAGCGGCAGCCTGTTGTTCCCAAAACTCGGGTAATTTGATGGAAACGGCCTTCGTCGCCATTTCAGATGAGGTCTTTGGAATCGTCCAAAAGAGCAGCGGGGTCACCAATGTTGGAATCGGTAGAAATCGACAGGCTGAGACTTTAGTTTTAAGCAAAGGCAAAACGTGTCTTACTTTAAGCACTCTCCATGAGGTCTGAAGGGCTCAGCCCCGTGCAGGGGCTATGACGTCATCACGCTACCAACGCTCTTAAAGGGACCCTGCACCGATAACCCAACCCAGAACGTACATATCACAACATTGCTATACATAGTGAATTGTGTTTCGGTACAGAAAGCAGCATTGGCTATATATTGTGTTATTGTCCGTATGTGGGTGTCAGACGGAGTGAATACACATGCTGAAGATGGGCTGCTGAGATTTTAGTGTTTTTAGTGTCTAAAGTGGGGGAAAAAAGTTTCATTTCATTTCAATTTTTAAAAAGGTTTTAAAATTAAATTTAGTTCGAGTTAAGTTAGTTTAGTTTAGTTTAGTCTAAGTTTAGATTAGTCTAGACAAAGTAGAGAAGGAAAAGACCGCCAGAAAGACTACCAAAGAAAAAAAAAACCCAGAGGAAAATAGAGGGAAAAAAAAGCCAAAGCAAAAAAAAAAAAGCCAAAGCAAAAAAAAAGAAACAGGAGAAGAACTACACAAACCAGTGAACGGCAGCCACACGGGGCTTCAGCAGCGGTGGTTGAGTCGGCGGCATCGGGACCGAGTTCGAGGAGGCGAGGTGACTCGGGCCGCAGCCCAGCGGTCCAGCAACCGGCACAGCCGAGGGGACTCGGGCCGCATCCCAGAAATCGGAACGCAGCCCGGCAACGGGCACAGCGGAGAGGACTCGGGCCGCATCCCAGAAATCGGCACAGCCGAGGAGATCCGGAACGCAGCCCGGCAATCGGCACAGCGGAGAGGACTCGGGCCGCATCGCAGAAATCGGCACAGCCGAGGAGATTCGGAACGCAGCCCGGAAATCCAGCAATTGGCACAGCCGAGGGGACTCAGGCCACAGCCCAACAATCCAGCACGGGAAAGGCCCGAGGAGCCAGGCCAGCAGGCACAGAGACCTCTGAGGAGAAGGAGAGCAACCAGAAGGCTCGCAACCAAGACCGTGAGTACAGGGCCCAGGGAGGGAGGCCCAGGGAAAGGCCCGAGGAGCCAGGCCGAAACAGAGGCCCAGAGACCTCTGAGGGGGAGGGGAACAGCCCGAAGGCACCGGGAAACAGCGGCTCACAGACTCAGACCTGAGAAGGGTGAACCCAGGAGCCGAGGCCCAGGGACCATGGGGTCGGAGAGGGGGACCGGGAAAGTTCGCGAACAGGGAGAGGGTAACACCAAACCCGGGGCCCCAGAAAAGCTTATTCTAAGATCAACAATACTTTACCAAAAATGAGCGAATCAGAAAATCCACAACAGCCCCGCTTCCAGATTCCCCCCAACACCACAAAAAAAGCTATAAAAACGATCAAGCATGCTCAGATGAGAGAAAAACCAGAAACTCTCTTTACTGACTGTTACAACAATGGGACAAAAAGTAACCTCATATTCTACTCAGATCAGCCAGCGGCTTGGATCAGAGCAATAAAATCACACTATACCAGTGTTAAGCTAAAAAATACCGCAAATGGGTCCATAATGAAAATTAACACACCAGGAGACAGTTCAATCACGACTGTCAACGCGTACAATACCGGAACAATATTAGTGCAAGGCAACCTCGACAAATTTGCAACGGCCTTCAGGACACTGAAAAGATCAACTACGAGGGGAATGAACAGCCCCAGAGTGGCCCGCACTCCCCCCAACATTGACAACTTACCAGGAGAAAATCTGCATGGTCAAGGGATGAACGAGCCACACAGCTCAAACCAGACACTAACCCCGGGGAACCACAGCCACACGATACAACTGACAAACCCCAGCATAACTACCACGGAGGAAGCCACACATAGTTCCCCTACCATTCCCAGCCCACCAAGAGAAGAGCAGCATAGCCAGGAAGTGAGTGAGCCCTCCAGGGCCAACCAGCCTAGCCAGGAAGTGAGTGAGCCTTCCAGGGCCAACCAGACACATACCCCGGGATCACACAGCCAGATACAACCAAAAGATAAATTTAATCAATTAGAGATAGAGATGGTTAAACTTAGAGAGGAGGTCCTCAAATTGAATGACAAACAAAAGCAGGAGAGGGAGAGACACAAGAGAGAGCTGAATAGACTTGATAACCAGGTGAATCTACTTAAGAATCAGGTGAAAGAGCTGCAGGAAAAAGAAGAGAGCCATAGAGGAGAGAAAACACCATTAGACCAGCAACCAGAGACTAGAGATAAGACAAGACAGAGCCGGACGGAACGGCTGCACTCCCACACGGAACAAAAGCAACAGACACACAATACAAGGGGTGCCACACAGACCGACCAGCATGCTGACTCGCAATCTTCCCCCACCACCGTGGAACCACAAGCGAGCCGCTCACAAGAGGTACGCACACACCAGACACCCCAGCCCAGCACACACACTATGAGTCCAGGCGAAAGCCACCAGACAGTAAACACAAACAAGGCTGACGTCGTAATACTCATAGACTCAAATGGGAAATTTCTATGGGAGAAAAAGCTCTTCCCTAGAAGTAAAGTAGAAAAGATTTGGTGCCCAACAACAGACAGAGCCATGGGATGGCTGACCAAAGCCAGATTAGGCTCCCCCCAACACATAATAATACACACGGGCACAAATGACCTAAAGGCCAAACAGAAAGAGGGAGCAACATCGCTCAGAGCAATGATTAGGAAGGCAAGCAGTACATTTCCAAACACTAGAATCACTGTTTCCACAATATTGCCGAGAACAGACTTCAACAACAACACAATTCATGAGATAAATGCCAGCATAGCAACAGAATGCGAATCAAACCACAACGTACACCTGGCCCAACACCCCACCCTCGATGAAGAATGTCTTTACGACCACGTCCACATCCAAAGGCAAAAAATATCGATCTTTGCTAAAGCCCTGAAGGACGTCGCTTTTAACCGGGTCCATACCCAGACTCCAAGAGGACCCCCCGCCGACCACCAGAGATCAGCGGGGTACATATCAGGAACACCACAAAGACCACCACCACACCAACCGAGACCGGAGAGGATCCCCATGCAAAACAATATTATCAGACCTGCACCACTCCTGTCCCACAGGGGAATAGGACCGCTACCAGCCAGACAGAGGGAGAGATGCACAGGACGTACGCAATACCTCAGACAGAAACAATCCATTAAGAGACAATAAGCAGATGTGCAGCAGCATCTACTTCCGCCTTATGGATCAAGGACTAATTAATAGAAAGAACTGTAACCAAATTGTATTAACTTTTGTAGACAACTGGGGTGATCTTTTTTTTCCCCACACTTAGACACGACAAACACGTACCACTCTTTAACCTATCATAGAAAAAGATAAAACTTAACATGAAATCCTTATATATTTCGACCTGGAATATCCAAGGTCTACGCTCTTCAGTGCGAGAAGTGAAGAGTAGGACCCCAGAGTTCATAGAGGAAACTAAAGATCTAGATATTATCATTTTACAGGAAACTTGGTATAAAGGAAAAGGACACACCGGCTGTCCCCAAGGGTACACTGAGCTAGTGGTCCCCTCCAATAAATTACCAAGTGTAACCCAAGGCAGAGACTCCGGAGGCATACTGATCTGGTTTAAAACAGAACTTAAGAATTACATCAAATTTATAAAAAAGGGCGAAAACCATATGTGGCTCAAACTTGAGAGGGAGATTATCTCAAACACCCAAGATGTTTACATTTGCGCACTTTATATCCCTCCAATCGATTCCCCGTACTACAAAGAGGACACCTTCTCCAACATGGAGGGGGAAATTATCCAATACCAGGCCCAGGGGAACGTGTTGATCTGTGGGGACCTCAATTCAAGAACGGGCGAAGAACCAGACTTCACCAATAATCAGGGAAACAATTACGTATTCGGGAATAACCACTTTGACATCCCTTCCCTTCCATACAGGCATAACTGCGACAAGCAGTCAAATACCAACGGTAAACAGCTACTACAGCTCTGTCGAAACCTGGGTCTGTACATTGTCAATGGTAGGTTCATAGGAGACCTCCTAGGAAGATCGACCTACTGCTCACCTCTTGGCTGCAGCACAGTAGACTATATGATTACAGACTTGGACCCATCCTCTTTCAGAGCATTCACAGTCAAACCACAAACAACACTGTCAGATCACAGTCAAATTACTATGTTTCTCAAAAAGACAGAAACAAACAACATAGAAACACAACCCAGTAAACTGTACAACACCAAAAAATCGTACAGATGGGCCAAAAACGACACGGAAAAATACCAGAAAACAATTAGCAATGCATCAACTCAAGCTCTCTTAGACACCTTTCTGGATAACATATACACTCACAATAAAGAAGGCGTAAACCGGGCAGTTAGTAAACTAAACAATATTTTTGATAATTTGGCAACAAATGCAAACTTGAAAGCTCGCAAGAACAAACCCAAAACAAAAAACTATGAAAAATGGTTTGACCATGATTGCCATAACATGAGGAAAAAACTTAGAAAACTATCAAACCAAAAACACAGACATCCAGAAAACGAGGAATTACGCCTTACTTATTGTCAGACGCTAACACAATACAGAAACACACTCAGGACCAAAAAAGAGCAATTTATTAAGAATACACTCAGCTCCATGGAGGAATCCATTGAGTCGAATTGTTTCTGGGACAACTTGAAAACACTACACAAAAAACAACACGACGATTTGTCCATTCAAAATGGGGACACATGGGTAAACCACTTTGAAAAATTATACCAGAAAAACACACTAGGACCAGAGCAACACCAAATACGCAAAAAACTTGAAAAGCTTGAAATGGCCATAAAAGATAACCAAAACCCGCTAGACGCCATAATAACAGAAAAAGAACTTCTTGAAAAACTCAAGGACCTGCGACCAGGAAAAGCTTGCGGGACAGACGGCATACTAAACGAGATGATTAAACACGCAGACGACAAACTGAAACTGGCTATCCTAAAACTCTTCAACTTGGTTCTGAGTGTCGGTTATTTCCCTGACATCTGGAACAAAGGACTCATAACACCCATATACAAAAGTGGGGACAAAATCGACCCAAACAACTATCGAGGCATCTGTGTAAACAGTAACCTGGGGAAGGTATTCTGTAGCATCATAAACAAAAGACTTATAAACTTCCTTGAAGAGCACAATGTCTTGAGTAAAAGCCAAATTGGATTCCTGCCAAACTATAGAACATCCGATCATATCTTCACCCTACAGACCCTAATTGACAAACACGTTCACCATAACAAAAGCAAAATCTACGCATGCTTTGTAGATTTCCAGAAGGCTTTCGACTCCATCTGGCATGACGGTTTATTCCTGAAACTTATCGAAAGCGGGGTAGGAGGTAAAACATATGATGTAATTAAATCAATGTATACAAACAATAAATGTGCAGTTAAAATTGGAGACAAACAAACAAAATACTTCCCACAGGGGCGGGGGGTGACGCAGGGCTCGCCAATCTCACCGACACTCTTTAATATTTACATTAATGGATTGGCAAAACTACTTGAACAATCTACAGCACCCGGCCTCACCCTATATGAATCCAAGGTTAAATTCCTCCTCTATGCCGACGACCTGGTTCTGCTGTCACCAACTAAGGAGGGTCTACAGCAGAACCTGGACCTGCTGGAGTCGTACTGCCAGACTTGGGCCCTGACAATAAATCCCCAAAAAACCAAAGTCCTTGTGTTCCAGCAAAGATCCAAACAACATGGACCCACAATAAATTTCACAGTAGGAACAACCAAAATTGAACAAACCACTCACTACACATACTTGGGCTTAAAAATCAGTTCTACGGGAAACTTCAAACTGGCTGTGAATGAACTGAAAGAGAAAGCAAGAAGGGCTTTCTATGCCATCAAAAAATCAATCCAAATAGAAATCCCAATTAGCATTTGGCTCAAAATTTTCAAATCAGTAATTGAACCAATTGCACTCTATGGCAGTGAGGTCTGGGGACCACTAACACAACAAGATTTTGCAAAATGGGACAAACACCCAATTGAGATCCTACATGCGGAATTCTGTAAAAGTATCCTCCGGACTCAAAGGAAAACAGTAAACAACGCATGCAGGGCGGAACTAGGCCAATACCCATTAATAATCACTATCCAAAAAAGAGCCACCAAATTTTGGAATCACCTACAAATGAGCAACCCCCAATGCTATCACTACGACGCCCTGAAATGCCAAGAGCTGACCATAAAGAAGAATACCCTCAGTCAACTAGTCCTGGGACTCAATAAAGTAACTAATAACAATACTAACAATAACCAGCCCCAGGACAGTGACAGGGTAACACAAAGAATTCGACCCAACACAATCGTCGCTAAGCAAAAGGAAAAATATCTGTCATATTGGGCAGAAACAACAAAAACCCAAAGCAAACTCAATTGCTACTTGGCCCTAAACAGACAATACAACATAGCTGATTACCTGACCATGGTAAAGGATAACAAACTGAGAAGAACCTTGACAAGGTACAGACTTAGCGAACATAGCCTAGCGATCGAAAAAGGCAGACACAGGCAGACCAGGCTGCCAAGAGAAGACAGGATATGCTCTCACTGCAGTCAGGGAGTAGTTGAGACAGAGATGCACTTCCTCACAGCCTGTGGAAAATATCAGGGCATCAGAGAGAATTTCTATCAAAAATTCTCACAAATATGCCCTGAATTCAGAAATCTGACTGACAACCAAAAACTCCCATTCCTACTGGGGGAGGAGAGAAGCTGTGTAACACTGGCGGCACACTATGTTACAGCTTGCCATGAACAGAGGGACAACCAGTAAACTAAGACAAGAGTATATATAAACAAGGCGAAAATATATTTATAAACTCGGGGATATACCTGTTTATACACTGTATGAATGGAACCGCGTTTATGTGTTCAACCATAAATGTATTTTGATGCTTTGGCAACATAAGATGTACCTTATCATGCCAATAAAGCGATTTGTATTGTATTGTATTGTATTGGTCTCCGCCACAAGCAAGATATTTAAATAGACTTTCAGTTTTTTTTAATCTGCAAGAGTTTATAAACACAGTCTGGCCATGAAATTCGACTGTGACACGAAAGTTGCCGATGTCAACGCAGCCGTGGGTTAATGGCTGCCGAAAAAGGTGTGAAAAATTTGCGCTGGGGACTAAACGTTATTAGCCCAGCGCTAAACTGATCGTGTAATGCCCTCCTGGTGGGGTTAGTCCTGGCATCAGTTCTGGCATCAGTCCCGAATGCGGCGTCCAGAAGTGGGGTTGCATCTTCCAACAGCCTCTGGAAGCGAGGCTATGATTTTGCTAGACATTGCGGGATATTAAAAGGGCAAGGCATTGTCGTTTGCTTCAAAGGTCAATGCCTTCTGAACTGAAAAATAAAAATAAAGTAAAAAAAAAAAATGCAGTTTTCAGCCCTTGGAGCTCTACTGCCTTTTTTTTTTAATTAACCAAGTGGGAGTCTTCAGCTCTTAAAGCTGAATTCCCTTCCACACCTCAAAAAATGGGAAAAGTGCTTCAGCACTAACGCAAATGCCTTAGCAAACTAGAGAAGGGGCGTCCAGGGACTCGCATGCAGCATTCCAGCTTTCTGCAGGGGTTCAACACTGCAAGAGATGTCCTCTACCCAGAAAGAACGATGTGCGACCAGATCAATGAGGCCATCACTGCCAGCAGTGTTGTCCCCACTACCTGCCTCCAGTGCCCAAAGAAGCTTCATGACCTCAGACCACTGGTCAAGGTCAGTGAATGCATCTCCAAAAGCAGTCTCCTACCAATTACATCACAAGCGTCTCACACTTCTCAACGCACGACATCCAACATCACTCACCTACCAATAATCAGTACCAACCATGAGGCACAGCTCCCATTCCTTGCTTCACTTCACCCCCTTGGAGGAGATGGTGCTGACCATTCTTGGCATGAGCATGGCTGAGCCATTGGCCAGCGGCGGGGCTGAAAGGGTACAAGATACTGGTATCCTCATACATTATCTTCCTTCTCGCATGCACCTCTTGCTTTCCCATCCTCCCCTCACCACAACTCCACTGTTGTGCCTTCCTCATTTCACACACCCAAGGAATGCAGCCTGCCCAGCCGGTGGTTGACGAGGAGAGTGAAGAAGAAACAAACACTGTCACTCGATTCGACACTCCCAGCCACCAGCTCCTCAAGGACGACCAGTAAGGCCATTTGCAGTGTCCCCCACTGAAAGTTCGTAGCCTTCCACCAGCCATGCTGTAGCCATTGGGGTAGTACTGCGTGACATCAGTAGGATAGGCAAAGGCACACACAAGATAGTCACGAAGGCAGTGCCTAAGGGTGAGGAGTTGATTTCTTGATGTCATATTGGATGGATAGATGTATAAAGTTGGATTGGAAAGTCTGCTTTGTGGTAGCTTTTATTTCAGCATTGTGGCCAAGAGGGTGCTGTGATGGTCAGTAACAGAGGGAAGGTAAGGTGCAGGGTAAATGATGAAAGGGGAATTGGGGTTGTGGACACTGGTACCACAGGCGGATCGTTCCATCCCGGATATCCCGGCCAAAAAGGGGCTGTCTGGGTTGCGTCCTCCTCTTCCCTCTGTGAGCAGATGCTGTAAATCTTTAATAAAAGCAGAAAGTTCTGGAAATACTCAGGTCAGGCAGCATCTCGACCCAAGACGTGAACTCTGTTTCTCTCTTGATGGATGTTGCCTGACCTGAGTATTTGCAGCATTTGCTGTATTCTCAGAAGCCTTCCTTTACCATCCGAGGCCTTGCAAGCATCCAGCAGCACTTCCTGCACACTTAAAAAACTTTTAACATGTATTGCAGCAAGCCACTACTTCAATAAAAAAAAATTAAATCCAGTCCAACAGCTTAAATGCAAACTTACCTGAAATCTGTGTGTGTCCCTTTAAGAGGTGCTGACAGTGCCTCTGAGTCTGCTGAACACTGGGTTTTCAGGGCTCGCTTTGGACCCAGCGTTGAACTCAGGGCCAAGGTCACCGAGATGCCGTTAAGTCGGTGCTGATGTCACCCTCTCAATTTAAATTTCCATGGCCATCACTTTTACCAGCAGAACTGCCAACCCTTTGAAAATGGGGAACGCCATGGGACCCGCCCACCAGCTGACAAAAGAGCGGCAGCGGTCGTGTTTTCGCTAAATTTTGCCGGTGACAGGCGAACATAAGACGTAGGAGCAGGAGTATGTCATTTGGCCCCTCGAGCCTGCTCCGCCATTCAATAAGATTATGGCTGATCTGATCTTGGCCTCAACTCCACTTCCCTGCCCACTCCCCATAGCCCTCGACTTCCTTACCATTCAAAAATCTGTCTATCTCCACCTTAAATATATTTAATGACCCAGCCTCCACAGCTCCCTGAGGAAGAGAATTCCAAAGATTCACGACCCTCTGAGAGAAGAAATTCCTCATTTCCATTTTAAATGGGTGCCCCCTTGTTCTAGATTCCCCCACGATGGGAAACATCCTCTCTGCATCTACCCTGTCCAGCCCCTTCAGAATCTTATAAGAT
Organism: Somniosus microcephalus; assembly: GCF_052327205.1. Taxonomy (NCBI): domain Eukaryota; kingdom Metazoa; phylum Chordata; class Chondrichthyes; order Squaliformes; family Somniosidae; genus Somniosus; species Somniosus microcephalus. Next base: position 247,580,499 of record NC_140987.1, read on the forward strand.
CCCCTCTCATTCTAAACTCCAATGAGTATGGGCTCAACCAGCTCAACCTTTCTTCATAAGGCAACCCCTTCATCTCCGGAATCAACCTCATGAACCTTCCCTGAACTGCCTCCAATGCAAGTGTATCCTTCCTTAAATAAGGAGACCAAAACTGTACGCAGTACTCCAGGTGTGGTCTCACCAGCGCCCTGTACAGTTGCAATAGGACTTCCCGACTTTTATACTCCATTCCCTTTGCAATAAAGGCCAACATTCCATTTGCCTTCCTAATTACTTACTGTACCTGCATGCTAACTTTTTGTGATTCATGTACAAGGACCCCCAGATCCCTCTGTACCTCAGCATTTTGTAATCTCTTCCCATTTAAATAATAATTTGATTTTTTATTTTTCCTACCAAAGTGGATAACCTCGCATTTTCCCAAATTATATTCCATCTGTAAGATTTTTGCCCACTCACTTAGCCTATCTATATCCCTTTGGAGATTCTTTGCATCCTCCACACAATTTGCTTTCCCACCTATCTTTGGATCATCAGCAAATTTGGCTACATTACACTCGGTCCCGTCATCCAAGTCATTAATATAGATTGTAAATAGTCGAGGGCCCAGCACTGATCCCTGCGGCACCCCACCACTTACAGTTTGCCAACCTGAAAATGATCCATTTATCCCGACTCTGTTTTCTGTTAGTTAGCCAATCCTCTATCCATGCTAATATATTACCTCCAACCCCGTGAGCTCTTATCTTGTGTAGTAACCTTTTATATGGCACCTTATCGAATGCCTTCTGGAAATCCAAATACACGACATCTACTGGTTCCCCTTTATCCACCCTGCTCGTTACATCCTCAAAGAACTCTAGCAAATTTGTCAAACATGATTTCACTTTCATAAAACCATGCTGACTCTGCTTGACTATCCTATGATTTTCTAAATGTCCTGCTACCATTTCCTTAATGATGGACTCCAGCATTTTCCCAATGACAGATGTTAGGCTAACTGGTCGATAGTTGCCTGCTTTCTGTCTCCCTCCTTTCATAAATAGGGGCATTACATTTGCGGTTTTCCAGTCCGCTGGGACCTCTCCAGAATCCAGGGAATTTTGGTAGATTACAACCAATGCATCCACTATCTGTGCAGCCACCTCTTTTAAGACTCTGGGATGCACGCCATCGGGTCCAGGGGACTTGTCAGCCTTTAGTCCCATTAGTTTGCCTAGTACTTTTTCTCTAGTGATGGTGATTGTTTTAAGTCCCCCCCCGCCACCCCAATAGCCCCTTGATTATCTATTATTGCGATGCTTTTAGTGTCTTCTACCATGAAGACCGATACAAAATATTTGTTCAAAGTCTCCGCCATTTCCCTGTTTCCCATTATTAATTCCCCAGACTCATCCTCTAGGGGACCAACATTTAATTTAGCAACTCTCTTCCTTTTTATATATCTGTAGAAGCTCTTACTGTCTGTTTTTATATTTCTTGCTAGCTTACTCTCTCTCATAAGCTTTCTTCTCTTATTTTTTTTAGTCGCCCTTTGCTGGTTTTTAAAAATTTCCCAATCCTCTGGCCTTCCACTATTCTTCGCAACATTGTATGCTTTTGTTTTCAATTTGATACCATCCTTTACTTCCTTAGTTAGCCACGGATGGTTTATCCTTCTCTTATGAGTCTTTCTTTCTCACTGGAATATATCTTTGCTGAGAGTTAAGAAATATCTCCTTAAATGCTTTTCCAGTCTTACCCTGTAATATATTTTCCCAGTCCACTTTAACCAAGTCTGCCTTCATACCTTTGTTTAAGTTCAGGACACTAGTTTGAGACCTTGCTTTCTCGCCGTCAAATTGAATTTGAAATTCTACCATGCTATGATCACTCTTCCCAAGGGGATCCTTCACTTCGAGATCATTAATTAATCCAACCTCGTTACACATTACCAGATCTAAAATAGTCTTCTCCCTGGTTGGTTCCACAACGTATTGTTCCAAGAAACCATCCCGTATACATGCTAACAACTCTTCCTCAAGTCTACTTTTGCCAATTTGCTTTGTGCAATCAATATGAAGATTAAAATCTCCCATGATTATAGCCGTACCTTTCTTACAAGCCTCTATTATTTCTTGATTTATACTCTGTCCTGCAGTGTGGCTACTGTTTGGGGGCCTGTAGACCACTCCCATCGGTGACTTCTCAGCTTTATTATTTCTTGTCTCCACCCAAACTGATTCCATGTCTTGGTCTTCTGAGCCAATATCATTTCTCACTACTGCACTGATCTCATCCCTTATTAACAGAGCTACACCACCTACTTTTCCTTTCTGCCTATCCTTACGGAATGGCAAATACCCCTAAATATTCAGTTCCCAGCATTGGTCACCTTGCAACCACGTCTCTGTAATGGCTATCAGATCATACCCATTTATTTCTATTTGTGCTGTCAACTCATCTATCTTGTTACGAATGCTGTGTGCGTTCAGATAGAGCTTTTAATCTTGTCTTTTTACCATTTGTCCCTACTCTGACCCCTCTTTCTGATGGACTCTTATGTGTATACGCTCTGTCCCTTCCTGTCACACTCTGGTTATCATTACCCCTATTGCTACCCTGCACTTTTGCCTTCTCATATTCCTTTGACTTTTAAAATTTCCGCTCAGCGGATCCCCCCCCCCGCCACCGTTATTCAATTCGCCAGGACACTGGTCCCAGCCTGGTCCAAATGACGCCCATCCCGACGCAACAGCTCCCTCTTAGCCCAGTACTGGTGCCAGTGCCCCAAGAATCAAAACCTATTTCACTCATTCATCTCTTTGATCTTATTTACCCTATGCCAATTTGCATGTGGCTCAGGTAGTAATCCAGAGATTATTACCTTTGTGGTTCTGCTTTTTAATTCAGCCCTTAACTGCTCATACTCCCTCAGCAGAACCTCTTTTTGTCCTACCTATGTTGTTGGTACCTACATGGACCACGGCAACTGGATCTTTCCCCTCCCACTCTAAGTTCCTCTCCAGCCCAGAGGAGATGTCCTTTACCCTGGCACCGGGCAGGCAACACCGCATAAAACACCTGAATTTTTAGACCTCTATCTTAAAACTTCCTAATACAAAGTTTGCATATAGGTGATATGATTCCTACGTTAACTCATGGTGTTTAATAGTCAGTTCTAGAAAGAGAAACTGAACTCATAACTGAACTAAATGACATTAAGTGAAATCAGGGTATGTCTCTGAGCCAAGTGCCTCTGAATAGAGCAGTCAGACAGCCACCTTCCAAGACACGACATGTACAGAACCATCTGACATGTAGCTGTGCACAACCCATCTACGCTTTGCACAACTATTAATAATTTGACCAAGTACAATTAGATTATCGGGCTTTCACACCCTGGCAAATCTACAGATAAAGAACTGGCCTATGTCCTCTCATACAGTAGAGTCCCTGTCTCTATCTCCAGTTTTGTACGGAAAGACAGAACCAGGTGATTGACAAACCACGCCCAATTTAAACTGGCCAGGCTTTCAACGCTGACCAGGAATTGCAGCCAATTATCCCCGCCCAAATAAAAAAATTTCCAAGCAAGGACAGCTAGTCATTTTGGGCATTGGAGAGCCGGGGGGGGGGGGGGGGGGGGGGTGAAGAGAGATTGGCGAGTTGGGTGTGGGGGTGGGGGTGGGGGGGGGGGGGGGGAAAGTGTTCGGCGAGTCAGGTCTATTTGTTTTTGGGGTTGTGGTGGGGGGGAGGAAATAGGTGGCCAAAAGCTAGTTGTACTTTCTTCCATTCCTTTTTTTTTTAAAAACAGGTTTCTTCTGCAAAGCACCATCCCTAACAGAGACCGCTGGAGGAGCAGCAAGGGGAATTACAGCTGATCTATGCCCCTGGGCTAGAATAGGAGTCAACCAAAGCTTCCACTTTTGTTTCCTACTTATTGGAAAATGCACCCTGCGTGGTTAAAACAGCCTGCTGAGACTCTCTGAGCTCGCATGGTAAGAATGCTCATTTGATCAAGCTAGTAGAACTACCACCACACCCATGGAATTGTACTCCAGTCTGAGTCACTGCCTTCAGGAAAAACAGCAAAATAATTAAAACGAATAATAAATGAAATACAAATCCAGCTCAAGTTCAAATTATAGGGATTCCATGCTTAAAAGATAGTTTCAGTCTAAAATGCACATTTGCATGTGCTCGGGTAGTTCTGATGCACATGGAGTTGTTTGATTTATTTTATGGGATAAATACGAAAATCTCCCATTATTAAAGCAAATATAGTCGTGCAATAAAATCCCAAGAGTCCCTGTTCATACTCTACTGTTGCAGCACCTCAGTAACGTGAAATAGAAAAAACAGAAATTAAATCAAAAAATTAACTTTCATAGACTACTGTAACACAGGGAAATCAGTTAAGCAATAATGAACATATTTCTGTGCTATGCTGCCAAATGGATAAGCTGGAAGAAGAAGCCAAAATCTTAAATTAAGTCTGATGATCAAGGTTAGATGTGCCTGAATATGGGAACATCAAGCTTCTGCCCAGCCACGGTATTTCACCTGCCGACAGAATGTGCCCCAGATCCCAGCAGGGTTTCTTCGATGTCAGGGTCATTTAAATCACCTTGGCGAGATCCTGGGAGGTTACTTCAGATGGTTTCAGACTCTGCTATAACAGGCCTCAGAGACCTGCTGCAGTGGTGCGTGGCTGGAAGCTTCCGGGGGCGGGGGGGGGGGGGGGGGGGCGTTGAGCTGGCATGGGCCAGAATCTTTCTGATTCCATTTTGCGAAACTCATGGGGTTGGAGAGTTTAAGCGATTCAACTTCCTTTGGAGGATTTAGAATCTGCCGCCACCTATATGATGCATGCCAGGTGGACAAAAATGTTCCTTGTGCCCATGCTTGCTCAGACACAAATCACGGGAAATACACAATAGTCCCATTACTTGCCGTTAAATCGCTGTGCAAGTGTGGACCATTGCAGCTATTCAAATCACATCAAGATTTTTACAACTGTTAAAAGTTGCAGCTTTTTAAAAAAAAAATGACCAAATATCGCCTTGATCAAACTCCCTACTGTAGAAGCTAGAGTACAGGGCCACAGCTGCATTACATCACCATTAAACTATGCTCAATCCAGTACAACTGTTCTCAGTAAAAGATGAGATTACCCTACATTCAATTCGATCTTCATGCTCAAATATGGTTACACTAAATACAGAATTTAGAATATCATTTTAAGGCAATGTTACATGCTTCAAGACTCACTATTTTGATATGCTCTGGAACAATCAATAAGTACATAACCACCGCTCTCCTTTTCTCAGACAGCGGGTGCTGGTAATGGTTCTGTGGTTATCATTTATACATCCTCTGGACCCATCTTTTGTTTCTTTACCTACCCCATTACTGTTAAGTCTGTGTGTTCCAGTTGTATTAAGATTAATTACTGACACAGACTACAAGAATAAAGTTCAACAGGTCTTTACTAGTTGGAGGTCAGGACTATGCTAAATACAATATCACTACACAGTACTTATATACCGGTGGTCACCACCGGTATTACGTATACAGCAGCCAAAGAAAGTAGTACATCTCTTAAGGTGGAACAGGTTACATACACCACAATCCTCCCTTTTTAGCTTAACAGTCATATCCCCATTTAACATAACATAATAACATATATACATATATAACTTCAGGTATAACAGTTCAAATGTTCAGTCTCTCAGGAGGCCTTCTGATTCGGTTTGGATAACGCCTTTCAGTGGTCTCTGATTCTTGTTGCGGAGGTGACTCCTCTAGTTGGTTTCCTATGTATTGGACGTCATCATCAGGTACATTCCCTGCCGAGGTAGATGCTTCAGGTTCATTAACGTCTTCCACAGTTATCTCTGTCGCAACCATGGGTTCGACCCTTGCTCTCGATTCTACCAGTTGATCCGCATGACGCCTTATCACATTATGACCAATATCTACTGTGTACATCAGAGGTCCTTGTCTGGCCCGAATTGTTCCGGACTGCCATTTTTCGTTTCCATAGCCCCTTGCCAACACTGGTTGTCCTACGTCGAAACTTCGAGTGGTCTTGTTTTAATATGCCGAAACTGTTTGTTTTCCACTTCCCTCCGCACATTTGGTTTTAACAAGTCCAACCTGGACCGCAACCTCCTGTTATAAAACATCATGGCAGGACTTTGGTTAGTCACTGCATGAGCGGCGTTTCGATATGCCATTAGGAAATTGTCCACCTTGTGTTGTAACGGAATCTGATCATCGTTCATGGCCTTTATTGCCTTTTTGAATGTTTGGACAAATCTCTCGGCCAACCCGTTTGTCGCCGGATGATATGGGGCAGAGGTATAATGTTTCACCCCATTCTTCTTTAAGAATTTTTGGAATTCTTCCGACACGAACTGTGGTCCATTGTCCGAACATCTCTGTTCTGGCAATCCGTTCCTTGCGAATATTGTTCTTAACACCGCAATTGTCTTTTCTGAAGTAGTGGTATTCATCTTGATCACTTCTGGCCATTTGGAATGTGCGTCCACCGCAATTAGGAACATGGAGTCCATGAATGGACCAGCAAAGTCAATATGTACGCGTTGCCATGGGGCTGAAGGCCATTCCCATGGGTGTAGCGGTGCGATCGGAGGTGCATTTTGCACTTTTTGGCACCCAGCGCAGCTTTTTGTCAACTCCTCTATCTGTTGGTCAATGCCCGGCCACCATACATAAGCCCTAGCAAGACTTTTCATCTTAACTCCCCCCAGATGACCTTCATGCAGTTCCTTTAGAACTCTTTCCCGTAACTTGGGAGGAATAATCACTCTTGTTCCGTACATCAAAGTACCATGGCAGACGGACAGCTGGTCTCGCCTTGCCGAGAATGCCGGTAACAGAGGATCACCATGTGTTGGCCATCCCTTCACTGTCACCTCGTAAACTCGGGACAGTGTCGGGTCGTTCCTGGTTTCTCTTTCAATACTTGCATTGGTGACTGGTAAACACTCGATGATGGTCGAATGAAATAACTCAACAGGGTCAACTTTCGTCGTCTCTTCTTCTTCAGGTAGTGGCAGGCGCGACAGCCCATCAGCATTGCCATGCTGCTTTGTACCTTTGAATTCTATTTGATATTGATGCGCCCCTAGGAAAAGGGACCATCTCTGGAGTCGCTGTGCTGTCATCACCGAAACGCCCTTCTTAGGGTTAAAAATGGATACCAACGGCTGATGGTCTGTCAGAAGTGTGAATTTTTGGCCCTGCAGGTAATGATTAAACTTCTTCACTCCCCATACAAGGCTGAGAGCCTCCCTATCGATCTGCGCATAGTTGCGCTCAGCGGAGGTCAATGATCTGGATGCAAACGCGACTGGCCTTTCCGTGCAATTTGGCAACTTGTGTGAGAGTACTGCCCCAATACCATATGGAGAAGCATCACAAGCCAACCGAATAGGCAGTGTCGGGTTGAAGTGAGCCAACACTTCCTGAGGTGATCAATTCTTTGCTTTTGCGAAATGCCTTCTTACAGTTTTCGCTCCATTCCCATGGTACCCCCTTCTGTAAAAGAGCGTTCAGCGGGTGCAGTACCATGGATAGATTCGGTAGAAACTTATGGTAATAGTTAATCAATCCCAGAAACGACCTCAACTGAGAGACATTATCCGGAGCGGGAGCCTTTACAACTGCCTCTATCTTGTCAGGAGACTTATGAAGCCCCTCCCGGTCAATGACATGACCACAGTACGAGATCCGCTTCTGAAAGAACTCACATTTCTGCCGATTAACTCGAAGTCCATACTCTTTCAGTCTGTTGAGCACCAGTTCCAAGTTTGCGAGGTGTTCTTCATCACCATCACCTGTAATCAGAATATCGTCCAGGTAACATTGTGTACCTGGAATTCCCTGTAATACCTGCTCCATGGCCCTCTGCCAAATTGCCGGAGCCGATGCCACTCCAAAAACCAGCCTATGAAACCGGTACAAACCTCTATGCGTGTTGATCGTGAGGTACTGGCGTGACTCTACATCAACCTCCATCTGCAAGTACGCCTGCGCCAGGTCTATCTTGGTGAAGTGTTTCCCGCCAGACAACGAAGCAAAAATATCCTCAATCCACGGAAGCGGATACTGCACCGTGTGAAGCACCGGATTAACGGTGATCTTGAAATCTCCACAGATGCGAACCTTCCCTGGTTCTCCTGGCTTGTTGCTCGAAGGACGTTTCATAACGGGAACAATGGGCGTAGCCCACTCACTCCAATCTACCTTAGACAGTACACCTGAACGTTCTAGCGCTTCCAGTTCCGCTTCTACAGTAGGTCGTATTGCATAGGGTACCGGTCTGGCTTTGAAAAATTTTGGTTGTGCATGTTCATCAATCTTGATGTTTGCCGTAATTCCTCTCAGTGTTCCCAGTCCCTGCTGGAACACCTCTTTAGCATCATCCAATATTTTGGACAATCGTTTAGGTTTGACATCTGTTTCCCCGGAATCTACCGTTAGTACCTTCAAGGAGTGCCAGTCCATATTCATTTTCCTAATCCACTCCCGTCCCAGTAGTGGTGGACCTCCTTCAGGTAGCACATATAAGTCCATTACTTGGCTTTCTTCGCCCTTGTGGACCACTTTTACCTCTATCTTTCCGATGGGGTACACTCTTTGCCCCGTGTATGTTTTCAATATAATCTCCGTATCCCGTAGGGGAATATCACAGAATCACAGAAACCCCACAGTGCAGATAGAGGCCATTTCGGCCCATCGAGCCTGCACCAACACATATCCCACCCGATCCCCGTAACCCCTACACCAACACATATCCCACCCTATCCCCGTAACCCCACGTATTTAATCCCCCTAACACTAAGGGTCAATTTATCATAGCCAATCAACCTAACTCGCACATCTTTGGACTGTGGGAGGAAACCGGAGCACCCGGAGGAAACCCACGCAAACACGGGGAGAATGTGCAAACTCCACACAGACAGTCGCCCGAGGCCGGATTCGAACCCGGGTCCCTGGCGCTGTGAGGCAACAGTGCAAACCACTATGTTGGAATAACCTTTTGTAATCTTTCTTATTCATGACCGTCAATGCCGATCCAGTGTCCAATTCCATCTTTACTTGGACTCCTGCTATCTGAAGAGTGACCCAAATTGTCTGGAGATCTGCATCCTTACCAACGTTGTGTACTCTTAAGCTATCCAGTTCATTACTGCTAGCGTCTGAATCTGACTTCTGTTCGTTCGAACTGGTCTTTGTCACCTTGTGCACCTTTATGTATTTTCCTTGCGGTGACTTTTCGTTGCTGGTCTTCTTTCCTGACCGGCATACTTTAGCTATGTGGCCAAGCCTGCCACACGTTCTGCATTCTTGGTTTTTAAACCAACACTGGTTCTGATCGTGTGTTGTCTTTCCACAACGATAACATTTTACAGTACTCAAACCCAATTTATTTGTACTGTGTTCCGGTGACCGTAGCTGCATTACTGCCGTGCCTCTCGCTGCGGCTTCGTGTGCTGCTGCCATAGTGACCGCTTTCTCAAGCGTCAGCTCATTCTCCTCGAGCAGTCGCTTTTGTGTATCTTCTTTTAATAATCCACACACAAATTTATCTCTTAGCGCGTCTGTTAGTCCCGTTCCAAACTGACAGAACTTTGCTAGCTTACGCAATTCCATTAAATATTCAGCATTGCTTTCATCCTTCAGCTGCCTTCTGCTGTAAAATTTAAATCGTTCCACTAGCATCAGCGGCATGGGGTTTGGATGATTTTTCAGGACAGTAACAATCTCCTCGAACGTCTTATCCGCCGGTTCACCTGGTGATAAAAGGTGTTTCAATTGCCCGTATGTCTTCGCACCCATTAAGTTCAATAACGTTAGTGCTTTCTCTGCATCTGGGATTTTATTTGCTTTACAATAATTTTGTATGCGTTCTACATACGTGGCCCAATCTTCGATGTCACCATCAAAGGTATCAATGTTCCCATGTTTAGGCATCGTTGTAATTTATTTTATCCCAAGATGGCGGCTTCCCGCTCTTGTCTTCGTCCTCCGCCTACAAAATGGCGGTTTTCCCGCGCTTGGCGGTCTTCACCCACTGGCTGCAATGGCGTTTGACGTGCCGCTGCTGCTCCCCTTTCCCAGCGGTGAGTAACTCCCCCGACGCTGTCTCCGCTTCACCGCGGCTCCCTCGGGCATTCGCGCTTCCCCGATGTCGCGCCTCGCAGCCCTTCTTGCAGCCCGGTTATTAGCACCGGCTGCGTTCGCCTTCACCGCGGCTCTCGCGCCTTCAGTCGCCCCAGACGCTGCGCCTTTTCGGCCCGAATGCGGCCCGGCCCTTATCTCCGGTCGCGATCGATCTCACCGCCCTTATTCCTCCGTCTTCCTCCCCCCGTCTGTACAGCCAACGCGGCCGACTTTCTGCTCGCGTCGCTGACCGGCTTACCCACCACCGAGGTAGAAAGAAGATAGCTGACTGCCACTGATGGAGGCTTCGAGTTCAGGATGTCTTCTGCACTCCGGGTTCTCGATGCCTGCCGCGCGACGTGTCTTCCAGCAGGGTGATGAGGGTGGATGCCTCTCTTCGACGCCCGTTCTGTGGACAAAGCCGCCGTGGATATAAACTGCCGCAGGGTAAGAATCGGACTCGTCGCCACTGTTAAGTCTGTGTGTTCCAGTTGTATTAAGATTAATTACTGGCACAGACTACAAGAATAAAGTTCAACAGGTCTTTACTAGTTGGAGGTCAGGACTATACTAAATACAATATCACTACACAGTACTTATATACCGGTGGTCACCACCGGTATTACATATACAGCAGCCAGAGAAAGTAGTACATCTCTTAAGGTGGAACAGGCTTAAGTTCTCTTAAGGTGGAACAGGTTACATACACCACACATTACCACCCCCTTCTGCCTTGCACCATCATCCCTTTTCTCATTTAAATCACTCCTGCTTTCCACCCCAGCAGAGACCTTCCCTGTGTTCTTTCCTCCCCTTTTTTCCCTGTCTCTGTACTTGCTTAAAAAAGTTAAATCTTAAACTTCTTCCAGTTCTGAAGAAAGTTCAATGACCAGAAATATCAACTCTGTTTCCCTCACCACAGATGCTGCCTGACCTGCTGAGTGTTTCCAGCATTTTCTGTTTGTATTCAGATTGCCAGCAGCCACAGTATTTTGCTTTTGAATAAAATGTTTATAATGGGGGGGGGGGGGGGGGGAGGGGAATTTGTTGAGCAAGGAACCAAAGTGAAGAAAAATAGCAATTTCACTGACAAGACAGTTGGCCTGGGGTTTCTATTTAAAGTAATAAATGTGTACAGATAAACTGTTATACTACTTTCAGCTAAGGCTGCATACTTTGTCTTCAGTTTAAATTAATCCTTAAAAATTGAGCATTACGTTTATCAGTCCATTTCAATTGAAGATATGTAGTTATTTTGCATGCAGTACAAACAAATCTGAAGGTCGAACTTTACAGCTATTACTGCAGGTCAAGCTTCTATCATTTTATTCTGTGCTACAGCAAAAAACAAATGGCCTGGATTTTGTGGTCAGCAGCAAAGGAATGACGCTCGCTGTTCATTAAGCTTACAGCTGCCCACAGACTATACACGGCAACTTACAGTAACTGGGAGTCCGATACAGCGCAGCACCCTCTACAGGGGATCTGTGGCATGCGTGAACAGGGCAAGCAGACAAGCAACAGTGTGTCTCCTCAACCAATCAGATTGAAGAATCCTTACTGAGGCACGCAGAGGCTAAACCAGGAATTGTAAGTTAGAAGATTTATTCAATGTAAAATCATGTACAGAAAGCAAAATAAATCATGTACAGAAAGTAAAATAGAGGGGGAAAGAAATAAGAAATTAAGAGAGAATGATAAAAGGGACAGAAAGAAAAAGTAAAAACAAAACATTTTAATTTTTTTTAAATCTCCAACAATAATTCAAATCGGAAGGAATGAGACTCCACACTTGTAAAAGTTAATGTTCAGTGCCAGAGAGGTTGTTTGATAGTAATTTACACCGTTAAAAATTCACTTACACTTGAATGGATAAGCCCCATCTTTTTCTGGCATGTTTACTGGGTATCTGGTAGGTAAGTACCACAACTTCACAACCTCAATGCCAAGTCTTTCAGCAAGATACCAGTGCAGCACAGCTTGTAGAGGAGCAGGGTAACTTGGACGCAACTTCTGGATTTCCTCGTTTAACTGTGCATGTGCGGACTCCAGAAGTTCCTGTCAATTTACTCCTTAATAACTGTGAGCGCCGATAGCCTCACTGTTACTCCTACCACAAAATCCAGGCCATGTTACCACGCTGTCACATAGAACATGGGAACGTGGCTACTGAAATTGTGCTTCTGGCATAGGTGCAAAAATCTCGTGCAAAAATAGTTTGGGTTTCCCAGCACCAGATTAATAATGAATACCTGCCTACACTATACCAAGGAGTTGAAGATAGATAAGTTTTTCCGAAGAACGAGACTGGAACTTGAGTTCTTTGATTAGCCTCAACTCCCGAAAAGTAAACAAACAATCAGGTCCATTATGACAATGTAATCAGTTTTAGTCTTTAAAAAAAAACAAATTAGCCAGATATTTAAATTAAGCAACTTAAAAATAATGTGAATAGGCTGTACAGCATTCATTCAATCTATGCACTGTCCTTACGAAGTGATCAAATTACAACTCTACATGCAACAGAGTACAGAACCATTAACTATGCATTTTCCCTGTAAATGAGTAACATTGGACTGCAATTGTCCTTTACATGACTTCGACTTTAATTGCATCAAATATAATAGTCCCTTCAACAGAAAAAATTAGTCATGTGGCATTTCTCATTACTAGTACATCTGTCCCATGAATTATATTTTAGATATGTCACATGAATTACAAAAAATATATACAAAACCGGGCGAGGTGGAGGGAGATGGTCCCACCTGACCATTTTCCACCAACTGCCGCAGTTGTAGTGTGGCCCTCATTACCAAGTCACACCATGGTCTTTCCCTCACCCCTCTGACACCTTCTCCAGCTTCGAGGACCTTGTGCTGTTACAAGCATAGACTAACGCATATCGGGGGCATAAATGGCTTGGCTATCCATCACCAAATCCGGCTGACCACATTAAGCTCCATCGAGCTTTCGTCTCCTCTGCCAACACTGCTCACTACTCCGGGGTCTTCCTGGAGAGCAAGGATAACCCCCGGCTTCTTTTCTCCACTACCAACCATCTCGTTAAACATCTCTGCCCTGCCCCCTCAACCATTCTCTTTAAACAACAAGTGCAAGCACGAGCTTCTCGTCACAAAGAGAAGACTAGCTTGTTCAACTGACTCTGCTTCTCCCCCCTTCCCATTACCCACCAAGGAAAACCAGCCCCCAAGATCCTCTCCCTCGACCTGAATTTCCATCTCTCTCAAGTTTCTCACCCATCTACGCCCATGACCTATCTGAGCTTGTCTCATACATGAGACTTACCCCAGAACCTTTAACTCCTTTCCCACTAAACTGCTGACCACATAACTTTCCTTCCTGACCCCCGTGCTATCTGACATGGTCGTGTTTATTTGCAGCACCAGATTTATGATTGGTCCCCTTGGAGGCCAAGACACACTCAACAGTTTTGCTCGACCACCTCTCGCACTCTCCGGCCCAGCGCAGACCGATCCCGGGGGTTGGTGGGGTCGGAGCTTCTACGCATACACCATTCTGGTGGGGGCTGGACGTGGTTTAGGCCCCGCCCCCCATACGGGCACATGCACAGAAGGACGCAGAAGATCATGCAAATAATCACCGTGATCTATTTTTATTCTATCCAATTTCTCTTTATCGTGACATAGGCAGCATCCTCTTCTTTAGTGAAGGCAGATGAAAAGTACTCATTTAGTACCTCTGCCATGCCCCTGCCTCCACAAGATTTCCTTTTTGGCCTCTAATTGGCCCCACCATGCCATTGACTATCCTTTCACTCTTTATACGTTAGGCCATTCAATCTGCAAAGGGATATAGATAGGTTAAGTGAGTGGGCAAAAATTTGGCAGATGGAGTATAATGTGGGAAAATGTGAGGTTATCCACTGTGGTAGGAAGAATAAAAAGGTAAAATCTCAGAGGGTCGTGAATCTTTGGAATTCTCTACCCCAGAGAGCTGTGGAGGTTGAGTCATTGAATATATTCAAGGTGGAGATAGACAGATTTTTGAAAAACAGGGGAATCAAGGGTTATGGGGAGTGGGCAGGAAAGTGGAGTTGAGGCAAAGATCAGATCAGCCATGATCTTATTGAATGGCGGAGCAGGCTCGAGGGGCCGAATGGCCTACTCTTGCTCCTATTTCTTATGTTCTTATTAAAATGCTGAGCTATCTGTTGTTTAGGAGGAGTTTTGTTTTTATGTTGCTGTGGGGCAGTTGCTTTGATACCGACTGAGAATGCACCTAGGAAGGTAATTTTAACTTGCGGCTATGGTGCAAAACAGGCAATATCTAATCAGCCACCCATTAAACACCCCGACTGATTTCCCTGCCCATTGACTTCAGTGTTATCATAGAAGCCGACCTCGTGGCTGTAAATAAAGTCACCAAGGGGCAGCATGCAGATGCGGAAGAGGTTGGGGGCCAAGCATGAATTGTTGGGAGGTTCCTGAGGTGACTGTGAGGGTTGGAAGAGAAGTCATTGGTAGAGGTCCTTTGGCTATGCTTGGATAGGTAAGAGTGGAAGCAAGCGAGAACAGTCCCACTTAGCTGGACAATGGAGGAGAGGACTGGTGAGTTCACAGTGTTAAAGGCTGCAGAGAGGTCGATGAGGATACTGCATTATGGTCATAGTTACAGAGAATGTAGTTTGTGAATGTGGTTCGAATGGAGAGATTCAAAATGAGAGTTGAGGGAGAGAGATAGGCACGGATCTGGGAAGCAACAACATATTCAAAGAATTTGGAGAAGAAAGTGACCTTGGGAGATGGGACGGTGGTTTGCAAGGACAGGGATTGAGGGTGGGCTTTTTTGACGATGTAAGATGAGGGTTTTGAAGGGGAGAGGATAGAGCCTGAGGAGAGGAAGCCATTTACAATGTCAGATCACTGACTATTTGCATGATCTTCTGCACTTTCTGCACATGTGCCCGTATGGGGGGGTGGGGCCTAAACAACAACCCGTCTCCACCAGAACGGCACGTGCGCAGGACACAGAAGCCCAGACACCACCAAACCCCGGGATCAGCCCGCGCTGGGCCGGAGAGCACAAGAGGCAGCATAGCGAGCAGGGCCCCGACACCACCAAAACCCAGATTCCTCACACACACTCTGCAGATAAAGAATAATTAAAAGGTTGGCAATGCTCAAAGTAGACAAGTCACCTAGTCCAGATGGGGTGAATCGTACTTTGCTGAGGGAAGTAAGGGTAGAAATAGCAGAGGCTCTGACCACAATCTTCAATCCTCCTTAGATATGGGAGTAGTGCCAGAGGACTGGAGGGTTGCAAATGTTACACCCCTGTTCAAAAAGACGGATATACCCAGTAACTGCAGGCCAGGTGAACGAACAAACGAAAGCTCTTTACAACCAATGACATACTTTTGAAGTGTAGTCACTGTAATAATGTAGGAAAGGCAGCAGCTAATTTATGCACAGCAAGCTCCCACAAACAGCAATGTGATGACCAGATTTTTTTTTTTTTTTTTTTTATAAAAGTGATGTTTGTTGGGGGGATCAATATTGACCCCTGATGATCTTCGAAATAGTGGCGTGGTTCCCTTTACGTCCACTTGAGACAGCAGTCAGGGCCTTGGTTTAATGGCTCATCCAAAAGACGCTGCAGCACTCCTGTCAGTACGAGTGTACGTACGCAGGGCACTAATACAAGACAGAGAAAAAAACTAAAATCCCACAGCATTGCTCCAGATATGTTGAAGATGTTAATTATAGTGACAGCAGCCTGGATTACACAACAATTTGCATATACACACACACAAACACCCAAGATGCGATGCTTTTGTGTGATGGGTGTGGAAGTGGAGGAAAGGTTGACATTGCCACTGAATGGATTTGAAAATAAAAGATGACCTCAGTGACAGCCTCGCAGAATACCAAACAAATCACATTCTGAGCCAGCTGCATTTTCTTTGATGCTCAGTCACCCAACAGAGATGGTCGACGAGAATGTTTTGCTGCCATTCCCTGATCCAAACATTGCTGTCAATTTTCTGACCCTTCTTTGAGACAGTGAAGTAATTTGTCATTTGGGTTAGCGTGGAAGATTTCATAACTCACTTTTCCTCTTTTATCAGATCCAATAGTACATGTTGCTTCAATCATGATCATTCTGCTCTCGTAAAAATTCTGCCTGCTGCAGGATCAGTCTGAAGCATTTCAAGCTAATTTCATCTTTGATCATAACCTTTTGTAAATTTACCATTAAAGCTCTTAAATGCAACTTTATTTCAAATAAATGTCAACTGCAGTCTTCCTGACCCTCTAGGTCCCTTAACAAAGCTGTCTCATATCATCAGTGAATCTGCATTTTCATTCACCTTCCGCCCTGGTGGTAAAGTTGATAGCTCTCCAAAATAGATAGCTGGCCTTTTTTGGCTCACTTTTTTCCTCCAGCTCTAATCTCAATGAACCTTTTCAACCATAATGTGACCATTGTAACCAACATTAAATTTTATCCCTCAGCAGGTCTGTCAGATTATCCACTCTCTAGACTCTAAAACGACCTTGGATTCAGATGGTATCCCTCCGATCATCCTCCAGATATGTGCCACTTAACTTACTCATTGTATGCGTTTCTTAGAGCATAAGAACATAAGATATTTCTTTCTCCCAGTCCATCTTTCCTTCTTGCAAATTATCGTGAGGTCACCTTAAACCTAAGAAGGATGATCTGTCGTACACTTAACTACAGCGAAACCTGTGAATTACGGACACCTTAGCGAGCATTCAATCCCAGAGATAGAGCAGTTTCTCTGCTGCTGTGCATGCTGGGTAAAGAGCTCCCCATTCCACCCACGCCGTTTCTTTCACAAAACCCACTGCCACCTCGCGCTGACTGGCACACTGACATGAGAATTAGGGGGCAGAAAGAAGAAACAAGCTGCAAGGGGAAGCACCAGTGAAAGAGTCATAACGGCACAGAAGGCCATTCAGCCCATCGAGTCCATGCAGTCATCCCAACTCAGTGAAGGTTCCACATACAGCAGCTTTGCAACAGGCTGTGTCCAGTGTTTTAAGTTGTAAAAGGGTTTGGTGCATTGAAGGCTGCCCCTAATTAGTAATTTGTGAGCGTCTGTGGTTTCAGAGTGCCTCTTGTATATTTTACCATGCAAGTTATTTGGGTCTCTCAATAAGAGTCTGTTTTTTTGGGAGTGTCCGTTTATACAGGTTTCACTGTAATGCCATGAGATCTTTTATTTGCACCTGAACAGACAGATGTGGCCTCAGCTTAACATTTCATTTGAAAGATGGGCTTTCAACAATGCAGCACCCCCTCAGCACTGTGCCAGCTGAGATAATGTGCACAAATCCTGAAGTGGATCTTGAGCCCACGACCTTTTGACTCAGGGCTTGAGTGCTACCACTGAGCCAAGCTGTCAGATGGCACAAGATACAAGTCAAAATGGGCCATCCTTGAGATCTGCCTGTAATAACTGGTGAAGTCAGCAAATTTTGTGATTGCTATATTGGTATATAGTGATCGCAGCTAAAAATTGCCCATGTGCAGATATCACAAGGACAAGTTTTAGCTTAGCTGCAATGTCTTCTCCAGACAACTACTCAGGCGACATTCAATGCTTGGGCTTCTACACAAAGAGCAGCTACTCAAGGATAGCCAGTGCCTGTGGAACCATGTCCCTGCACACAACCAGCTTTCCTCTTCTGAAGGAGCAATCAGGGAAAAAGCAGTTAAAGAACAAAACGATAATTACTTTTCAAGCCAAAAGATAGTTTGCAATAATATTGTAGTACAAATAGTTATATTCAAAGGTAAACTCGAAGTATTTTGATTACCACTTCCCCACCATCTACTTTTACAAATCTCTACAGCAAAATTAAACTTCACTCACCTCTCTAGAACCAAGCTAATGGCCTGGGTGAGATCAGGGTTTGCCACCTGCAGACGCTTCCACAATGACCACACAAATTCTTTGTCAGCCTGCACAGAAAATTTAAAAATTAGTATCGTCAGAAACAGATGCAAAAGCAAAAACATTTTTTTTTTTTTTTTTTTTAAATGCTGCACAGTTCCAAGAGTGGCTCAATTAAATTGTATGCCACGTGGTGAGTTCTTGATCTTAACCTGTCCAATGACCGACATAATCAGAGGACTGGGAAGGAGTGAAAAAATGAAGGGAACATTCAATACCCAGGTGACTCTTGCACGCCTCGAGAGCATTGTATTTCACTTGTCCTCGCTGTCATAGAAAACCCAGAAGATGGAAAGCAAAAGGAAAGATTATACTTGCCTTACCGTGAGTGCAACGAAGGATCACTATGATTCTAATAACCTGCCCACCAATGCTCAGTCTGGGTTCCGCCAGGACCACTTGGCTCCAGAACTCATTACAGCCTTGGTCCAAACACGGACAAAAGAGCTGAATTCTAGAGGTGGGGTGAGGGTGATTGCCCTTGACATCAAAGCAGCATTTGACCGAGTGTGGCATCAAGGGGCCCCTAGTAAAATTTAAGTCAGTGAGAATCAGGGGGAAAACTCCACTGGCTGGAGTCATACCTAGCACAAAAAGAAGATGGTGTGGTTGTTGGAGGCCAATCATCTCAGCCCCAGGACATTGCTGTAGGAATTTATCAGGGCAGTGCCCTCGGCCAAACCATCTTCAGCTGCTTCATCAATGACCTTCCCTCCATCATAAGGTTAGAAGTGGGGATGTTCATTGATGACTGCATAGTGTTCAGTTCCATTCGCAACTCCTCAGATAATGAAGCAGTCCATGACCGCATGCAGCAAGACCTGGATGGCATTCAGGCTTGGGCTAATAAGTGGCAAGTTACATTCACACCACACAAGTGCCAGACAATGACCATCTCCAACAAGAGAAAGTGTCGAACAACCGCCCCATGACATTCAACAGGATTACCATCACCAAATCACCCACCATCAACATCCTGGGGGTCACCATTGATCAGAAACTTAACTGGACCAGCCACATAAATACTGTGGCTACAAAAGCAGGTCAGAGGCTGGCTATTCTGCAGCGAGTGTCTCATCTCCTGACTCCCCAAAGCCTTTCCACCATCTACAGGGCACAAGTCAGGAATGTGAGGGAATACTCTCCACTTGCCTGGATGAGTGCAGCTCCAACAACACTCAAGGAGCTCGACACCATCCAGGATAAAGCAGCCCGCTTGATTAGCACCCCATCCACCACCTTAAACATTCACTCCCTCCACCACCAGCGTACCGTGGCTGCAGTGTGTACCATCTACAAGATGCATTGTGTACCATCTACAAGATGCAGTGCAGCAACTCGCCACGGCTTCTTCGACAGCACCTCCTAAACCCACAACTGCTGTCACCTAGCATGGGAACACCACTACCAGCAAGTTCCCCTCTAAGTCACACACCATCCTGATTTGGAAATATATCACCATTCCATTGTCGTTGGGTCAAAGTCCTGGAACTCCCAGCTAACAGCAGTATGGGAGTACCTTCACCTCACAGACTGCAGCGGTCCAAGGCGGCGGCTCACCACCACCTTCTCAAGGGCAATTAGGGATGGACAATAAATGCTGGCCGTGCCAGCGATGCCTACATCCCATGAATGAATATAAAAAAAGAGGGTTGTCCTATGAGGTCTCTATTGTCTGGAGTTCAGAAGAATGAGAGGTGATCTCATTGAAATGTACAAAATTCTTAGAGGGCTTGACAGGGTTGATGCCGAGAGGCTGTTTTCCTTGGCTGGAGTGTCTAGAACTAGGGGTCATAGTCTCAGGATAAGAGGTCAGCCATTTAGGACGGAGATGAGGAGAAATTTCTTCACGCAGAGGGATGTGAATCTTTAGAATTCTCTACCCAGAAGGCTGTGGATGCTGAATCATTGAGTATATCCAAGGCTGAGAGAGAGAGAGATATTTGGGCACGAAGGAAATCAAAGGATATGGGGAAAGTGGAATTGATGTAGAAGTTCAACCATGATCTTATCGAATAGCAGCATTCAGTTGAATTGAATTAGAAGTGCCATTTTACAAAAATAATATTTATGGCACAATTGCTTCACGGCAACTAACAACTTAAACTAACTTTGAAAGAAAACATGTTTCATCATTTGGAAGACACCAATAAAATCCATCTAATCGCTGGAGTAGAAGCTATATGAATGATGTATCATCCCACAAGAGAAAATAAATGTCAGCTTTGTAATATTGTGGATAGTTTGAAATACACTTCATTCCAATACTCTTAACTCCAAGTGTAATTACAAGCCACTTGCATTTAACACATTTTTGACTGCTGCATAGAGATCCTACGGACAAAGTTATTGAGTTACAGAAGTTGTACTGTGGATAACCTTAGTTCAGAATTCCAGAGTAAAATAAAGGTGCGTTTAGAATGTGCCAGTAGTGATATATCTGCATTGAATAATCAGGCTTGGGCTGATAAGTGGCAGGTAACATTCGTGCTACAGAAGTGCCAGGCAATGACAATCTCCAACAAGCGAGAGCCTAAACACCGCCCCTTGACATTACCATCACCGAATCCCCCACCATCAACATCCTGGGGGTCACCATTGACCAGAAACTTAACTGGACCAGCCACATAAACACTGTGGCAACAACAGCAGGTCAGAGGCTAGGTATTCTGCAGTGAGTGTCTCATCTCCTGACTCCCCAAAGTCTTTCTACCATCTACAAGGCACAAGTAAGGAGTGTGATGGAATACTCGCCACTTGCCTGGATGAGTGCAGCTCCAACAACACTCAAGAAGCTCAACATCATCCAGGACAAAGCAGCTCGCTTGATTGGCACCTCCTCTACCACCTTAAACATTCACTCCCTCCACCGTGTCGCACCGTGGCTGCATTGTGTACCATCTACAAGGTGCACTGCAGCAACTCGCCAAGGCTTCTTCGGCAGCACCTCCCAAACCTCTTCCAGGACAAGGGCAGCAGACGCATGGGAACACCACCACCTCCAGGTTCCCCTCCAAGTCACACACCATCCTGACTTAGGAATATATCGCCGATCCTTCATCGCCGCCGAGTCAAAATCCTGCAACTCCCTACCTAACGGCACTGTGGGAGAACCTTCACCACACGGACTGCAGAGGTTCAAGGAGGCGGCTCACCACCACCTTCTCAAGGGCAATTAGGGAGGGGCAAGAAATGCTGGCCTTGCCAGCGATGCCTACATCCCATAAAAACGAACGAATAATGAGAATTATGAGATGGTGAAGGGAAGAATGCTGCATGGGAAACAACTGAACATGAAATTTATGACATCTATGAGAATGACCTAACAAGTTAGGAGAAATGACATGAATGAGCGTACAGGTCATCTCCCCAAGCATAATAAATTTCACACAAAACCATTCTCCATGTGGTCTGCTTTTTATAAAAGGTCTATAACGGAAGAGGGCAAAATACCTATGTTTTGATGTGAGTATTAAGGACTATGTAGTGAGGGCAGAGTGGCCCCGATAGAAGTAAACTAATAGGACACAAGGACTTTCATTCAGTGATTGGAATAAAGTAAAAGTGGAACCAATTTGTCCAAACCATGAAATATGCAGATTTTTTTCAATAATAATAGCATGCTGTGTTTAAAAAAAGGAATGGCGCAGACAGAAAGTGGTGGTCCCATGTTATGCATAGCATGCTCACTGCAATTTGGCTGCTGGTGAAAGGGGCTCAAACCTCAGCACATAGCAACAATCCCACTTAAAATCAAATATAAAAACAGAAAATGCTGGCAACACACAGCAGATCAGTTAGCATCTGTGAAGAGAAAAGACAGGCGATTGGCAGTTTGAGTGTGTAACCCTTCATCCAGCCTCTGTTTTTATTGCAGATTTTCAGCATTTGCAGTTTTTCCTTCTTATTTTACTGCAAACTAATGTTTGACAACATTTCATACCTCATTTAAAAAAAAATCTTTTCACAGAAAGAAACCCAGGCCAAATTAGGTCTTTACACGTTAAATTTTTATTTTAATCGTGTGCTTAGATGCTTAATTTAGGGTTATTACAGGAATAAAGTTAATGATATGAATAGTTTTACTGCTTATATTGTTCATTTCAGCACGAGTTGAAAGCTATTCCTCCTAGGGAGACAGGTTAGAGAATTCAGAATTGTTCAGTTAACTAAAAAAAAAGCAGTACATTTCACCCAAGTAGTGTGTAAAAAGGCTATAGTGATTGATCAACGTTTAATTTGGAATGGGAACTTTTGTTAATTAAAATCAGTCAATTTTCACCTTGTACTTTAATGAGCTTCATCTCCTACTCCAGCATAAACCTGCCAGATTAAATGCTACAGCTTTAACACGAGAAATCAAAGCACAATAGTTAATCAACTGCTTCTCTGAGTCAATAAATAAAAATGACAAGCCACTCCATAGCAAATATTCCACAGGTAAAGTTTAATATGGTATTACTTACTTCAGAGATGCAACATAGATTGTTAATGATTTTTGCACAACGTTTATTGAATGGAAATGAGTATCCTATAAACGATATAAAGAAACTATCATGATTTCACCTTAAACCATCAGCAGCACCTTAACACTGTGCTGTATGAAAGGCCCTAATCTAAAGCCAGACATTCACTAACAAATTTTGCATTTCTAATATCAGTAACACAAGAGTCAGGCAATGATGAAGAGGTATAACTTCTTAATTTGGCATTGCTGCCAGCAGAAGAGAGTTTCTACATGAAATCTGATTAAATGTGGTGTTGTGGTGGTGAGACTCCGGCATGCCACATCACCAGAGAGAGTCAATGGCAAGAAGGACCACCAGCGGGAGCAATGGATCAATTCACTAACCCATTTTTTAAAAAGATTTTAAACTTTACCATCATCAAGTGGAATGAGGACACATCAAATTCACATTTTTAATTTTTTTAAAGATTGCAACTTTTAAAAAAAAATATTGCCATAAAACTTTCATGCAGGACAAGTTAATGGCGTTACTACATGTCACCTATAAAGGGATTTGTTCTCTCAGCCAATTTTATACAGTGCTGTTGCTGTGTTGTGAATATACACAAAGCTACTTCAGTGCTTGTGTGAACAGATTCCACTAATAAAGCATAGAGTAATACAGCACGGATAGAGGCCCTTCGGCCCATCGTGTCCGCGCCGGCCATCAAGCCCTGCCTAATCTAATCCCATATTCCAGCATTTGGCCCGTAGCCTTGTATGCTATGGCATTTCAAGTGCACATCCAAATGCTTCTTAAATGTTGTGAGGGTTTCTGCCTCCACAACCCTTTCAGGCAGTGAGTTCCAGACTCCAACCACCCTCTGGGTGAAAAAGTTCTTTCTCAAATCCCCTCTAAACCTCCCGCCCTTTACCTTGAATCTATGCCCCCTAGTTATTGACCCCTCTACTAAGGGAAAAAGCTCCTCAGCATCCATCCTATCTATGCCCCTCATAATTTTGTACACCTCAATCATGTCCCCCCTCAGCTCCAAGGAAAACAAACCCAATCTGCCCAGTCTCTCTTCATAGCTGAAGCGCTCCAGCCCTGGTAACATCCTGGTGAACCTCCTCTGCACCCTCTCTAACGCGATCACATCCTTCCTGTAGTGTGGCGACCAGAACTGCACACAGTATTCCAGCTGTGGCCTAACCAGTGTTTTATACAGCTCCATCATAACCTCCTTGCTCTTATATTCAATGCCTCGGCTAATGAAGGCAAGTATCCCATATGCCTTTTTTACCACCTT
The DNA here is from genome assembly GCF_052327205.1 of Somniosus microcephalus. NCBI lineage: Eukaryota > Metazoa > Chordata > Chondrichthyes > Squaliformes > Somniosidae > Somniosus > Somniosus microcephalus. Next base: position 247,604,398 of record NC_140987.1, read on the forward strand.
ATCCACCTGTTCCGCCGCCTTCAGGGATCTGTGTACTTGCACACCCAGATCCCTCTGACCCTCCGTCTTGCCTAGGGTCTTTCCATTCATTGTGTATTCCTTTGCCTTGTTAGTCCCCCCAAAGTGCATCACCTCGCACTTTTCCGGGTTAAATTCCATTTGCCACTGTTCCGCCCATCTGACCAACCCATCTATATCGTCCTGCAGACTGAGGCTACCCTCCTCGCTATTTACCACCCTGCCAATTTTTGTATCATCCGCGAACTTACTGATCATACCCTTTACATTCATATCCAAGTCATTAATGTAGACCACAAACAGCAAGGGACCCAGCACCGATCCCTGTGGTACCCCACTGGCCACAGGCTTCCAGTCACAAAAACAACCTTCGACCATCACCCTCTGCCTTCTGCCACTAAGCCAGTTTTGTATCCAATGTGCCAAGGCACCCTGGATTCCATGGGCTCTTACCTTCTTGACCAGTCTCCTGTGCGGGACTTTATCGAAGGCCTTACTGAAATCCATGTATACCACATCCACTGCGTTACCCTCATCCACACACCTAGTCACCCCCTCAAAAAATTCAATCAAATTAGTCAGACATGATCTTCCCTTGACAAAGCCATGTTGACTATCCCTGATTAATCCTTGCCTCTCCAAGTGGAGACAAATTTTGTCCCTCAGGATTTTTTCCAATAATTTTCCTACCACTGATGTTAGGCTCACTGGCCTGTAGTTCCCCGGTTTTTCCCTACTACCCTTCTTGAATAATGGTACTACATTAGCGGTTCTCCAGTCCTCTGGCACATCCCCTGTGGCCAGAGAGGTCCTGAATATATGTGTTAGAGCCCCCGCAATCTCCTCCTTTGCCTCACACAGCAGCCTGGGATACATTTCATCCGGGCCTGGGGATTTATCCATTTTTAGGCCAGCTAAAAGCAGTTAAAGAACAACCACCACTGCTCCCACTTGAGAAACTACAGATGAAATTCAAGCAACTATAGGCCAAGCTCTGCGCCCCAATTCTCAACTCAACCAGCACAACGCAGTGTCACTTTAAATCTGTACCGCACCATGCCCAAGAAAACAAACAGCCATAACGCACTCAGTGACAAAAATCATTTGCTTTTATTAAAAAAGTTAATTCCATATATGCACATTTATTAAAAATGCCTGGCAGCGATACAACCTTGGATTCAGCTGGTAAACCATTCAATCTTCATTCTTAGTGTGTAACTTTTACAATTCGGGCTTTCTCCCAACACTTTTCAGTTACATTCACAGCAAAAAGGCAGTTTTCATAAACAGACGGAGTATTCCATGAATTGAAAACGGTATCCTTGTGTACAGTGAAAAGGATAGTGTGACACAAGACTAATAATGTCCCTTTAATTTCAGTATAATACATCGAGACCACCATGCTCATGTTTTATTCCAAAAGATGGTAAACACTATAATGCCAATCAGTATATTCAGGCCAAAATGAAATATATTTACAAGTAAGATGCTTACGCGGAAATAAAAAGATACAGAAAGTTACTGATAGTATTCTCTTTAGGACATATTTCTTACACAGTCCAATTTCAGCAAGATTTTTGGATGCAACAGTCCTATATACTCATCCTGAGGTAATGTTTGCTCATGGGTCAAGTAATATGCCTGCACACCAGATGGAATCGAATTATCTAACTCAAAAACGGAGCTGAAAATTGAGCTAAAGGTGCTTGGGAAACAATACATCTCCCAGGTCAAAAGGCCATGAACCAAGTGCTATTCATTCAATCAAGTTCAAAGACAATAGGGCATCCTGCGCACATAATCACTTGACAAGTTTCTGTTCATAGCTCGCTCAACCTTTGTACATGTATTAATGCTTGATCAACATGTAATTAGATTAGCACCTGGGACAAAGCTTCACGTTCTAGTCCGTCTACAGATCAAAGAAACTGCCTGCATTCTTGCACACAGCTAGGCTCCAGTCTCCATCTTGTAGTTTAGTAAGCAAACACAGCTCCTATCGCAACTTTTTTTTCAAAAATACATTTACCCTATCATGTATATGTATAGTTATATAAAACATGTACAATACAGTAATAGTTCCTATTCAACACAGGGTGAAAAGTGCATTGGTCACAGGATCTGACAAAATCTCTTCATAAGATATTCAGGATCAACTGTGTTCATAATTCAGTTAGATTTTGCGTAGTTATGGAAAAGGACAAAGATAGACCAGGAGTAAAAGTTCTCAATTGGGGAAAGGCCAGTTTTACGAAGCCGAGATATGATTTAGCAAAAGTGGACTGGAAACAACTACTTGAAGGTAAATCGGTGTCTGAGCAGTGGGAGGCATTCAAGGAGGAGATCGAGGGTTCAGAGCGTGTTCCCACAAAGAAACAAGGTGGGACTCCCAAATGTACAGCCCCCTGGATGTCTAGGGGCATACAGGGTAGGGTAAGGCAAAAAAAGGGAACCTTATGTCAGATACCGAGAGCTAAATACTGCAGAAAGCCTAGAGGAGTATAGAAAGTGCAGGGATGAAATTAAAAAGGAATTTGGAATGCAAAGAGAGGGCATGAAAAAATACTGGCAAGTAAAATCAAAGAAGACCCAAAGATGTTTTATAAATACAATAAAGAGCACGAGGATCACAAAAGAAAGAGTAGGGCCTATTAGAGACCAAAAAGGTAACCCATGTGTTGAGGCGTGGTTCTTGATTAGTACTTTGCGTCTGTCTTCACAAAAGAGAGGGGCGATGCAGACATTGCAGTTAAGGAGGAGGAATGTGAAATATTAGATGAGATAAATATAGCGACAGAGGAAGTATTAAGGGGTTTAGCATCTTTGAAAGTAGATAAATCGCCAGGCCCAGAAAAAATGTATCCCACGCTGTTAAGAGAAGCAAGGGAGGAAATAGCAGAGGCTCTGACCATCATTTTCCAATCCTCTCTGGCTACAGGTGTGGTGCCGGAGGACTGCTAACGTTGTACCGTTGTTTAAAAAGGGAGAAAGAGATAGACCGTGTAATTACAAGCCAGTCAGCCTAACCTCTGTAGTGGGCAAATTATTGGAAAAAAAATTGAGGGACAGTATTAATCGTCATTTAGAAAGGCACGGATTAATCAATAACAGTCAGCATGGATTTGTTAAGGGACGGTCGTGGCTGACTAACTTGATTGATTTTTTTGAGGGGGTAACAAGGAGGGCCAATGCGGGTGGCGCATTTGATGTAGTCTACATGGATTTTAGCAAGGCCTTTTGACAAGGTTCCACATGGCAGACTGATCAGAAAAGTAAAGGCCCATAGGATCCAAGAAAAATTGGCAAGTCGGATCCAAATTGGCACAGTGGCAGAAAGCAAAAGGTAATGGTTGACAGGTGTTTTTGTGACTAGAAGGCTGTTTCCAGTGGGGTTCCGCAAGACTCGGTATTAGATCCCTTGCTTTTTGTGGTATACATCAATGTTTTAGACTTCAATGTAGGACATGATTAAGGAGTTTGCAGATGATACAAAAATTGGCCATGTGGTTGATAGTGAGGAAGAAAGCTGTAAACTGCAGGAAGATATCAATGGACTGGTCAGAAAAGTGGCAAATGGAATTCAATCTGGAGAAGTGTGAGGTAATGCATTTGGGGAGGGCGAACAAGGGAATACACAATAAATGGTAGGATATTGAGCAGTGTAGAGGAACAGAGGGACCTTGGAGTGCATGTCCACAGATCCCTGAAGGTAGCAGGACAATTAGGTAAAGTGGTTGAGAAGGCATACGGGATACTTTCCTTTATTAGTCGTGGCATTGAATACAAGAGCAGGGAGGTTATGCTCAAAGTTAGGCCACAGCTAGAGTACTGTGTACAGTTCTGGTCACATTACAGGAAAGATGTGATTGCACTGGAGAGGGTACAGAGGAGATTGTCTTGTTTTACACACTTTGTATAAAATTAATAAATTGCAGGACAACAGAGTATTACAGTTTAACTCTTTTATTAAGCATTAGGTCTGTGATCTTACTCATAGCAGCACCAGTGGGGAAAAACATGGCATTAGGACCCCTAGCCTGGGTCTTCAAAACAATAGTAGTCCTTACAGATGCCTGCAGGCCAATGACACCTCAGCATGTGATCACGTGAATATAATAGGTATTCCTTACAGATGCTTGCGGGCCAATGATAATTCATATGCAAATGTTAGAGATTTACAAGGATGTTGCCAGGACTGTAGAATTTTAGCTGTGAGGAAAGATTGGATAGGCTGGGATTGTTTTCTTTGGAGCAGAGGAGGCTGAGGGGAGATTTGATTGAGGTGTATAAAGTTATGAGGAGGCCTAGATCGAGTGGATAGGAAGGACCTATTTCCCTTAGCAGAGAGGTCAATAACCAGGGGGCATAGATTCAAAATAATTGGTAGAAGGATTAGAGGGGAGTTGAGGAGAACTTTTTTCACCCAGAGGGTGGTGAGGGTCTGGAACTCACTGCCTGAAAGGGTAGTCGAGGCAGAAACTCTCATTACATTTAAAAAGTACTTGGATATGCACTTAAAGTGCCCTAACCTATAGGGTTACGGACCAAGAGCTGGAACGTGGGATTAGGCTGGATCGCTCTTTCTCGGCTGGCACAGACACAATGGGCCAAATGGCCTCCTTCTGTGCTGTAAATTTCTATGATTCTAACTAGATGACTAAAGTGATGAGCAAGATAATTAGCAAAAGAGTAAAGCAGCTGCTTGCTTGAAATTCTTGTTCGGTAAAGCGTTGATCCCCACTTCAACTGCTGAATAGCTAGGAGATACAGCAACAATATGACAACCATGGGAGAATCCTCGCAAGCTCCTGCTTATTGAGCATATTTTAAGGTTATAGTGCTCAGTCCATGAGGATGAGAAGCGGAGTCTACCGTGCCAGGAATCAAGCTCAAGACCTTGCGTCCATCATTTAACAGATTCAGTCACTCTCAAAAAGGGGAGTGTCGAAAGCCAACCATAAACTGACAAGGTATTGTACAGTAAAACTTGCTAGAAGCTGGGAAAAGGCATGCCAACCAGCCAAAAACAAGATGGTATTTCAGAGACTGGTGCTGGCACTTTGTGCCAAAGACAGTGTATATATTCACAAAGACAACACTCTACAAAACCAATCACCAACCAGTGTCCTCTATTCAATAATAACAGAAAATGCTGGAAACACTTAGCAGGTCAGGCAGCATCTGTGGAGAGAGGAACAGAGTTAATGTTTCCGGTCGATGACAGATGCTGCCTGACCTGCTAAGTGTTTCCAGCATTTTTTGTTCTTATTTCAGATTTCCAGCATCCACAGTATTTTGCTTTTGTTTGCCTCTATACAGCATATGCTACCTGCATGATTGCTCAGTACAAAAACTGATTATCACTCATTAAACTTGCATAGTTAATCCTAAACAAAACACATTAAATTCACAGTAAATACTCAGCAATAATTTCTAGTCTTTAATATCATCTCAGATTTAAGTGACAAATTTTAACTGCTCACACTTTGACTTTTCAGTTCTGACTTGACAGATCATCCAGTACGATTGTCCTCATCGCTAGCGCAGAGTTGGGCTAACTACCCACCAACTACGCAGGAAAATTTTACAGCTGGTGCAAACAGGTGCAGGGGCCTGTTTGCACAGCATCAGGGGAGGGGGGATATGCAGCAGCTTGAAATATACACTAGTTATTTTCATAATGATAAAAATGTAATTAAAATTTTTCAAAATAGATATCTATATCTACCTAACTAATATCTCCTCTTTCTAATTATTACAACTGATCCCAATACAACTGAGCAGTAGGTGCATGGGAACACCATCACCTCCAAGTTCCCCTCCAAGTCACACACCATCCTGACTTGGAAATATATCATCGTTCCTTCATCGTGGCTGGGTCAAAATCCTGGAACTCCCTCCCTAACAGCACTATGGGAGTACCTTCACCACACAGACTGCAGCGGTTCAAGAAGGCGGCTCACCACCACCTTCTCAAGGGCAACTAGGGATGGGCAATAAATGCTGGCCTTGCCAGCGACGCCCACATCCCATGAACAAATTTTTTAAAACTCAGACAAATAGGCAAAGGGTGAAAACAAACTACCAAAGCACAGTCGTCCTTTTCATTTCAGAGCATTCTTCACTTGTACATTCACTGTTATTTTTACATAGAAATACATAACATTTACAGCACAGAACTAGCCCATTCAGCCCCACTGGTCTGTGCCAGCGTTTATGCTACAAACGAGCTTTAAGTCAATAGATCTTAAAATCTCAATCTCTACTGCACCACAAAAGGTCAACTGCAAAAGTGAACAACTTCCATACCATACAAACAAAACCTACCTGACATTGAGCAAGTTCTTCCGACAGTCTCCGCACTTGTTCCTCCGGCAGTAGCTGAGAGTCACACTGCTTTGAAGCCATGTTAGTGAAATACCTTTTTAAAAAGCACAGAAAGAATAGCATTAAAATCAGATGATAATTACTACAATAAATCTGGTTAGACCCCCACCTGGAGTACTGCGTTCAGTTCTGGGCACCGAACATCAGGAAGGATACATTGGCCTCGAAGCGGGTGCAGATTCACCAGAATGATACCGGGAATCAAAGAGTTAAATTATGAGGACAAGTTGCACAGACGGGGCTTGCAGTCAACTGAGGTTAGAAGATTAAGGGGTCCCTCTTTTTGTTGAACCAAATTAACTGTGAATTAACTGTAACTTAATAAAACTTTAACTAAAACTTAACAAATTAAATTTAAAATTGGTTTGCCGGGGTGATGATGCACTCCAGTCCCCGCGGTGCCCACCGGTCTCGGAAGGCCTCAAGTGTGCCGGCGGACACCGCGTGCTCCATCTCCAGGGCCACCCGGGCGCGTAAGATTAAGGGGTGATCTAACTCAAGTGTTTAAAATTCGTCAAGGATTTGATAGGGTAGAGGGAAACTATTTCCTCTTGTGGGGGAATCCAGAACAAGGGGGCATAACCTTAAAATTAGAGCTAGGCTGTTCAGGGGTTATGTCAGGAAGTACTTCTTCACACAAAGGGTAGTGGAAATCTGGAACTCTTCCCCACCACCCCCCAAAAAAAGCTGTTGGGGGTCAACTGAAAATATCAAAACTGAGATTGTTATTTTGTCAAGTAAAGATATTAAGTGATATAGAACCAAGGTGGGTAAATGGAATTATGATACAGATCAGCCATGATCTAATTGAATGGCAGAACAGGCTCGAGGGGCTGAATGGCCTCTTCCGGTTCCGAGATCAAAGAGCAATAATGATAGCATGTGGTATTTTAGAACTTGCTTCTCTTTCCATTTCGCAAACACTAACAAGCCTTTGGAAAGGAAGGTTCAACAACCTTGAACAAATTATTTGTCACATAATTTCAGTAATACAAATATATAAAATCAGCCACATAAATCGGTCACATTTTGCAAAGTCTGAAACGAAACAGGGGCAGCATAAGAGCAGGGTGCAGATGGGATCATAGCATGAGTTCTGGCTTTTCATTAAAGTATTTGAAATTTATTGGAACTCTCAATAACTAATACTGCATTGTTATGATGGAAAAGTAAATAGAAAGAGTGAAAATAACTTATATCCAGTTTACATTTTATTAATATATAGACAACCCTGAGTTTAACCCCTAATCCTATACATAAATCAGAATCCTAACCGCTAACCCTGGTCAGGACTCTGGCCAGAGTTGTAACCCCGAACCCTAAATCATGTAATTTATGACGTCAGGCTGCGTTGTCAACAGTTGCTTGGATCGCGCACGGTTCCGCCTGTTCCCCTGGCAACCGGCACGGGCTAGGCCCTGGAATCCGGCATTAGAGTCACCACTCAGGTCTGGGTTTAGGGTTTGTGTTCAACACTCAGGTCTGGGTTTAGGGTTTGTGTTCAACACTTGGGTCTGGGGTCTGGATTTGTGTTCAACACTTGGGTCTGGGTTTGTGTTCAACTCTCGGGTCTGGGTTTAGGGTTTGTGTTCAACACTCAGGTCTGGGTTTAGGGTTTGTGTTCAACACTTGGGTCTGGGGTCTGGATTTGTGTTCAACACTTGGGTCTGGGTTTGTGTTCAACTCTCAGGTCTGGGTTTAGGGTTTGTGTTCAACACTCGGATCTGGGTTTGTGTTCAACACTTGGGTCTGGGTTTAGGGTTTGTGTTCAACACTTGGGTCTGGGTTTAGGGTTTGTGTTCAACACTTGGGTCTGGGGTCTGGGTTTGTGTTCAACTCTCGGGTCTGGATTTGTGTTCAACACTTGGGTCTGGGGTCTGGGTTTAGGCTTTGTGTTCAACACTCGGATCTGGGTTTAGGGTTTGTGTTCAACACTCGGATCTGTGTTTAGAGTTTGTGTTTAACACTCGGGTCTGGGTTTAGGGTTTGTGTTCAACACTCGGGTCTGGGTTTAGGGTTTGTGTTCAACACTCGGGTCTGGGTTTAGGGTTTGTGTTCAACACTCGGGTCTGGGTTTAGGGTTTGTGTTCAACACTCGGATCTGGGTTTAGGGTTTGTGTTTAGCTCTAGGGTCTGGGTTTAGAGTTTGTGTTTAGCTCTCGGGTCTGGGTTTAGAGTTTGTGTTCAACACTCGGGTCTGGGTTTAGGTTTGTGTTCAACACTCAGGTCTGGGTTTAGAGTTTGTGTTCAACACTCGGGTCTGGGTTTAGGTTTGTGTTTAGCTCTCGGGTCTGGGTTTAGAGTTTGTGTTCAACACTCGGGTCTGGGTTTAGGTTTGTGTTCAACACTCAGGTCTGGGTTTAGAGTTTGTGTTCAACACTCGGGTCTGGGTTTAGGTTTGTGTTTAGCTCTCGGGTCTGGGTTTAGAGTTTGTGTTCAACACTCGGGTCTGGGTTTAGGGTTTGTGTTCAACACTCGGGTCTGGGTTTAGGGTTTGTGTTCAACACTCGGGTCTGGGTTTAGAGTTTGTGTTTAACACTCGGATCTGGGACTTTGTTCTCGGGTTTGGGGTTCAGCTACCGCCGGTTGCCCTGGTAACGGGAGGGGGCCCGGCGCGCTATCTCGGGCTGTGTGAAGAGACAATTAACACAGCCCTAAACAAGAGAAAGGATTAACTGACCGCTCGGTGTGAGGTCCCGCTCTCCCGGTGCCGCCGCCACTCCGTTAACTGGGGTTGGTTCAAACTCCCCGCCTCCCGTAAAGCAAATTCACTTCCGTGCGCGACACTTCACGGCAGCGTGGCCCCGCCCCTTCTCACCTCCCACTGAGCAATATCACAAGAAAACATTCATTTCTCTACTGGACCTTCCAGCTTTGATTGAAAAAAAATCAATGAAGTGTGTACATTAAGCATTCTAGATTGTGCAGAAAGCAGAATGGCCGAAACTGTAATTTATATAATTACTTACTCACTGACACTCATGGCAGTTGGAGAAAGACGATTTTTTTTGTTACCAGAAATCGATAAAAACATTTTTTTTAAACCTGGTGGCTCTTTCTGGTGGTTTTGTTCAAGGTGATTTGGACTAAACACTATTTGACAATGACAGAGATGCTATAGTATGTAACACACATGCATTAAACCAAACTATCTGCATCTTTGTTTTTATTCATTCACAGAAAGTGGCTTTGCTGGTAAGGGCAGCAATTATTGCCCATCCTTAAACTCAACCATATGATTTGCAAAACTTTCACAATAAAAGGAATCAATAGCTGATAATAAGAGGATGAAATCTGTGGCAATAACATAAAACAGATATTGCCAATAGCCATACACATTACTCATGGAAGGCATTAAAGCCAAAGCAGCTAGTCTGCTCATTCTGTGGTTAGGCTGTTTTTTTCTCAATTGTTTAATATCTGATGGGAACGTCTCAGATTATCTTTTGTCTGTTAACCATAAAACACTTCTGTAGCCTTTAAATGATTAAAATCCTTTAATCATTCTTTCGTAAATTAAAGTAAGCTGGTTTCACATTACTACCACTAACCATTTTCTTAATAGTACAGAGGATTTGCTGTGTATGACAATAAGGGTGTTTATGCCATGTGGGGGATAACTACAGAGCCACTGATTTACAGTGCTGAATAAGTCAAATTCCATTTTAAAAATGTATTCTGGGATTTTTACCTATGAGGGGAACTATTTAGTTCAACCCATGTAGGATATGATGGGCACAAACCTACTATTCTATAGTCAGCAGGTTGTGGGTTTAAGCCCCACTCCAGAGACTTGAGCACAAAATCCAGGCTGACACACCATTGCAGTGTTGAGGGAGTGCTGCACTGTCGGAGGTGCTGTGTTTCAGATGTGATGTCTGCTTTCTCAACTGGAGGTAAAAGATCCCATTGCACTATTTTGAAGAAGAGCAGGGGAGTTCTTCCCAGGGCAATATTTATCCCTCAACCAACATCACTAAAAAAAACATTATCTGGTCACTGTTGTGGGACCTTGCTGTGTGCAAATTGGCTGCCGCATTTCCTACATTACAACAGAGATGACAAAAAACTTCATTGGCTGTGAAGCGCTTTATGACACCCTGAGGTTGTGAAAGCCACTATTAAAAAAAAAATGAAACTTGCATTTCTAAAGTGCTGGAGTTCCAATGTTTGTGTCCATCACCCCACCCAGTCAGGCATTACTGATTTATTGCCTCTATGAAAATTATGGCTCAACTACTGATTATACTTTTGGACTTCAGCTTCTATGTTGTGCCATCAGTGAACAATATTCTCTGGTCTCTTGCCTGTTGTTGTAAGTAGTATTTGGCTAGTGCTGGGCCAGCACATCGACCTCTACTCTCCATCATTACCCAGAAAGGAAAATGATGCTAATTTCCTTACTTTTAGATCAGTCACTTACTGATCACATTACTGACAATAGCTGATACAAATTAGTACCTTCACAAAAAACAAACTGTTGGGTCTGCACAGGAGAGCAGCCTAACACTTTAAAGTTAAGTATAGAAGTGAAACTCCTGAAAGCACTGTTCTCCTTTTAAAATGCCTCAGCTGACCAACAAAGCACTTCACCTCCCTTCCACCACCCTTTGACTGTGGATGTGCTGTCTGACTGCCTGTCTAATGTCAAGTTCTGCAGCTCAACATTTGCAACAACAAAGCCAACCCTATCTGGCCCTCAGCAGCAGCAGAAACTTTGCACTGTAGCCCTGATTCCATTTGCCTTCCTGGTTGCTCACACAGGGTAAATCCTACATTAAGAAACCTCAGGCTGATATTTGGTCCTCAGCCCAGCTTCCAATCCCACCTCCTAAACAACCATTAAGATTATTTCCACCATCACAATATTACCCACCTCCGGCCACACATATTCCCCACTCCTGTCGAAACTCTTACCTCTGTGCTCAGCTTTTGCAATTATCTCCTTGCCTGTGTTTCACCCTAGGAAATCTACAATTCATGCAGAACCTCACCACCCCAATCCTCTCTGCACGAAGTCTTGCTCACCTATCACTCATGACTCATTGACCTCCATTGATTCCCTATCCTCCAGCACATTGATGCCCTCCTTAAAAAATCCATCCATGTTCTCACTCCACCCTACCCCGTAACCTCATCCACTATTAAGTGTCAACTTGCGCACTGCACTCTTCCAACTGTGATCTTCAATGTATCCTATCTCCTTCCAATCCACCATCAGTGAGTGAAACGTTGGCATTCCATCCTTGTACTCTGGAACTCTCTTCCCATATTCCTCTGCATTGCTACATCTCTCCCCATGTTCAAAAGCCTCCTTAAAATCACTTCAAACACACCTTTAGTCAATATATATATATATGTTCCCAGTCTTACATCTCTCTGTTTCCTTCTCATTTCTGTTTCACTTTTTGTCTCTTCTCTTAATACATCTGTTTCTCTTCTACTTCTCACTCTCTGCCCTCTGCTGCTTTTCTCAGCCTTTATCTTCTTTCCCTTTGAGTGGGAGGTGGTGCTGATTGTGATGTTGTGTTGTGGGAAGAGGAGCCAATACTGGCTCCAGGCTGTATTTTCCAGTGGAGGTTAGCTCTCAGTGGCTCCTTTCCCAATCCCTCCCGTCACTTGGGATTTTGCTCCACGTAAAATACATAGTAAATTCTGGTGAGTCTTCTGCCTGCCTGTCCCCTTTATCAAGAGGGTGTGTTTGGGCGAGTTCCCAGGAATTCTGCCTAACATGCCCATATATGTCCAACAGAACTCTTGCGGGTGAGAGTTTAGGAAGATCCTAAATGGTTCCCAAACAAAGGTAATCAATCCGAGAAGAAATTAATGACCATCATAAAGTTCTAAGGTTTCCATAAGAGCTGAAGAAATATTGAGAACTTTTTCTCCTGTCTAGGTTGGACCTCTGGATCCCAAATTTGGGGTTGCTCTGGACCAATAATGTAAATGACCCCATTCCCAGATTGGGGATACATTCTGGAACCTTCACAATGGGAAAATAAGACATCCACACCACCACAATTATGCTGGAGGAGAGGATCCATCAGAATTTCAGCCCATCCAACATTCACTCTCTCTCAACTTAATATGCTTTCTGAAATTTATAGAAGATGAAACAAAAACTACAAGTGTGTGCAATCTGTCATTTTCTCTCTCTAACATACACATACACACAGTTTATCTGCTTTTAAAAATACACTCAATATAACCTTTACTGGAATAAAGCTTTTGAAATTCATCTTCTAGATTTTTTTCAATTACTTTTGAAAAAAAAGTTCATCAGAAAGTGCTAGAAGTTAAAGCAAAATATTCCAGTTCAGCTAACAATGGTAACATTGCATCCTGGGAAATTAGATACACAGCCCAATTGGCAGAACAGACTCGAGGGGCCAAATGGCCTACTCCTGTTCCAATCAGAATCAACAAACATATCAAGTTCAAGACCTGGCTTTTTAGAGAGATTGAGGCCTTCAAGTAAAGACTTCAAGACACAAAAAAATTCAATGGATAAATTTAATCATTTTATTGTGAAATATGTATTTTTTTTAAATGGTTAAGTAACTATTTTAGACATTAGGAATTTCAATTACTGAGGAAAAGAATGGCATAAAAAATTCAGAAAACATTGAGTGAATTATGAGAACACAGTGCCCAGATTTTACAGTCAGAGTGATGAGTTTCCATAGGTGTTTCCCATTATAAATGTGGGCATAGGTAGCTATAGTGGAAAAAAAAGTATGACAAAAATGTGATGTAAGGAAGGCAAGTGGCACAGAACAAAATGCATGCAGGTGTAAGATTTCTAATATATTTTATAAATATTATTATAGAGAGATATATACTCAAATAGGAACTGATTTAAGAGTTACCAAAATTATATATTTTTTGGAATACCTGGGTTGAATTCTCCTATTAGCCTTTCAATACAACTTCATTATTTATTTGCCCAGCATAGATCAGAAATGGTACCAAGCCATGGAGCTGACTGTTTGTAATTAAAGAGAGTTTGCAACCTTTATAGGCTACAGGTGGGCATCATTATCGTCAATATTCCTCAACACTTATTGACTTGGAGAGAGAATAAAATAATTTGCATTTATATAGCGTCTTTCACAATTTCACGCCATCCCAAAGCACTTTACAGCCAATGTAATCACTTGTAAGGACATTTTTTAATATAATAATTCAAGACATTTTTCACCCATTTTGTAGGAGCTTTGTAACATCAGTGTCTGGTGTTCCAATTTACTGTAGACGATTGCCAGCTGGGACTAATTAATGGGCAGTGTTGAAAGCTTTTTTCTCAAACAGAACAGTTCTTCCGCAATCATATCTAGCATTTTAATCCAAGTGTGTAATAAATATATGTATAAACAATATGTGGGAGTGTGTGATATCTCTATATATTTATGCACTGCGCTGATGTACTTTTCCAGACAGCTAATACATTGTAACAATGATAAACAGAGAATAACAACAGAGTGGGAAATCTTCATACCCTCTCTTTTCATTGGACCAAAAAAAAAAGTTCACAAATTAACTAACAAAACCCAATAACCCTTTTTAAATAGCCCTCCACCAATCAAATTAAAATTTGGTTGTCCAGATTAACTATGCACTCCAGTCCCCGCGGCGCCCACCGGTCATCCAGACAGCTAATACATTGTAACAATGATAAACAGAGAATAACAACAGAGTGGGAAATCTTCATACCCTCGCTGGTTTAATGTATTCCTTTCAGCTGTGACATTTTCACGGACAGCAGGACTTGTGTTTGGTGTTAAGCTGCGTCGAGTGCTGTCTGTGGGTGTGGCTGAACCTGGCAAAATAGGACGCCCCAAATCTCCTGATTTTAACCATCAAAAATTACTGGTGAAAATGATGTTATTAATTTAGCAATAACAGAGTAAAAAAAATCATCCTCTGCTGTCATGCCGTGCAAATAGAAATGCATTCATCTTCAAGGTACATTGCCTACTTCAGTTTAACCTGTTGAATTAATGTAAGTGCATTATGTCAATGCTGAACGGGGACAATGCGTTCATTTCGGCAAAATCTGGGAACTGACCGCAAGCACTTCCATGCATTTAGATAATTTAGTTGGGCATTGTATAAAGTCATCATTTATCCCAGAGAAAGATCCCCGCACTTCACTGAACTGCGCTGGTCAATACGACCAGCTCTTTCGCATTTCGCTTTTTGGTGCATTACATGCTCAGTGAAACGTACACATATTATGAAGGAATAGCGAAGTGTCTGTTCTCTTTTACGACCGTTTCTACATTCGGGTGTGCTGGATTACTTTGGATCTTTTACTGTTTTTGAATGGTTAATTTCAGAAATTGAAACTCGCACTTTAAGCTTTGTGCAGGTAAATTTGGGGCGGATTTCCTGTTATCCGTGCTCTTCAAAAATCTTTGAAAATCGCATGCTCGGGCAACACGCTCAGTCTCTCTCTCTTATTAAACTGATTGAATCATCAAATCCCAGATCCAGAAGTTTATAATTTTACCTTTTATTACAACCCATCTGAGTCATAATACATTTATTACTGGAATAAAAACCGATAATGCAGCGGATACGCCGCTTCTCTCTCCACAGATGCTACTTGACCTGCTGAGTGTTTCCAGCATTTTCTGTTATTTCATATTTCCAGCACCCGCAGTATTTTGCTTTTGTACAATTATTACTGGTTTGTAAACTTTGACAAGTAACTCACTTTTGTTTCTTGATCTGTCGCCCAGAAAATGTTTTTTTTTTAGATGATTGTTGTTTTAACGTTCCCCTTTCAAGTAGAATTTCCTAATTGACGGCGGGACATTTTCACAAGCTGTGACGAATCTTTCTCAGTGCGATGTCCTTTGAATATCATTCAATATTGTATTGAATTTTTATTCCACTTATTACTGCTCCCACCGAGTAGGGTGGGTTGTACTTTATGCACTCGGGTCACATTTCTATCGCAATGATCTTTGCTCGATTCTTTTTCCTACCAAATTAATATATTTTCTTTTACTGAATAAATCTTCCCACTTGCTGCTTTTTGCTTTGATGTGATTTGTTTTCCTACACTTAATTGCAGTGTTCTTTTTGTTTGATTGTTTCTATTGATTTAAACCGGTTACCAGTTCATTTGTTACTTCCACACTTGTTAATGTATTGTTTCTTTTTCAGGTTTTTCTGCGGTGTAAAGTTGGTTCTACAAGTCTCCCGTTGGAATAACGGAGCCAATTTAATGGCGTAAATGCTCGAGCCCGCTGCTGTCCTGAATCCCAATTAAAATATTGCCAATGTGAAAGGAACTTCATAGTTCCCGAGTCTCTTATTTTTCAATTTCCCATTACCATTTTCACTCTTTCTTTATACTTTTTTTACATTTGTTACTTTTCCGTTTTACTTTTCATTTCCACTTAATATTGTCTCATTTTAATCTTTTTAAATCTAATTTTTACATTTATTTCCAATTATTACTATCTCTTTCCGTTATCTTTGACTTTCCCCACACCTCTCTGTTTCTGTTTTATTTCCTTACACAAACATGTTCTGTGTGTTTTGATCTCTGTATACTCCAGACTCCCTTTTCTCCATTTCCCTTCTTCCTGTCGTTCTCTTCCTGAGCGAGTTTGGCTTTGCTGTTCGTTTGAAAATTCTGCACCTTGTGACTTCATCGGCCGATTTTCCCCCTCTTGTAACTTGGGTATAAATAAGCACCTGAGTGGAGCGCATAGAGGGAAATCAGACAGGGAGGATTGCCGCCACAATGGCTTCGACCTGATTCTCTGTCCACCTTAAATGGGCAGAAATTGGACAGGATTCATCGCGGGGTCTGTGATTACCCCACCAGACACTCTGGGCTCTGCCCAACCAATCTTTGATGGCCAAGTGCAAATGCAGAAAATCAGCCCTCATTTATTTAATTTCTCTTTAGCTTTCTACTTCTTTCTGTTTGTTTCCTTTCACTCATCTTTTTCTTTTTACTTTTCTAGAATACCTCATTTATACATTCTTTGTTTTATTTTCAAATTATTTCTATTCTATTTTCTGTCAACCTCATTTCCATTCTTCTGCTCCCTTTTGCTGTTTTTTACGGTGTCTTTACAACCCCATCTAGTTTACTTTCTCTTGATTTATTTCTATTACATTTTGGGGAAGGATATTGCTCCCTCTTATGGGCGCTAACTTGTGTTGTAGTTTGCCGATCCTGATAAGACGACTGGTGCAGTCTAAGTACTTTCTCTTTCACTACGTCAGTGTGTGTTTCCAGTTACATACAAGTTATTCTGTTTGAAGAAAATATGGTGAATAATATATTTAGACCATGTGCAGAGTAAATATTCAGCTGTGTATGCATGCATAGAGTAAACAGGGTTCGGTGTGGTGTTTGTGTTTGGGTACTTTTGCCTGTGCAGACACAACTAATGTCATTGGCGCTGGATTTTTTGTATGTATATACAAAGGAGGTGTGGAGTTTCTGTGTATTTATTTTCAAAGTAAATATGATGGGCAGCACAGTTTGTATGTTCACTTATGCCCAAATATTGTGGAATTTTGTATTGTGTATGTGGAATCAATGTAGTTTGTAGTGGCGTTTGTGTAAGAATGTGTAATTGGTTATATTACTGTTCTAGTAACCCACAGAAGGTGAGTTCAAATCCCACTATGGCAGTTGGAGAATTTAAATGCAGATTTTTTTTAAAATTGGAAATAAATGAAAAATAGTCTCAGTAAAACTGACCATGAAGCTGTCTGATTGTTGTAAAAACCCAACTGATTCACTAATGTCCTTTAGTGAAGGAAGCCTGCCGTCCTTACCCGGTCTGGCCGACACAGTGCGGTTGACTCTTGCTGCACTCTAAAGTCACCCAGCAAGCCATCCCGTTGAAGAAGGCCCACCACCACCATCTCGGGGCAACTAGGCTGAGGAGCAATAAAGACCTGCCTTGCCAGTGACGTTCACATCCCGTGAAAGAATAAATCAAAAGGAATATATTATACAGAAGCTAATCGCTTCCCATCGCATTTCCCAATCAATGAATTGCTTTTGCAGCAATTAACACACTATACGGTCCCACAAACAGCAAGTGAGATAAAAGACCAACTAAGATGGTTAAGGGAAGAACTTTGGCCAGGTCATCAGGAGAGTTTCCAGTTCTTATCTGGAATAAGTAGACGAGGTCTCAGTTTAACTCCATCTCTGACAATAGAGCACAAAATCAATAACCTATGTGTATTTGTGACAGTTTGGATGGAATGATTAGTGTACTATGTGATACAAACCTAGAAACTGGTTGGCTACCTCCCCTTCCTCTGGGAGGATGGTGTTGGCCATCTGAAATGTCAAAGTGATGAGCGTCAGTCTGTAGAAGTAATATCTGTTCCTCCTTGATCCTCTACTCCTGGATAAATTCACCTTCCATTCTGGTAGTTGTATCTGGACTGGCTGGCTTAAATCTCTCATCCCTTGATCTCAGGAAAACTTGTACGTCTAAGTGACACAATTATGTCTGCTTGTATCTGGCTGGTAAAGCTGGACAATTCCTATCACCCTCTTCCTTTCTGTCGGAGATGCATTTTCCGATTTTTACAGTGACACCATCTAAATATACTGGACAAAGAACTAGAGCTAAACTTAAAAACTAAGGACTGAAGACTGAACATTGGAGTCAATAACACTATCATATATCCTTCATTTATAAAGAAATGTCCCCCATTCTATTGACCAATCTGTGTGACCCGTGTGACAAGAGTTCAGCCCTTCTGCTGTCAATTACCTCACACAGCCCTGTTGCTACCCTTGGTGACCTTCAAATCAATGAAGCACCAGCACCTAGTCAAGCCAGGTCACTTGTATGCTCCCGAGCATCTGGTCTTTTTAACAAAGGGTTTGCACACAGGTCCAGACAAGGCAGCACGTGATTATGTCCTCCTTAATGTGCCATCTCCTGGCCTGTGGTCTTCATGTGTTGTCCTCTATCCCTGGGAAGGAATGCTTTGTATGTATAACTCTTCATGGTTAAATTAGTATTCGCACTTTCCTTTCTCAGCATTCAGTCTGACTCCATTTTGACGAGACATTTAAGGCAATTCTTAAGGCATTTCTCCTACACTGTGTACCTAGGTGTGTATTTGCGTTTATGTGCATGGAGTGAAAACTTTTTGTATAAGTGTGCATATCAATGTGCACTTGTGTGTCCACAAAGTCAATATTCTATGATAGAGTTTGTGTGTGTGTGTATTTACTTACGTCTGTGAACATGCAGTGAACATTTTGAGAGTTTGTGCATGAGCATGTACATGGGTGTGTGTTTGTATCTGTGCATGGTGCAATAGTTCAGTATAGTGCAGTTTGTGTGTGGGTGTGTATTTGTGGTTTTTTGCATGGAGTGAATATTTTGTGATGAGGTTTGTGAAAGTGTGCATATGTGATTTTGTGAATGTGTGTGATGAAATTCGCGTGCGAGTATTTGGGTGTGTAAGTGTATATTATGCATAATGTGAATGTTGAAAATTGTTTGTAAGTATATATGGATGTGTGCATGGTATGAATGAGTGATGCAGTTGGTATGTGTATGCATGCAGGTGTTTTTCTGTGTGCTTTTTTGTGGGTTTGTATTTATAATTGTGTATGGAGAGAATAATGTATGGTGGAGTTTGTGATTGTACAAAGTGCTATGTATTTGCATTTGTGTAAAGTGCAAATGTGTGTGATGGAGGTTGTGTGTTAATGTGTATATAAGTGTATAGTTATGTCTGTGCATGATGATCTTGTACTAAGTTTGTACATGTAAATATTGTGTGAAGGACTGTGTGTGTGTGTGTGTGTGTGTGTGTGTGTGTGTGTGTGCACAGTGTGTGAATGTGTGTGTATTTGTGTTTGTGTGTATTGAGTGAATGTTTGTGTGTGTGTATCTGTGTGCATGGTGTGAGTCTGGGCATATGTCTGGGTGTGAGGTGAATGTGAGCCTGGTCTGGGTATGAGCGAGAGCGTGTGTCTGGGTGTGAGCGAGAGCGTCTGTCTGGGTGTGAGTGAGAGCGTGTGTCTGGGTGTGAACGAGAGCCTGGGTCTGAGTGTGAGTGTGTCTGGGTGTGAGCATGGTCTGGGTGTGAGTAAGTGTGAGCCTGGGTCTGAGCGTGTGTCTGGATGTGAGGTGAGTGAGGGTCTGGGTGTGAGCGAGAGCCTGGGTCTGAGCGTCTGTCTGGGTGTGAGGTGAGTTTGAGCCTAATCTGGGTGTAAGCGACAGCGTGTGTCTGGGTGTGAGCGAGAGCCTGGGTCTGGGTGTGAGTGTGAGCATAGTCTGGGTGTGAGCCTAGTGTGAGTGTGCCTGGGTGTGTGAGAGCATGGTCTGGGTGTAAGGTGAGTGTGAGCTGGGTGTGAGTGTGAGCATGGTCTGGGTGTAAATGTGAATGTGAGCATGGTCTGGGTGTATGGTGAGTGTGAGCTGGGTGTGAATGTGAGCATGGTCTGGGTGTAAATGTGAGTGTGAGCATGGTCTGGGTGTAAATGTGAGTGTGAGCATGGTCTGGGTGTAAATGTGAGTGTGAGCATGGTCTGGGTGTAAATGTGAGTGTGAGCATGGTCTGGGTGTAAATGTGAGTTGAGTGTGAGCATGGTCTGGGTGTAAATGTGAGTGTGAGCGTGGTCTGGGTGTATGGTGAGTGTGAGCATGGTCTGAGTGTATGGTGAGTCTGAGTTGGGTGTGAGTGTGAGCATGGTCTGGGTGTAAATGTGAGTGTGAGCATGGTCTGGGTGTAAATGTGAGTGTGAGCGTGGTCTGGGTGTATGGTGAGTGTGAGCGTGGTCTGAGTGTATGGTGAGTCTGAGTTGGGTGTGAGTGTGAGCATGGTCTGGGTGTAAATGTGGGTGTGAGTGTGAGCATGGTCTGGGTGTATGGTGAGTGTGAGCATGGTCTGAGTGTATGGTGAGTGTGAGCTGGGTGTGAATGTGAGCATGGTCTGGGTGTAAATGTGAGTGTGAGCATGGTCTGGGTGTAAATGTGAGTGTGAGCATGGTCTGGGTGTATGGTGAGTGTGAGTTGGGTGTGAGTGTGAGCATGGTCTGGGTGTAAATGTGAGTGTGAGTTGGGTGTGAGTGTGAGCATGGTCTGGGTGTAAATGTGAGTGTGAGCATGGTCTGGGTGTAAATGTGAGTGTGAGTTGGGTGTGAGTGTGAGCATGGTCTGGGTGTAAGGTGAGTGCTGGAATTTGAGCAGGGCAGATATTTGGCTCCGTGTCACATCCAGATGTGTGTGTGTCTCCCAGATCTGCCCGGTGACGGGAGGCGAGCCAGACAGCCAGGCGGAGATGAAAGGAACCAGCCCTGCTCACTTTGGGCCACTTCACTTTCCTCTAATTCCCACTAAGAAAATTTAATACCTTTTTTTTTTAGCGCTTGAGCGCCTTTCGCGGACTAAGCGTTTGGCGAGGCGCTGCCGAGCTGACTGAGCTTTTCTGCCGCTGAATCCCCGCGAATGACAGTCCGAAAGCGGAGTCCCTGCACCCGGACTAGGACCCCGTCCCAGAGCCCGAGCAGAGCAGGACCCAGACTCGGGAGCCGGAGCTAGAGCCAGCGCCAGCTGTGTGGGCTGCAGAGATTCGGAGCCGCGCTCAGTCTGGAGTCTGAGAGATAAACAAACCTGGAGCATTCACATCGACAGGAGCCGGAGAGTCTCCCGAGCCCGAGCCAGGGGCAATTCGCCTCTCGGCTCCTCACTTCTCCCCTTTTCACCCAAAGTTTGGTGTCAAGGATTTCAAATCCAGCATCTGGCCACAGACTACACTGACAAAAACTTGTAAATTCTTTCCTGAAATCGTCTCTTCTCAGATAGGGAAAAAAAGCCTGTGAGACCAAAGATCCGGACACCATGCAGAAATGGTAAATATTTCACCTTGATTTATTTATTTATTTCGCTCGAATTACTGACCAGATTCCTGGAAGTTGTTGCTCATGTGCCGATGTGTCATAAAAAGTTTGATAAAAGTTTCTCCCCCTCTCAATAACCCAAGGCCTGTTTATTTAGTCCCA
Source organism: Somniosus microcephalus (assembly GCF_052327205.1). NCBI lineage: Eukaryota > Metazoa > Chordata > Chondrichthyes > Squaliformes > Somniosidae > Somniosus > Somniosus microcephalus. Next base: position 247,625,825 of record NC_140987.1, read on the forward strand.
GATGTCAGAGGACGAGATGTTCTTTGGGGGGGGGGGGTGATCTCCCCCACTATCTGTAATTTTATTTCCCCCTAATTTCCGGTTTTGATGCACTTGGGTTGTAGAAAAAACCCTGAAAGACTGTCTGTGTCTGTCTGTCTCTGTCTGTGTGTGTCTTAGTGTTTGTGTGTCTGTGTGTGTGCACACGCCTTTCTGTGTGTGTGTGTGTGTGTTCGCGCCTGTCTGGTGTGTGTATGTGTGTGGGTGCCTTTCTTTGTGTGTGCCTTTCTGTGTGTGTGTGCTCGTGCCTGTCTGGTGTGTGTGTGTGCGCGCGCCTTTCTTTGTGTGTGTCTTTCTGTGTGTGTGTGCTCGTGCCTGTCTGGTGTGTGTGTGCGTGCCTTTCTTTGTGTGTGTGCTCGTGCCTGTCTGGTGTGTGTGTGTGTGTGTGTGCCTTTCTTTGTGTGTGTCTTTCTGTATGTGTGTGCTCGTGCCTGTCTGGTGGGTGTGTGTGTGTGTGTGCCTTTCTTTGTGTGTGCCTTTCTGTGTGTGTGTGCTCGTGCCTGTCTGGTGTGTGTGTGTATGCACGCCTTTCTTTGTGTGTGTCTTTCTGTGTGTGTGTGCTCGTGCCTGTCTGGTGGGTGTGTGTGTGTGTGTGTTTCTAAAGTTAATGCTGTTACCCCCCTGCTTTCTGGACTTGGTTTGTTAGCTTTTCCCTGACTCCCTTTACTCTGAGAGTTATGAGGTGTATAATGTGCATTAAACAGGAGATACATTGATTGGATTTGTAAGGTCTCGCTGATTTTTCTCCTTTTCTGTTAATGTGGCATGTCCAGTGTCAGTGATCAAAGCCACTGTTGAAGTGTAGGAGACCTGTGATTGTCAAGTGCAGGCAGCTGAGGAGTGTGACTTGCATTCATGTGTCACTTTTTTCTCTCCCTGTGTACAGTTTATAAGGTTTAGTGTGCGGTTATGTTTGGTTGTACCTCCTTCTTGGAAAGGCAGATGATTGCTTTTCATTCCAGATGACAGAAGACCCTTACAGGACAACAGCGAACATTTTGTTTTTTGATCACTGTTCAGTCGCCCCTTGTGAAGTGTTTCTGCCTGCTGGCTTCTCTGTGCGTGTGTGTCTGTTGCTTAACACAATATTTTGTCCTAATCGTGGTTCCTGACAGGGATGGTTCATGGATCTGTAAGTGGTGTAGTCGAGAATGCCGATTTGCATTCTGCCAGTGTCATTTGATTACTTTTATCTGTGCAGCTTCAAGACCAGTTCAGACCTTCCATTTCATCTTGGCATATCAGGAGTGGATGGTGTGTCATCTTTCAAAATTCAGGCTGCTTTAGACAAAAAAAACACTTTCATGTTGCAGCCACAGTCCCCTGCTAACTTGTCAGCAGCAGGATATGATTCACAGAGGTCCAGAAGAATGGAGAGAGGAGGTTTTGAGTGGTTCAATAAGCCTGTGGACAGGTAATGTGTGACATCCCATGAGGGCTTGAGTTAATGAAGAACAGGTTTGCCTGTCTCTCCACACTGACCTGAGTCTTTCCCCATAGTTTCCTTTTTCATTTGATCTTACCCCAGCAAATGAATCTGCTGTTTCCCCCTCCACTAATACTTAAGGGAGAGGAATTAACACTGTAGCTTAACCACTTCACTTCTGCCTTTGTTAGACCTATGACACTCAACAGCCACTGCAAAAAAAAAACCTACTTCTACTATTCTTCCACCAACCCTGCAATCTGGTATTATGCATTTGCTTTACATGTACTCACTGATGCTGGGTTACAATGTACAGCCACTAAGGAACAATCTCGCTCAGCTCTGTGGCCAGTAGCTCACATCCTTAACATTTCGCTCAATTAAAAAACTTAATTTGTAACCGTATCGACGCTCTGACTATAGTCAGACGCAACCAATGATTTTTTTATCAAAATGACCAAATCTATCAATATTGAAATGGTGCCTTTTAAGGCATTTAGAGTCTAGGAGGAGCACTGATTACTTTCTAAGCAGTTTTTGAATAATTCTTTAAAATTAAACAACACAGAACCGATGGATGGGAACATTTTTAGAATAATTTTATACTTAAAATATTTCACACGAAGAAAATATCTGAACCAAAACTTAAATCAGAGGAGTAAAATAGTGCTGTGCCCACTCAAATCATTAATACTCATATAATTTGGCTTGATGTCTGCATCAATACAGTTTAAAAAAAAAAAAAATCCCAGATTAGTTGCAAATCAAATCCTGATGTCACACAAAGAAAGTCTCTGCTGTGCTATGTCCAAAATTATGGGATGGGAAAGTGTGAATGAAACATTGAAATTAAATTAGTTGCCAGAGTAATGAAGGTAGTGCTGAATTTTGATTAATAATTTCGTTCCAAATTGTTAGAACAGTCCAGACTTAATGCTTCTTTAATTGAATATTTCTATTGTTTAAATAGAAACTGAAAATCTTTTTATCTTTGCTCATTGTGTCAATATTTATCCACTTTAACTGATCGTTTTTGCTGTAAATTTATTTTGCTCAGGTACCATATTTTATTACATTTCCAGTTCAAATTACAAAGACTCCTGTATAACTTGTATGACTTACTTATGAAATCTACATGGAGGCTAAAAACAGCAGAAGTAAAATACCCTTTACAGATCAGAAAACCTTTTAATAATGGCACACAAATGCAAGGATTTATGCAATAGAAAATCTGCACTAATATATTTCATTTGAACTCTTGCTGTCTGAATATCCCTGCTCAGTGAACATTTCATACGACAGCACCAGCTCAGAACTGGCTGTGATAGAAATAACAGTTGGTGCCTAGAATAAAGCAAAGGCAAGTAACAGAATCTTGGGAATCAGGCGATACCATAAACCACGAGAGCATAGTGCGGGTGGTTCTATGACAGCAGAAACCCTCTTGGTTGTACTACTCAAAGTGATGAATACACCTTTTTTCTGTACTTCAGAAGTTTAATTTGTACATTTTCTAAAATGTGTGCTGCAAATACACTGTTTGTATTACACTAGTTTAGAATTTTGAACAAAATTGTTTACATCTCCGCCGTCGCACACATGCCAAGTAAACTCGGGAGTTGTTTCTTACAGAACCTTGTTGAAAATGTTGTTCTAATTGGAAGGGTCTAATTGTGTTATGCGCTGCAGTGCTGTGTAAGCTACATATTCAAAGCATGCATAAGGAAATAGAGAAGTGCTGCTGATAACACCTTTTTGAGACTTTCTGTTAATCCTGAAGTTTTAATAGAGGTGAATGTAAATGCTAATCACTTTCTCAAAGGTGGTTGCCATGATTTATTTGATTACAAACATGATTTATTTGATTTAAAAACAACAAAATAACTTGGAATTATCTTACTGACAGGAATGTAGAATGTGCAATGGTTTGCTGTGTACCCTGACAAGCTATGTACTGTGCAGTCATAAAAGTGTCAAATCTTTGATTTTAAAAGGGGCAGAATAGATTTATTATGTGTCTTAAAATTGAGATCATTCATTTACTAGGTTGTAAATGTGATTAAATGAAACACTAAGCAACAATTTTGCAGAATAATGCATATCATAATTACATTAAAAATCAAACTACTGCTGCTTATCTGAAAACTAGACTTTTTGCTAATCAGCATAAGGTGCTTTAAAATAGGAACTCGACACTGCGACAGTATCGCCCTGAAATTAAAGGTAACTTTGAAACATTTCAATTACCTTGACTTTGGGAATCAGAACCCATATTTCATACTTGCAAGTCTAGAAATAAAACACCTACCTACAATTGTTTAAAAGAACGGACATAGAATCTTTTAATTTTTGAGTTCTACAACCATATTTTGGTGCAATTTCAAATATAGTTACAATTGTTTCAGTTTAATTGCACACAATATTTACTTTGCATTGTTCCATCTTGCTTATGAACAGTATTACTTACTTACTCTGACTTTTGTTTACTATTGATTCAAAGGGGCAGAAAGATTTTGTGCACTGCAGTGAGCAAGCAAACTGGAGTTCTGCAAAAGAGCAGAGCAGGTACATTAAGCAGCTTTCATTGTGAGTAGTCATGAAGTGCAGACTTGAAAGGTCAACAGTAAGAGGGAAAAAAAAACTCTATAAAACTGAGCCAATTTTTGTCCAATAGTAGAGGCATAAATACAGCTTGTATCAGCATAAAGTACCTTTTTTACACCTGGTTAACGTGCCAAAAATGTTATTCATGCCAGCGCTTCAGAAAAAGATATTTTTTGTTGTAGCTGCAATGAATTTGAGGCCCATGCCAGTCCAGACTGGGCCAGGCTAGTGCTCAATGTGCTCTGCATAGGAACTTGACTACATTATTTTTTGGGCAGAATTTTAATCCAATTAAAACCACAATAGCACCACAATGATTTTTTTTAAATATACGTTTGGAAACTGACTCCTGTTATTGCCAGTTTAAGAGTCCAACAAACATGCCATATTTGTGACAAATCGGCACTTTTTAAAATCGTGAGTTTTAGAGGTAGGCCATTTGATCTTTTAAACCATCCGTAACAGTCATTCCTAATGGCCTGGGTCCTATCATCAAGCAATCTTACCCCATCATATATAACTGTTTAAGATTGCCAATGTATGTATTTGTAAGTACCATTTGACCTGTAATGTAGTATCTATTCAGGATTAGTCCATGACTTGATAAAACGCTTAACCTTTTGTACAACAGTTTTTTTAAAAAGAATTTGAAGAAAATCCAGTCAATCCTCTTGATGTATCCTTAAACATGTCAGCAGGTGTGACACAGAGCAGGAAAAGCATGTATATATTCAGCAATAGCTCAGTGAAATACCTTCACAAGCCTCTATAATTTGGTGACAGTGGGGTATAATAATACCTGATTTGCACTGGCACTAATTGAATTAAGGATAAGGGCACATTCTACTTGAAAAAGGACAGTGTTTAGAGGTATGAGCAAATAGTTGTGCATTTTAATGTGGATACTGAATATTATCTTTGTTTTTCTTGATCAGTACAGTACCCTGCTTGATTTTACAATAAACTCGTCTGTCACAACTCCTTAGTTAATGGGGCTCCTGTCTTAATAAAAGCTGCCTTTTCTCAAACTTATGGTTTTCTAATTTAAAAAAAAGAGAGAAACCTATACTGAGTTAAGCAGCTGCCTACTGGTACATCCCAGAGTTTAACAAATATGGGTATAAATAAATGGAACTTGCATTTGAGTGAATCACATACCCATTTCCATAATTGTGACCACATTTCAAAAATGGTCGCTGTGACCAGGTTGGGAGCGGAACATTTTGGTGATTGCCTCCTGGGTTTAACAGTTCCCACTGCCTGATTTTGGCTCATCCTTGAAGGTAAGTGCCTTAATGAAAGTTTGACTTTATGCCATACATGTGGAGTCATGGTCATTAGACTAGCCCACTGATTAGCAGTGACTGAATAAGGAAAATTCCATTTTCATTACAAAGGATTCCAGGATATTTACTGCTGCTTTGGGATCACATTCTGCCAGTCCCTTCATTCTTTTCTGCGAAAACTGGAAACCAGAGGCCTTTACCGATACGAAGTGTTCAGCTAAATGTTTTGTCATCTGGAGGCAAAATCTGTTGTCGCAATATGACCTAAACTCATTGGTTTGTCAGCAGTTTCTCTGTCATTTCGAATGTGTTCATTGATTGTGTTTTTCATCAGGCAATTCTGATAGGAGCATTAATGGAGTATAAATAGAATAAGCAACTTGTTAGTGGAGGGGAGGGGGAAGTCAAAAACAGTCTAGATATTGGCCTCCGCAAGTCTCAAGCCCTAACTCTGAATTACGTTTCTGGTTCCCAGTGCTCCCCACCATTTATTCTATACACGTATTGCAGCCACTCAGGGAGCCTGCCTTGCTTTAGGGTAGTTTATTGCTCTTTTAGTGACTCTTTTTTAAGCACGCACTATTGCTGCCAATCTCCAGGTCTGCTTTTCCTTAATTCTGAAAGTAACATGTTTTCCCTTATCAAGTCCATGGCTTGGCTTTTATTGTCTTTATTTTGTACAAATGAACCATTTTACAACACAATGAAAAACTGCCAACACAAGTGCTGCTGTGCACTCCCCAAGAAGCAATATCATCAACAGATTTCTTCCCTTTCTCAATTTTTACAACAAGAAACTAGGCCATGTCAACAATTTCAGCCTGTTGAATTGGCAGAAGCAAATGGATTTTTTTTGTCAACTCTTTCCTTATTTGCACTATATTGTCACTGGCAGGCATGCCTATAAATCAGGATATAGTTATGTTACTGTGTCAAAAGTGTTGAGAAGGCTCGGTGGTAAATCACATCACTAATAGGCAGGTTTTTTGAAACATTAGAAAAATGTGCCCTTTCAAAAACTATAAAGTGTTAGAGAAAGTTTATTTTCTCTGTGATCCATAGTTTATCATATTTTTAATTACATTTACAGTGATGGTGTATTCATGTGCTTTTAGATTTCTGACAAACTTTTTTTTTCAAACCATACAAGTTTAAAAGGACAGAATTTCAAATTTATAAGGGCATTTTAAAAGTAAAAATACTTTTTTTTGTACTAATCTTTTACTCAACTTTCAGATCAGACATGGGATGAGCTCGCTCTACTCTGCTTCAATTAACATTTTTACTCTGCCCTCAGACGAATACTCATTTCCCACATAAGCATCCTCTTGGTCTCTCTAAATGGCCAGTTTAGTGCTAAACTACACAAGAGTTCTGGACAATGAATTTCTGCCCACGAGGCAATGGATTGAGCCACCCACCAAATCACTTCATTTCTGGCCCAGCCAACACAATGAGAAGGGCTTTATCTCATGGAACATTGGACCCAGGGGTGAAAGGACAGCGTGATGAACAATAACCCCACCCAGTCCCTTCACAGAATTAAAAAAAAAAGAATCACTTTGCAATCTCTATGCCTTTAATCCCCTTTCACTCCAGCTGCTTATTTCCCGATTGTTATTTCCTACTTCTGAGGAAATTTCCACTCAGCCCTCCATCTAACAAGCCAGCCCATGTGCAACATTTACCTTTAAAGTTGGGCGCATGAACTTGTGTGGTACCATTCTTGTAGTGCAACGCACATCGAAACCCAGAATGCTATTGGCTGCTCATCAGAGATGTGAGTTCTGTTGTTAAAAAGTTGACCTAAAATCACCCATCAGCATTTGATCAAAAATGTAGTTTTATTGTGTTAAAATGTGGCTGGATGTGAGTTTGCATTGGCACACTTATGTATTTCCATTCCTGTGCTATGTGCACATTACAATAAAGCATTGGTATGTATCTTCCAACCAGGCATCTGCCTACACAGCCTCAAGTCAGTCTTATGCCAACATTCATTTGGATTACATAGGATCACATAGGACTTTACAGCACAGAAACAGGCCATTCAGCCCAACAGGTGTTAATGCTCCACACAAGTGTCCTGCTACTTTACTTCATCTCACCCCATCAACATATCCTTCTATTCCTTTCCCTCTCATGCACTTATCTAGCTTCCGCTTAATAAGTAAATGGAAATGTGCATAGAGTATGTATTGAACAATTATACATGAAGTCTTTTGCAGTCATACTTTATCCAAAGTAAGAACGCTGAAGAGTTGCTGGCCTAGAAATTCGGTAGGCTTAGCGCCGCATTTGAGGCGCCAGAGGGCCTAGCGCCGGAGTTATGGCCAGTTGAGAAATTCCCTGGGGCCCTAAATCGGCGTTGCACCGGTAGCGCTGCGCCGGCACCGATGACGTCATCGGTGTGTGCAGCATCCCGGTTGCTGTGGTAACCCGGCCCCAAGCCGAAATTCAGTTGCGCCCACCTCGCCCGTGGCAGGCGCAACTAAGACTCTGGCAACAGAGTCTTCCCCCAGTGTGCGCCGGCGCATAAAGGTGGAGCGGTGGCCAGCCGCGTTCCCGGCGGCCGCCTGCCCGCACCTCCCTTCCCGGACTCCTGCATTCCCCCCCCGCGGCCCTGATCAGTGTCTCATGCGAGCCCGGCACTTCCCCGAGGTGCCGGGCTCAGATGTCGGGTCAATCCGCCGGACAGTTGTCGGCTGCAGGCAGCTCCTCCTTAACAGGAGGAGGAGGCCTGCAGTTCCCCCGCCTGCCGCACCGCATCGGGTGCCGCAGCGGGGGATTAGCGCCGGGAAACCCAAGTTCACGCCCGTTTTGAGGCGCTAAAGGAGGGTTTTAGCGCCCGCCGCCCTCTGGGCCCGGCGCACCCAAATTTTCGTCGCGCACTGCCGCATTACCGCTGGCGCAAACTTTCTGGCGCTACAGCCCTGGCAAGACCAAAACCCAATTTCTAGGCCGCTATGTTTAATTCAGCAGCCTTGTTTTCTGTTTTATTGAGAAACTTAGATGCAGGGCCAATGCTATTGTATAAGACACTGCCAAGATTAAATAGAGTAGGAGAGAACAAGCGTTAATGAAGAAGCAATGGTTGGATGATGCCAACCATGGGTTTTAAAAGCCTGGAACTGTGCAAGGAGTCTCATGGTTTTGAGGTCCTGGGAAAGGAGGAGTTTAAGAAGGAGATTCCAACATAGTAAGAATACATGAATGAAGAAGGATTTTAGGAGGAACAAGAGCTGAAAGGAGAGGAGCCAGGACAACTGCAGTAGCAACAAAATAGAGACAGCCAAAAAATATTGCGATTTGGTGGGGGCAGCTCTAGTTTGTAGACTAGATCCGAAAGAACTACCTTTGTCATCTCAAGTGCTAAGTTCCAGAAGATCCTCCTCAGATCTGGGAACGATTGCACAAGGAGCAGAGTATTATGGGGAGATAAGAGTTGTTCAAGAGGAAAGAAGAGTTTGGCAAGAGAGGAAGCCAAGCTTCATGAAGCCAGTTTTGTAGTAAGTTATTAATACAGGCATTGCTTGCATTGATGCTAATGCTATTGTGCCTCTATTGCCTGCACCAATGTGTTAGCAAGACTTGTTGCATAAACAGAGTGGCAGTGTGGGACTTTGGAAGGTATCTGCTAGAAAAATTGAAAGCTGGTTACTGTTGAAGTGTTTCAAAGCATATTTTACACTTTTATTGTGTAAGAAAAGCCATAGCCAAGCTGTCTTGCAATGTCTGCATTAAGACCACTTTCTGTAGACAAGAGGGACCTGTCACTCTGCCACCAAGTTGATTTTATCCGGTATCCTTGTCCCCAAAGCAAAACTCACAACAGCAGCAACAACAACCAAAGAATCACGCACTGAACTTACAATACTTTTGTACAACTTAAAAAAAAAAACACATTTTCATTTTCCAAAAGAAAAGGTAGTAATATTGCATGCAGCCAGGATATCCCTGTCATTATCCAGCATCCTGAATGTTGCAGAAACCATATTTGAAACTTATAGTTAAATATTTCTGAATGAAAAAACATTAAATAACAGTTTCACATGGCATCAGAAAATGCAAATTTGATATTGAGTTAGTATTGGCTAAATTATAAATCAAAACACAAGCCTGACATATATGACTTACGTCTGTGATTTCTAATACAGAGTTTTCATGAAAGGATAGATTGAAATATACAACTCTTTTTTTTAATATCCTGTTTTTGTTACAACCTTACGTTTATTACCTAATCCTGTGCTGAAATACCTATCCCAATGTTTTCTTTTTCTGTAGCCAGACATGTGCACACATACAAAAGCATCTGTGTGAAGCAAGCTGTTTTAAATATTGTGCCTCAGTTATTCACTGTCCTTGCCCTGCTTGAGCCAAGAGATCTCTGCTTAGTGTCTGCAGATTACCAAAGCCCCTCTTTATTGTACCTCTTGTCAGTTATTCCTATTCATTTAACCTTTCATTAGTATCTGTGTTGCTTCACTGTCTGGGAAGCCAGGCACAAAGCAAAGGCTTGCTGTCACAGTTATTAGATTCCTTGGTTACATCTCAGCAACCATAAAAGAAGTGGGTCAACACTATTGTCGAGCACACCACATTCCTGGGGTGTTGTTCTTCTGTGTATGTCAGGGACATGTGCCACATGTTGATAGGGCATCCTAGGGATAAGTGCGCAACATGGGGGCTAGGCTGAGGCCATGAATAGGAGCTTCGTAGGAGTTATTGCAAAGACAAACAGTTTGTGCAGGAATTTTAGTTAAAAGGCTGCTGAGATGGGCTGTCTTATAGCGTTGCCAAGGTTGTCTGCGAGATGCTTGTCAATCACACCACTTTATACCAGAGCTGTAACACGACGGTTAGAGAGAAATTGACTTTTACATGATGTCAGGAAAATATTAATTTTAATTTTTATGCAGTGACAGACTTTTGCTGAGAGGGAGAGTGCAGTTGTCGACTATTTCTGACACCCAGGTAATTATAGAGCAGGAGTTACTGGTCAGAGGCATTATGCAAACTCAGAGTGATGCACTGTATGATTAAAATAAGCTTAAAAAAATACTTATGGATCAGGGGATTTTATTGATAAGTTAATGGTTTTGGGTTTGGTTGTGTTATCCATATTGCTTGTACAGCAAGTCAAGATTTGAAAATTTACAAGCGAGTACTGTGATCGAAACCAAAAGTGTATTATAATGAAAATACATTGAAAAAAGTAAAAAAAAACTGCCAAATCTGTGTAGTAGCACATTGCTGTTTGATTCCAGTTATTCTGGTCCTTTTTATATTGCCTGGAATGGAAGAGTTGTACAGTGAGAAAGACACTCACTCGTCAGAACAGAATTCAGTGGTTGTCTTGTCAAACCAAGCTAATTTTATTAGCCTGTGGCAAACAATATTGCTTGGTAGCTTCAGTCAGCAGAAAGCTGCTGAACAATGTGATGGGACTCTAAAAATGCCTGGTGGAGAACCTTTGTGAACCTAGTGTTGACTCGGGAGAGATGTGGATAGAGTCACTATTTTAATACTTCAATAACTGGGGACATAAAACGCTCCTTGTGACAGTTTCACTGGGTAGTGGAGAGTCTCCATAAGATTCAAACTATCCAATCACACAGTAGGGTTTTGGATTCTGGCTGCTTTGTTTGGACCCTAATTAGGTCCATTCAGATGACCGTATTTCACATTCTTGCTATCCGGTTAAGCTGCACCAGGATTAAACCTGTTAAATGTCTTGTAATGAAGCATGGCCACTAAATACTATTAACTGCTAATGCTTGCCAAATACCAAGGATTTTGGAAGGTGAGACATTACAATAACCGGTAGGGTTGATTGTGCTGCAGTTTATTTCCTGATGATACCAACATGTTTGTGTGTTATGGTTCAGTGAGAATGGACAATAAGCTGCACAGTACAGAGGCTACAGTGCAGTGTCCTGACTTTATTCGAATCCATGTTCAGATGTGACCTGTTATTCTATCACTAATTGTCCGGAAGCCATTTATTATCTGTTTCTTGAGCAATCTTAACATAATAGAGTGATTATGAGGTGAGAGATGCGGATCGAGCTATTCGCGATCATGCTGCGTGCTTTGGACACCCAGTGCAAGTGTCAGTCACTCTGTAAAAATGTCCTTTTCAAGGCCATGGAACCTCGCACAAAGCACCATTTGTACACTGCAACTGTTTTCAGTTTTACAAAGCAAAGCTGGAACTAAAATGAGAGTGATGCTTAAAAATAGAAAACCGCCATAATGCTAAAAAAAAAACACATTATTTATGTATTTATTATTACTGGAGCACATGTAATTAATCAGCTTTGTAGTTTTTCTGATTGATGAGGATGGTTTTGAGAATCTGACATTGTGACTTTGAGCCTGTCAGCTCTGCAACTGCAGAGCTACTTTTTCTGTGCTAGAAATCTCTGCCGTCATGTCAATGTGAGTATTATGCTAGTGAATAACACTTGTCCCAAATTCAACATGAGAGAAAAACAGCAAAATGCCTGTTTAACTCAAGTATTTAACAACCCACTGATATTGTGAGAAAATTTGGCTTTAAAATGTGCAATTTGTAAGAATGCGATTTTGTTGGTGGGTCGTGGATATTTTTTTTAGAGAAAAACAGGCATTCACTTTTTTTGTCAAAAAAGGAATTTCATCACCTGTGGTCTGAAATTGTGTTATGGAGAGATCTGATGATGAAATAAATCCGGTTAATAGTGTTTATTGCTGAGAATGTTTAAAGAGCTTTTCCAGTGTGGTCTTATTTTTATGTAATGTATAATCCTGCTGAACCTCAACTAATAAGAATCTCCTATAAGTGAAGGGCTGGGCTGTCTCTGAGCTGAAATATTTCAGGATAAAACTAATGAATTTAGTACCAATGTGCACATATTTGATATAGAATAAATCATAGTTTGGCTATGACCCAGCAAGGCTGCAGTGATCTGTAACCTGCGACAACGTTGTCCCTTCTTGATGACGTTATTACAGTGAAATATGTGTTAACGAATAGCAGGGGGTGAAGGTACAAGGTAGCTGTCTAATCGAGGGGTTTGGTTGATGCCATCAAGTGAACCCATTAATAGAACTCCTACAAAGACTGCAATTTACGGATTAGATTGCAATCTTCAAATCCAGTGCCTGCTATCTTTAGTTATATATTTAAGAATAAAAGCATGGACAATGTTAAATATAGTTATGTTTGTAACTCTTATGATATCACAACTGAGAGATGCCTTTTTCAAGTCTGTTCCAGATTTACCAGATAAATGGTGAGCTGAGAGTAGCTCATATTGATGTTTATATAAAGTAATTTAGTCTGTTTGTGATGCCATTATTGCAGGTTCAATGAGAAATAATAAGTTGTTGATTACAGGGAAAATCCTCATGCAGCATACATTGTCGACCATTGTTTCAGTGTAGTGAATTACCAATGTTCCTAGAATAAATAAAGCAGTACACCAACAAATTTGCATTATAAGCATTCTTTTGCTAAGGTGCAAGGACATCATAAGTTGTGAAAGGACAGTCATGAAACACTGTTACCAGTGGGATTTCCAGTACATATTGTCCAGATGTGAACAGTAACTGGATATATTATCTGACAATTTCAGGGCAGTGCTGCTGCACATGAGTGGCATAGTCAAGAAAAACTATGCACATTCCACTGGATTTTGGCAGTTTCTTGAAAGAAAGACTTGCATTTCTATAGCACCTGTCACGACCTCTGGATGTCCCAAAACACTTTACAGCCAATGAAGTATTTTGTAGGAACCGCGGCAGCCAGTTTGTACACAGCAAGGTCCCACAAAGAGCTATGTGATAATGACCAGTGCAGAAATTCCGATCCCTATGGGTGGGTACGCGCTGTGTACTCACCCGTAGGGACATTGGAAATGCCGGTTTCAGGCATGCACTGTGCATGCGCTGGAAACCGGCATTTCCGATCTGTCAAGAAAGCTCTTGACAGATCCTCCGGCTGCCCGAGAGAAGGGCCTCTGCGGGTGGAGTGTTCCGCTTTTTGGAGACCCTCCGCCCGCAGAAAACACTTACAATTCTTGCGTTTGGTAAAAGCAGGCATAAGGCCTGCTTTTACTAGGATAAGAGTTGAAAAAAGTTTTTAAAAACATTCCACTGATTTATCATTTAAAAATACTTTAAAGAAAGGTAAGTTTATTTTTAGCCCCGTTAAAAACTTTAATTATTTTTTCAAAAAATAACATTTTTGTTTAAAATACTTAATTTATTGTAATTTAAAGTCATTTTAAAAATGTGATTTAAAAAAAAAATTTATTTAAAGTTTTACTATGTTTTGGGGGTGATCTCTATTCATATATTTGACAGGTCTTCCTGTCAAATGTATGAAGGGAGATTCCCTTCTCTGATTGGCTCCCCATGGCCCACGTGATCCCAGGGACGCTGCGAACTACCTGCGCCTCTGGGATACGTGGGCCCTGCACACCGGCAGTTTGGAAAGGCCCAGCAGTGGAACTCTGCGCCTCCCAGGAGCCCGCCGGTCTTGGTGCAGATTTTTCCAAATCACAGCCCTCCGCCCATGGGAGGCTGGCGATCGGAATTTCTGGGCCAATCTGTTTTTGTGATGTTGATTGAAGGATAAATATTGACCAGGACACCGGGGAGAACTCCCCTGCTCTTCTTTGAAATGCAATGGGACCTTTTACGTCCACCTGAGAGAGCAGACAGGGCCTTAGTTTAATGTCTCATCCAAAAGACAGCACCTAACGTCTCATCCAAAAGACAGCACCTTCCAACAGTGCAGCGGAAAGTTCCCTCAGTACTGCACTGGAGTGTCAAACTGGATTTTGTGCCCAAGTCTCTGGAGTGGGACTCAACAACCTTCTGACTCAGAGGTGAGCGTACTACCCACTGAGCCACTTGCTTCAGGAGATCGAGGTTTCACCCACCCAGTAGGGTATTAGCAACAAATTCAACAGTGTCCAGGAACATTGTCATTAAATATCATAAATTTCGACTGAGTACGAAACCTTAAGGCTTAAGTGTTTGATTTTTATATATCGATGGCCGTATAGTGCACGCTTCTAACAAGTATGCCTTAGTTATTTGAATGACAGCAGAGTGCTGTATTTATATATTTTTGGATCTTGGTTTTTGGTTTAAATTGTTGGCTGGACTTGTCACCAAACCTTCTAATTGCCCAGATTGCACTGATTTTAATTTTAAAATGAGTTGATGGATTTCAGTATTCGGAATGGGGATTGTTTCAAGTTCTGGCACACGGAATTGCCACATAAGAAAATGTCAGAGTAAAGTGTCCCCTATTTTACCCCTACCTCAGAGGAGAACCTATTTCACCAACATTATGACCTCTGAGTAAATCTAACTTAGTGCTGAACTGTCTGGGTGCATATCCTGTATAAGGGAATTAAGAATAATTTCACCCTGACAATCAGCAGACAGGAGACTTTCCTGGAAACAGATGGGCTGGATATCAATCCTCTCCGTACTTCCCACTATCCAGATATGGTTGACTTTATTATTTCAGTGATATTACTTCTTTCAAATAAAGTCAAGTAGAATCATAGAATGGTTACAGCACAAAAGTAGGCCATTTGGCCAGTCAAGCAAGAGCACTTCAGCCAGTCCCACTCCCCCGCCCTTTCCCCGTAGCTATGCAAATTTTTTTCTCAGGTACTTATCCAGTTCCCTTTTGAAAGTCACGATTGAATCCGCCTCCACCACCCTCTCAGGCAGTGCATTCCAGGTCCTAACCACTCGCTGCGTAAAAAGGTTTTCCCTCATGTCACCTTTGGTTCGTCTGCCAATCACCTTAAATCTGTGTCCTCTGGTTCTCGACCCTTCCACCAATGGGAACAGTTTCTCTCTATCTACTCTATTTAGACCCCTCATGATTTTGAACACCTCGATCAAATCTCCTCGCAACCTTCTCTGCTCTAAGGAGAACAACCTCAGCTTCTCTAGTCTATCCACGTAACTGAAGTCCCTCATCCTTGGAACCATTCTAGTAAATCTTTTCTGCAGCCTTTCTAAGGCCTTCACATCCTTCATAAAGTGCGGTGCCCAGAATTGGACACAATACTCCAGTTGAGACCGAACCAGTGTTTTATAAAGGTTCATCATAATTTCCTTGCTTTTGTACTCTATGTCTCTATTTATGAAGCTCGGGATCCCGTATGCTTTTTAAAACTGCTTTCTCAACCTGCCCTGCCACCTTCAACTGCACCAATTGAGCTCTCTTCACAGTCACTCTGCTTCTCTACTTCCCTCCTCTTCCCCCACCCCCCCCCCCAAAAAAAAAATACAGCAGTTTGCAGACAGCTACCTTATGTGACATTTTGGAAAAAAAAACTCTTAAGACTTGGATCTGTAAGAAATACCATTAGTGCTGTGGGGTTTTAGATAAGTGAAAGTGCAGTTTACAAACATACTCTCAGTGTATCCGGAGGTTACTCTAGTTCTGTACCCAGATGCTTTACAACTGTGGTAGTGTTTGTTGGGAAAAGTATGTTAAGACTTGCTTGTCCGTCCCAATGTCATAACTAATTACATGCCATGCACTATCCCTTCAAGTTAATGGACAATCGGACCTACCGCAGGGTAAGTTACAGCTTTGGAATATTTGGCTTGAGGACATCCTGCCTAAATAGAAATTTGCCACCGTGTAACAACATGAAATGATAAACAGACATTAAAGCATTGAACACACATCAGCCCTATTTATCTTTCACCAGTTTTAGGCAGTAGAGAGCAGGGTTTACAGAAATCCTCTTTGTGGTATTTTTGGTGTCAATTCCAAACTTGTACACACAGTTTATACCACAGAATGTTCAACCAGGGTGTCAACGCACTGTGGTCTTTTTAAAATTAATGCTCTTTGGTGCAGCTGCAGTATCTGCCCCGATCCTAGAACCTTGGCAAAGAACAGACTTTTTGCTTGCTTTTATTTTTGCAGTTGTGTTCAGGCACTGATGGTTTCAGTTCCCCAGCTGAAAGAATGTAGAAATGTTATGTCCTGTGGGCTTGTGTAAAACCTTTGCTTCATGCTCAGGGCTGTCACACAGAGGAACAACTTATGTGCACCAGCATGTATGAAACTATCTTGGCTTTGTCCATGCTTGCTAAGGGGAGCCTTCACCAAAATAATTTTAGAGGAGTGCTCAAGTTATTGTGACACGATCTGTGACTTTATTCACAACACGGTGCCGTTTCTGGCATTCGTTGTGCAGAGGTTGATTTAGAATAGGTCTTGTCATGGTGACTGGGCCTGTCAGAAATAAAGCCCCATCAATTGCACTTCACAATGTCTGAAGTGTGCCTTTTGTTTACAGTGATGTCGTTATAGCATCGACACATTGATGGTGAGGAACTCTGATTGCCACTTGTTTCAGCATGCAGCAGAATGCTGTTTGTCTTCGAGCTGGCCAAGGTGCCTGGTGGAGCAGTGGATTAACACATGTCCATTATACAGCACCGAGTGATAGGGCTCAGAGATTCCCTGCAGATCGAATTTCCAATCTATGTGTTAGCTGTTCCAGGTGCTGCAGATGCAGAGGGAAACTGTAAGGTAGGTTTGCTTAATGTGCGTACGTCCCATGAACTAGAGAGCGGCCAGTGCTGGTGGAAGCAGTCAATGCTTTACTGGTTTGTGCCACAGGGAACATAATACTTCAAAGACAAGTCTCAAATCTAAAACTACAAAAAGAAAAGTTAAATCTGGTCACTTCTGATTGTGAATTGGGTTTCCTACTGCATACTTGGCCCAGCAGCTAAATTAGTTTGAATGGTATTTAATACTCATTAAAATGAGGGATGCCAGTGCTGGGGATTGAGTACTTTTGCACTTTTGGCATCTAGTATCAGCGTCAAGAAGCTCCAGCTCTGTTATAACATGCCAGCTGCACAATGAAACTCCCTCTGCCCTGCCCAGCAGCATGTCTCTCCCCGATCTCCGAGCAGCATTACCTACACCACCACAGTGTGAACTTTTCCATTTCACACACCACTCCTCCTTATGGCCTGCCTGAATGAGATTGCCAACTTATGCTGAATTATGAGCAGTAATGTGCTCTAAACTCTGATCCCTTAGGAACGGGCTTCAGACTTTCCAAACACATTTCACTCGGTCCATTATTGCCAGAACAGACTCTCATCCTATCAGTTTGATCTGGACTCAAACCAAGGCTGCGGAGGTGACTGCGCGGTGTACTAACCCACTGAACTACCTAGCTACCCTGCGAGAGTCGGTTTTTAATTTTGATCATGGCTACCACTGAGGCAGATATGAGAGATGTCCATCAAATAGAAGCTCTGCAAACAACAAGGGAGCTGCTGTCAGAAGCAGAACACTCCATGCTTAGGGCGGCCTGACTTTAGTTGGGAAGGGAGCCTGAGCTTCTTTGCCTAGGGGCCCAGCAATCTCCAGAGTTAATTGTAACTCAAATTCCAGCATTGAAGGAAGCAAAGCTTCACCTGTGAATTTATTCATAATGCACAGCTCTATGCAGCAGTTGACACACCCAAACTTGGTGTCCCCCTTAATTACTTCTTCCTGATTTTACCTCTTTTTTTTCTCCTATTCTTTTCAATCTCGGTGGTGTCCTACATTTAGGGTTCTAAACAATTAAAAATAAAGAGCTGGGCTAGCTAGAGCGCACTGTGGTAATGCTCACCCCCCATTCAACAGTCGAACAG
The DNA here is from genome assembly GCF_052327205.1 of Somniosus microcephalus. Taxonomy (NCBI): domain Eukaryota; kingdom Metazoa; phylum Chordata; class Chondrichthyes; order Squaliformes; family Somniosidae; genus Somniosus; species Somniosus microcephalus. The sequence continues at coordinate 247,643,876 of NC_140987.1, forward strand.
TTGCAATTATTTCTCTGATTCAAAGTGAAGTCGAGAACATGGCATATTATAAAAAGGTTTTGTTAATGTTTCAGTGGTAGGATTTAAATACACTAAAATTGCCCTTATCAAGCTGACTTTGGGTGCCATACAAAGAATGATACCAAGTGAAACAGGTTATGAAACGCGTGTTTTATACGGTTTATTTGCCGGGAAACTATGAAAGATGTGTTTGTGATATCAGAGATTGTGGCGTGGCAGGGAACCATTTAGAGTGTGTCTGTTGCACTTCATAGAATGGGACTAGACTTAGATTTACCTGCAATGTAAAGTTAGAATCCTTTAACTACTCCCTTGGCTAAAGTCACGGCAGAATTCTGGGATGAGCAACTCTGCTCATCCCATTTCACAATCTCTTCATCCTGAACTGGACAGATATTTGAGCTGCCCATTTAAAAGTGTAGTGTGAGCTTATGCTGAGGGGAGAAAATAGTCCGCCTTCAACTTGTACAATTACTTGCACAATCAATTACACTCATTAAAGATCTGAAATTGTGGGGTTCCACTTTTTCCACTGTGGAATGTTACTGTGATTTTCCTCTCTCCTCCCAGTCAATACACCTGGTTAGTGAAAATTCCCTCTCTTTGTTTTAAGGATACAGAATTTGGACTTTTGACTGTTTCGGCTATATTCTGTCTGCTGGATTGCGGTTGGGAAACCTGGGAGAATGGGTTTCCCTCTGGCCCTGCCGAATTTAATGGCAGAGCCTGATTAACATTTTCTTTCTCTGTTTCCTGCCCGCAGCCAGGCAGATTGAGAGGCTGGCTGTCGGGCGTTTAGGCCTGCGGCACTAGGCTGCGGCCGAGGAGCAGAAATGAGGGAGGGATTGGAGGCCGGGGTCGGGGGGGGTGGTAGTCATGGTTGGGGGGCTTTTCTGAAGGGTGGGATCGGAGGCGGGTGGGGGGGTAAGATCGGAGGTCTCAGGTGGGGGATGGGGGGAATTGGAGGTCTCGAGGGGGAGATCGGAAGGGTCGGGGGGAGGAGTGTCCGATCGCGGGGGTTGGCGAGGCAGTATGCTGGATCCAGCAGGTAAGTGGAAAGGCACTTACCTCCTGGATCCAGCAGTCCTCACCTTCCTTTAGCTGCCGGGTTCCCCGAGGCCCAGGAAACCCAACCAGCCAGAGTTAAATTTTAAATGGTGCTCCCAAATGAGGCACGCAGCTTCATTATAAAATTTAAAGTGCCAACCAACCTCCTGGGAGTGGGTTGGCCGCCCACTCCTCGTCCTGCCTCCGTTAAAATCGGAAGTGGGCGGGTTGGGGTCGGGTTTCAGATTTCTAACACTATAACCTCCCACCCGACCCAAATCCGCCCATTTTTTGGGTTAGTTCCTGAGAACAGTGTTACAATGCCATTTGTGACCTGAACTAACTCGGGAATAATTTGCTTGTATATTGGTAAGGAATTTATTTCCATCACCTTTGCCTATGGATTTGACTGTACAGGACTCTCAGTGTTGAAACATCTCAGTGAATGAAAGCTGGACTGAGTACAGAATAGTTCCTCACAGGAGAATTTTCTAGTTGTTCATGTCGGAATACTCGACTAGCAAGCTTCATTAAATGTCATTTTCTTCTCACTATGTAAAATAATGTGTTGTTTCCCTGATCATGCTGCCACATTTTAACTGTATCTGGGAAAGGCCATGATAAGCAGCTCATGTTACCGTCTAGAAATGTAATGTAGCGTCCAGAATAATGGGGAGCACAGACTCACTAAATCTCTAATTAGGCTTCATGTAGCAAAATGGCTGGGTCAGTCTCTGAGGATAGCAGATGTAATAATACTTAACACTATGGAGCAACACTGTATAAGAACTTGTGATATTAAATTAATCTTCCAGTGGGTGGGCTGGAGGCTTTGTAAGTCCCAGCATTTTGTAACGTGTTTTATGGTCAGTAATTCAGCGCAATCTTCTAGAAAATTAATGTCATTGCCAGTTTACATAGTGTTACATATAGAATGTACAGCACAGAAACAGGCCATTCGGCCCAGTTGGTCTATGTCGGTGTTTGTGCTCCACATGAGCCTCTTCCCACCCCTCTTCAGCTCACCCTATCAGCATACCCTTCTATTCCTTTCTCCCATCATGTGTTTATCCAGCTTCCCCTTAAATGTATCTATGCTATTCGTCTCAACTACTCCCTGTGGTAGCGAGTTCCACATTCTAACCACTCTCTGGGTAAAGAAGTTTCTCCTGAATTTCCTGTTGGATTTATTAGTGACTCTTATATTTATGGCTCGTAGTTTTGGACACCCCCACAAGTGGAAACATCTAGTATCTAAGGATGGTTGGTCCACTTACTCACTGCGTCATGGAGTGATCGGGAGCAAGTCTGCGGTTCTTTAATGTGCAGTGAGTTTCTGACCATGACAGGACTGGCTCAGGGAGGTCTCTTTCTATTTGGTAAGGGGGTGGAGGTAAAGTGAGGAGGGAAACCTATCTCCTCCCCAACCTCTCGTACACCTTCAGCATTTTAAAGTATTATCGGCAGACGTTTGCCAACAGATTGGCCTCTGTTAAAAAATGCATGGTGGGGGTGGGGAGGGAGGAGGGGAGAGGGGATTGGGGGGGGGTGGGGAGGGAGATGGGGAGAGGGGATTGAGGGGGGACTTGAGGGAGGAGGAGGAGGAGATGAAATTCAGAAAAAGGGGAAAACAAACAAAAAACGCCCAACTGACATCCATATAAATGCAAGTTGTTTATCAAAGCTCTTCTTTTACAAATGTAGATGTGTTATTGAGTTACCAACAGGGCTGGAGTCCCTTTTACTGGTCATCAAGAATTGATGATGTTAAAAAGAAAATGTATTTGGACTGCAAAATACATTGGAACAAAGACGAGACTATTTAATCGCAGTGCAATATATTTAAGAAGCCCTGAAAAATGAGAACTAATAGAGAGTAAAAGATGAAGTGTGGAAGTCTGACTGAGTGCGGTCACTCAGCACAACATTAACATTTTCCGTGTGGATCTAAAATTCCAGCTCGATTTCGACTGCAGACCACCTGGCCTACACATTTTTGCTGCTAAAGTTTTAACCCTTAATTCTACTAACACAAAATGGGATCCTTAAAACCTTCCTGCTGAGGGCTAGTGCGGAGAGTGAAGCCTCTTGTTACCGCGTTGCATAAAAGCAGCAACTTCACTGCTCTACATTGCCAGTCACTTTGCCTTTTTTTGATTCTTTTCAGCAGTTCATATTGCAGTTTGCTCCCAAACCTAACGCCAGATGGAACTTAGTACAGATCCACACTGGTCCCAGGGAGGCCACAAAGGGGAGGGACAAACACGGAACAATCGAGTCCCAGTCTCGCCCTCTCAGCCTGCCAGGCTGCACAGGTCCACAGGGTGACTCTTATTCTGGCTCCTAGCTCTGCTTCTCTCCCTCCCCCACCCCCTGCTCCTCACACACACACATACACACACACAAAACTCTCCAGAGTCAACGCTGGGGCCATCCAGTCAGACCTTGTCCATCAGATGTGTTTACTTTCTCTATGACAGTCGACACATCTGGAGCGCATATTCAGGTTATTCCAGTGCCACTAGACACATTCCACAAGATCATTTCAGCGGTTGTTATGGCGATCTTCTTCCCTCCAGTGATTTTCAAGTTGCATGACAGAAATAGCTTGAGCTGACCGGGGAGGAGGGTGGTGTGGAGTGGGGGTGGTGGCGGGGGGACAAAAGTCAACGGGATCAGAAAAGGGGTTTCCTTCACATCGCAAACTAATTAGTGACCCAGCCCGCTTCCCAGGGCATTTCACATCTGGTTTAATAAAGTGAGGCAGTGACACATTCTCTGCAGGCAGACCTGTCACTAGCTGAAGAAGCTTCTCTTGTTTTTCCAGGAACGACAGGGCCCTGCCATCTCTCAATAAGGTTTACTTCACAGGAACAAAATGCTTACTCCTGAAAGTTTAACGTCCGATTTGAATTTTCTTTTTTAACTGTAGAAATGGTGAAAAGAGTAGAAGACCCATTCACTACCTTAGTTTAAAATAAAAACAAACAGTATCCTGTATGCCGTACCTCCTCCTCCTGCAGTCTGATTTTCAAACGCTTTCAAGTCAAGTCTTTGAAACGAAGTGTTTCCAACTCACAGCATCTCAAGTGTTTTAATGTAAGTTTGGAACTCTATTAAAACCTAAATGGTGTGTTTAATGCTGTGCAGTTGTCTCATTTTACTTTAAACATCTCAATATTTTTAATAAGACTGGGATCAGCAAAAGGCAACAGTCCTGTTTTTATTACATTTTGTGCTGGTTCTCTAGTTAAAGAAAATTAAATTAGAACTTTGCTTCATTGCCCACAGGCCTCACCGTAACACCACGGCCTGGCCTCACCGTAACACCACAGCCTCACTGTAACACCACAGTACAGGCTCCAGCACAACACCATCCCACTGCAATACCATCACATTACAACACTATCCTATCATTAAAATTTTTTAAATTAATTTATGGGATGTGAGCGTCACTGGTAAGGCCGGCATTTATTGCCCATCCCTAATTGTCCTTGAGAAGGTGGTGGTGAGCCGCCTTCTTGAACCATTGCAGTCCGTGTGGTGAAGGTACTCCCACAGTGCTGTTAGGGAGGGATTTCCTGGATTTTGACCCAGCAACGATGAAGGATCGGCGATATACTTCTAAGTCAGGATGATGTGTGACTTGGAGGGGAACTTGGAGGTGGTGGTGTTCCTATGCGCCTGCTGCCCTTGTCCTTCTAGGTGGAAGAGGTCACGGGTTTGGGAGGTGCTGTTGAAGAAGCCTTGGCGAGTTGCTGCAGTGCATCTTTTGGACGGTACACACTGCAGCCACAGTACGCCGGTGGTGGAGGGGGTGCCAATCAAGCAGGCTGCTTTGTCCTGGATGGTGTCGAGCTCTTTGAGTGTTGGAACTGCACTCATCCAAGCAAGTGGAACGTATTCCATCACATTCCTTACTTGTGCCTTGTAGATGGTGGAAAGGTTTTGGGGAGTCAAGAGGTGAGTCACTCGGCACAGAATACCTAGCCCCTGCCCTGCTCTTGTTGCCACAGTATTTATGTGGCTGGTCCAGTTAAGTTTCTGGTCAATGGTGACCCCCCAGGACGTTGATGGTGGGGTGTTTGACGATGGTAATCCTGTTGAATGTCAAGGGGAGGTGGCTAGACTCTCTCTCTTGTTGGAGATGGTCATTGCCTGGCACTCGTGTGGCGAGAATGTTACTCACCACTTATCAGCCCAAGCCTGAATGTTGTCCAGGTCTTGCTGCATGCGGGCATGGACTGCTTCATTATCTGAGGAATTGCAAATGGAACTGAACACTGCCTGTTGTATGTTACATCAGCTCTAGTTCAACACATGATAGTTGACCTTACATCTAAACTTCTGCGAAAGAGTAACAGGATGATTCCAAGGTACAGGTTTTGAGCGGCTGACTTTGCTTTAGTGCCAGTGCTTGTTTGAAAGTTGCTAACTGCAGTCCAGGTCGTAAGAAGCATTGACCTGCAGGAAGCTGCATGCCACCATCATTAGTTTGGCTGGAATGTGCATCACAAACAGAATAAGTGTCTCAAATCCCCACTCAAATACATTGTTGGCTTCCAGATTCTCAAGCCGAGCATTGGCGGAGTTGATTTTTGCCTGGTTTTGTGCTTGCCACACTGTAACCCAGTCTCTCTGCATTGCACATCAAGAGCAATTGGAACAATTCACTTACTTTACAACCCCAGGTTGGCTCTGATTCCTGTGGACGGGCCGGGAACATAAGAGAAAATAAACAGTGGAGCTGCAACAAATATTCTTGTTTAATAGATTTTGGCCACTTTAAAACAATATTTCAGTGACAATTTGGATTGGTAAAATCTTTTTACGCCGTTTGTTTGAGCCAAAAGGGAACTGTAGGACCAGTACAAGCAGAGAAAGGGAGAGCTGCAGGCCGCCTGCAGCCTGGAACGTTGCTTTCTGCCTCTGTTTGTAGTACATTAAACTGCATGCAGAACCTTCTCTCCAAGCCTTTGCATTCCATGTGCTTGGTTACTGCAGGCACTGGTCACCAAGGCAATAGGTAAAGACTTGAAATACCTGCCTTCAGGAGGGCTCGGAGGGACATTGAAAGGTCACGACACACTAGCAGATTGTAATTTACAGCAGTCTACTTGTCGCGCTATCCCCATGCTTCTGCGGGTCCTATATTATGAGCCATAGTGTTAGTGAACAACAGCTTTATAACTTCAAGATGCCAAAGTACATAACATGCTGTTCCTGAATCACACTTTCATGCAGGGTTTAGAATTAAGCCTACAGGGACTAGATGTGAAATAATACCCTATCCACCCCCATGAACTTCAAGGCTGCATTCTCCCCGCAATTACTATTGAAGTCAGTGGAAGTTAGCAAATTAGGTACCTCCTGCAAAAAAAATTCTGACTCGTTTACAAGATAGCGAGATAAAATGTTTGTTGAATTCAACACAGTCCTTTTTTATTTCTGTGCAGTTCAGCTTATCAGCTGCAATATCATTGAGCTAAATGTTAGGATGAATGTCAATGGTCCGTGTATTCTTTGTTGTTGAAGTTACATAGAATTACATCGAATTTTACAGCACAGACAGGCCATTCGGCCCCACTAGTCCATGCCGGTGTTTATTCTCCACACGAGCCTCCTCCCACCCCTCTTCATCTAACCCCATCAGCATATCCTTCTATTCTGTTCTCCCTCATGTACTTATTTACTAATGCATTGTTAAGTTAAGTGGAGGTCACATATTCCAGATTTCTTTTGTGATCTCTACAAGTCAAATTAGCACAGTTTATAAAAAAAGATATACATAAGTTTGTAAAGAACTTGCATTGATATAGCACCTGTCACATTTCTTAGAAATTTTCTCATAGCACTTTATAAAGTACTGAAACTGTTGTTATGCAGTGAACGTGACAGCCATTTTGCACATCTCGTAAACAGCACTGAGATAAATGGTTATTGATTGACGGAAGATAAGGACACCTGGAGAACTCATAAAAATTGAGACCAGCTAGTCTATCAAGCTGGCCCCACACTCGATGGCTGGAGCACCACAAATAGACACCTCACACCCACCCCTCCCCACACCTCACACCCACCCCTCCCCACACCTCACACCCACCCCTCCCCACACCTCACACCCACCCCTCCCCACCTCACACCCACCCCTTCCCACCCCTCACACCCACCCCTTCCCACCCCTCACACCCACCCCTCCCCACCTCACACCCACCCCTCCCCACACCTCACACCCACCCCTCACACCCACCCCTTCCCACCCCTCACACCCACCCCTCCCCACCTCACACCCACCCCTTCCCACACCTCACACCCACCCCTCCCCACACCTCACACCCACCCCTTCCCACCTCACACCCACCCCTCCCCACACCTCACACCCACCCCTTCCCACCTCACACCCACCCCTCCCCACACCTCACACCCACCCCTCACACCCACCCCTCCCCACACCTCACACCCACCCCTCCCCACATCTCACACCCACCCCTCCCCACACCTCACACCCACCCCTCCCCACACCTCACACCCACCCCTTCCCACACCTCACACCCACCCCTTCCCACCTCACACCCACCCCTCCCCACCTCACACCCACCCCTCCCCACCTCACACCCACCCCTTCCCACACCTCACACCCACCCCTTCCCACCTCACACCCACCCCTCCCCACCTCACACCCACCCCTCCCCACACCTCACACCCACCCCTCCCCACCTCACACCCACCCCTTCCCACACCTCACACCCACCCCTCCCCACCTCACACCCACCCCTCCCACACCTCACACCCACCCCTCCCCACCTCACACCCACCCCTCCCCACACCTCACACCCACCCCTCCCCACACCTCACACCCACCCCTTCCCACACCTCACACCCACCCCTTCCCACCTCACACCCACCCCTCCCCACCTCACACCCACCCCTCCCCACCTCACACCCACCCCTCCCCACCTCACACCCACCCCTCCCCACCTCACACCCACCCCTTCCCACCTCACACCCACCCCTTCCCACCTCACACCCACCCCTCCCCACCTCACACCCACCCCTCCCCACACCTCACACCCACCCCTCCCCACACCTCACACCCACCCCTCCCCACACCTCACACCCACCCCTTCCCACACCTCACACCCACCCCTCCCCACCTCACACCCACCCCTCCCCACACCTCACACCCACCCCTCCCCACACCTCACACCCACCCCTCCCCACACCTCACACCCACCCCTCCCCACACCTCACACCCACCCCTTCTCACACCCACCCCTCCCCACCTCACACCCACCCCTCACACCCACCACTTCCCACACCTCACACCCACCCCTCACACCCACCCTCCACACCCACTCTCCACACCCACCCTCCACACCCACCCCTCACACCCACCCTCCACACCCACCCCTCACACCCACCCCTCCCCACACCTCACACCCACCCCTCACACCCACCCCTCACACCCACCCTCCACACCCACCCCTCACACCCACCCCTCACACCCACCCTCCACACCCACCCCTCACACCCACCCCTCACACCCACTCCCCCACACCTCACACCCACCCCTCACACCCACCCCTCCCCACCCCTCACACCCACCCCTCCCCACACCTCACACCCACCCCTCCCCACCTCACACCCACCCCTTCCCACACCTCACACCCACCCCTCCCCACCTCACACCCACCCCTCACACCCACCCCTCACACCCACCCCTCCCCACCCCTCACACCCACCCCTCCCCACCCCTCACACCCACCCCTCCCCACACCTCACCCCACCCCTCCCCACCTCACACCCACCCCTCCCCACACCTCACACCCACCCCTCACAATAATACAATACAATACAAATCGCTTTATTGGCATGATAAGGTACATCTTATGTTGCCAAAGCATCAAAATACATTTATGGTTGAACACATAAACGCGGTTCCATTCATACAGTGTATAAACAGGTATATCCCTGAGTTTATAAATATATTTTCGCCTTGTTTATATATACTCTTGTCTTAGTTTACTGGTTGTCCCTCTGTTCATGGCAAGCTGTAACATAGTGTGCCGCCAGTGTTACACAGCTTCTCTCCTCCCCCAGTAGGAATGGGAGTTTTTGGTTGTCAGTCAGATTTCTGAATTCAGGGCATATTTGTGAGAATTTTTGATAGAAATTCTCTCTGATGCCCTGATATTTTCCACAGGCTGTGAGGAAGTGCATCTCTGTCTCAACTACTCCCTGACTGCAGTGAGAGCATATCCTGTCTTCTCTTGGCAGCCTGGTCTGCCTGTGTCTGCCTTTTTCGATCGCTAGGCTATGTTCGCTAAGTCTGTACCTTGTCAAGGTTCTTCTCAGTTTGTTATCCTTTACCATGGTCAGGTAATCAGCTATGTTGTATTGTCTGTTTAGGGCCAAGTAGCAATTGAGTTTGCTTTGGGTTTTTGTTGTTTCTGCCCAATATGACAGATATTTTTCCTTTTGCTTAGCGACGATTGTGTTGGGTCGAATTCTTTGTGTTACCCTGTCACTGTCCTGGGGCTGGTTATTGTTAGTATTGTTATTACTCACACCCACCCCTCACCCCTCACACCCACCTCTCACACCCACCCCTCACACCCACCCCTCACACCCACCCTCCACACCCACCCCTCACACCCACCCCTCACACCCACCCCTCCACACCCACCCCTCCACACCCACCCCTCACACCCACCCCTCACACCCACCCCTCCACACCCACCCCTCCACACCCACCCCTCACACCCACCCCTCACACCCACCCCTCCACACCCACCCCTCCACACCCACCCCTCACACCCACCCCTCACACCCACCCCTCACACCCACCCCTCACACCCACCCCTCCACACCCCACCCTCCACACCCACCCCTCACACCCACCCCTCACACCCACCCCTCACACCCACCCCTCACACCCACCCCTCCACACCCACCCCTCCACACCCACCCCTCCACACCCACCCCTCACACCCACCCCTCACACCCACCCCTCCACACCCACCCCTCCACACCCACCCCTCCCCACACCTCACGCCGACTCCCCACACCTCACGCCGACTCCCCACACCTCACCCCCCTCCGCACACCTCACACCCACCCCTCCCCACCTCACACCCACCCCTCCCCGCACCTCGCACCCGCTCCCCGCCCCTCGCACCCGCTCCCCGCCCCTCGCACCCGCTCCCCGCCCCTCGCACCCGCTCCCCGCCCCTCGCACCCGCTCCCCGCCCCTCGCACCCGCTCCCCGCCCCTCGCACCGGCTCCCCGCCCCTCGCACCCGCTCCCCGCCCCTCGCACCCGCTCCCCGCCCCTCGCACCCGCCCCTCGCACCTGCTCCCCGCCCCTCGCACCCGCTCCCCGCCCCTCGCACCCGCTCCCCGCCCGTCGCACCGGCTCCCCGCCCCTCGCACCCGCTCCCCGCCCCTCGCACCCGCTCCCCGCCCCTCGCACCCGCCCCTCGCACCCGCTCCCCGCCCCTCGCACCCGCTCCCCGCCCCTCGCACCCGCCCCTCGCACCCGCTCCCCGCCCCTCGCACCCGCTCCCCGCCCCTCGCACCCGCTCCCCGCCCCTCGCACCCGCCCCTCGCACCCGCTCCCCGCCCCTCGCACCCGCTCCCCGCCCCTCGCACCCGCTCCCCGCCCCTCGCACCCGCTCCCCGCCCCTCGCACCCGCCCCTCGCACCCGCTCCCCGCCCCTCGCACCCGCCCCTCGCACCCGCTCCCCGCACCCGCTCCTCGCACCCGCTCCCCGCACCCGCTCCCCGCCCCTCGCACCCGCTCCCCGCCCCTCGCACCCGCTCCCCGCCCCACGCACCCGCTCCCCGCCCCTCGCACCCGCTCCCCGCCCCTCGCACCCGCTCCCCGCCCCTCGCTCCCCGCCCCTCGCACCCGCCCCTCGCACCCGCCCCTCGCACCCGCTCCCCGCCCCTCGCACCCGCTCCCCGCCCCTCGCACCCGCTCCCCGCCCCTCGCACCCGCCCCTCGCACCCGCTCCCCGCCCCTCGCACCCGCTCCCCGCCCCTCGCACCCGCTCCTCGCACCCGCTCCCTGTCCCTCGCACCCGCCCCTCGCACCCGCTCCCCGCACCCCGCACCCGCTCCCCGCACCCACTCCCCGCACCCCGCACCCACCCCCTCCTCCACACTTTGTGTAATTATTCGGAGTGGGGGTGGGAGATGAAGAATAAAAACATTATTATTCTTTCTCTCTCCAGTTTTATTCCTCAACTTTCCCTTCTTTTGTTCTCCTATTCTGAAGGGGTTAGCTCCCTTGCTGAGGGATCATTCCGCCAGGCTGTGCTCGCCTTTCAGCAATTTGTCCAAGCGGCTGTTCTTCATGTTTGGTCTTTGAGAGTTGGGAAGCTATTTGACTGTGAAGACCATCACATTCCAGCCCACTCCCATCCTCATCAGGCTTTATACATACAAAATAAATGCTGACACCACTGCGTCAACCAATGAGTAGGAACTGGGGCGGCACTTATGGCAGGACTTGCAGCAAACAGTCTATTTTACAGCAAACAGAGTCTATCGGGGAACGGGCGGGGGAGTGGGACTGGCTGAAGTGCTCTTACAGAGAGCCGGCACTGGCTCGACAGGCCGAATGGCCTCCTTCTGTGCTGTAACCATTCTATGATTCTATGATTTTAAACAGCGTGCTACAACAGTCTACAGAGTCTATTTTTAAAAAGTCTCTACGAACTACAGCAAGCAGAACTCTTGACCGAAACTGCAGCAAAGTCTCCCAATAAAAGCAAAGTTATTTCTCCAGCAAAATGCAGTGAATGGAGGATAGCTACAGATGATGTGCATAAAATCAATCCCAGCCACTTACAGCAGTGATTACTCCAGGCGTGATTGATGGGAGAATTACCCAATCATCTTTAATCTGGCTGGGAATATATGCAGTCACATATGCACTTAACCAAAGTCAGAGGATTATGAGCAGGAATGTGAACACTGCATTGTACCTTTCTGTAAACAAGTGGTACTGAGGCAGATTAAAGCATATCTTTTAATGGGCTGGCATAGATCACTGCAGACGGTAGGTCCAAAAAATTTCTGATTATTATAGTTTAAATAATGGAACACTTTTACTACATTACAACAGTGACTACACTTCAAAAGTACTTCATTGGCTTTGAAACTTTGGGATGCCCTCCGTAAACTTGAGCTCTGCTGCCCGCACAAAGTCCCGTTCACCCATCACCCCTGTGCTTGCGGACCTACATTAGCTCCCGGACCAGCAATGCCTCAATTTAAAATTCTCTACCTAGTGTTCAAATCCCTCCATGGCCTCGCCCCTCCCTATCTCTGTCACCTTGTCCAGCCCCACAACCCCCCCGAGAGCTCTGCGTTCCGACAATTCTGGCCTCTTGTGCATCCCATTATATTCATTGCCCCACCATTGGCGGCTGTGCCTTCAGCTGTCCAGGCCCCAAGCTCTGGAATTCCTTCCCTAAAACTCTCCACCTCTCTCTCTCCTTTTAAGACGCTCCTTAAAACCTACCTCTTTAACCAACCTGTCCTGATATCTCCTTATGTGGCTCGGTGTCAAATTATGTCTGCTAACACTCCTGTGAAGTGCCTTAGGATGTTTTACTACGTGAAAGGCACTATATAAATACAAGTTGTTGTTGTTTTCCTGAGTTTGTATAAATGCAAGTCTTTCTTTTTACCCTGTGACATCTCTAGGATGATTGGAGAGAAATGTCAGACTGCAAGGCAGCGACATTGAAACAAAGAGCTACAAATTTAAGCAGGTGCCCATTTCAGTAACAACAACCATGGACCCTTACGGCCCCACAACTCCCAGCCTTTGAAAGTAACTTTGGTCCGTTCGAACTGTGCAAGGTCCATTTTTGGAAAAAAAATCAATCCTGTAAATACTTCTGCAAATTGCAAGCCCTGGGAGAAAGTACATAAAGTAAAGCTGCAAATTTCTTTAAAAATGTGTTTTGAATTTTTTTAGTAGAATGTTCGTTTCAGAAATAATGGCTCCCATTCAGCATTTGTGATTTTTTTAAAATTGCAATCATGGGGAGGCAGTTATTAAAATGCAGTGGCCTTGTAACCTGTGCTTCAATAAACTTCTCAATGTGAGTGTTTTATGGTGTATTTTGGGTATGCCCATGTCAAGGATTGGTTGCACCATTCCTGACTGATGATTGTGGGATGGAGGGAACGCTCCCGGTCACTAGCGTAAGTAGGAAAGAGAAAAGTTGATCCAGGCAGCGATCTTCACTTGGCACCTGGGTCTAAACACAATCCCTTTGTTAGTCTGAACGGCATTTTCACCAAAGGGACAATCGAGTACAACATCTCTTCCATTTAATGGCCCGTATTTTCCGATGCCTACGGGTGTATACGAGCTGTGTACACACCCGTAGGGACATCGGAAATGCCGATTTCAGGCATGCGAAGCGCATGCACTGAACCGGCACTTCCGATCTGTCAAGAATCCTCTTGACAGATCGGACGCCTGCCCTGGAGAAGGGCCTCTGTGGGTGGAGAGTTCCGCTTTCTGCAGAACCTCCGCCCGCAGAAAACCCTTAGAAATCTTACGCCAGCTTAAGAGTTTTAAAAAAGTTTAAAACATTTTTTTCCCACTCATTTATAATTTTAAAATACTTTAAAAAAAAAAGGTAAGTTTATTTTTTGCCCTGTAAAAAACTTTAATTATTTTTTTCAAAAAATTAAATTTTTGTTTAAAATATTTAATTTAATGTAATTTTAACTCATTTTAAAAACGTGATGTTTAAAAAATTTTTTTTTTCATGTTTTAGTGTCTTTTTTCAATGATCCCCATTCATACTTTTGACAGGTCTATCTTCCCTTCTCCCATTGGCTTGCCTGGCCCACGTGATCCCAGGGACGCTTGCGAACCGCCTGCGCCCCTGGGATACGTGGGCCCTGCGCATTTCGACTGTGGCGAGGCCCAGGATCGGAAATGGCCGGGCCTTGGGAGCCCTCCAGTAAGGGCATAGATTTTTTCCTGCTAGGAGGCATCCCCATGCAGGAAGCCTCCTATCGGAAATTACAGGCCAATATTTTATTGCTATTTATCTTGTTTCTCATATCCAATCAGCTTTCTTCATCCTGTGCTGGTCTTGGTCCATGGCCACATCCATTCTCAATCAAAAAAGATGTGGTCATAAGGGGAGCGGCACAATTGTGTCCATTTAATTAAAAATCTCCCCACACCGCACGTGGAAACACCACATCTAAGCAGGAGAGTCGGTAACCAGAGGACACAGATTTAAGATAATTGGCAAAAGAACCAGAGGGGCGAGGTGGAGACATTTTTTTTACGCAGCGAGTTGTTATGATCTGGAATGCACTGCCTGAAAGGGCGGTGGAAGCAGATTCAATAGTAACTTTCAAAAAGGAATTGGATAAATACTTGAAAATGAAAAAAATTTGCAGTGCTATGGGGAAAGAGCAGGGGAGTAGGACTAATTGGATAGCACTTTCAAAGAGCCGGCATAGGTACGATGGGCCGAATGGTCTCCTTCTGTGCTGTAAGATTCTATGATCTAGGTAACTGGGGTGTCCCGCAAGTTTCTGTAGATGTGCATCCCCAAGATGCAAACCTATGGTTGAGAGAGAGCGAAAGGTAAGATCCCACCTTATTTACCTGGCTGCTCTTCACAAGCAATGTAAATCTTCATTTGGTTGCCACATGAGCACGTGGATATCATCAAAAGTACTTTGAAGTTGAGTGTGTTGCACCCTGCCCCCGATGAACAGTTAACTTCTAAAACAGTTTATAAAACAGCCTCTTACTGGCTGGCACCACACTCCCCCTTGCTGTTCGTGTATTTATTTGTATCATTCCCGATCTTGGCTCTCTCAGTTGGCAGGTGGCCATGTGCATTACCATTGTTACCCGTTGGTTCTGTCTGCTTATTATGTTAACGTCCTGGTTAATGTTCAGTGTTCACTCTGTCTGGGTGTACCAGCAATGCTCATGGTGGACGAGTATGTTTGAAAGAGCCAACGTTTGAAGCTAGGCAAGATTCCATGCACAGACGTCTCGACTGCACTCGAGTCTAATCTATTCAAGGCTGCCAGAATTGCCTGTTTAAAAAAAATAAGTTTTCTAAAGCAGCAAGACACAGATTTCTGTATATTTTGGGTGGGGAATTTGACCTCTAAACACAAATCATAGAATCATACAGCATAGAAGGAGGCTATTCAGCCCATCGTGCCTGTGCCGATTCTTTGAAAGAGCGATCCAATGAGTCCCACTCACCTGCGCTTTCCATGTAGCCCTGATTTTTTTCCTTTTCAAGTATTTATCCAATTCCCATTAAAAAAATTACTATTGAATCTGCTTCCATCACCTTTTCAGGCAGTGCATTCCAGATCATAACAACTCCCTGTATAAAAAACACCTTCTCATCTCCCCTCTGGTTCTTTTGCCAATGACCTTAAATCTGTGTCCTCTGGTTACCAAGCCTCCAGATTGAACACTAAATTGAAAAAAAACAGATTCCTTCCACGTGGTGAAGATCAACTCAAACTGGTCATTGAAGGTGGTTATAATGAGCGCTATTAGAATATTTTTATGTCAGTATAATTCTACACACTTCTGCAAAGAAGATGTTTGCACATAGGCAAATGTCTGGAACACTTTGGCTGCGATCTTATTGATCGATGTGGCTTGGGAGCGGGTCAGCTGGTTTCCAGGTTCCAGTCCCGCCCCCAACTTCATCTGGCCCACGGACATGATTTTACGTCGACTGGCCTTGTTAAGCCCCCCCCCCCCTTGCGGGCTTGCCGGCCAATTAAGAGGAAGCCGGTCAGATGACAGCATTTGATGATGCGTCATCTGCCGGTTTTCTTAAAGGGACCACGCACAATTTTTCTTTGACTGCCCATTTCTCAGTGTTTGACCGCATTGAGGTGCTGCAAACACTGACAATGATTGTTCATAGGTGAGTTCTTGCACCCAGACTCTCCAGTGACTCCCTCCTTAGGCTAGAACAGATGGCATCTGCAGGTGAGGTTACAGAAGCGATCTGTCACTGGTGAGAGAGTTTCTCCCATTGAGGTCGGATTACACATACAGTTCAAAACTTGTTACCTACAGAAAAGCTTAAATGCATTAAAAATGATTTTCCAGACATTTTCTTACCTCTGAAACTCACCAGTGCACCATTGGATCCTTCACACCACTTCTGCAGCTGTCATCAATGCAGAAACATTACAGCAGACTCACAACACGCCACACTTACCTGGCGTGGTGCCCGGACATAGAAACATAGAAGATAGAAGCAGGAGTAGGCCATTCGGCCCCTCGAGCCTGCTCTGCCATTCAATGCGATCATGGCTGATCATCCAAATTCAGTACCCGGTCCCTGCTTTCTCCCTATACCCCTTGATTCCTTTAGCCTTAAGAAATATATCCAACTCCTTCTTGAATATATTTAATGTATTGGCCTCTACTGCCTTCTGTGGTAGAGAATTCCACAGGTTCACCACTCTCTGGGTGAAGAAATTCCTCCTCATTTCTGTCCTAAATGGCCTACCCCTTATCCTTAGACTGTGACCCCTGGTTCTGGACTCCCCGACCATCGGGAACATCCTTCCTGCATCTAGTCTGTCCAGTCCTGTCAGAATTTTATAAGTTTCAATGAGATCCCCTCTCATTCTTCTAAACTCCAGCGAGTACACGCCCAATCGACCCAGCCTCTCCTCGTACGTCATTCCTGCCATCCCAGGTATCAGCCTGGTGAATCTTCGCTGAACTCCTTCCATGGCAAGAACATCCTTCCTCAGATAAGGCGACCAAAACTGCACACAATATTCAAGATGTGGTCTCACCAAGGCCCTGTACAACTGCAGCAAGACATCCTTGTTCCTGTACTCAAACCCTCTCGCTACGAAGGCCAACATACCATTTGCCTTCTTAACCGCCTGCTGCACCTGCATGCTTACCTTCAGCGACTGGTGCACAAAGACACCCAGGTCTCGTTGCACTTCCCCTTCTCCCAATCCATTGCCATTCAGATAATCTGCTTTCCTGTTTTTGCCACCAAAGTGGATAACCTCAGATTTATCCACGTTATATTGCATCTGCCATGCTTTTGCCCAATCACCCAACCTGTCCAAATCATCCTGGAGTTTCTCGGCATCCTCCTCACAGCACACACGCCCACCCAGCTTTGTGTCATCTGCAAATTTGGAGATATTACATCTAGCTCCCTTGTCTAGATCATTAATATATATTGTGAATAGCTGGGGCCCAAGGACCGATCCCTGCGGTACCCCACTAGTCACTGCTTGCCACTCGGAAAAAGACCCGTTTATTCCAACTCTTTGCTTTCTGTCTGCCAACCAGTTCTCTATCCAAGTCAATACCTTGTCCCCAATCCCATGTGCCTTAACTTTACACGCTAATCTCTTATGCGGGACCTTATCAAAAGCCTTCTGAAAATTCAAATACACCACATCCACTGGTTCTCCCTTATCTATTTTATTAGTTACATCCTCAAAATATTCCAGTAGATTAGTCAAGCATGATTTACCTTTTGTAAATCCATGTTGACTTTGTCCGATCCTGTCATTGTTTTCCAAGTGCTCTGCTATTACATCTTTTATAATGGACTCTAGCATTTTCCCCACTACCGATGTCAGGCTTACCGGTCTGTAATTCCCTGTTTTCTCTCTACCACCTTTTTTGAATAGTCGGGAAGCCCGAAGTAGAAGTGCCAAAATTGCAAAAGAGCCTGTTAACTGCCTGTTAACAACCTTTAACAGGCCATTAAGTGGCTATAATCCTCTTCCCGCGCTAGGTGTTGGGTCCATGTGCAAACTGGGGACCCGACACTTGGGAAGATTGATTGGAGGCGGGTTTCCGACCCGCTGTCAAATCTTTGCGATTTTGCCGGATGTCTCACCTCCAACCCGTCCCCTGAGTGCTGGCAAAATTCTGGCCTTAGTGTGTGGCCACATGGGGACAACAATTTTGGCCTTTCACCCCAATCATATTGTTGAGTATTTCAGTATTGGGTGTTAGCTCCTCTATGGGAATTACTCTGTCATTATCCAGCCCCTCCAACAGACTAGTCACTGCACAGAGTTTGAAATGAAGACAGTAAAAGTATTATACAGTGTATGTTTTTTTGTGGTCTCCCTGTTTTCGGAGGGGTGACCTGGTTTTTGTCTCGTTTCCCAGACCACAAGCTGAGATGTCAACATGAGGGGCCGAGTTTCTTTTGTGGATTTGAAATCCCGTCCAGATGCAGGAAGGGATTTGAAGTGGTAGCTCCCACTACATTGCATGGCTCCCCACTCTCCTCCCTGTTTAACCGTGGTCTCCCTCCCCATCCAATGCTATCATCTCCCGCCTTGAATAGTCATGTCTTTAGTTCTTTATAAGCTCGAGCCAGTTCTTTTTAAGTGCTCATGTTTCGGCAGTGTCCACTGAGACCTCCTTTGTGCGGTCAACCTTGCCCCGTGTCATCGAATAGCGTAAGTCCAGCAGCTTTTCATCATCCTTCTCAATCTCCTCTTTGCTTGTGCTAGTTTTTGCGTTGTGCTGCACAGCTCTCGCCTGTTTTCCTGGAATGTCTCTTTCCAGTGATTGCTCTCCCCAAGCTGTCTCTGCAAGTTTGGTAGTGTTGACTTGATCTCTGCCTCTTAAATTCCACATTCTGTTATATCTGTTGTTCAGTACTTTTCCTCCTCTTCTCTGCCCTTCTGGTACTTGTCTTTAAAGTCATCCGTTGGTTTATGATCACCAACCCACTCTCATAGAGTTTATGGCACAGAAGGAGGCCATTCAGCCCATCATTTCTGCACCAGCTGACAAAGCCATCCAGCCTAATCCCACTTTCCAGCTCTTGGTCCGTAGCCTTGTAGGTTCTGACACTTCAAGTGCATAAATGCAATGCGGGTTTCTGCCTCTACCACTCTTTCAGGCAATGAGTTCCAGACCCCAACCACCCTCTGGGTGAAAAAATTACTCCTCAACTTCCCTCTAATCCTCCTACCAATTACTTTAAATCTCTCCCTTTAAAATCCCTTTCACAACAGTCAATTCCCACTCATTTTGCCTCGGGATGCTCTCCTCCACGCTCTGTTTCACATTGGCAATCACGTCCAATTGCTCCTTAATTCTTGTTGGCTTTCCCCACCTTGATCCTTGCCCTGTGTGTTGATTTCTGTCCTGAGTCCTCTCTGGGTCATGCTGCCTTGTGGACAGTGGTGGGGTAGAAGCTGGGATAAGTGAGTGGAAACCTGACTCTGCTAATCTCCAGCAGCCTGTATTCTAGGAAAGAAAAATCAAGTGCTGTGGAAAGCTTGAAAGCAACATTTGTATTAGTGGTGAAGAGAGACTGTTTACTCTTTCCCCCTGCAAGAAATAAGTAGGCGATTAATTCCTTTGCAGTTAAGCCATTGTACCCTGAGTGGTGTCAAAAGAATGGGCTCTCAAGTTAATTGTCAATCACATCATGACAGCAATCACTTATAAAATATTTAGGTAAATAAAGTATTTAAAAAAATATATTATGCACACTAAGCTATATTATGAGCAATTAAAGACGCTGAGTAACTTGCGCAAATATTTCTGGGACTTTACGATCCAATAGTAACTGTGTGAGGGGTTGTAAAAGGTTGATTAACGGTAACTTAAGTTAGACATCATGCAACACAATTAGACCTATTAAACAAGCAGAGGTTGAGTCCTGACTAAAGGTGTCACGTGTGAAGTTTATTTGTCAGTGTAGAAACAATGTGGGAAGATTAACCCAGAGAGAGACGGGAAATTTGACGAGAAAAAGTGGGCAAAATAAACCTCTTAACTCCGTGCCTTAGTCTCGCCCTCTGTTCAAAGCTACAACATGCCTGGTTTGGGACTGGACAAAAGGTGACAGCCCCAGGAGAAAAGGACAACAGCGTGTCGAAATTACTGGCGCACTGTTATGTAATCAGAGTTTAACTACAGAAGTGCCTTTATTGCAGCAGTTTGCAGTAAAATGTGAATAATCAGTCGGCACAATCCAGCATCACAAAATAATCACCAGTCCAACTGTCTAGACGCTCTGTCAGTGGACCACTTACCTGCTCTACATCTCAATATCGAGACTTGGCAAGTGCTACTTGAGGACTATGCCCCGAAGAATCTTGCATAAATGGATGAGGTGGAGCTTCTTTCAAAGTTTAGCAAGTGGAATCCACTCTGAACCTCATGGGGCAGACCTGTAGTTCACTTATGTCTCTACATTCCAGCACAGTGACCCCATTTGCACAGGTTCCCTATGGATACCAAAACCTAACCTGTGCTTTGCAATAAACCATAGATGTTTCCAGCACATAAGGAGGCCATTTGGCCCATCGTATCTGCCAGGATTTTACGAGAACAATCCAAAACATCTACTGTGTACAGCTTTGGTCTTCTTTCCTAAGGAAGGATATGCTTGCCATAGAGGGGGTGCAATGAATGTTCACTAGATTGACTCCTGGGATTTGAGGGTTGTCCTGATGCGAGGGTTGTCCTATGAGGTGAGATTGTGTAGAATGGGCCTATACTCTCTTGGAGTTTAGAAGAATGAGAGGTGATCTCATTGAAACATATAAAATTCTTAGCGGGCTTGACAGAGTTGATGCTGAGAGATTGTTTCCTCTGGCTGGAGAATTTAGAACTAGGGGGCATAGTCTCTGGATAAGGGGCCACCCATTTAGGAGAAATTTCTTCACTCAGAGGATTGTGAATCTTTGGAATTCTCTACCCCAGAGGGCTGTGGATGCTGAGTCGTTGAGTACATTTAAGATGGAGATCGATAGATTTTTGGACGCTAGGGGAATCAAGGGAAATGGAGATCAGGTGGGAAAGTAGAGTTGTGGTAGAAGATCAGCCATGATCTTATTGAATGGTGGAGCAGGCTTGAGGGACTGTATGGCCTACTTCTGCTCCTATTTCTTATGTTCTAATCTCACCTAGCACTGCTCTCCCCATAATGAGGACTGACAAGCAACAAAACCAACAACAGCTTACAATTATATAGGGGAATGTCCCAAGGTGTTTCACAGTTGGGGCACAGACCTGAGCAAGAGTAGGAAGGAACCTAGGGGAAATGGTGGAACACACAAACAAAGAGATAGGTTTTAAGAAGGCTGAGCTGAGGAGGAGAGATGAGCAAGGTGCAGGGGTTTGGGGAGAGACTTAATGAGTTGGGGTGAGATGGCTGATAATGCCAATGGGTAACTTATAGGTGAGAAATGGGGAGGGGTCGAAGAATGGAAGCATGAGGTAATAATTCCTTTGTACAAGGAAATCTCCACCATAGCCAAAAACAGGCCCAGCTCTTGCTTGAATTCAAGAGCTGAACCTGTTTCTGGCAGGGGCAGAGATTATCTCATAAAAAAGGTAGAATTATCAGGGCCAGAGTGATCTCCTGGACTAGTTTCGATTACCTAAGGGAGTCGGAGAGGAGTTTCTCTGATTTCCCCCCCCCCCAGATTGCCTGGGATTTTTATCTGGTTTTTCATCTCTCCCAGGAGATCACATGGTTTTGGGTGGGATGGAGAGTCTATATTTTGATGCACCAGGTATCGCTGTTGTGTGGGACAGGCGGGATGGACCAGAGGGTCTTTTCCTGTCCATCATTGTCCACATGTGGGCACAGGAAGAGAAGCCAATGCAGGAAGTGTGCTGGCTGTATGTAAGAGTAATGAATGGTACTGTGCAATAGCACGGAGGTGCGGTGGAGAAGGATGCTATGGCCACCTGTGCTATAAAGAGGTGGGCGAGGGTCAGGACAGATAATGCTACAGTTACACAGAATGGTGACTTTGACAAAGTGGGCTCAGTGATGTGGTCAAGGAGGAAGCCAGTTGGAGCGGCTTCACACAAGGAGTGATTGATGAGCAAGGAGCTGAGTGGTGATGACAGCTGATGAAAGAGGAAGCAAGAGAACTGTTGAGTAGACTGATAAAGGCAGCGATGTGATTGGTGAAGGAGAGGGATTTGGAGAAGGTGCTGGGGAGGAGCTGGTGGCTGTGTTTTCCAGGGATGGGGAGTGATGGTGGAAAGGTTGAAGCAAACAGAGATATGAGTGGCAAAGTAAAGCAAAAAGTAGTTGGAAATGGCCTTGTTGGTAATAGAGACCTTGGAGGTGGTGAAGTCGATGGAATGGTCATGGGTATAGATGGGAGAGTTGATATGCAGGGTAAGGTTGAGTAAGGACAAGAGAGCAGAGAAATCAAAGGCGTGCAGAAGATTAATGGTTGATCTAATTGAGGGTTTTAAGATGAGTAAAAGATTTAATAGGGTAGATAGAGATGAACTATTTCCTCTGGTGGGGGGGAAGTCCAGAACCAGGGGGTATGACCTTAAAATTAGAGCTAGGCTGTTCAGCGGTGATGTCAGGAAGCACTTTTTCGCACTAAGGGTAGTAGAAATCTGGAACTCTGTCCCCCAAGAAAGCTGTTGAGCTGGGGGGTCAATTGAAAATGTCAAAATTGAGATTGAAAGATATTTGTTAGGCAAGGATATGAAGGGTTACTGAACAAAGGTGGGTGGATGGAGTTAAGCTACAGATCAGCCATGATCTAATTGAATGGCAGAACAGGCTCGAAGGTCTGAATAGCCTCCTCCTGTTCCTATCAGAGGGGCCAGGAAAATTGAGCTGTAGGTTGAAGTCGACAAAATGAAGCCATTTCGTGCAAAGAGTGAGTGTGGAAATTAGGGAGGAGATTTCTTCAGCGTGGAGATTTCTTCAGTGAGATTTCTTCAGTGAGGAATTCATTGCTGAGAGGGGGCTTCAGAGGGCAGTAAACTAAGAAAGACTACGAAAAATTCAAAAATAGGTTTAGAATGCATGTATGTAAATGCACAAAGTGTGGTGAATAAGGTTGGTGAGCTACAAGCACAATTAGCCATGTGGCAATATGATGTGGCAATAACGGAAACGTGGCTTAAAAACGGTGAGGACTGGGCACTTAATATTCAAGGGTACAAGATGTTCAGAAAAGATAGGGAAGGAAAAAAGGGAGGTGGGGTGGCAGTGCTGATTAAGGAAGACATTGTAATGTTGGAAAGGGAGGATGTTCTTGAGGGGGCAAGGACAGATTCCATTTGGTTAGATTTGAGGAGCAAAAAGGGTATGATCACACTATTAGGGGTATACTACAGGCCTCCAAATAGTGAGAGGGAGGTAGAAGAGGAAATCTGCAGGGACATGCAAGAGCTATAGAGTGGTGATATTGGGGGACTTTAATTACCCAAATATCGAATGGGATAATGCTAGGGTAAAGGGAAAAGAGGGGGAGGAATTTCTGAAATGTGTTCAGGAGAATTTTCTTGACCAATATGTTCTTGGCCCAACTAGGAAGGAGGCATTGCTGGATCTGGTGCTGGGGAATGAGGTGGGCCGGGTCGACCAAGTGTCTGTGGGAGAACACGTGGGTACGAGTGATCATCGTATCATAAGATTTAGATTAGCAATGGAGAGGAGCAAGGAACAATCTAGAGTGGAACTTCTAAACTGGAATAGGGCTAACTTCAATGGGATGCGAAAGGATCTAGCCAGGGTAAAATGGAACCAAAGACTGACAGAAAAACTGTAATGGAACAATGGGTGACCTTTAAGGAGGAGATGTGCCAAGTACAGACTAGGTACATTCCAGCAAGAGTGAAGGGTAAGGGAACCAAAACAAGGGCTCCTTGGATGATGAGGGAGATAGAGAAGATGATGAAACAAAAAAAGAGGGTGTATGATGCATGTCAGGTGAATTCTTCAAGGGAGAACCAGACCAAATACAATAAGTTGAGAGGGGATGTGAAGATGAAAATAAGATTGGCAAAGAGAGAATATGAGAGTAGAATGGCGGTTAACATAAAAGGGAACCCAAAAATATTCTACCGGCATGTAAACAGTAAGCGGGCAGTAAGAGGCGCGGGGTGGGGCTTATTAGGGACAAAGAAGGTGATATATTCTTAGAAGCGCAGGGCAAGGCTAGAATACTCAATGAGTACTTTATCGGTGTTTACTAAGGAGGTGGATGCTGACAAAATATCAGTAGAAGTGGAAAAAGTAGAAGCAATGGAAGGGGTGAAAATTGATAGACAGGATGTACTAGAAAGGCTGGGTATGCTTAGAGTGGACAAGTCGCATGGTCCAGATGTCTTGTATCCCAGGTTGCTAAGGGAATTAGGGGAGGAGATAGCGGAAGGGCTTGCCATAATTTTCCAATCTTCCCTAGATGCTGGGGAGTTGCCTGAGGATTGGAAAGTGGCAAATGTGACACCATTTTTCAAGAAAGGGTGTAAGGACAATCCTAGTAATTACAGGCCGGTCAGTTTAACATCAGTGGTGGGTAAAATTTTAGAAACAATAATCAAGGAAAAAATTAACGGGCACTTGGAGAGGTTTAAGCTAATTAAGGAGAGCCAACACAGATTTGTAAAAAGCAGATCATGTTTGACTAATCTAATTGAATTTTTTGATGAAATAACAAGGAGGATTGATGAAGGGAATGCAATGGATGTTGTCTGCATGGATTTTCGGAAGGCGTTTGACAAAATACCACATAGAAGGTTGGTTAACAAAATTGAGGCTCATGGAATAGGTGGGTCAGTGGCAGCTTGGATAAGGGATTGGCTTAAGGACAGAAAACAGCGAGTTGTGGTAAATGGCTGTTTTTCAGACTGGAGTATGGTAGACAGTGGTGTTCCCCAAGGGTCAGTGCTGGGGCCACTGCTTTTTTGATCTATATAAATGACCTTGATATTGGAATACAGAGTAGAATTTCAAAATTTGCCGATGACACCAAACTTGGGGGTATGGCAAACAGTGATGATGATACCAATTGACTGCAACAGGACATCGATAGGCTAGCAGAATGGGCAGATGGAATTTAATACAGAGAAGTGTGAGGTGATGCATTTTGGCAGAAGGAACAGGGAGAGGCAATATACACTTAATGGCACGGACTGGGGAACCTGGGAGTTAATGTGCATAGGTCCCTGAAGGTGGCAGTGGTTAACAAAGCATATGGGATCTTGGGCTTCATAAATAGAGGTATTGAGTACAAAAGTAGAGAAGTTATGCTGAACCTTTATAAAGCGCTGGTTAGGCCATAACTGGAGTACTGCATCCAGTTCTGGTCACCACACTTTAGGAAGGATGTGAAAGTCCTTGAGAGGGTGCAGAGGAGATTTACCAGAAAGATTCTGGTGTTGGGGGATCTTAGCTACAAGGACAGTGAAATAAAGAATAGATTTGCCTTCCAAAGCTAGGCTTTATTAACTTTAAAATCTGCAGCACATCTTCCCACATCCAGTCCCAACCAAAGCTGGAAAAGAACTGAATTTAAGGTGGCCACAACACATCATGTGATCATCAACTACCAATGAGATTACAACATATATCCCAAGGCAGTTAACAAACAACCAATCACAATACTTTTACTAAACAAGGAATAATCACCACAGACAGGTTGGAGAAGCTGGATTTGTTTTCATCGGATCAAAGAGGTTGAGGGGTGATTTGATAGAAGTGTACAAGATTCGGATGGGTTTGGATAGACTAGATGGGGAAAGGCTGTTCCCAGTAGTTGATGGTACAAGGACTAGGGGACACAGATTTAAGGTTTTGGGCAAGAAATACAGGGGGGATGTGAGGAAAAACTTTTTTACGCAGCGAGTGTTGATGACCTGGAATTCGCTGCCAACGGAAATGGTGGAAGCGGAGACACTCAGGGAAAAATTCAGTTGGTTTGTGCCTCCCGTTAGCACCTTAAGAGGGCGCTAATGGGGTGCAAAGCAACTAGCGCCCAGGCGTGGCGACATCTGCGCTTCTCGCGAAATTGACCGGACATTTTGTGGCGGAGCTAAACACTACCGCCCCGATCTCCTGCACACGCAGATCTTGACGTCATTCGAGCGTGCAACGCCCTTGTGGCGCCCCGGAACGGAAATTGAATGGCGCCCCCATCCTTTCCGCCTGGTGCAACCAATGACAGGTAGACTGGAACGCTTCCCAGTTGCTGTGGGGCTGTGGGGGGGCCACTCGTTCTGAGAGAGAGAGAGAGAAATTCTGAGAGAGAGAGAAAGAGAGACTTCTGCATTGAGTCGACGCTGTGTGAAGTAGTTTTGGCTACTGAGCATAACTTTGCAGGTACTTTGGTTTTTGACCTTCATAACTTTGATTGCCAAGAGACTATGGGGGCTGCACTGATTGATGGCGTCGTCCTGCGCCAGCAGAATCGGAGGCCACAGAGACGCAGAGAGAGAGTGGCAATCATGGCCAGACGGAGGAGGGCCAACAGGCCTCTCTACAGGAGACCTTACCCGCCCAGGGTATTTTGCCAACAATTCTCCTACATTAATATGTCTGAGGAGCAGTGTTTGCGAAGGCTGCGCTTCAGCAAGGAGGTGGTCACTGAGCTCTGCCATCTGCTGCAGCCAGATCTGCAGCCTCAACTAAGGACCAGGACGTCTCTGTCGGTGGCAGTGAAGATCACAGTGGCTCTGAACTTTTATGCCACCGGCTCATTTCAATCAGCTACTGGGGACATCGCCAATATCTCCCAGTTCGCGGTCCATTGCTGAATCCGTCAGGTCACAAATGCCCTCTATAAAAGGAGACGAGAGTACATCTCTTTCCCCATGACCCCGGCCAAGCAGCATGAACGCACAATGGGCTTTGCAAGGATAGCGGGCTTCCCCATGGTGCAGGGCGCCATTGACTGCATGCATGTGGTTTTGCGTGCTCCGCATGAGAATGCAGAGGATTTCCGCGACCGAAAGGGGTTCCATTCCTTAAACGTGCAGTTGGTCTGTGACCACAGACAGCTGATACTCGCTGTCAATACCCACTATCCTGGCAGCAGCCACGATGCATTCATCCTGCACCAGACTACTGTGGCAGAACTTTTCCAGGCACCGCATCACCCAGGTGTTTGGCTTCTCGGGGTCAAGGGATATCCACTGTGCACCTGGCTGATGACACCGCTCCGTACGCCCAACACCCCTGCTGAGCTGCGGTACGAGAGCCATCTCGCTACCAGGAACATCGTTGAGCACACAATCGGCGTGCTCAAGCAACGGTTCCGCTGTCTGGACCACTCAGGAGGAGCCCTGCAGTACTCGCCTGAGCGAGTCTCTTCGTAGTTGTGTGCTGCATGCTGCATAATCTGGCAATCCTCAGGACCCAGCCAACGCCACCAGGCCTTGGAGCACCACCAGAGGAGGAGGAGGAGGAGGATGATCATCAGCAGCACCAAGGCGGGAGGGAGGCCCAAAATGTAGAAACTGGAAGGACCATCCGTCAACATCTGATAGCAAGCCACTTCTAGGCCCCTGCTGAGGAAATGGCTTCTGCCATTGAGAACAACATGAATGAAACCAACCCGCAACCCCTAATCTGGCCAAGGCAGCAATGATTGCAAAGACCAAACATGTACATTTTGATTACAAAAACTTATTTATTTTACAAACTCTGTGTGTCATTTCCTCATGACAAACTAATAGAAAGAAACACAAAAAAACAGCCATTAACATAACTGGTTCTCACAACCTGGAGATAATGTCCAAAACATGAAACAAAAGTTTGACCACGAACCTCGGCCTTTAATAAAAAAATGACCAACATTTTGTCACACCTCCTACTTTTTGCCCTTTGAGGGTGATCTCCTTCCCTTGCGCACTTCCCCCCTTCCCACCCTACTGCTCCTCCGTAATGGGACCCCAGTGGCTGCAGCAAGGCTGGTGGAAGGCTGCTGATTGTCACAACCTGAGACTGCAGATGCCCTTGAAGGACGGCCTCGACCAACTCTGCATGGGCGGCAGCAGTCTGTCCTAAAGGCGGTGGCAACTGCAGTGGAGAAGTGACAGTGGTGGCAGCAGGAATGCTGTCATCTTGAGAGAGGACAGCAACTCCCTGCTCGACTGACCCACTGGCCCTCCCACGGGGCAGCATTTCAGCATCCGGAGCAATCTGCTGGAGCACAGATTGCTGGCCTGCTGCGGCGCGGTGAGAGCCCCGGGGAAATGTGTCCCGACCAGCGAGGATGGCAGCAATCAGTGCTCGCGTGGCCTCAATCTGAGTATGCTTGGGAGCAGTCAGAGATGGGGTCATGGCAGCCAGTGACTGAATTGCAGCATTAAACATTTGCGTGGCATCCACCTGTGCTACAGTGAAGTGCTCCACACTCCTTGCCAGTGATTCAATGCATTCGGGCACCCTTCCCACTGCACCCATGAGCTCAGTGTGCATGTCCACCGTTGGGTGTTCATTTCAGCGATGAGCCGCTCCTCCTCTGTGTCCAGTGCAGCAGGACTCGCTGGCCTACTCTCCCTTCGGGGAGCAGGCCCCCGAGCTTCCCTACCCCCATCACGTTGCTGCAGCCCGCTGGATCCTGGAGCTTCACCCTCATCAGACCCTCCCCCCCCGCCCCCCCGCTCCCCTCCAGGGAAGGCATGTTCCCAGTGTGGGCATGGGCTTCCTCGGGAGAGGGTGGCGCTGATGCTCCGGCTTCACTCCCACTGGCAGCTTGAGGGCCCATCTCCTCAGCTGGTGAATCACCATCTGAAAGCAGGGAGGTACAAGAGTGGCTTTAGCGTGAGGACAGGGTGGCAGTAAGGGATGAGTGCAGCGATTTACTAAGTTGGATTGAAAGTGTCAAAGGCTGGTGTTGTGAGGGACAAGTGGAAGGAGAGAGGACAAAAAGGTGATGACCTTACCATTGCTGTCCAGAACGGGGTCGGCGTCTCCAGTGGTGATGGGACCGATCACCCGGCTTGCCACAATCCTCTGGACGCGCGCCTCAAGATCGCTGAGGGGTTGCAGCCTGTCCGTTGCTGCTGTCTCCTATTATGAGATAGCTTGGCCTGCAAGAAAAAGGATGGCGTCTGAGTAAATATACAGCCATGGTCTTGCCTGATGTGCCTCCCATAGGTGAATAGCCCTTACTATATTCCACCGTGGTCTTGCCTGATGTGCCTCCCATAGGTGAATAGCCCTTACTGTATGCAGCCATGGTCTTGCCTGATGTGCCTCCCATAGGTGAATAGTCCTTACTGTATGCAAAGTGTGGAATGTGTGTGTGTGTTTCATGAGAGGGCCATAGTTGTTGGATGAGTGTTGGGCATTGTGGTTTTAAGACCCTCTGGCCATAGAGTGAGGTTGAGATGGAGGGATGGAGAGGTATTGAAAAAAAAACACTCACCCTGATGACCCGAGTGAGGTCGTTGAACTTTTTTCTATGTTGTGTATGGGTCCTGGGCACCATGCTCCTGGAGGAGACGTTCAGAGCCACCTCCCTCCACACTCTTCTGTACTCACACGGCAAAGGCCTCCTGCCACTCTCTGGGTACAGTATTGATCTTCTGTGCTCCACCGCGTCAACCAGAGCCTCCAAGGACCGCTCGCTGAAGTGCTGTGCTCGCTCCCTGGCCCCCTCCATAGTCCTTGGCTGCAAGATTTAGCCACAGGTCTCTCCAGGCCGAGATTCAAGGCTCCAATGAGCAGGGTGTGGCTGGAGAGCAAGATCAATCCTCCCCTTTAAGAACTGTCCGACGTCAGTGTGTCTGTGTTCCATCGCTAACTGACAGCACCTGCGCTGTGCCCGCGCTCTGAGGTAGCGCCTCGCTCCTCGGCCTTTGCGCCTTAAGAGAGGTGTGTAGTGCCTGATTTAGCGCTCCAATCAACTCCAGGGGCAATAAAAGCCAAGTTTGCAGTCGGAGGCGATAATTAGCACCAGGCGCTAAACTTTGCGCACGGCCGATAATCTTGCCCCAAACGGGGCGATACAGAATTTTTCCCCCTCAATGTTTTCAAGGGGAGACTTGCAGGGCTATGGGGATAGAGCGGGAGAATGGAACTGACTGGATTGCGCTACAGAGAGCTGGCACAGATTAGATGGGCTGAATGACCTCCTTCTGTGCCATTATGACTATGGGGGAAAAATTCAGTTGGTTTGTGCCTCCCATTAGCGCCTTAAGAGGGCGCTAATGGGGTGCAAAGCAACTAGCGCCCAGGCATGGCAATGTTTGCGCCACTCGCGAAATTAACTAGACATTTTGCAGCGGCGTTAAACACTACCGCCACGATCTCCTGCGCTGGCAGATCATGACGTCAGTCGAGTGCGCAACGCCCCGGTAGCGCCCTGGACCGGATATTGTGTGGCGCCCCCTGCCTTACTGCCTGCCGCTAGCAACGACAGGTTGAGGGGAGCGTTTTGCAGTCAGAAAGGGACTGGGGGGGCGCTATTTAAAGGCGACCGCTTCCTGCCTTTTTTGGTTGGTGACATTTTTGCACCACGCATTCTGAGAGAGAGAGAGAGAGACTTCTGGAGAGATTCAACGCCGTGTGAAGGAGTTTTGGGTACTGAGCAGCACTTTGCAGGTTCATTTTGATTTGCCCTTCCTTGTATCTATTTAGAAGAGACTGTGGGGGCTGCACTCTGAGCTCTTTCCCTCGGCCTCTCCATTGTTCTTTCCAGTAGATTTGATGTACAGGTCTCTCCAGGCCGAGATTCAAGGCTGCAATGAGCAGGATGTGGATGGAGGGCAAGATCGACCTTCCCCTTTAAGATAAAAACAGAAAATGCTGGAGAAACTCAGCAGGTCAGGCAGCATCTGTGAAGAGAGAAACAGAGTTAACGTTTCAGGTCGATGACCTTTCGTCAGAACTCCCCTTTAAGAATTGGCCGGTGCCAGTGTGTCTGTGTTCCATTGTTGACTGACATCACATGAGCTTCGCCAGCGCTGTGAGGTAGCGCCTCACTCCTCGGCCTTTGCGCCTTACACAGGTGTGACGTGCCTGATTTAGTGCTCCAATCTACTCCAGGGGCGATAAAAGCCAAGTTTGCCGTCGGAGGCGATAATTAGCGCCAGGCGCTAAACTTTGTGCCCCAAACGGGGCGATATTGAATTTTTCCCCCTATGACTCTAAACAATAATGACCTTAAAAGAGAGGGGTGGGGGTGCTTTGTGGTGGTGATAAAGGGCGAGGTACTCGAATATGAGAAGGTGCCAAAGGAATACAGTGGGTCCCGGATCCCAGGGCCGTGCCGTTTGGTGGGGAACAGGTTGGAAAGTGTAGCCCAGCACTCAACTAGGAGAAATAATTCAGTGATCGTGAGCAGGACTTTGGTCAGGTACATGGATGTCAATGGGCACATCCAGGACAAGTTCGTGGATGGGAAGATGGACATTTTGTAGTGTGATCTGTCAGGCACCAGTAAAAGAATGCCCACTGTGGGACAGTTGGAGTGAAGGGAGGAACATGGAGAAGGTTAGAAGAGGCTCTCTGGAGCTTTCCCATTTCTGTGCCACTTTTTTACTCTCTTCATTTCTCTCTCTCTCCCCTGCTTCTTTCTTTCTCTCTCTTAGGTTTGAAATCTGTAATGGCAGCATTGCAGAACTGTAAAACCTTTCTGCCACTTACCGACACAGTCTAACAATTACCTGCAGTTGTGTTTCTATCTGTTCCCGTGCTTTTGAAAAGCTTAGAGATCAAATCCACAAGTTAAAATGTCGCAGGGGGGTGCGAAGAGAAGTGGTAGAAGCTACTTAAACCGAGGTTACATTGGTCACCGGTGAGTAACCTTTAAAAAATGTATTAGATAAGTATGGTAGAGAGTAACTTCCAGCTGCAGGGGATTAACTGCACTGAGTGGGTCTGAGACCTTGGAATGCATTCAGATTCACCAGGGGATTTGTGTCCCCTGCTATTGGCCTTAGTTTTAATGCAACACAGACAGTTAAGGAGAGGCCTACAGTGGTGTCACCTGCTGCTGGTTGTAGAGCTGCCTGCAGCACTGAAACGTTGAGGGAGGAATGGGGCCCATGAGGACTGACCCAGTGATGTCTCGCTGCTTTCATTACAGCCTACAGGTCTGAAGCTGCTGCTGCTGCCAAGCTGGGAGTGCTGTGATCATTGTTAATAGCCATTTTAAAGCTGCCCCCAAAAAACAGTTTGACAGTCAAAAAAAAAGCAAAACCAAACGAAAGCACCGTTACCCTGCTAAAGTCTCCGTGACCCTATCACTGCCTTTACTCAGTTTATGTTTCTGATTTTCCTTTTCCTTTTTCTTTCCTCCCCTCATCCTGTTTTAAGCTCCTCTGTGCCATGCTTCATTTCGTGTCCAGGACGCTGGGCTCCCGTTTACTGCCAGCGTTGCTCTGTTACTGACAGCTAACACTTTCCATCGTGACTTACCCTTATGATTTTCCTCCCGCCATCTTTGTGGCAAAGCATCTGGACTTGTCTCTTGGTGTGATTGAGATCAGCAATCTGTCCTGTGGGGAATCACGGGACATCAGCTTTTTCAAAGCTATCGTAAAACTAAATCTACACGGCATAGCTCCACTGTTTGAGATATGTTCCATGCACTTTCAGTCTCATGAAGCATTAGCAGTTGTTCATGGGTCTTAAAAGCAGCCAGTTTCTTCAGCACTGTTCTCAATTTCATTCACTACGTTTACTTTGAAGCAGTTTTTACTTTTCAGAAAAATTGCTAATTTGCTAACTGATGGAGTGCTTCCGAGTGTGGCTTGATTTATGGTGGTAGAAAATTAGGTTTGTGGTGTGAATCCAATTTGACTAAAAATCTGAGCACAGCTGGTGGGGTTAAAGAGAAAGGCGGGAGCATAACAGAGTTAGGGTCCAGAGATATATAGAAAATAAGTTTTAGGTGGAAGGAAAAGGGCTGGTTTCTTTGTGCTAGGCTAGCCTGAATTGTCCGCCATATCTTCTCTGCAACTTAGCAACAAAATATCACAACGCAAAAAATGATTCAAAGCAAATATGATGGCAACTTAAAAGGAAATTTGTGCAGATTTGATTTTTTTCCCCGATAGTCTCAAACATAAGTTGCCAAATGAAAAAGGGAAATCTCTTGCCACGTGGGCCACAACACAAACCTGGCGGAAGTGATTGAAAGCTGACCATTTTGTGCTAATTGCTTTCTCTTGGCAGAATGTTAAAGTACTTTTAGGTGGTAGTTTGAAGTAACTTTTCTCATTTTCTGGAGGGAAGTTCAGGAGGGAAAAATGATCTGTTTTAAGCAAAGCGTCGGGGCGTTGATCGCCTGGATCGGAACAGCAGATGGCCGGGTTTGGGCGATAGCTCCAGTCACCTTTTAGCCCGGGCAAACAGATCTAATCTCTCAACCTCCCTGCCCTACAATTAGAAGAACCATTTGGAAAGTTTCTTCTTTTTCACAATCTATGAAGTGCTTTCTTCATTGCTGCTGGAGTCCTTATGGTTCCTTCGACAACAACAGCAACAAAAGATCTTTCCCACTTGGCAGCTGCAGAAAAGTCATTGCTGTTGAGACGTTCACGTGTATGGTGTTAGGACCAGGCGTGGTGCCTGAATGTGGGTGATACTTGTCATAACAGGTATGGTTCTAGACCTGTTGAGCAGCGACTAGATGTGACAGCTTGAATCTGCCGTGCCTGAGGGGCATTCAATCAACACACCCACAGTGGGTGACACGCAGCAAACATCGTGTTGCAACAGCCTCCCAGCTACAGATAAAAATGAAAGAAGCTTTGCCTTTGTACTGTAAAAGTCACAGAGTCCCATTCAGCTGGCTTTCCCAGTAAAAATGTTAGTCCTTCCATACCCCTTCTTAATGGCCTCAGTGAAGATTCAGAAGCGATTACAGCTACTGTCCATCCTTCCTCAGATACAAAGCTTCCTTTATTCAAAATTCTTGCGAGTTCCACTGTAACTGTTCGTTCCCAAGCTGTATACCGAGTGAGAAATTATTCTGTACCCGCTTGCTTCTAAGTGGAATAATACATAGCATTTAACACCACTGTTTTTGTTGAATTAAAATCACAGCAAGTTGTTATACACCTAATTCCAAATCTGACTTGGAAAATCCTACGGAAACTATATGTACTAATCAAGTAAGAATGTACATGGATGTTTTCACTTGCGGGGGGCAGGGGGGTGGTGGAGGCGAGACCAGAACTCGGGGCCATCAATATAAGATAGTTACTAATAAATCCAACAGGGAATTCAGGAGAAACTTCTTTACCCAGAGAGTGACGAGAATGTGGAACTTTCTACTGTAATGTATATACCTTTAAGGGGGGAACTACTTTTTACAGCTCATGTATACTGTAGTACCAGCAGTGACCACACCTGTATATAGCACTGAGTAGTAATCTGTACAGTTCAGTTCCAGAGTGAGCCACGTTGAGTAAACACCTGTTGTACCGTTCTCCTGCAGTCTTGTGTCTTACTACTGATGGACACAACATTGGCGATGAGGCAAATTCGATCCTACCTGCAACTCTGCATCACCTCCCAGGGATTCATTCCTGGAGACCAGTAGATTGGAGGTCAAGGCCAGAGACACGGGCGTCGACCACGGACAACCGCCCAGTCATCCAGCAGAGACTCGAGAATTGCGGAGGAGGCTGTTGAGAGCCAGGCTTGGCTTTCCAGTCGTGGTGGTCCAGCGAAACGGGCTGGCAACAGGTAGTGCGCAGACCCTTCCTGGACAGCGGCGGGCTAGAGCCCGACCGAGCGGCACAGCAAAGGGCCGAGCAGCGTCGACGGGAGAGAGAGAGAGAGGGCAGAGCTCACGGGGCGCAGCCGGTGTTCAGGGGCCGAGCAGCGTCGAGGAGAGGGAGAGAGAAGCGCGCGAAACCTACAGGACGCCGCCATTGCCACGAGGACCGCCGAGAGCGGTGTTGGCAGCAGCGGGGGGAGGAAGGAAAGCGCGGGAGACGCCATTTTAAACCGCACCCAAAATGCCGAAGAGTGGCAGTATCACCGCATTTGACAATGAAGTTGAAGATTGGACTACATATGTCGAATGAATAGAGGTATACTGCAAGGCAAATGAGGTGTCAGATGATAAGAAAGCGCCGGTATTGTTAAATTTAATGGGTGCAAAGATGTATGGCTTATTGCGAAATCTAGTAACCCCAGCGAAGCCAGTTGAAAAGAGTTTTGGAGACATAGTGACGATACTACAGGAACATTTAAACCCTACACCGCAGCTGATAGCAGAAAGATTCAAGTTTCACAAACGGAACCAGCATAAGGATGAAAGCAACGCTGAATATTTAAAAGAACTGTGCAAACTATCGAAACACTGCCAGTTTGGAACGGGACTGGCAGATACCTTAAGGGACAAGTTTGTGTGTGGGCTTCAAAGTGAAGGAACCCAGAAACAGCTTTTATCTGAAAAGGACCTTACGCTGGACAAGGCTTTCAGCATTGCGGTATCATATGAAGCAGCAGCACGGGGCGCGGCAGAGATACAACAGAGACCGCAAGAATATGGCACAAACGAAATGTCATACAGAACAGAGAAGTGCTATCGCTGCGGCAGAACAACACACGACCACAATGATTGCTGGTTCAAAGACAAAGTGTGCAGACAGTGTGGAAAAGTAGGACACATAGCACGAGTCTGCAGGTCGGGAAAGAAAACCAGCAATAAGAAATCTCCAAAAGAAAAGTACAAGAAGGTACATAAGGTGACGGAGAATAGTGCAGACGAACAAAAGAGTGATACCGACTCCGAAAGCAGGGAGCTGAGTTGTCTGAAACTACATAATGTGATCAAAACGGAGGATCACCGAACCATTTGGGTCACTCTCAAGATAGCAGGAGTCCAGGTAAAAATGGAATTGGACACAGGATCAGCCCTAACAGTCATAAACCGACGGGACTAGGAGCGGCTATTCTCACACATACCCTTGAGAGACACAAAAATTATTTTGAAGACGTACATGGGGCAAAAGTCTACCCCAAAGGAAAAATAAGGGTGACTGTTATATATAATGGTAAGGAAACACCAAAACTAGACCTGCATGTATTGCAAGATGGAGGACCACCATTACTGGGACGTGAATGGATCCGGAAAATACAGCTGGATTGGCATTCCATACAAGCACTGACTGTGGCTGCCAAAAAGGATGACGACGTCACACCTGGGCGACTGTCAAAGATCCTAACCGACGCGCAAGAAGTGTTCCAGCAAGGACTCGGAACACTAAAAGGCATGACAGCAACAATTAAAATCGAAGAAAACGCAAGCCCAAAATTTTTTAAGGCCAGACCGGTACCTTATGCGATCCGCCCAGCCGTCGAAGCAGAGCTGGAGAGTTTGGAACGTTCAGGAGTACTGTCCAAGGTAGACTGGAGCGAGTGGGCTACACCCATCGTCCCTGTGATGAAAAAGTCGTTGAGCAGCACGCCTGGGGAAACAAGGAAGGTTCGCATAATAATAATAATAATAATCAACTTTATTGTCATTGTTAGTGCACAAGTGCAGTACAACGAAATGTAGGCTTGCAGCTCCCGAGAGTGTACATTTAGATTAAGACATTTAAACATTCAACATTCATTTGGCTTGTAATACATTAACATAAACATGACCATAATAAAGTGCATTGGCAGATGTGCAGGCTTTAGAGTTTATTTGTGGAGTTCAGTAGGATGACAGCCCTGGGAAAGAAGCTGTTCCTAAATCTGGTCGTACGGGTGCGAATGCATCTGTAGCGTCTCCCAGATGGCAGGAGGGCGAACAGACTGTGGCTGGGGTGGGTAGGGTCTTTGATGATGGTCCGTGACCTCCGTAAACAGCGTTTCTGGTATATGTGCTCTATGGTCGGTAGCCGGGTGCCGGTAATGCGTTGGGCAGTTTTGACTACCCGCTGCAGGGCTTTCCGGTCATAGTAGCTACAGCTGCCATACCATACTGTGATACAGTTCGTCAGGATGCTCTCTATTGTGCAGCGGTAAAAGTTAGAGAGGATCAGGGGTGACAGGTTACATCCCTTCAGCCTCCTTAGGAAATATAGGCGCTGCTGGGCCTTCTTCACCAGAGAGGTGGTGTTGAGGGACCAGGAGAGGTCTTCCGTGATGTGGACTCCGAGGAACTTAAAGCTGTCCACCCTTTCCACCACAGCCCCATGGATGTGGATGGGTGAGTGACTTCCGCCTTTAGACTTCCTGAAGTCCACAATGATTTCTTTGGTTTTCTTGATGTTAAGGGCCAGGTTGTTATCGGCGCACCACTTCACGAGATGCTGGACCTCCTCCCTGTAGGCTGACTCATCATTGTTGGTGATCTGGCCTACTACCGTGGTATCATCCGCAAACTTGATGATGGTGTTGGAACCATGAACAGCCACACAGTCGTGGGTGAAGAGGGAGTAGAGGAGGGGGCTCAGCACACATCCTTGTGGGGCCCCCGTGTTCAGGGTCGGGGGGGGGGGAGGTGTGGTTACCTAATTTGACAGACTGGGGTCTGTTTGTTAGGAAGTCCAGGGTCCAGTTGCAGAGGGAAGTGTTCAGGCCAAGAGTTTGGAGTTTGGTGGCCAGCTTGTTGGGGACGATAGTGTTGAATGCTGAGCTGTAGTCTATGAACAGCATTCTGATGTAGGTCTCTTTA
Organism: Somniosus microcephalus; assembly: GCF_052327205.1. Classification (NCBI taxonomy): domain Eukaryota; kingdom Metazoa; phylum Chordata; class Chondrichthyes; order Squaliformes; family Somniosidae; genus Somniosus; species Somniosus microcephalus. Next base: position 247,681,351 of record NC_140987.1, read on the forward strand.
CCATCTAGGTGATTCAGTGCAGAGTGTAGAGCAGTTGTGATTGCATCCTCCGTTGATCTGTTTGCACGATAGGCAAACTGGTGTTGGTCAAGAGAGGCGGGAACACTGGCTTTGATGTGAGCCAGGACCAGTCTCTCGAAACACTTCATTATGAACAGTGAACCCAGTCCTTCACACCGTGCAATATCCACTTCCGCAGATTGAAGATATTTTCGCCTCGCTATCTGGAGGGAAACGCTTCACTAAGATTGATCTGGCCCAGGCGTATCTGCAAATGGAGGTAGAAGAAGCATCAAAAAAATACCTCACAATCAACACCCATAAAGGTCTCTACCAATACAACCGGCTGGTATTCGGGGTAGCATCAGCTCCAGCTATTTGGCAAAGGGCAATGGAACAAGTCCTGCAAGGGATCCCAGGGACCCAGTGTTATTTGGACGACATCCTGGTCACGGGCGAAAATGACAGTGATCACCTCGCCAACCTGGAGCAGGTGTTCACTAGATTGAAGGAATATGGGCTCCGAGCTAACCGCCCCAAATGCGAGTTTTTTAAAAACAGATCTCGTATTGTGGCCACGTTATCGATAAAGAGGGGTTACATATGTCCCCAGAAAAGATTGAGGCAGTAGTCAAGGCTCCAGCACCGGAAAACATGTCACAACTGAGGTCATTCCTCTGGCTGGTAAACTACTACCATAAGTTCTTGCCAAAATTGTCTACAATACTACACCCACTGAACACCCTTCTGCAAACTGGAGTGCCATGGAAGTGGAGTGACGAATGTAAACGAGCTTTCCAGAAGAGCAAAACACTAATCACATCGAAAGAGGTATTGGCCCATTTCAACCCAGCACTACCAATTCGGTTGGTGTGTGATGCGTCACCCTACGGCATTGGAGCGGTGCTGTCGCACAAATTCTCGGACGGCTCAGAGAGGCCAATAGCCTTTGCATCACGATCACTAACCTCAGCCGAGCGTAACTACGCCCAGATTGATAGGGAGGCCCTCAGCCTAGTGTGGGGAGTGAAAAAGTTCAATCACTATCTGCACGGGCAGAAATTCACCTTGCTGACTGACCACCAGCCTCTTGTCTCCATTTTTAATCCAAAGAAGGGCGTTCCGGTGATGACTGCGCAACGACTACAAAGATGGTCACTCTTTCTAGGGGTGCACCACTATGAGATTGAATATAAGGGCACGAAACAGCATGGAAATGCTGATGGACTATCACGCCTGCCACTGCCTACTGCGGAGGAAGCACCAGCAGTGGATCCTGTCGAAATATTTCATTCGACTATAGTTGAATTCCTACCGGTAACTAACGCGCGTATAGAAAAGGAGACCCGAAATGACCCGACACTGTCTTGGGTATATGATTTGACAGTGAAGGGATGGCCAGCACATGGCGACTCACTGTTGCCAGCATTCTCCGGGGGACCTTGATGTGTGGATCCCGAGTGGTAATTCCACCCAAGTTAAGGGATAGAGTGCTCAATGAGCTTCATGAGGGTCATCTGGGAGGGGTAAAAATGAAAAGCCTTGCCAGGGCTTATATGTGGTGGCCGGGAATCAATAAACAAATCGAGGACCTGACCAAGAGCTGCTCAGGATGCCAGAAAGTCCAAAATGCACCACCACATGCCCCTCTACACCCATGGGAGTGGCCCTCATCTCAATGGCAACGGGTGCATATTGATTTTGCTGGTCCATTCATGGACTCAATGTTTTTAATAGCCGTGGAGGCGCACTCAAAATGGCCTGAGGTCATCAAAATGTCCTCCACCACCACGGAGAAAACTATTGCAGTCCTACGGACCATTTTTGCCAGGAACGGCTTGCCAGAACAGATTTGCTCCGATAACGGACCACAGTTTGTGTCCGAAGAGTTCCGGAGGTTTATGAAGAAGAATGGGGTAAGGCATTACACATCCGCCCCGTATCATCCAGCCACAAATGGATTGGCTGAGAGGTTCGTACAAACCTTTAAGAAGGCAATAAAGGCTATGTACAATGACAACATTCCGCTGCAGCATAAGGTGGACAATTTCCTGTTCGCCTACCGGAATGCGACACATGCAGTCACCAACCAGGCCCCAGCCATGATGTTCTTTAACCGAAGGTTAAGATCTCACCTGGATTTGCTCAGACCAAACGTACAAAGAGATGTTGAGAGTAAGCAATTCCAGCACATCCATGAGAAGCCAACAAGGAGCTTCAATGTAGGGCAACCAGCCTTGGCCCGCGACTACCGAACAGAAAAATGGCAGCCAGGAACGATATGCACACGGCAGGGCCCACTAATGTACACAGTGGACGTTGGGGAGAACATCGTGAGATGCCATGCTGACCAGATCCTAGAGTCACAGGAACAAGTCATCCCCATGCCTCGCCCATACGTACCTGGTGAGGAACCCGACGTACAGGTCGCATCTACCCCAGAAACAGTAGCATCGGAAGCTGATGACCCAACCGACGACAGGGTACCAGAATCGCCTCCGCACCAAGAGCGAGACACTCGGGAAAGGCGCTATCCAGAAAGGATCAGGAAGCCTCCCCAAAGACTGAATATATAAATGGACTATTTTCAGCTAACGTTGTATGTTAAAAGTGTTAATTGTAATTAGTTTGATATTTAATTGTTAAATGAGTGTTATGGTACTGTTAATCTAAAAGGGGAGGAATTGTAATGTATATACCTTTAAGGGGGGAACTACTTTTTACAGCTCATGTATACTGTAGTACCGGCAGTGACCACACCTGTATATAGCACTGAGTAGTAATCTGTACAGTTCAGTTCCAGAGTGAGCCACGTTGAGTAAACACCTGTTGTACCGTTCTCCTGCAGTCTTGTGTCTTACTACTGACGGACACAACATCTACCACATGGAGTAGTTGAGGCAAATAGCATAGATACATTTAATGTGAAGCTATATACGTACATGAGGGAGAAAGGAATAGAGGGATATATTGATTGGGTTCAATGAAGAGGGGTGGGGGAAGGCTCGTGTGGAGCAGAAATACTGGCATTGACCAGTTGGGCAGAATGCCTGTTTGGCTTGTTTCTGTGCTGCACATTCTATGTAATTCTATGCATGGAATTTCTACTCAGCATCATCCTTTACTAACATATCAAGAGGCTCCTGTTGTACTGCTTTATGTATCGATATTGACCCTGATTAAGGATGTTGATAACTAATGGTTGGTTAATGGCCCAGACAGATGGCAGTGACTCAGCCAAGATCTTGGGAATAATCACTTTGGAGCTTTATCCTTGGAGCCCTGTTCATGACTTTATTTGAGGAACTGACATCTCATGTGGATTGTGCAAAGCCCTCAGACATGGTGGGGGCGGGGAAATCGGTCTTGGTCAGAAACGCAATACAGGGGATAAATAGTCGGCAAAAATTAGGCCGGGTGTAAAAGCTGTTGCTGATTCACTGTCGCCCATTTTGTGCTCGTGAACAAGACTCATTTCACCCCCAGTGCACCGAGACATCCAAAAAACTTCATTCTGCAATGAAATTAGCTACTTAAGCTCTGATTGGTGGGAATTCATGGTAAAGGCTGGGAATGGTTAAGAATTGGCTGGAGGGTAGGAAGCAGTGGGTACTTGTTAGGGGAATGATGTCAGAGTTGCGGGAAATGTTGAGTGGAATACTCCAGGGATCTGTGTTGGGACTCCTACTGTTTCCCATTTGCATTAGTGATTTGATGCTGAAGATCAACGCACAGTGATCAAAATCGCAGGCAGAAGTGAGCTAGGGGAACAGTTAAATCTGGGGAGGCAGCTTGGGAATTACTAAATGAGTTTTAAAAATTATGTAAGTGGGCAGAACATTGATACACGATTCATAGACAAGTGTAAACTATTGTACCTACTAAGAAAAAGCGGGCGCTCTGTGCAATCCATGAATGACTTCGAAGTAGCTGTGGATAAAGTTGAAAGAATCTCGGCGCATTAATAGACATGCACTTAACATATCCAATCACTGCGGAGCAACAAGGCAAATAGAATACCTAATTATATCGTCAGAATGGTAGAGTACAAATTAGAGGAAGTTGCGTTTAAATTGTGCAGTGCTGTGGTCAGACCGCATCTTGAATACTGTGTCCTGTTTCTGATGAGGCACATGAAAGATTCTCACCCCTGGAAGCAGAGCAGTGTAGAGGCATGTCTATTCCCGAGTGTAAGAGGGTTATGCTGTGAGGCACGATTGGAGAAACTGAGGCTATTCAGCTCAAAAGGAAGCTACAGAGGTGTTTATAAGGTGGTAAACAATATAGAAAAGGTAAATGCTTCAAATTAAATCTAGACAAAAGGGAAAGGGACACGAGATCAAACTAGTGAAAGGACAATTTATTAGGACTGACTCCAGGAAGTTATTCTTCACACAAAGCTCATTCAAAGTGTCAGCTGTGGCTCAGTGGGTTACCTGAGTCAGTAGGTGGTGAATTCAAGTCCGCTCCAGAGACTTGAGCACATAATCCAGGCTGACACTCCCAGGGCAGTACTGAGGGAGTGCTGCAATGTTGGAGAGGCAGTACTGAAGGAGTGCTGCATTGTTGGAGAGACAGTACTGAGAGAGCGCTGCACTGTTGGAGAGGCAGTGCTGCACTGTTGGAGAGACAATACTGAGGGAGCTCTGCCCTGTTAAAGGGTCAGTACTGAGGAAGTGCTGCACTGTTGGAGGGGCAGTACTGAGGGAGTGCTGCATTGTCGGAGAGGCAGTACTGAGGGAGTGCCGCACCGTCGGAGGGGCAGTACTGAAGGAGTGCTGCACTGTCGGAGAGGCAGTACTGAGGGAGCACTGCACTGTTGGAGAGGCGGTACTAAGGGAGTGCTGCACTGTCGGAGGGGCAGTACTGAGGGAGCGCTGCACTGTCGGAGGTGCCATCTTTCAGATGAGGTGTTAAACCAAGGCCTCTCGGGTGGACATAAAAGATCCCACAGCACTATTTCGAAAAAGAGCAGGTGAGTTCTCCCCTTTGTCCTGGGCCAATATTTATCCCACAACCACCTAGAACAGATGATCTGGTAATTTATTTTTTGCAGTTTTCTGGATCTTGCTGTGCGCAAATTGGCGTTTCCTACATTACAACAGTGACTGCACTTCAAAAGTACTTCATTTGCTTTAAAGTGCTTTGAAACGTCCTGAGGTTGTGACAGGCGCTAAATAAATGCAAATCTTTCTTATCTGTATTTCCCCTTTCATGAAGTCTTTCTTCAGTGATAACGTATTGCACCTACTTTAGCTCAGACCCCAGCATTACCAGGAACAGCAGGCACAGACTTTCTGCTGGCTGTGTAGCTGAACTGAGTTTCAGAGCCACCTAATGCCCTTCTCAGGAACCTGCACATTTCCAGATCTTATCTCAAAGTGGAATGTAAACTTTAGTTTTCTGGACATTGTCATGAATTTTTCATGTATTTGGAATTATGATGGAGATAGTTGATACCGCACACACATTCCGCAGGAATATATTTCAATAGCTCTTGGAAATAACAAGTGTATCACATCCAGTTGGGCCCAAGAATAAATGCGATATCCCAAATGCGCCATGTGCTTTCTGTTGATACGATGGCTATCTGGTTTGATCTGCAAATCTTTTTAATTACAAGCACGTTCTGTAGGAAGTAAAGTTACCTGTTGTTTATGTGTGCAGTCAAAGCGGAATAGTGTAATTGTGTACTGTGATTGTGCCAGGGAGAGAAGAGACGAGCGTGGGCTTATGTCCTGGGACTGTAGTTTGGCTGTTCCACAATTGCTGTTGGCATTGAGTTCTACTGTCATGTGAGAGCTTGCTGCACATGTCCTTGGATTACATGTACAAACATTCTTTTTTTAACGCTGTTTGTTGAAAGCAATTTCTTTTAAATTCACTGTTGATTTTCCTTTCTTGTTGCACTTGAAAACTTTAGAACTGTAAAAGTATGCTGTGAGTTGACACAGTAGCACCACGTCATTCTTTTTGACATAAAAGGGCGCTTTTGAATTGTGCAACATGTATTTGTGAATGTATAACCTTTGATTTAAAGGTGTTAAATATATTTGTAAATATTCCATTTTTTAATTCACTCTCGGGACATGGAAAGGTCACATTTGTTGCCCATCACTTATTGAGGGCATTAAGAGGGAACACTGAAAGATGTCTTCATTATTTTAAATATTTTCAATTTACCAGCATACTTGATAGGAACATTTACCAGGAGAACTCCCTGTACCTCTTCGAATAGTGCCATGAAATTTTTAACACCCACCTTATTCAATGTATAAGTTGTGTCAATTTAACCCCTGATAGTTTAAAATATAGCTAATTTAAAATTCATACTTGGAATTTTTCTATATATTGTGAAAATGCTTTAACTAAACAAAAGCTTTTGCAGACAAGTGGATATAATTCACAACAATGAAGTCTATTAAAGTCTAATTAAAAGGGTAGAAACCTCCGTCAAGTTTATTTTAGTGGAAAATTTAGGAAGAAATATAAAATTTAAATCCTTTTTAAATAAACTTTGTCACTTCAGTGTAATTCCTATTTTCCTCAGAAGTTCCATTTTACAAAGGTCTTTGCTATCTGATTCTTCGGCAGTTATAGTTTAGTTAATTCGCTTTGAAACTGTTTTTATGTTCCTTCACTATTCACGCATTTTACTTCTTGTGCCCTGCATGTATATTAAAATTTTAGGACGATTTAAAATTATTTTTAACATGAATATTGCTCTTGAAATCATGCTGTGGGATAGTAGTGTATGAAAGATTGGTGGAATCTTAGGAAGTTCCCACTTCCGCTATTTTAAAAAGGCAGAGGAATTTCACACAGATATGCTCAGAACTGGTAGACTTATATCTCACTGCATAACCTCAAGTCCATATTTTTAATGTACCTTTTCTCCCTGTTCTATAAGCGTTACCCTCAATCCCATACCATGCACAATTCGCCTGTCCACAAGGGTGGGTAGGTAGCCTGCTCCTGGCCCTCTGTTAGTGCTATGGGTCACACTGTAAACTGAGTGAAAATCAGGCACTGTGACTCATCCTCAACTTCCGCTTGATGAAAAGAAAACACCTGACTGCCACTTGGTTTCTCCTCCAGTGGCACAGGGTGTGAGCTGTGGCACAATGGGTAGCACTCTCGCCTCTGAGTGAGAAGGTTGTGGGTTCAAGTCCCAATCCACAGACAATATCTAGGCTGACACCCTTCGCGCAGTACTGAGGGAGCGTAGCACTGTCAGAAGTGCTGTCTTTCAGATGAGATACTAAACTGAGGCCACATCTGGCCTCTCGGGAGCACGTAAAAGATCCCATGACACTATTTCAATGAAGAGCAGGGGAGTTCTCCCCTGTGTCCTGACCAATATTTACCCCTCAACCAGCGGCGCTAAAAAAAAACCCAGATTTGTTAAGTCCGTGAATGATTGAGACACGGACTAGCAGGAGAGAAACAAAGAGATGTTTACTGGTGAAAGGCATAAACGAATCTAACCAACAGAGGCTCTCTAGCGCCTTTTATACAGGGGTGGTCACTGCCGGCACTGCAGTCTGAGACCAGTTATTCTCTTAAAGGTACATACACAACAATTCCTCCCCTTTTAGATAAACAGTACATAACATTCATTTAACAACTAATGATAACGAATTACAATCACAATTACTGTTACTAGATACATTGGTTAAGTTTAAGTAATTATAAGTTCAGTCTTTGAGGAGGCTTCCTGATTCTGTCTGGATAACGCCTCTTTGGAGTATCAGGTTCTTCTGGCAATGTTGAGTCGGAATCAATGTCGTTGTTTGGTTCATCTGCTTCCAATATTACCGGTTCTGCGGTAGCTGCAATTGGAACGTCGATTTCATTACCAGGTGTATCAGATCGTGGTGTGGAGTTGACGTTTTCCAGTGACTCTAGAATCTGGTCAGCATGGCGTCTTACAATGCTCTCCCCAACGTCCACGGTATACATGAGAGGTCCTTGTCGTGTACAAATCGTTCCTGGCTGCCATTTCTCAGTGCGGTAGTCCTGGGCCAAAACTGGTTGACCTATCTTAAAACTCCTGGTCGGCCTTTCATTCATATTCTGAAACTGCCTGTTCTCCACATCTCTTCGGACGTTTGGCTTAACCAAGTCCAAGCGGCATCGTAGTCTTCGATTGAAGAACATCATGGCTGGAGTTTGGTTGGTAACCGCATGTGTCGCATTCCGGTAGGCAAACAAGAAGTTGTCCACCTTGTGTTGTAGGGGTATATCTTCATTACACATTGCCTTGATAGCCTTCTTGAATGTTTGGACAAACCTCTCGGCCAATCCATTAGTGGCTGGATGATATGGGGCGGATGTGTAATGCTTAACACCATTGTACTTTAAGAACCTCCGGAACTCATCAGACACAAACTGTGGTCCATTGTCAGAGCAAATCTGTTCAGGCAGCCCATTCCTGGCGAATATGGTTCGTAAAACTGCGATAGTTTTTTCCGTGGTGGCTGAGGACATTTTTGTTACCTCTGGCCACTTTGAATGTGCATCCACCGCAATTAAAAACATCGAGTCCATGAAGGGACCAGCAAAATCAATGTGCACCCTTTGCCATGGAGATGAGGGCCACTCCCATGGATGTAGAGGGGCTTGTGGTGGGGCGCTTTGGACCTTCTGGCATCCTGTACAGCTCTTGGTCATCTCTTCGATTTCTCTATCGATTCCCGGCCACCACACAAACGCTCTGGCTAAGCTCTTCATTTTTACCCCACCCAGATGACCCTCATGAAGCTCATTGAGCACTCTATCCGTCAACTTAGGTGGAATTACTACTCTGGATCCACACATCAAGGTTCCTCTGCACACTGACAGCTGTTCTCTTCTCGGCGAGAATGCTGGCAGCAGTGGTTCGCCATGTGCTGGCCATCCCTTCACCGTTAAATCATAGACCCGTGATAGTGTCGGGTCATTCCGTGTTTCCTTTTCTATGTTTGCATTCGTCACAGGGAGACATTCGACTATGGTCGAGTGGAATAACTCCATTGGATCCACTGCAAGGTCTTCTTCTTCCACCGTCGGCAACGGTAGACATGACAATCCATCAGCATTTCCATGCTGTTTAGTTCCTTTGTACTCGATGTCATATTGGTGTGCCCCTAGGAAAAGGGACCATCTCTGCAGCCTTTGTGCTGTCATTATCGGTACGCCCTTCTGAGGGTTGAAAATGGAGACAAGAGGTTGATGATCGGTTAGTAGAGTACATTTTTGACCGTGCAGATAGTGATTGAACTTCTTCACCCCCCACACTAGGCTGAGGGCCTCTCTGTCAATCTGGGCGTAGTTACGCTCGGCAGAAGTTAACGAGCGTGACGCAAAAGCTATCGGCCTCTCCGAACCATCAAGGAATTTATGTGACAGTACCGCCCCAATGCCGTAGGGAGACGCATCACACGCCAGCCTGATTGGCAGTGCTGGGTTGTAGTGAGCCAATACTTCTTTCGAAGTGATTAAGTCCTTACTCTTCTGAAAAGCACGTTTACAATCATCGCTCCATTTCCATGCTACCCCCGTTCGTAGCAGGGCGTTCAGTGGATGCAGAATTGTCGACAAATTCGGCAAAAACTTATGATAGTAACTCACCAACCCGAGGAATGACCTCAGTTGCGACACATTTTCAGGCGCTGGGGCCTTAACAACTGCTTCAATTTTGTCAGGGGACTTATGTAACCCTTCTTCATCAATCACGTGGCCACAATACGATATCTGTTTCTTAAAAAATTTGCACTTGGGGCGGTTGGCTCGCAGCCCATGTTCCCGTAGTCTAGTGAGCACCTGTTCTAGCTTGTTAAGGTGTTCACTGTCATCTTCACCTGTTACAAGGATGTCGTCCAAGTAACACTGAGTCCCCGGAATCCCTTGCAGGACTTGTTCCATCGCTCTTTGCCATATCGCCGGAGCCGATGCTACTCCGAATACCAATCGATGATACTGGTAAAGACCTTTGTGAGTGTTTATCGTGAGATACTTTCTAGAGGGCTCTTCAACCTCCATCTGCAAATATGCTTGTGCTAGGTCAATTTTTGTAAAACGCTTCCCTCCAGACAGTGAGGCGAAGATGTCTTCTAATCCTTGGAAGAGGATATTGTACTGTGTGAAGGACAGGGTTCACTGTCACCTTGAAACCCCCACAGATGCGAATCTTCCTTGGCTCTCCGGACTTATTGCTTAACGTTTTCTTCATGACAGGAACGATGGGTGTCGCCCACTCGCTCCAGTCGACCTTAGACAACACGCCCGCCTTCTCCAGATTCTCCAGCTCTGCCTCGACGGCTGGACGAATTGCATATGGTACCGGTCTCGCTTTGAAAAACTTGGGAACTGCATTCTCTTCTATTTTTAACGAGGCGGTTACGCCTTTAAGCGTGCCCAGTTCTTGTTGAAATACCTCTTTGGCGTTAGCTAAGATTGTTGACAATCGTCCAGGAGTGACGTCTTCATCTTTTTTACAGTCCACCGTCATTGCATGAATGGAATGCCAATCTAAGTTTATCTTCCTGATCCATTCCCGTCCCAATAACAGTGGTCCACCATTTGGCAGTATGTAGAGATACAATTTCCGTATTTTCTTGCCATTGTATTCGACAGGCACCCTTATTTTTCCTCTGGGGTATACTTTTTGCCCCGTATACGTCGTCAAGACGATGGATGTATCTCTCAAGGGTATGTGTGAAAATAGCCGCTCATAGTCTCGGCGATTCATGATGGTTAGCGCTGATCCTGTATCCAATTCCATTTTAACTTGGGACCCTGCTATCGTGAGGGTGACCCAAATGGTTCGGTGATCCTCTTTTGCAATTACATTGTGAAGTTTGAGACAGCTTAATCTCCTGTTCTCGGATTCACTGTCGCTCATCTGGTCTTCGGAACTACTGTCCGTCATCTTTTGTACTTTCTTGTACGGTTCCTTAGTAGCCTTTTTGTTGTCGCTGGTCTTCTTCCCAGACCTACAAACTCGTGCAATGTGTCCAATCTTCCCGCATCGTCTGCATATTTTGTCTTTGGACCAGCAGTCCTTCTGGTCATGGTTAGTTCTGCCGCAGCGATAACATTTTGCAAATCCCCGTGTCATTTCGTGGGTGCCGTATCCCTGTGGTTTTTGTTGAATTTCTGCAGCTCCCCTGGCTGCTGCTTCATACGATACTGCCACGCTGAAAGCCTTATCTAGCGTCAGCTCTTTTTCTGCGAGTAACTTCTTCTGTGTTCCTTCACTCAGGAGTCCACAGACAAATTTGTCCCGTAGGGTATCTGCCAGTCCTGCTCCGAACTGGCAGTGCTTTGATAGCTTGCGTAGCTCCGTAAGATACTCAGCATTGCTCTCATCTTTGTGCTGAGTTCTCCTGTGGAATTTAAATCTTTCTGCTATCAACAGCGGTGCAGGGTTTAAGTGCTCCCGTAGAACAGCAACAATTTCATTAAAATTCTTCACCTTCGGTTTGGCTGGAGTAATCAGATCCTGCAATAGGCCGTACGTTCTAGCGCCCATTACGTTTAGCAATATTGATGCCTTTTTTTCCCTCCGCTATTTCATTTGCCTCGAAATATACCTCGACTCTTTCCACATACGTGGTCCAGTCCTCTAATGTATTATCAAAAGTGATGCAGCCAGTCTTCGGCATCTTGCAAATCTAAAATGGCGCCTCCCGCGCTTTGCCTTCTTCTCCGATTTACCAAAATGGCGCCTCCCGCGCTTTTCCTTCTTCCCCGCTGTTGTTAGCGCTGCTTTCCACGGTTTCCTGCGCATTAAATATTAATTCGTTTTCTTTTATTATCTTCCCGTTGTGGAGCGGACCCTCTGGGACACTTCCCTCCCTCTTCTGAGGTCCGAACGCTGCCCAGCTTTGAAACACCGGCCGCGCCCTGTATGCTCCACCCTCTCTCCTTGCTTCCCGACTCGCTGCCCGGCACCGTTGAAAGGCCACCCGATCGAGCTTCAGCCCGCCGCAGCCCAGGAAGGATCAGAGCACTATCTGCCACCAGCCCGATTCGCTGGGAAACCACGGACCGAGGAACCCAGCCTGGCTCTGGACAGTCTCTCCTGCAAGTTTTGAAATCGATGATTGATGGTCGATGCCCGTTTCTCGAGTTTCAATGGCCTATTTTTTTTTTTTCTTCTGGCTCCGACCTTCAACACGTCGTCGGAGCTGCTGCTGAGTTGCAGGTAAGTTTGTTTCTAACTCGTCGCCAGTGTTAAGTCCGTGAATGATTGAGACACGGACTAGCAGGAGAGAAACAAAGAGATGTTTACTGGTTAGGTTGATTGGCTATGATAAATTGACCCTTAGTGTTAGGGGGATTAAATACGTGGGGTTACAAGGATAGGGTGGAATATGTGTTGGTGTTGGTGTAGGGGTTACGGGGATCGGGTGGGATATGTGTCGGTGCAGGCTTGATGGGCCGAAATGGCCTCTATCTGCACTGTGGGGTTTCTGTGATTCTGTGAAAGGCATAAACGAATCTAACCAACAGAGGCTCTCTAGCGCCTTTTATACAGGGGTGGTCACTGCCGGTACTGCAGTCTGAGACCAGTTATTCTCTTAAAGGTACATACACAACAAGATTCACTGGTTATTATTACATAGCTGTTTTTGGAAGCTTGCTGTGCGCAAATTGGCTGCCGCATTTCCTACATTAGAACAGTGACTACACTTCAAAATTGTCTGTAAAGTGCTTTGGGACGTCCTGAGGTCATGAAAGGTGTGATAGAAATGCAAGTCTTTCTTTCATAGCGACAGTCAGGAGTTGTTCAGAATGGTGAGCGTGAAGTGGCACTTTGTGTCATGTTCATTAGAGCCCCAATACGCAGGGCACGTAACGCCTGTTAATCTTTCATTGTTCAGGATTTTAATCTGAAGCCACGCTTCTTTTAATGAACACACACGTGAGAGAATAATTCTCATTACTTTTGACAATACCCACGTTTTATCGATAAATTCATGGCAAATCCCTTCAAAGGAAAAATGTGGCATGACTAATGGCTTTACACTTTAGTGAAGAAAAGCGAACGGGAGAAAGTAATTTGTGTTTCATTGTACAGTCAAGCTTCATTATGACAGATTTGTGAGGTCTGCCAAGGTAGCACTTATCTGCGGGCTTCATCTCATCATGGGCTGCCCGTGCCAACTGACTGTAATGGAGGTTCAGGCCGGACCAATGAAAACAAGTTTGCTACTGCAGCGCTTGGTAACGACAAGAGTTTGCTGTAATGAGGCTAGACTGGAAGCACACCCACTCTTTGTTAAAACTGAAAACTCTCGTAATCAACACCGATAGATCTTAATATGATAGCAAAATACTGCAGATGCTGGAAATCCGAAATAACAACAGAAAACGCTTTAAAACTCAGCAGGCCAGGCAACATCCGTGGAGAGAGAAACAGAGTCGACGTTTCAGGTCGAACGTTCTGAAGAAGGGTTTCCACCTGAAACATTGACTCTGTTTCTCTCTCCACGGATGTTGCCTGGCCTGCTGAGTTTTTCCAGCGTTTTCTGTTGTTATTACCGATAGATCCTAGCCCAGCGGCAATTAGAAGTTATTGGTAGTGTATCCTCTCCATTGCCAAGACTGCATACTTCCACCTCCGTAACATTGCCCGCCTCCGCCCCGCCTCTGCTCATCTGCTGCTGAAACTCTCACCCGTGCCTGTGTTACCTCTATTCTCGGCTATTCCAATACTCTTCTGGCCGGCCTCCCACCTTGCACCCTTTGTAAACTTCAGCTCATCCAATACTCTGCTGGCCGGCCTCCCACCTTGCACCCTTTGTGAACTTCAGCTCATCCAATACTCTGCTGCCCGTGCCCTAACTCGCACCAAGTCCCATTCACCCATCACCCCTGTGCTCACTGACCTTCATTGGCTCCTGGTCTGGCATGCCTCAATTTTAAAATTCACATTCTTGTTTTCAAATCCCTCCATGGTCTCACCCCTTCCCATCTCTGTAACCTCCTCCAGCCCTAGATCTCTCCAAGATCTCTGTGCTCCGCCAATTCTGGCCTTTTGTGCATCCCCAATTTTAATCGTTCCACCATTGGTGGCCGTGCCTTCAGCTGCGTAGATACTAAACTCTGGAACTTCCTCCCTAAACCTCTCCACATTTCTACCGCTCTCTCCTCCTTCATAATGCGCCTTAAAATCTACCTCTTTAACAAAGCTTTTTGTCACCTATCCTAAAGTCTCCTTATGTGGCTCGGTGTCAAAATTTTGTCTATTTACGCTCCTGTGAAGTGCCTTGTTCTGTTAAGCTGTGCGGCGGCACAGCCATGCAGCAATCTGAGCGTCCCGCGGAGGCCGCTCAATGGTTTTACAGTTGAAATAATTGTTCATGCGCGAGATGTTGAATGGGCTGCGCATCCTGTTAAAGGGGCCGCGCACACAAAAAAATTAGCGGGAACATTGCTTGGGACTTTTTTTTACGTTAAAGGTACTATATAAATGCAAGTTGTTATATATTAGTTCAGGGACACCGACTAAACGCACGGAAAAGTTCTCACTTCACATATAAGTGTACGAAACAACCCCTCGAGCACACAACAGCTGTGAGACCTCACAATGTCCATGTGCATCTACCTTCTCAGTCTGCACAGTTTAAGCACAGTGTTTAATTCATAAAGTTAATATAAAGTTATCCGTTAAATCCAACCATTGCTTCTTCTAATTAAGGAGGCTTGATAACGTTTGATCTTTAATGCGGTCACTGAGTTGCATAATGGGTCCCATAATTGTTTTACAATTGTTAGAGTGCACAAGCATTCTCTGCTCAATTTACCCGGAACAATGGTTTACCTCCAGCTGCTGATTTAAGGTCCTCTCGCAGTGTTAATGATTGCAGCATGTAACTCTGCCCTGAACTTCCCCTAACAGTGACTCAACATCAATAAAACCTCATAGAGTCGGCATTCCACTCGATTAGTATCCAGTCCTTCACACAGTGTCCTGATTGGGTGAGGTTCTGAGGACCATTTTATTGAGCCTGTCTCAGCAAGTTGGGAGCGAGTGTTTGAAAAAAAGAAGTAAGAAAGACTTGCATCTTCGAAATAAAGCCATGGGATCTTCTAAGCCCCCCTGAGAGGGCAGATGAGGGCTCGGTCTAACGTCGCATTCGAAAGACGGCACCTCCGACGGTGCAGCACTCCCTCAGTACTGACCCTCCAGCAGCGCAGCACTCCCGCAGTACTGCTCGGGAGTGCCATGTGTTGGGGCAGGTGTTTGTATGTTGGAAACAGTGGGGGCGGGTGTTTATGTGTGTTGGGGACAGTGGGGGCGGGTGTTTATGTGTGTTAGGGACAGTGGGGCGGGTGTTTATGTGTGTTAAGGACAGTGGGGGCGGGTGTTTGTGTGTGTTGGGGACAGTGGGGCCAGGTGTTTGTGTGTTGGGGACAGTGGGGCCGGGTGTTTGTGTGTGTTAGGGACAGTGGGGCCGGGTGTTTATGTGTGTTGGGGAAAGTGACGACGGGTGTTTATGTGTGTTAGAGACAGTGAGGGCGGGTGTTTATATGTGTTAGAGACAGTGAGGGCGCTGGTTTATGTGTGTTAGAGACAGTGAGGGCGGGTGTTTATGTGTGTTAGAGACAGTGAGGGCGGGTGTTTATGTGTGTTGGGGACAGTGGGGGTGGGTGTTTATGTGTGTTAGGGACAGTGGGGCGGGTGTTTATGTGTGTTGGGGAAAGTGACGACGGGTGTTTGTGTGTTGGGGACAGTGGGGTGGGTGTTTATGTGTGTTGGGGACAGTGAGGGCGGGTGTTTATGTGTGTTAGGGACAGTGAGGGCGGGTGTTTATGTGTGTTGGGGACAGTGAGGGCGGGTGTTTATGTGTGTTGGGGACAGTGAGGACGGGTGTTTATGTGTGTTGGGGACAGTGGGGGTGGGTGTTTATGTGTGTTGGGGACAGTGGGGGCGGGCATTTATGTGTGTTAGGGACAGTGGGGCGGGTGTTTGTGTGTGTTAGGGACAGTGGGGCCGGGTGTTTATGTGCGTTGGGGACAGTGGGGCCGGGTGTTTATGTGTGTTAGGGACAGTGCGGTCGGGTGTTTATGTGCGTTGGGGACAGTGGGGCCGAGTGTTTATGTGTGTTGGGGACAGTGAGGGCGGGTGTTTGTGTGTTGGGGACATTGGGGGCGGGTGTTTATGTGTGTTAGGGACAGTGAGGGCGGGTGTTTATGTGTGTTGGGGACAGTGAGTGTGGGTGTTTATGTGTGTTAGGGACAGTGGGGCCGGGTGTTTATGTATGTTGGGGACAGTGGGGGCGGGTGTTTATGTGTGTTGGGGGCAGTGGGGGCGGGTGTTTATGTGCGTTGGGGACAGTGGGGCCGGGTGTTTATGTGTGTTAGGGACAGTGGGGTCGGGTGTTTATGTGCATTGGGGACAGTGGAGCCGGGTGTTTATGTGTGTTGGGGACAGTGGGGCGGGTGTTTATGTGTTAGGGACAGTGGGGACGGGTGTTTATGTGTTAGGGACAGTGGGGGCGGGTGTTTATGTGTGTTGGGGACAGTGAGGGCGGGTGTTTGTGTGTTGGGGAAATTGGGGGCGGGTGTTTATGTGTGTTAGGGACAGTGAGGGCGGGTGTTTATGTGTGTTGGGGACAGTGAGTGTGGGTGTTTATGTGTGTTAGGGACAGTGAGGGCGGGTGTTTATTTGTGTTGGGGACAGTGGGGCGGGTGTTTATGTGTGTTGGGGACAGTGGGGCGGGTGTTTATGTGTGTTGGGGACAGTGAGGGCGGGTGTTTATGTGTTGGGGACAGTGGGGCCGGGTGTTTATGTGTGTTGGGGACAGTGGGGGCGGGTGTTTATGTGTGTTGGGGGCAGTGGGGCTGGGTGTTTATGTGTGTTAGGGACGGTGGGGCCGGGTGTTTATGTGTGTTAGGGACAATGGGGCGGGTGTTTGTGTGTGTTAGGGACAGGGGGGCTGGGTGTTTATGTGTGTTAGGGACGGTGGGGGCGGGTGTTTATGTGTGTTAGGGACAGTGGGACGGGTGTTTATGTGTGTTAGGGTCAGTGGGGGTGGGTGAAAGCTGATTGTTTTGGGATTGTCGACTCTAGGAGGAGGTGGCACTTTTTACGAAGTTTATCTGTTTGCTCAAGTTAAGCACACAGAACATAAATCAGAAATGAGCAGCTGTGTGCCCAGGACAGTCCAGTGCCAACGCACCAGAGGTTAGCACTACACATCCTTTAATCACTGTTTTAGGGTGCCAAAATGCCGCTATTTAGATGTAAGAAGGCAGACACTGTGATCTGAACCTCCAGTTTTGTGTCGCATATTTGCAATGCAAACCTTAGAAAGCACGTTCTCTCTCTTGTGCATTCAGATCTGATCATTCAGAAGGATATGTGTGAAACAAATGAATCAGAGAGCATCGCATTCTATCAAAGTCTCAGTTTAATTTCGTTAGCTTGCAGTTGATCTGCCCCCACACACACACGAGGACACACTCACAGACACAGACACACGCACACAGACACACACACTCCCCGTCTCAGTCCTCACTGGTTCCCCTCTGCTGCTCACCCCTGCTCCTATCGCTGGGAGGGCCGGGCAGGGGCTGAGGCTCTCCTGACTCCGCCATGTCTGCGTGTCAGTGTTGCTCTGGAGTTTGACGCCGTGTAGATGATACAATGTGCTGAGGTGAAACCGGTTCTCTCACTTTTCCTTCCTTCTTCCCGAGCAAGATGTGAGTCCTGCAGCCTCACCGAACTGCACCGACCAAGACAGCCAGTGAAAGTTTCATTTCAAACACAGGTTGTCCTGCTCCTTCAGCCCACAGTCTGCATGCTATGCTTCAATAACATAAAAAGCAATATCAGTATTGTTAAGTCTGTGGGTTGTATTATAAATAATCACAGACTCCACTGTTAACAAAATAAAACACGTCTTTACTATTCAGAGGCTCGGGCGATTCTGCCCTAGTTAACGTATCACAACCCTTATATACTGGTGTGGTCACTATCGGTATTACAGTATACATGAGCCAATAGATAGTGCCACCCTAAAGTAGTGCTCTTAAAGGCGAACGGTTACATTCTATAGTTCCCTTAAAGGTAAACGGTTACATACACAACACTCCTCCCTTCCTAGCTTATTACTTACAGAATCCCGTTAAACATACAATCTTCAACTTTATATAAACAGTTTGCAGATATACTCTCGATGGAGTCAACGTCATATAACAATTTACAGATATACTCTCAATGGAGTCAACGTCATATAACAGTTTACAAACATACTCTCAGTGGAATCAGTTTACAGGTTCAGTCTCTGTGGGAACAGTTCATAAATTCAGTCTCTGGTATTAATTCGTTCCAGACAGCATCCTCCATAGCCTTTTTTTTTTAACAGCTTGTACTTTCGTCCTGTTGAACCAGCAGTGCGGACTTATACAACCCACTGGCTGTCTTGATAATGTCCCTGGATTTTTTTTACAAATTTAGCACCTTTCGTAGTGTTCGGACTGAGGTAGTAGAAGTAATAATATTTTAAACAGTTATTATTTTCTGCTTCTTCGTTTTCTTTTCTGCCTTTTTGAAACTCTCCGAGCTCTTTTCCCGGCTGCCATCTGTAGCGCCACCAACTCTCTATGTTCCTTAGACCTTAAGTGCTTCCTCAGGATTTCAGCACTTTGGGAGTTCCCATCACAATTTGGGCAGACCACATCCTCATAACATTCGGTGTCACTCAACAGGTCAAAACCCTTCTTCAAGCAATCATATTCATCCTGCTCTTCCTCGGATGTCTGCCCTTCCTTCCCTCCTGGCCTCATTTGTGCGTTCAATCCTTTCCCTTCCTTCAGGGATTTCGTTATCAGGCTATTTAATCCTTCTACTGAAGTAGCTGTTTCCCCATTCTCCTGTTCCCCTGGACGTAATTCAGCGTACTCCTCCATTTCATCCATCATTTTCTCCAATGCTTTCATCTTCTCTTCCTCTTGTACTTTGGCTTCCAGTGCTTGGAGAAGTTGCGCCTCGATGCTCTCTAGCTCATGTTCAGGGCCCATTCCCAGTTGAAACTGTTCTTCAAGTTGGTCAACCTCGGTAATTGCCGCCTCATATTTGTCTTGGGCTTCCTTCCATATTTTTATGAGTTCTGCCATGTCTTTCACCTCTACATCCTCATCTATGTATGGAACTTCTACCGATGAGTCTGTCTTGGCCCTGAGCTCCTCAAGAATTTCCTGCAGCCTTTGGACTTCTTGCTCATGTTCAACCTTTAGTTGCTCATATACTTCCAACGAAACTAGCTTTTCGGAGGTTGCTGAGTTAACCCCCTCCAGAATTGTAGTCTGGGCCTGTTCATACTGTTTTTTCAACTTCTCGCACTCTGCTTGTAAGGAGTCGTAGAGAAGAACTGGAATAAAATCCTGGCTTCCTGAAGATTCCTCTTCATTTGTTTCTTTCGCAATTTCCTGTTGGAGTTCAGCCAAGGCTGCTATGCTATCTGCCTCTCGAAGTCTCACTGCCATCAACTCTTCTTTATTCTTGCAGTCCATCTCAGCCATTTCCCGTTTACTTTCATTTAACTGAGTGAGTAGTCCCTTATTTTGGGCTGAGAGATATTGCACCTTCTCATGTAGACCCTTGCACTCCTTCTCTGCTTGACATAGCTGATTACCGCTGATTTGGTTCTGCGTTTCAAGTTCCAACATCCTTTGCTTAGCTTCTTTCAGTTTCGCCCCTATAAGCTCCTCTTGCAACATGGCCACATTATTCTCATCAGGTAAAGAAGCGTTTCTCTTTTCCATGTCCAAGATTTGTTTCTGCATCTCCTTAAGAGCACCCTGTGATTCAACTTCTCTTAACTTTGCCTGCACTAGCTCCGTCTCTAATTGCAGAACAAAATCCTCAGTGCAGCGTGATTTGCCCTTCTGCTGTATCTCTAGATCATGCAAATATTCTAACCCCTGAACATCATCAGGGAGATGTGATCGGTAATTGGTCACGATGGCTCTATGGTCGCTCTCTGCTTGAGCCAGTAGGTTCTGTTGTCTTTCCAGACTCTCCCATTCGGTGTCATAGAACTTTTTCATTGTTTTCATCTCTTGTACGAGGCGGTAACTTAATTGTTCTAATTGTTGTTGTACTTTGAAATAGCGTTGAGTTCGAGCCCGGTGTTCCTCCGTAATGCATATGTCTGTAGCTTGAACAGACTCAGAATTCTCTGTCTTTATGCACGCCATCGATTTTCCAACCTTAGTCTGTGAGTTAATGTTAACCTTGTTTTTCATACATAAGCTGGACTTATCGTCTTCCGGCTCAGAGTCTGAGCTGCTTGTCTGCACCGAGTCCTCACTCGTCATTGCTTGTCGGTAGTGCCATTCCATGTCTATTTTCTTGATCCACTCCCGTCCTAGAAGTGGTGGTCCTCCCTCAGGTAGTACGTACAAATTCATTCTTGGGTGTACTTTACCCCTATCTCTCACCTTGACTCTTATTTTCCCCATGGGGTATACGCGATGCCCCGTGTATGTCTGTAATACGAACTTGGTATTTCTTAAGGGTATGTGAGAGAATAGTCGGTGGTAGTCCTTTTGGTTGATGACTGATACAGCTGATCCCGTGTCCAGCTCCATTCGTACTTGGACTCCAGCTATTTTTAGTGTGACCCAGATCGTCTGTAGATCAGTTACTTTACCCACATTGTGGATTCTCAGACTATCCAACTCCTGGCTGTTTGGGTCTGAGTCTGAATTTTGTTCGTCTGAACTCTTTTCAGCCACCTGATGCACCTTGTTGTACTTTTCTTGTGGTGGTGGCTTCCTTTGTTTGTTGGTCTTCTTTCTGGACCTGCATACCTTCGCGATGTGACCCAGTTTGCCACATTTCCTGCACTCTTGATTCTTAAACCAGCACTGATTCTGGTCGTGCGTTGTCTTTCCACAACGGTAGCATTTGGAAATGCTTGCAGTCATTTGGTCCACCCCGAGTGCCGCCGCCTTTAGCTGCATTTCCGCCGTTCCTTTCACTGCGGCTTCGTGCGATGAAGCTATGAGGACAGCCCTGTCCAGTGTGAGGTCGTTTTCCTCCAGGAGTCGCTTCTGCGTTCCTTCTTTGGCCAAGTCGCATACGAACTTGTCCCGCAGCGCCTCTGTCAAATTCCCTCCAAGCTGGCAGTATTTCGCTAGCTTACGCAGTTCGACTAAGTATTCCGCATTGCTTTCATCTTGCCTCTGGGTTCTGGCGTAAAATTTAAATCGTTCAGCCAGTATCAACGGTGTGGGGTTCAAGTGATCCTTCAGCACTGCTACGATCTCTTCGAAGGTCTGGTCCACTGGTTTAACTGGTGCTATTAGATGTTTCAAGAGCCCGTATGTTTTTGCTCCCATCGAATTTAACAAAGTTATTGCCTTGTCGTATATGGCTACGCAATATATTCCTATGCGTTCCCCATACGTGGCCCTGTCTTCTATTTCAGCATTAAAATCATTAATATTTCCTCGCTTAGGCATCTTCTTCTCTTTCCGAGAACAGCACAAGTATTTCTTTACTTATTATTAATTTTCTTCTCTTCTTGAGAACACCACAAGTATTGCTTTACTTATTTCTTGTTTCTGAAAATTCTAATTAATTTTCTAAGATGGCGGTTTCCCGCTTCTGCCTTCTTCCCCAGCGGTTTTCCCGCGAAAAATGGCGGCTTTCCCGCGCTTCTCGCTCTCCCCGCCCACTTCAATGGCGGTTTTCCCGCGCTTGACGGTCTTCGCCCGTCCCCCGACGCTGTCTTTCAGCCCGAGTGTGGCTCTTATCAGCGGATGCGATCGATGGCCCGGCTGCGCCTCGCACTTGAAAGCGGCCCCCGGCCTCTGGCTCACCCGCTCGCGCGGATCTTGCTCGCTCCCTCCCGGGCTCTGGCTTACCCGCTCGCGCGTTTCACCGCGGCTCTTATCAGGGATTGCGATCGCCCTTATCTCCCGATCGGTGGCACTGTCTTTGCAGCCAACGCTGCGGCTTACCCACGAGGTTATGGAGGCTTCAGGGTCCTAATGCCTGTCGCTTCCAGCCTGTCGGTTCCAGACTGGTGAGGATTGAAACCTCTCTTCAACGTCCTGTCTTCGGACGAAGCCGCCGTGGAACAACTGCCGCAGGGTTCGAATCCTGACTCGTCGCCAATGTTAAGTCTGTGGGTTGTATTATAAATAATCACAGACTCCACTGTTAACAAAATAAAACATGTCTTTACTATTCAGAGGCTCGGGCGATTCTGCCCTAGTTAACGTATCACAACCCTTATATACTGGTGTGGTCACTATCGGTATTACAGTATACATGAGCCAATAGATAGTGCCACCCTAAAGTAGTGCTCTTAAAGGCGAACGGTTACATTCTATAGTTCCCTTAAAGGTAAACGGTTACATACACAACAAGTATAATTTGTATCGTTATGTTCATTTTATTTTTTCCCCAATCTCCTGTCCTGGAGTCACTGATCCATGATTCCGTGCGTGGCACTTTTGCCCAACAGACTATTTCTCGTATGTGAGCTCAGATAATGAATGCTGGCAGGCTATTGAACCATACAGAGCATCGCAGCCAACACGAAACTTGTCCCTGCCGAAAATCTGTATTTTCCAACAGGAAACACTGGATAGCAACAAGGAGAGGGAATCCTGGATGATTTTCGTTCAGTTTCCTAGCTGAAAGGCACTAGAGCCGGTCACAATGCTCCAACCCACCCTCTTCCACATTATAACTGCCGACCCTTCTCATTAGTTTTGAGGGTGTCAGAATCATGTCCTATTATATGACACAGAATCTATGTCCATTAATGTGCAGTTGGGAAAGAAACTGCACTTTAGCAATTTAGAGTTTAACTGATTCAGTTAACTGGAGTAAATAGATGAGTGAGTGAGTGAATAAATGTGAGTGAGTGAGTGAGTGAATAAATGAATGAATGAATGAATGCATAAATGGATGAATGAATGAGTGAAGCAGGTGGAGTTAGAATAGGTCGGTTACCTGTGTTTTGTTAATATTTACTTAAGAGAAATATTTAATTAGCAGATATTGACTTAAGTGAAATTGAAGGCATGTGATTTCCTGGGAGAGAAACATATTGGGTTATCCATTGCACCACATTCTGTTTTTAATAAAAACCTCTCTCACTACTCAGAAGCTTTGTCAAGTGCCAAAAGTGTCCCTAGTAAACAATGCTTAATGATAATGTCCATCCCCATCATTCATAACTGAGTAAATATTGAACAATAAAACTGTTTGGTCTCAAAACTACTGCCTAATCACATTGAATGGCCTTTAGAAACACTAAGATTTCTGAGTTCTGATAGCAAGGCATTGTATTTTTCACATTAACAGAGATTAGCTGTGACGTAGAATTACTTATCCCTCTATTTTTAAATAAATGGGTCAACAACTCAATTAAAATACATTTTATTTGCAAATGTTCAGCGTTTCCATGTTAATATTTCATAGTTGTAATTTCTTGGCTATAGTTCACTAAGAACAGTTTACTAGCAAACCCTTTTGCCAGCAGGCTGTGCAGGAACAGGGATGTTGGGGTTTGTTCTGATTGGCAGCAGGGAGTTGTTTTGATTTGTGGCTGGAGAAATCCTGGCTCAGCCAGACAGACCTGAGAGAAACAAACAGTAAGTTAAAAAAACTTTAACTTAGTGCAGTACCTGGACACTTTAGAAGAAAAGTCATAATGAAGATTTTAAAAAGCAAGAGACAATAATGAGAACTTTACAGATTGCTTTTAAATGCCATTATTGTCCAATCATTTAACGCCTCAGCAATCTAACCTGAAAGTTCAGTACTGTATTACTGGAGTTTGTGGGCACACAGCTTATGACTGTTGAGCCGCGTTTAGGCTACGAGATTTGAGCAACCATCTGTAGATTTATCACTGCCATCCTCTTGCATTAAACTCAGGTTCTGTGCAGGAAGAGGCCAAAATGCCAATGGGCCCTCTCTGTGGAAGTGTGGAAGGCCCATGAATGTCCGAAGTCAAGGCCGCCAACCCAAGTCGTGGGGAAGGGATGATTAGTGCGGGTATGCTGGACACAGCAGCAGAGATCTGGGATGTTGGGTAGCTTCAGTCTGGAGCTACCAAAGGACCTATCAGGACTGTCCATGCAAGGTCATTGATCTCCTCCAGGATTGGTTACACCTGCTTCCTTCAGCATTTATCTGGCCCATACCCCAACAACTTGCATTTATATAGCGCCTTTAACAAAGTAAAACGTCCCAGGGCACTTCACAGGAGTGTTACCAGTCAAAATCTAACACTGAGCCACAGAAGGAGATATTAGGACAGGTGTCCAAGAGCTTGGTCAAAAAGGTAGGTTTTAAGGAGCATCTTAAAGGAGAGAGAGGTAGAGAGGCGGAGAGGTTTAGGGAGGGAATTCCAGAATTTAGGGCATAGACAGTTGAAGGCACGGCTGCCAATGGTGGAGCAATTAAAATCGGGGTTGCGCAAGAGGCCAGAAATGGAGGAGTGCAGAGATCTGGGAAATAACAGAGCCTGCACTCTGGTCCCAGCAGGCAAGGGTGGTGTTGTGCCTCTCACTGGGTGGAATTATCTGAGGAAGCCTGGAAACTCCCCAGCCAAGCCCCTCGATATATAGGAGATCAGTGATAGACCCGACCACTGTAGTCCCACCGCAATAATCCCAGCCTCCTCTCCACGGGACAGAATCCTGGCTGAACCAGACTCCGCTCCGTTTTCTGGGCTTCCTCATATGGCAGCAATAGATCAGCACCAGAGTGGAATTATGCATCCTAAATATTTAGATGTCTTGTATTATTCTAATTCTCTTTTGATGCCTTCACTTCTTTAAGTCTTTTGGCTGCCGTCCTTGCATTTGTTTTGCTATCCTTTTAGTTAACACTTCAGAGAAAGAAAGACTTGCATTTCTATAGCACCTTTCACGGCTTCAGGATGTCTAAGCACTTTACAACCAATGAAGTACTTTTGAAGTGTAGTCACTGTTGTAGGAAACGGGCAGCCAATTTGTGCTCAGCAAGATCCCACAAACAGCAATGTGATAAATGACCAGATCATCTGTTTCAGTGATGTTGGTTGAGGGCTAAATATTGGCCAGGACCCCGGGGAGGACTCCTCTGCTCTTTGAAATAGTGTCCATCGGATCATTTATGTCCACCTGAGAGGGCAGACAGGGCCTTGGTTTAACATCTCATCCGAAAGACGGCACGTACGACAGTGCAGCGCTCCCTCAGTACTGACCCTCTGACTGTGCAGCGCTCCCTCAGTACTGCCCCTCCGACAGTGCAGCGCTCCCTCAGTACTGCCCCCCGACAGTGCAGCGCTCCCTCAGTACTGCCCCTCCGACAGTGCAGCACTCCCTCAGTACTGCCCCTCCGACAGTGCAGCGCTCCCTCAGTACTGCCCCTCCGACAGTGCAGCGCTCTCTCAGTACTGCCCCTCCGACAGTGCAGCGCTCCCTCAGTACTGCCCCTCCGACAGTGCAGCGCTCCCTCAGTACTGCCCCTCCGACAGTGCCGTACTCCCTCAGTACTGACCCTCTGACTGTGCAGCGCTCCCTCAGTACTGCCCCTCCGACAGTGCAATGCTCCCTCAGTACTGCTCCACCGACAGTGCAGTACTCCCTCAGTACTGACCCTCTGACTGTGCAGCGCTCCCTCAGTACTGCCCCTCCGACAGTGCAGCGCTCCCTTAGTACTGCCCCTCCGACAGTGCAATGCTCTCTCAGTACTGCCCCTCCGACAGTGCAGCGCTCCCTCAGTACTGCCCCTCCGACAGTGCAGCGTTCCCTCAGTACTGCCCCTCCGACAGTGCAGTACTCCCTCAGTACTGCCCCTCCGACAGTGCAGCGCTCCCTCAGTACTGCCCCTCCGACAGTGCAGCGCTCCCTCAGTACTGCCCCTCCGACAGTGCAGCGCTCCCTCAGTACTGCCCCTCCGACAGTGCAGCGCTCCCTCAGTACTGCCCCTCCGACAGTGCAGCGCTCCCTCAGTACTGCCCCTCCGACAGTGCAGCGCTCCCTCAGTACTGCCCCTCCGACAGTGTAGCGCTCCCTCAGTACTGCCCCTCCGACAGTGCAGCACTCCCTCAGTACTGCCCCTCCGACAGTGTAGCGCTCCCTCAGTACTGCCCCTCCGACAGTGCAGCACTCCCTCAGTACTGCACTGGGTGTGTTGTCCTGGATTATGTGTTGGAGTAGGACTTGAACCCGCAAATCTTCTGACTCAGAGGCAAGACTGCGACCACAGCAGAGGAAAGTGCATATGTTTTCTTGATTTAAAAGGAGGATTATTGCCGCTACAACTGCCCAGTATAATCACATTGATTTGTTTTGTCATTACATCACTTGCATGCAATGTCGTTGCGATATGAAATGGGCGTGCAGCTTTCCCTCCATGAAACTGTCACTGTTCCCTCTTTAAGCTGCTGATGTTGGTAAGCCATTGTCATCTTTTACTCACTTGTACTTAAAAATATAAGTAAGAAATAAAGTCATTAAAAAAAAAAGTTGTTTTGAACACTTCAAAAAGGTCAAAATATTCCAATGAATTATATTCCTGAATTGGTCTGGTGAAAGGATGGAGTTGTGTTTTAAATGTAAAATCTTATACAATACTTTGCTGTAATGGACCTGAATTTTGAATGGGATATTGTAGGGATCTGATTTGAGCTTATTATGAAATAATGGCTAGAAAGAATTACTCAAACGCGATAGGAGTGCTGTCATTTTACCAGTTACCTTTAGGCTTTTTATAGATACACGGGTATATTCTCCTCTATTACTAAACTGTCGATGGTTCAAAATTACAATTTAGTAAGAGAGTTTTTCTTTTAACTTCATGCACAGTGAAAATACACTGCGATTGTCTCCTTTGCTAGACCATTATAAGCTATAGTTAAAAACTTCTAAATTAAAACCCGGAGGGCTCTGGGAGACTTGGACCTTTCACCAATGTGACTTGGGTTCCAGATCTGACTCACGGGATCAAGTTGTCTATTCTCTCCCTGTCGGGGCTCTATGTGAAGTGAGTTTGGGTAGTGTCAACCCACTGTCCTAATGGGCAGGGGTTAAATAGCCCACAATTTACTGTGATTAATATGGTTGTTCAGAGCATGTGGGAAATAGGAATATTCACACTGGTGCACTAAACGGTGTTTTTCAGAATAAGAGGTAAGGTGCACCTGGGAAAATTTTTCCCTCAGTGCTATGTGTAGCAAAATTGTTCTTTATAAACGTTTTCCAGTTTTGGGACAGCTAGTGCGGAGTGAGAATCTCCCCCCCCCCGGGGGGAACTCTACTCTGGATCTACCCTCCTTGTGGCTGATTTGGGAGTGTTTCTTTTTTATGTCCTTTTTCTGCCAAGATTGTCTGTTGAAGGTGTTGACTCCTTGCTAAGGTTCCACGAGAGCTCTCTGGTACCTTGTCCAGGTGAACATTGCCCATGTGTGAGTGCCAAAAGGCTATTTAATCCTGGGGGCCCTCGCGAGCAAGCCCAATTCCTATCCACACCTGGTGTTCACCTCAGCACACTTACTGAAGGGGTTGTTGGATAATGATCTGGTGTGGAGCCTTTTTCTCCTCCATAGTCTAGGGGTGCTGAGGCCAGTAAAAAAAAGATTTGCATTTATACAGTGCCTTTCACGACCACTAGATGTCCCAAAGTGTTTTACAGCTAATGAAGTACTTTTGAAGTGTAGTCACTGTTGTAATGTAGGACACACGGCAGCCAATTTGCGCAGAGTAGTGTCATCACTTCATAGAATCATAGAATCACACAGCACAGTAGGAGGCCATTCGGTCCATCGTGCCTGTGTCAGATTTTAGAAAGAGCTATCCAATTAGTCTTTCCCCATAGCCCTGCAAATTTTTCCCCCTCAAGTATTTATCCAATTGCCTTTTGAAAGTTACTATTGAATCTGCTTCCACCACACTTTCAGCCAGTGCATTCCAGATCATAACAACTTGCTGCGTAAAAACATTTCTTCTCATTGCCCCCCTGGCTTTTTTGACAATTATCTTAAATCTGTGTCCTCTGGTTACTGATCCTCCTGCCACTGGAAATAGTTTCTTCCTATCTATTCTATCAAAACGCCTCATAATTTTGAACACCTCTATTAAATCTCCCCTTAACCTTCTTTGCTCTAAGAAGAACAGCCCCTACTTCACCACATAACTAAAGTCCCTCATCCCAGGTGCCATTCCAGTCAAATTCCTCTGCACAGTCTCCAAGGCCTTGGACATCCTTCCAAAAGTGTGGTACCCAGAATTGGACACCATACTCCAGCTGAGGTCAAACCAGTGACTTATAAAGGCTGAGCACTTGGCTGTGATCAGCTAACTCAGCACAGATCAGGAATCAAAGCTGGTACCTTCAGTCTGAGTGTCTCAGCCGCTCGATGCCTAAACTGTCTGAGGCATCGCGGAGCTGCTCAGGAAGGTTTAATCCCAGTCCTCAACATTGACATCCCTCACCTTCACAGGAACAAGCATGCATTCAAGAATGTTTCAAATTCAGGACTAAAACCTACACTTCCAACCAAATTACAGAGATGTTAATTATTTGTTCAAGAGGATTATAAACAAAGGTCACAAAGAGTCGATTTTATGATGCGCAAAAAGATGGCAGCTGAATAGTGCAATGTTTGACGATGATTTTGTAAATCCAGAGCACTGGAAATCCTACAGACCGATATCGAGCGAGAAGCTGTTGGAAGTGTAAAAAATAGGTGATAACAGTGTGTTACTTGTAGCTAAACAAAGGACATTATAAAGAAATAAAAACAGAAAATGCTGGAAACCGCTCAGCAGGTCAGGCAGCATCTGTGGAGAGGGAAACAGAGTTAACGTTTCAGATCGTGATGGAGAACTGGAATCAGTTTGGGTAGAGCTAAGAAACAGCAGTTGTGTATAGGCCACCAAACAGTAGTGGTAATGTAGGGCACAGTATCAATCAAGAGATTAGAAGTGCATGCAACAAGGGCAATACAGTAATCATGGGGGACTTTAATCTACATATTGATTGGGCAAATCAAATTACCACTAAT
Organism: Somniosus microcephalus; assembly: GCF_052327205.1. Taxonomy (NCBI): domain Eukaryota; kingdom Metazoa; phylum Chordata; class Chondrichthyes; order Squaliformes; family Somniosidae; genus Somniosus; species Somniosus microcephalus. The sequence goes on from NC_140987.1 coordinate 247,710,369, forward strand.
GGTGTGGAGGACGAATTCTTGGAATGCATGCAAGATGGTTTCCTGGATCAGTATGTGGAGGAACCAACTAGGGAACAGGCTATTCTGGATCTGGTACTGTGTAACGAGAAAGGGCTAATCAATAATCTTGTGGTAAAGGGGCCTTTAGGGACAAGTGACCATAATATGACTGAATTTTACATTAAGTTTGAGAGTGATGTAGTCCAATCTGAAACTAAGGTCTTCAATCTAAACAGAGGAAACTACAAGGGTATGAGGGACAAGTTGGCCATGGTAGATTGGGAGACTACACTAAAAGGTATGAAGGTGGACATACAATGGCTAACATTCAAGGAAATAATGCATAATTTGCAACAAACATACATCCCTCTAGGGCATAAAAACCCAAAAGGAAAAGTGATCCAACCATGGCTAACAAAATAAATTAAAGCTAGTATTAAGTCAAAGGAGGAAGCTTATAAAGTTGCCAGAAAAAGCGGTCAGCCTGAGGATTGGGATCTTTTTAGAAATCAGCAAAGGGGGACCAAGAAATTGATAAAGAAAGGGATTTTGGAATATGAGCACAAACTAGCGAAAAATATAAAAACGGATTGTAAAAGCTTCCATAGGTATGTGAAAAGGAAAAGACTGGCGAAGGTAAATGTAAGTCCTTTACAGTCAGAGACGGGAGAATTTATAATGGGGAATGAGGAAATGGCAGAGAAATTAAATAAATTGTTTCTGTCTTTACGGAGGAAGACACAAAAAACCTCCCAGAAATATGAGAAAACCAAGGGTGTGGTGAGAATGAGGAACTTAAAGAAATTATTATTAGTAAAAAAACAATACTAGCAAAATTAATGGGACTAAAAGTCGATAAATCCCAAGGACTGGATGACCTACATCCTAGGGTTTTGAAAGAGGTGGCCATTGGGATAGTGGATGCATTGGTTGTCATCTTCCAAAATTCTATAGATTCTGGAACGGTTCTTGCAGATTGGAGGATAGCAAATGTAACTCCGCTATTTAAGAAAGGAGGGAGAGAGAAAATGAGGAACTACAGACCTGTTAGCCTCACATCAGTAGTTGGGAAAATGCTGAAATCTATTATAATGGATGCAATAACTGGGCACTTAGAAACTAATAGTAAGATTGGGCAGAATCAACATGGATTTATGAAAGGTAAATCCTGTTTGACAAACCTATTGGAGTTCTTTGAGGATGTAACTAGTGGAGTAGATAAAGGGGAACCGGTAGATGTGGTGTATTTGGATTTTCAGAAGGCCTTCGATAAGGTCCCACACAAGAGGTTGGTGAACAAAATTAGGGCACATGGAATTGGGGGTAATATACTAGCATGGATTGAGAATTGGTTAACAGACAGAAAACAAAGAGTAGGGCTAAACGGGTCTTTTTCAGGATGGTAGGCTGTGACTAGTGGGGTACCACAAGGATCGGTGCTTGGGCCCCAGCTATTCACAATCTATATCAATGATTTGGATGACGGGACTAAATGTAACATTTCCAAATTTGCTGATGATACAAAGCTAGGTGGCAGTGGCAGTTGTGAAGAGGATGTGAAGAGGCTTCAAGGGGATCTCGACAGGCTCAGTGAGTGGGCGAGAACATGGCAGATGGAATGTAACGTGGATAAATGTAGAAAAAACAGAAAAAACAGAAAGGCAGAGTATTTCGTAAATGGTGTAAGATTGGGGAATGCAGATGCTCAAAGGGACCTGGGTGTCCTTGTACATGAGTCACTGAAAGTGAATGTGCAGGTGCAGCAAGCCAGTAGGAAGGCAAATGGTATGCTGGCCTTCATTACAAGAGGATTTGAGTACAGTAGTGAAGAAGTCTTACTCCAATTATATAGGGCCTTGGTAAGACCACACCTGGAGTACTGTGTACAATTTTGGTCTCCTTACCTAAGGAAGGATATACCTGCCATTGAGGGAGTACAACGAAGGTTCACGAGATTGATTCCTGGGATGGCGGGACTGTCGTATGAGAAGAGATTGAGTAAACTAGGCCTGTATTCTCTTGAATTCAGAAGAATGAGAGGGGATCTCATTGAAGCATAGAAAATTATAACAGGGCTTGATAGGGTGGATACGGGGAGAGTGTTTCCCTTGGCTGGGGAGTCTAGAACCAGGGGCCACAGCCTCAAGATAAAGGGTAGGCCATTCAGGACTGAGATGAGAAGAAATTTCTTCACACAGAGGGTGGTGAATCTTTGGAATTCTCTACCCCAGAGGGCTGTGGAGGCTCAGTGATTGGGTATATTCAAAACAGAAGTTGATAGATTTCTGACTAGTAAGGGCATCAAGGGATATGGCGATAGGGCCGGTGAATGGAGTTGAGGCAGAAGATCAGCCATGATCTCATTGAATGGCGGAGCAGGCTCGAAGGGCCGAATGGCCTACTTCTGCTCCTATTTCTTATGTTCTTATGTTCATAGGTCGATGACCTTTCATCAGAACTGGAAAAAGTTAGAGATGTAATAGATTTTAAGCAAGTGCAGCGGCAGGGAAAGTGGGGGAGGGGAGGAAAGAACAAAAGGGAAGGTCTGTGCTTGGGTGGAAGGCAGGAGAGATTAAATGACAAAAGGTATGATAGTACAAAGCAAAAGGAGATGGTAATGGGACAATATGGATTTTGCTAGCCCAGTATATAAAATAATCAAGCTTTAGTTTGTTCCTGAAGTTTGAAGTTTCTCAAGTTTAAACGTGATATTTATTTCTTATTATCTGCACTACCTTTATCTCTTTACTGAATTTCACTCATGAGGATGAGATATTACAGGAATTATCTAGGTCTGTAGAACCAGAAATAGACACTGGTACATATATGTGCTTACACGCATTCACGCAGTCACACACGCACATGCATGCACTCACACACGTACGTCGTCACACGCACACTCAATTCACACACACACATGCTCACATACTCTCACATGCACACAATCACTCACATTCTCTCACGCACACACTCACTCACACGTGCACTCACACATTCTCTCACGCACGCACTCACTTACACGTGCAGTCACACATTCTCTCACGCACGCACTCACTTACACGTGCAGTCACACATTCTCTCACGCACGCACTCACTCACACGTGCACTCACACATTCTCTCACGCACACACTCACTCACACGTGCACTCACACATTCTCTCATGCACGCACTCACTCACACGTGCACTCACACATTCTCTCACGCACACACTCACACGTGCACTCACACATTCTCTCACGCACACACTCACTCACACGTGCACTCACACATTCTCTCACGCACGCACTCACTTACACGTGCAGTCACACATTCTCTCACGCACGCACTCACTCACACGTGCACTCACACATTCTCTCACGCACACACTCACTCACACGTGCACTCACACATTCTCTCATGCACACACTCACTCACACGTGCACTCACACATTCTCTCACGCACACACAGTCAGCCACATGCACACTCGCACTCGCACTCGCACATATTCAGAGGGGCAATGCTGTACTAAGTCTTCACAAGCCTCATTAAAAGGGATACTGCCACTTTTCAAAGTGTAATTGAATGCAGTGGGCCCTCTCATGTACATCATTCAAAGACTGCCACAGAGATGCAAACTTTCATTAATTACACAGAGAGCTGGAATTCCTTTATCTGCTTCGTCTGAAATGTCAGTGCTATTGAGAAAGAATTTCCTTCCAGCCTTAATACCGGTGCTGTTGAAAGTGCTAAATAATACTGCCCTTTGTCAAACAAGAAAAAATTCAGCTTGTTTTATTATACCAAGCGACTGCCTGCACCTGAAGCACCAGTGTAAAGCAACTTTTTTTTTGAAACTACATTTAAAATTTGCTGTGCATTTCCCCTGATAGTTGGAAGATTCACATCTGGTGCTGAGCTGAAGGGGAGATGATTGTCCTCCCAGCGATGGTAAGCAGACACAATGACATTTGCAAAGAGCAGTTTACCCAACCCCAAGAGCTAGAGCAAACCAGAGTGAATTCTACCGCAGACCCATGCTTCCAATTTCATCAGAAACATAGGGAATATTGCAAATGACATGACCACATCAACTGTAAATAGATGATAATTTGATTGACATCTGCGGAGCTGTCACTGTCTGAGCAGCCCATAACCACGAACATTTACTCAGAGCACAGGCAGCTTTCAAGCAAATCACTTTTTGTCCAGTGGGGCTTGGCCATATTATAATTGCATGTCCTCCCCCTTCATTGTAAATTCCCTGCTACCCTTAGCAGCGGTCCCTCAGTTGTCTCCTAAATATTCACCAATGTTTTGCGTTAACCCCTTTTTGTATGTCGGTAGTTATCTGCATTAACTCTTCAGACGCTTTGTTCCTTGTGCAGATTGTGAAGGGCAAAGATGTTTCTGTTCAGCCTGCCATCCAAATCAAAAATTGGCATTCGGATTATTCTAGTCTAATACTGCTTCGTTTTTGTTTCTCCCAAGAGATCACATGGCTGCATGAGGGGGTTGGAGAGAGCGAGAGGGAGAGCGCGAGGGGTGGGGGGGAGAGAGCGAGAGAGGGAGAGCGAGGGGAGGGGGGGAGAGCGAGGGGAGGGGGAGAGGGGGAGAGGGGGAGAGCGAGGGGAGGGGGAGAGCGAGGGGAGGGGGAGAGTGAGGGGAGGGGAGAGAGGGGGGAGAGAGCGAGAGGGGGAGAGCGAGGGGAGGGGGAGAGCGAGGGGAGGGGGAGAGTGAGGGGAGGGGAGAGGGGGGAGAGAGCGAGAGGGGGAGAGCGAGGGGAGGGGGAGAGTGAGGGGAGGGGGAGAGAGGGGGGAGAGGGGGAGAGCGAGGGGAGGGGAGAGCGAGGGGAGGGGTGAGGGAGAGAGCGAGGGGGAGAGAGGGGGGAGAGAGCGAGAGGGGGAGAGCGAGGGGAGGGGTGAGGGAGAGAGCGAGGGGGGAGGGAGAGAGCGAGGGGGGGGAGCGAGGGGGGAGGGGTAGAGCGAGGGAGAGAGCGAGGGGGAGAGCGGGGGGGGGGAAGTGAGGGGTCGGGCGAGAGCAAGGGGTGAGGGGGAGAGTAGGGGGAAATTGAGGGGGGAGAGGGAGGGGGGAGAGTGGGGGAAGGGAGGGGGAGGGGGAGAGTGGGGGGAAAGTGAGAGGTGAGAGCGAGGGGGGAGGGGAGAGTGGGAAGAAAGCGAGAGGGGAGAGCGAGGGGGAGGGTGAGAGTAGGAGGAAAGCAAGGGGGGAGAATGAGGGAGAGCAAAGGGGGAGGGGGAGAGTGGGGGGAAAGTGAGAGGGGAGAGCGAGGGGGAGAGGGAGGGGGTGAGTGGGGGGAGAGCAAAGGGGGAGAGGGACGGGGAGGGGGAGGGGAAGAGTGAGGGGGAGAGTGGGGGGAAAGCGAGGGGGGAGGGGGAGAGTGGGGGGAAAGCGAGGGTGAGAGCGAAGGGGGAGAGTGCGGGGGAGAGAGGGGGAGAGTGAGGGGAGAGCGAGGGTGGAGTGGGGGGGAGGGGGAGGGGCAGAGTGGGGGAAAGCGAGTGAGGGGGAGAGTGAGGGGGAGGGTGAGAGTGAGGGGAAGAGCGAGGGTGGAGGGAGAGAGGTAGGGTGAGAGCGAGGGGGGAGGGTGAGAGTGAGGGGGGAGGGTGAGAGGGGAGGAGGAGAGTGAGGGGAGGAGGTGAGTGAGGGTGGAGAGCGGGAGGGGATGGGGGTAATGGTGTGCAGAGGTTGTAGGATGCGAAAGGCTTGATGGACCAGTTAGTCTTTTCTTCTTCCTCCTTTAGTGTCAGCTGTGGCTCAGTGGCTAGCACTCTCGCCTCTCAATCACAAGATTGTGGGGCCAAGTCCCATTCCATTAAACCGAGGCCCCGTCTGCCCTCTCAGGTGAACGTAAAAGATCCCACGGCCACTATCTAAAGAAGAAGAGCAGGGAAATTTTCCCCAGGTCCTGACCAGTATTTATCCCTCAATCAACATCACTAAAAAAAACGATTAACTGGACATTATCACATTGCTGTTTGTGAGAGCGTGCTATGTACAATTTGACTGCTGCATTTCCTACAATACAACACTTCAAAAGTAATTTTTGTGGGATATGTGGAACATTCTTTGTTCCAGTCCTACTCAGGTCCCCTCCTTCACCTCTTTTTCCGGTACATTGATGACTGTATCGGTGCTATTTCCTGCTCTCGCCCTGAACTATAACATTTCATTCACTTTGCTTCCAATTTCCACCCTTCCCTCATCTTCACATGGTCCATCTCCGACTCTTCCCTTCCCTTCCTCGACTTCTCTGTCTCCATCTCTAGGGATAGGCTATTGACAAACATTCACTATAAACCCATTGACTTCCACAGCTACCTGGACTACACTTCCTCCCACCCCGCTTCCTGTAAGGACTCTATTCCATTCTCCCAGTTTCTCCGTCTCCGCCGCATCTGCTCTGACGATGCCACCTTCCATACCAGTGCTTCCGATATGTCTTCCTTTTTCCTCAACCGAGGATTCCCCTCTACTGTGGTTGACACAGCCCTTAACCGTGTCCATTCTATTTCTTGCACTTCTGCCCTCACCTCTTCCTCTCCCTCCCGGAACCACGATAGGGTTCCCCTTGTCCTCACCTTTCACCCCACCAGCCTTCACATTCAACTGATCATCCTCCGCCATTTCTGCCACCTCCAGCATGATCCCACCACCAAACACTTCTTCCCCTCGCCCCCCCCCGTTTCAGCATTCTGAAGGGACCACTCCCTCCACGACACCCTGGTCCACTCCTTTATCACCCCCAACACCCCTTCCCCTTCGCCCAGCACCTTCCCGTGCAAGCGCAGGAGATGCAACACCTGCCTTTTTACCTCCCCCCTTCCCACTGTCCAGGGCCCCAAACATTCCTTCCAGGTGAAACAGCGATTTACTTGTACTTCTTGCAATCTAGTATACTGTATTCGCTGCTCACGATGTGGTCTCCTCTACATTGGGGAGACCAAACGCAGATTGGGTGACCGCTTTGCGGATCACCTCCATTCAGTCCGTAAGGGTGACCCCGAGCTTCTGGTCGCCTGTCACTTTAATTCACCGCTCCATTCCCACTCAGACCTCTCCATCCTCGGCCTCTTACACTGTTCCAATGAAGTTCAACATATGCTCGAGGAACAGCACCTCATCTTTCAATTAGGCACTTTACAACCTTCAGGACTCAACATCCAGTTCAACAATTTCAGACCATAACCTCGGCTCCAATTTATTTTTCTCTCTCTGCTGTTGATGATTCTGCAATTGCCATTCAAACTTCATCTAGAGTCAGCTTTTGTTTCTTAACTTGTCCCATTGCACCATCATCCTTTTCGTCTTTCAAATTCTCCTGCCTTCCACCCCATCACAGACCTTCCCCTTTGTTCTTTCCTCCCCTCCCCCCTTTCCCTGCCCCAACACTTGCTTAAAAATCTGTTACATCTCCAACTTTTTCCAATTCTGACGAAGGGTCATCGACCTGAAACGTTAACTCTGTTTCTCTCTCCACAGGTGCTGCCTGACCTGCTCAGTATTTCCAGCATTTTCTGTTTTTATTTCAAAAGTAATTAATTGGCTGTAAAGTACTTTGGGACATCGTGAGGTTGTGAAAGGTACTATAGAAATGCAAGTCTTCTTTGTTTTACTGCTCCAAGGTATTTAATGCCGCATGGTGCGGTGAATGGAAATTATATTCGTTCATGGGATGTGGGCGTCGCTGGCAAGGCCAACATTTATTGCGCATCCCTAGTTGCCCTAGAGAAGGTGGTGGTGAGCCGCCTTCTTGAACCGCTGCAGTCCGTGTGGTGAAGGTACTACCACAGTACTGTTAGGAAGGGAGTTCCAGGATTTTGACCCAGTGACGACGAAGGATGGCGATATACTTCTAAGTCAGGATGGTGTGTGACTTGGAGAGGAACTTGAAGGAGGTGGTGTTCCCATGTGCCTGCTGCCCTTGTCCTTCTAGGTATAAGAGGTCGCGGGTTTGGGAGTTGCTGCCGAAGAAGCCTTGGCGAGTTTCTGCAGTGCATCTTGCAGATGGTACACACTGCAGCCACGGTTCGCTGGTGGTGGAGGGAATGAATGTTTAGGGTGTTGGATGGGGTGCCAATCAAGCGGGCTGCTTTGTCTTGGATGGAGTCGAGCTTCTTGAGTGTTGTTGGAGCTGCACTCATCCAGGCAAGTGGAGAGTATTCCATCACACTCCTTACTTGTGCCTTGTAGATGGTGTTAAGGCTTTGGGGAGTAAGGAGGTGAGAGACTCGCTGCAGAATACCCAGCCTCTGACTTGCTCTTGTTGCCACAGTATTTATGTAGCTGGTCCAGTTAAGTTTCTGGTCAATGGTGACACCCAGGATGTTGATGGTGGGAGATTCAACAATGGTAATGCCATTGAATGTCAAAGGGCGGTGGTTAGATGCTCACTTGTTGGAGATGGTCATTGCCTGGCACTTGTGTGGCGCGAATGTTACCTGCCACTTATCAGCCCAAGCCTGAATGTAGTCCAGGTCTTGCTGCATGCGAGCATGGACTGTTTTATTATCTGAGGAGTTGTGAATGGCTGTGCAGTCATCAGCGAACATCCTCACTTCTGACCTTATGGTGGAAGGAAGGTCATTGATGAAGCAGCTGAAGATGGTTGGGCCTAGGACACTATCCTGGAACTCCTGCAGCGATGTCCTGGGGCTGTGATGATTTGACCTCTAACCACCACAACCATCTTCCTTTGTTCTAGGTATGACTCCAGTCAGTGGAGCGTTTTCCCCCCGATTCCCATTGACTTCAGTTTTACTAGGGCTCCTTGATGCCACACTCAGTCAAATGCTGCCTTGATGTCAAGGGCACTCACTCTCACCTCACCTCTGGAATTCAGCTCTTTTCTCCATGTTTGGACCAAGGCTATAATGAGGACTGGAGCTGAGTGGTACTGGCGGAATCCAAACTGGGCATCAGTGAGCAGGTTATTGGTAAGTGCTGCTTGATAGCACTGTCGACGACACCTTCCGTCACTGAGCTGATCATTGAGAGTAGACTGATGGGGCAGTAATTGGCCGGGTTGGATTTGTCCTGCTTTTTGTGGACAGGGCATACCGGGCAGTTTTCCACATTGTCAGATAGATGCCAGTGTTGTAGCTGTACTGGAACAGCTTGGCTAGAGGCGCGGCAAGTTCTGGAGCACAAGTCTTCAGCATGACAGCCAGGATCTTGTCAGGGCCCACAGCCTTTGCTGTATCCAGTGCGCTCAACCGTTTCTTGATATCACGTGGAGTGAAATCGATTTGGCTAAAGACTGGCTTCTGTGGTGGTGGGGAATTCTTCAGAGATCAGAGATTCTCACCTACGTGATATTCAATTCAATGAAGCAGCACCACGTGGTAAGAGCTGAGAAGAATAGGCAGAGGGTGCAGAGAGCTACTGAGGGACAAGCTGTTGAGAGTGCTAGTGTACACTGGAGAGTAGGGAGGGAGGAGGGGGTGGTGGAGGGGTGGGGGGAGAGTCCCAGCAGGAACTGAGGGGATGGTGGGGGAGGGAGAGAGCCAGAATGAAATGGGAGGGGGATGAGGGAAAGGAGAGGATTGCTCTGTATCACTGTGATAACCATAGAAACAATTTACAAAGAATTTAAGACTTAGCCGCAGAGAGTGCGCATCCATAATAGCTCAATTTTCTCATAAGGAGGGAAAATCACTGCAATTTTTGCCATGTCTATACAAGTGTTGGCAGTCCCTGCAGTTTAATTGGTGATAACCACATGTTCCACTGCCCTTTCAGTCTAATGCAGATTGTAGGCCTCAAAATGGCCTAAAGTTGAGTTACTTCAAAAAAGCAAAAGCTGATGAACTGCTTTAAAACAGCTCGGCATTTTTTGAAGGATCTTTGGCCAACTTTTGCTAGTTTACTTGGTCGGCAGGTGTGAGGTTGATTCATGAATATATACCATAGAATTGTAGAAGTTTACAGCACAGAAGGAGGCCATTTGGCCCATCGTGTCTGTGCCGGCTGAAAACGAGCTATCAAGCCTAATCCCACTTTCCAGCTCTTGGTCCGTAGCCTAGCAGGTTACGACACTTCAAATGCATATCCAAGTACTTTTTAAATGCAATGAGGATTTCTGCCTCTGCCACCCTTTCAGGCAGTGAGTTCCTGACTCCCACTCCTCTCTAATCCTTCTACCGATAACTTTAAATCTATGCCCCCTGGTTATTGACCTCTCTGCTAAGGGAAATAGGTCCTTCCTATTCACTCTATTTAGGCCCCTCATAATTTTATACACCTCAATTAAATCTCTCTTCAGCCTCCTCTGTTCCAAAGAAAACAACCCCAGCCTATCCAATCTAACCTCATAGTTTAAATTCTCCAGTCCTGGCAACATCCTCGTAAATCTCCTCTGTACCCTCTCTAGTGCAATCACATCTTTCCCGTAATGTGGTGACCAGATCTGTACGCAGTACTCTAGCTGTGGCCTAACTGGTGTTTTATGTGCCCGTATACCTTAATTTAGCAGCAGTCATGAGGCAGTGAAGAAGCTGAAAGTACAAATTTGAACCATCTAGATCTATTAAAAAATAAAATATCGGAGGACTCCAGAGTTCAGCCCCTCCAGCCTGTTCCGCCATTCAATTAGATCATGGCCGATCTGTATCTTAACTCCATCCACCCGCCTTGGTTCTGTAACACTTAACACTGTTACCCAACAAAAATCTATTAATCTCAGTTTTGAAATTTTCTGTTGACCCCCAGTCTCAACAGCCTTTTGGGGATGAGGTAAGTTAAAAAAAATTTACGTTATTAATTCACGGGATGTGGACGTCGCTGCCAAGGCCAGCATTTATTGCCCATCCTGAATTGCCCTTGAGAAGGTGGTGGTGATTCGCCTTCTTGAACCGCTGCAGTCCGTGTGGTGAAGGTACTCCCACAGTGCTGTTAGGGAGGGAGTTCCAGGATTTTGACCCAGCGACGATGAAGGATCGGCAATATATTTCCAAGTCAGGATGATGTGTGACTTGGAGGGGAACTTGGAGGTGGTTGTGTTCCCATGTGCCTGCTGCCCTTGTCTTTCTAGGTGGAAGAGGTCAGGGTTTGGGAGGTACTGCCGAAGTTGACTGTATTTGCTGATGCTACCTATTTTCAGTTGAGTGGCATAGTGAATCCAGTTTAAATCTCGAATTTGTACCATCGATACTTTTCCATTGTAATTTAGATTATGGAATTAAATCGATGTTACATTCATTGAACTAGAGGCTTGGATGTTGGGGTTGCCAACTTTGGTTGGATGTATTCCTGGAGGTTTTGTCACATGACCGCTCCCCCACTGCCACGCCTGATCAAGTAGTCTTTTTTCCCCCAATCTCCAATAATTTTATAATTAATAAACACAAGTAAATTTAAAAATTATTGTTTTTAATGCCCCTATTACTTTTCTCTATGATTTTTCTCCCAAGTTTTTGCTCCCAGCAGTGTCTTGGAGATTAATCTTCAATTCCTGGAGACTCCAGGGCAATCCTAGAGGGTTGGCAACCCTATTGGATGTAATCAGTGTCATCAGAAGAAAGATTCTGAGTTAGTGGAAACTTGGTAATCCTTAGCTTCTAAATCTAGGGAAATCTGAAATCATAATCTCCACTTCTGTTGATCCAAACACAGAGCTCACAGAACCAACTAAAACCACAAGAGTTAGCCAGGGGTCTATGAAAATGGAGAACTTATATTTCTGTTGCGCCTTTCACATTATCAGGATTTCCCAAATTGCTTTACAAATGGTTTACTTTTGAAGTGTAGCCACTGTTGTTTTGTGGACAAACAAGGCAGCCAATTTGCGCACAGCAAGATCCCACAAACCGTAAATAAATGAACTCCATGCCCTTCTTCAAATTGTGGCCATAGCATCTTTTATGTATATCTGAGAGGGCAGACGGGACCTTGATTTAACATCTCATCTGAAAGATGGCACCCCTGACAATGCAGTGCCTTGTCAATGCTGCACTTGAGTGTCAACTTAGACTATAGATCCTAGTCTGCACTGAGGCCTGAACCTACAACTTTCAGTTAGCAAGTTTGCTGATCACTCAGCCAAAGTGAGAGCGAAGCCAATCAGCCCAGTGTTTCATAGTTAACTGTCCCGAGGAACTAATATCTGTGTGCTTGTATGTCAACTCATGGTTGATATTAAATACTTGCTCCATATTCTATCTGATTAATCTTTATTTTCCCATTTGATCAATGTCAGAACAGTCAGGTTAAACTTTAAGTCAAGACACACAGTTATTATCCTCAGAAATACCAGATGGTCACAAAAGTTGCACAGGAGTCTAGAACAGGAGGTGAGAGGCAGCCTGTGGTGCAATTATGGGGATTCAAAGCCCGTGAACTCTAATACAAGACACAGGGCAATCACAGCGGGCAGACATCAGAGTGGGAGATCAGATCTTATGCCCAAGACACTACTATGGGCATATGGAGAGATGTGGTGTGAGCCCTGGGCCTCTCGGTACATCATGATTGGCTGCTGAAAACCTCACAGCAAAGGTTTGTGCAATTTTGAGAAGTCTGAACTGAGATTAATAGTTGCAACACCATCTCTTGTACACTGTTGGAATCTTAATGAGTTGTGTTTGAATTTTCGAGAGTCCTGATGCTCACGTCAGTCAAAAGTGCAATTAAATGATTCCATCTCTGATGTAGCACCCAGGCAACAGCGAGTGTCCAGTTAGGACATTAATAACATGACATGTCATACTGTGGTGTCATTGTTTGAGCTGCAGAGTTACACTGAACAAACTGACTGTTTGAAGGGGCACTGACCTTGTAGGGACAGAGGAACAGGAGGAGGCCATTCAGCCCCTCCAGCACTTTGGAGATGGAGAACTGCAGCGTTTGCAGATCGACCTTGTTTTGATGATGCTGCTTTCGCAACACAGTGAAACATTTCAAAACAAAACAAAAAGTTCACCAAAAGTCTTTTGTTGAAGATGATAACACCTGAACAAATAAATATATGGCTAACAAGGGAAATTAGGGATAGCATAAGATCCAAGGAGAGGACATATAAATTGGCCAGAAAAAGCAGCAAACCCGAGAATTGGGAGCAGTTTAGGATTCAGCAAAGGAAGACAAAGGGATTAATTAAGAGGGGGAAAATAGAATATGAGAGTAAGCTTGCACGGAACATAAAAACTGACTGTAAAAGCTTCTATAGATATGTGAAGAGAAAAAGATTGGTGAAGTCAAGCGTAGGTCCCTTGCAGTCAGAATCAGGGGACTTTATAATGGGGAACAAAGAAATGGCAGACTAATTAAATACATACTTTGGTTCTGTCTTTAAAAAGGAGGACACAAATAACCTCCCAGAGATGTCGGGGAACATAGGAGCTAATGAGAGGGAGGAACTGAATGAAATCAGTATTTGTAGGGAAATTGACGGGATTGAAGGCCGATAAATCCCCAGGGCCTGACAATCTACATTCTAGGGTACTTAAGGAAGTGGCCCTAGAAATAGTAGATGCATTGCTGGTCATCTTCCAAAATTCGATAGACTCTGGAACAGTTCCCATGGATTGGAGGGTAGCTAATGTAACCCCACTATTTAAAAAAGGTGGTATAGAGAAAATGGGGAATTATAGATCGGTAAGTCTGACATCGGTAGTGGGGAAAATGCTAGAGTCCATTATAAAAGATGTAATAGCAGAGCACTTGGAAAACAGCGACAGGATCGGACAAAGTCAACATGGATTTACAAAAGGTAAATCATGCTTGACTAATCTACTGGAATTTTTTGAGAATGTGACTGGTGGAATAGATAAGGGAGAACCGGTGGATGTGGTGTATTTGGACATTCAGAAGGCTTTCGATAAGGTCCCGCATAAGAGATTAGCGTGCAAAGTTAAAGCACATGGGATTGGGGGTAAGGTACTGACTTGGATAGAGAACTGGTTGGCAGACAGGAAGCAAAGAGTTGGAATAAACGGTTTTTTTTCTGAGTGGCAGGCAGTGACTAGTGGGGTACCACAGGGATTGGTGCTAGGACCCCAGCTATTCACAATATATAATAATGATCTAGACGAGGGAACTAGATGTAATATCTCCAAGTTTGCAGACAACACAAAGCTGTGTGTGCTGTGAGGAGGATGCAGAGAAACTCCAGTATGGTTTGGACAGGTTGGGTGATTGGGCAGGTGCATGGCAGATGCAGTATAATGTGGATAAATGCGAGGTTATCCACTTTGGTGGCAAAAACAGGATGACAGATTATTATCTGAGCGGCAATAGATTGAGAAAAGGGGAAGTGCAACGAGACCTGGGTATCCTTGTGCACCAGTCGCTGAAGGTAAGCATGCAGGTGCAGCAGGCGGTTAAGAAGGCAAATGGTATGTTGGGCTTCATAGCGAGAGGATTCGAGTACAGGAGCAAGGATGTCTTGCTGTAGTTGTACAGGGCCTTGGTGAGACCACATCTTGAGTATTGTGTGCAGTTTTGGTCGCCTTATCTGAGGAAGGATGTTCTTGCCATGGAGCGAGTGCAGCAACGATTCCCCAGACTGATAACTGGGATGTCAGGAATGACGTATGAAGAGAGATTGGGTCGATTGGGGTTGTAGTCGCTAGAGTTTAGAAGAATGAGAGGGGATCTCATTGAAACTTATAAAATTCTAACAGGACTAGACAGACTAAATGCAGGAAGGATGTTCCCGATGGCGGGGGTTTCCAGAACCAGGGGTCAGAGTCTAAGGATAAGGGGTAAGCCATTTAGGACTGAGATGAGGAGGAATTTCTTCACCCAGAGAGTGGTGAACCTGTGGAATTCTCTACCACAGAAGGCAGTAGAGGCCAATTCATTAAATATATTCAAGAAGGAGTTGGATATATTTCTTAAGGCTAAAGGGATCAAGGGATATGGGGAGAAAGCAGGGACAGGGTACTGAATTTGGATGATCAGCCATGATCTCATTAAATGGCGGAACAAGCTCGAGGGGCCGAATGGCCTACTCCTGCTCCTATCTTCTATGTTTCTATATATATTTAAACTATAATTTTTCTGAACTGAACAAGGATATGAAGCTTGTCGGATATAAACAGTACTGCTAAAGGGGTGAGTGGGTGGGACAACAACTTGCATTTATAAAGTCCTTTTAACGTAGAAAAATGTCTCAATGTGCTTCGCGGAAGGCTAATCGGACAAAATGGATGCCAAGCCAAAGAAGGAGCTATTAGGAGGCGTGAGGGAGAGAAGCTGGGTCAAAGAGGTGAGTTTTAAGGAGGGTCTTATTAACTGAGGAGAGAGAGGTGGAGACGTAGAAAGGGTTAGGCAGGGAATTTCAGAGCATGGAGCCCAGACAGCTGAAGGCACAGCCGCCAATAGTGAGGCAGAGAAGGTGGGGGAAACATAAGAGGCCGGAATCGGAGGATCTGAGAGTTTGGCTGGGGGATGGGGGGTGGTTGTAGGGCTGGAGGAGGTTACAGAGATAGCGAGTGGCGAGGCCACAAGGGCTCAGAGTACTAACATACATGGTTCATGATCCCCATATTGAATAGTTCCTAATTTGACCCACACTGCA
The DNA here is from genome assembly GCF_052327205.1 of Somniosus microcephalus. NCBI lineage: Eukaryota > Metazoa > Chordata > Chondrichthyes > Squaliformes > Somniosidae > Somniosus > Somniosus microcephalus. The sequence continues at coordinate 247,725,882 of NC_140987.1, forward strand.
TGGTGAGGCATTGATCTGATATCGGACATGTCCTAAAAGAGTTGTAGCCAGAATGCTCAAGTACCAGGACCAGGTGTTTTTTGAAGTGCTCCTCAGCACAGAAAGTAGAGGCAGTCCAGAGTCTCCAGCATTCCTCTTTTACTTAAGCTGTGAAATTTCAAACCTCTAGCTCCTTGTCTTTTGAGCAAAATTGAGTTATTTGATGACTTTTCAGTCTGTAGTTCAGCCTCCAAAATAATGGTTCTCAAGCAGGCCAGCATTTGTTAAACCGTTAACACGTTCATTCAACAAATCTCAAAACACAGAAACTACCAGCAGTTGGAAGAGTTGCTTGTGCCAGGCGAGATTCTGTATATAGAAAGAAAAAAGAAAGATTTGCATTTATATAGCGCCTTTCACGACCACCGGACATCTCAAAGCGCCAATGAATTACTATTTGAAGTGGAGTCACTGTTGTAATGTGGGAAACGCGGCAGCCAATTTGCGCACAGCAAGGTCCCACAAACAGCAATGTGATAATGACCAGATAATCTGTTTTTGTTATGTTGGTTGAGGGATAAATATTAGCCAGGACACCAGGGATAACTCCCCTGCTCTTCTTCAAAATAGTGCCATGGGATCTTTTACGTCCACCTGAGAGAGCAGACGGGGCCTCGGTTTAATGTCTCCTCCGAAAGACGGCACCTCCAACAGTGCAGCACTCCCTCAGCACTGCACTGGAGTGTCAGCCTAGATTTATGTGCTTAAGTCCCTGGAGTGGGACTTGAACCCACAACCTTCTGATTCAGAGGCAAGTGTGCTACCCACTGAGCCACAGCTGACACAGATATGCTCAAAAAACGGGGTTAAGCAAAGCAAAACTGCAGACTGTGATAGTTGGTGAGCGTCGAGAATCAATGCTTTCTCAGTCAATGTAATGAACAAGAAATTATTTTTCTATCCAGAACAAAGGTATTAGCCTGGAGTTTATTCGCCCGAAATCAGCTAAACCAGCACAAAAGATCGCGGAATTCCAAGCGCAAATTACGATCTTTTGCGCTGGTTTAAAAAACATTGCACTGGAAGCTGGCCCCGCCCACAAAGCTGGTCACGCCGCCAGGATGAATTAATCACCATGGCGAGTTTTCAGTAATTGCGCCAGTTTGCGGGGCTTCAAGGAGACGCCAAAAATTAAGCAATTTTGGGCACAAGGACACTAACATTTTAAAACCTTTTAAATATAATGTTTTTTTAATTTGCTAAGAAACTGATGACTGTACACCAATATAACTAGCAAATGGTTCTGTATAGTTTTTTTTAAAGTCATTTTCAGTTATTTAAAATCGGTTACTCACAGGTGGTGAACTTTGTTTTCTTTGGAACAGAGGAGGCTGAGGGGAGACTTAATTGAGGTGTATAAAATTATGAGGGGCCTAGATGGAGTGGCTAGGAAGGACCAATTTCCCTTAGCAGAGAGATCAGTAACCAGGTGGGCATAGATTTAAAGTAATTGGTAGAAGGATTAGAGTGGAGTTGAGGAGAAATCTTTTCACCCAGAGGGTGGTTGACAATATTCCCTGTAATTATTTTTGGCACAACGCGGCCCCTTTAAGGGGCTGTGTGGGCCATTCAAACTACCGTGCATGCGCGGTTTTTGTGTTAAAAAGCCGGCAGCCCGGCTGTGTGGTTTCCCTGGAGCTGGGTGGCCACACAGCTTAAAGAGAACCTTGGTGGTGGGGGTCTGGAACTCCCTGCCTGAAAGGGTGGTAGAGGCAGAAACCCTCATCACATTTAAAAAGTACTTGGATCTGCACTTGAAGTGCTGTAACCTACAAGGCTACGGACTAAGAGCTGGAAAGTGGGATTAGGCTGGATAGCTCTTTTTCAGCCGGCACAGACGCGATGGGCTGAATGGCCTCCTTCTGTGCCGTAAACTGCTATGATTCTATAACTAGAGACACTGACTAAAATTGCTTATTTTTTGTGATAATCCCATTTGCAGCTGTATTAATCAAACTGCACTCTTAAATATATCAAGGAATATTTTTTAAAGCAAAAATTTTTTAAAATTCCTTTTAAAACTCTGCTCGATTGCACTGGTTCATGGCAGATTTTATATTCAGTGATATGCAAATGAGTGAGCGGAAACTTGAGGGAAAAAAACTTCTCAACGGGTGCAATATTGAGCGCAATTTGTGCCTGGATTGCCGATTGCGCCCAAAGCGGAAGCTCCACCTCATTAAATTGAATGCGTTGGGGAGTGGGAAGCCAGTGTAGATGAGCAAGCACAGGGGGTGATAGGTGAGTGGCACTTCGTGTGGGACATGATGCATGCAGTAGAGTTTTGGACAGGTTGGAGGTTATCGACGGAGGCCAACATTGGGAACATTTGAAGCAGCGGAGCCTGTGAGAGATCGAGGCATGTCTGAGGTTTTCAGCTGCAACTGGGTGAGTTGGGGTGAAGGCAGAGTTGGGGTGTGGAGTGGCGGTAAATGATCTTTGTGATGGAAAGGATACAAGGTCTCAAACTTAACTCTCTGAGCAGAACGACAGAGTTGCGAATGGTTGGGTTGAGCGTGAGACAGTGGCTGGGAAAGAAAGTGGAACTTGGGGTCGAGGGAGTGAGGTCTGTGGCAGGGGCTGAAAGTGATGGCTTCAGTCTTTCCGATATTGAGCTGGAGAAAATTATGATTCAGCCAAAATTGAATGTTGGCCAAGCAGTCTGATAGCACAGTGGAGGGGTGGAGGTTGGTGGTGGAGCTAGGAATGTTGTATGTGTAAAAGCTGACCCTATATCTGTGGATGATATCACTGAGGGGCAGCATGTAGCTGTGGAAGAGGAGGGGGCTTGGCGACTCTGGAGTTGATGGTGTGAGATGTAGTTGCTGGCTGTATTAATGGAATGATGCTGCAGATAATTGTAGCATCACACCCAGTGTTCTCGTTGAGGGATAGATCTTGCAGCCTTTGAGGTGGCTGTGGTTTAGAGAGGCAATTTTACCTCAGCCTTTGGACTATGAGCAAGAAATTCGCTGGTGATAAGAAATTTCTAGAATCTTGCAATCAATGACTAACTCAACACAGCAGCTCAGGGTGCAACCGTAGTTGTCTACAAGCCAATCACAATGTTTGGTGAGTGCTGCAATTTAACATATTGATTGCACATCCCCTATTTCCATCGCTCCATCATTGGTGGCCATGCCTTCAGCTGCCACGGCCCAAAGCTCTGGAATTCCCTCCATAAACCACTCCGTCTCTCTCTCCTCCTTTAAGATGCTCCTTAAAAGCTACCTCTTTGACCAAGCTTTTGGTCACCTGTCCTCAAATCTCCTTACGTGGCCCTGTGTCAAACTTTGTCTGATAATGCCCCTGTGAAGTGCCTTGGGACGTTTTACTACATTAAAGGCGCTGTATAAATGCAAGTTGTTATTAATTTTAGTGCTGTAACGGTTAACATGTATGCAGAGCTAACCATTCTTCAAATGCAACTTTCATTCTTCTTACAAATCAAACATCAACAAGAACCATCTCAGCTGATATGGTAAGTCACTCTGCTTACATTTATTTGAGTAGCGGATAGGAATAATTCATAACTCATCATTATTATAATATTTAAAAAAGCATGGCAAGAGTCAAAGGGTTGTCAGTTGTTTTAGGATTCAGATAATATATACCAGGGGAACAACCCTGTGAATGGATTACTATACAGTCACTCCTTCCTTAATAGGCCAAAGAAAACTCAATTAGATAACTAAATTAAAGGAGTCACTTGGATTTTAAGGCACATGTTTTGCAATGTGTGTAGTGTTTTATCCTTGTGATTGTTTTGGTCAAACCCAAAAGTCTCCTGTGAAGAAATTAAAACCAAAAAAAACCCTCAGCAAATTCCACAGAGCGCCATTGTTTTTGTGCCTACTATTGCATCTTGACCGAACAGTAATGAATAGAGGAGACAGAATTTTACTATTTACTGAGTAAATGGGTGGACATTACAGCACATTGTCTTTCACTTTCAGTTTCGGGTTCTGCCATGCAGACAAAGTAAAACCGAGCCCCCCAGCATCCCCTTCAGGTAACACCCGGGAACTGGGACAAACTTAATTGAAGCAAAACTCAAAACACAACACCCACATTTGGCCCAATCGATCAGAATGATAAGAAAAAATGATCAAAGCCCTTGTGCCTTAAAGGCACGCAAATGGCCTGCGCATCTCTAGTTTTGAAGAGGTTCAGTGTTTCGGAGACTGTTTGTTCATTATCTGTGCATTGTTTCACCAACACTGATTCTTCAATCTGTATATTATCGGCCAAAAAAAATCCTGTAGCGTCCCAAATGTTGGTAGTCCACCTGGTCTGTATTGGCTCCTGTAAAATACAGAAAAAACAATCCCTCCACAATTACTATGTGCCCTAATGGTCCTGCCCAATCTTGCACGGATGCTATTGAATCTCACGTTCAATTGTCCCACGTGGCATTTTGGACTCATAACTGGAGCTCAAAGTGAAATCTCATTTCTACAAGAAAGAATCTATTAAAATATTTATTTGAGATGTTTATAATGAATGTTCCAGTTGTATTTGATGCTGGGGAGGGAAACTGAGGTTTGATTCTGCTCCGAGACCAATGTAAAAGATTCTGAAAAGTTCATTCTAACTGTTGGTAGTGGTGTGTTCATCTCACTCCAGAGATTTGAGCACAAAATCTAGGCTGACACTCCAGTCCGTCTGGTCTGCATTAGCTCCTATAAAACGTAGAAAAAACAATCCCACCGCAATTACTATGTGCCCTAATGGTCCTGCCCAATCTTGCACAGATGCGATTGAATCTCTTGTTTTTCCAGTGCAGTACTGAGGGAGCACTGCACTGTCGGAGGGTCGGTACTGAGGGAGTGCGGCACTGTCGGAGGAGCAGTACTGAGGGAGTGCTGCACTGTCGGAGGGTCAGTACTGAGGGAGCGCTGCACTGTTGGATGGGCAGCACTGAGGGAGTGCTGCACTGTCGGAGGTGCCATCTTTCAGTTGAGACATTAAACTGAGGCCCCATCTGCCCTGTCAGGTAGATGTAAAAAATCCCATGGCTGCAAGGGAAATTAGGGATGGCATAAGATCCAAGGAGAGGACATATAAATTGGCCAGAAAAAGCAGTAAACCTGAGGATTGGGAGCAGTTTAGCATCCAACAAAGGAGGACAAAGGGATTAATTAAGAGGGGGAAAATAGAATATGAGAGTAAGCTTGCAGGGAACATAAAAACTGACTGTAAAAGCTTTTATAGATATGTGAAGAGAAAATGATTGGTGAAGTCAAGTGTAGGTCCCTTGCAGTCAGAATCAGGGGAATTTATAATGGGGAACAAAGAAATGGCAGACCAATTAAATACCTACTTTGGTTCTGTCTTCACAAAGGAGGACACAAATAACCTCCCAAAGATGTCGGGGAACATAGGGTCTAATGAAAGGGAGGAACTGGTGGAAATCAGTATTTGTAGGGAAATGGTGTTCGGGAAATTGATGGGATTGAGGGCCGATAAATCCCCAGGGCCTGATAATCTACATCCTAGGGTACTTCAGGAAGTGGCCCTAGAAATAGTAGATGCATTGCTGGTCATCTTCCAAAATTCGATAGACTCTGGAACAGTTCCCATGGATTGGCGGGTAGCTAATGTTATCCCACTGTTCAAAAAGGGTGGTAGAGAGAAAACAGAGAATTACAGACCGGTAAGCCTGACATCGGTAGTGGGGAAAATGCTAGAGTCCATTATAAAGGATGTAATAGCAGAGCACTTGAAAAAAAGTGACCAGTTCGGACAAAGTCAACATGGCTTTACAAAAGGTAAATCGTGCTTGACTAATCTACTGGAATTTTTTGAGAATGTAACTGGTAAAATAGATAAGGGAGAACCAGTGGATGTGGTGTATTTGGATTTCCAAAAGGCTTTCGATAAGGTCCCGCATAAGAGATTAGCGTGTAAAATTAAGGCACATGGGTTTGGGGGCAAGGTATTGACTTGGATAGAGAACTGGTTGGCAGACAGAAAGCAAAGAGTTGGAATAAACGGCTCTTTTTCCAAGTGGCAGGCAATGACTAGTGGGGTACCGCAGGGATCGGTCCTTGGACCCCAGCTATTCACAATATATATTAATGATCTGGATGAGGGAACTAGATGTAATATCTCCAAGTTTGCAGACGACACAAAGCTGGGTTGGCCTGTGTGCTGTGAGGAGGATGCTGAGAAACTACAGGATGATTTGGACAGGTTGGGTGATTGGGCAGAAGCATGGCAGATGCAATATAACGTGGATAAATGCGAGGTTATCCACTTTGGTGTCAAAAACAGGAAGGCGGATTATTATCTGAATGGCAGGGAGAAGGGGAAGTGCAACGAGACCTGGGCGCCCTTGTGCACCAGTCGCTGAAAGTAAGCATGCAGGTGCAGCAGGTGGTTAAGAAGGTAAATGGTATGTTGGCCTTCGTAGCGAGAGGGTTTGAGTACAGGAACAAGGATGTCTTGCTGCAGTTGTACAGGGCCTTGGTGAGACCACATCTTGAGTGTTGTGTGCAGTTTTGGTCGCCTTATCTGAGGAAGGATATTCTTGCCATGGAAGTAGTGCAGCGAAGATTCACCAGGCTGATACATGGGATGGCAGGAATGACGTATGAGGAGAGATTGGGTCGATTGGGCTTGTACTCGCTGGAGTTTAGAAGAATGAGAGGGGATCTCATCGAAATTTATAAAATTCTAACAGGACTAGACAGACTAGATGCTGGAAGGATGTTCCCGATGGTCGGGGAGTCCAGAACCAGGGGTCACAGTCTAAGGATAAGGGTTAAGCCATTTAGGACTGAGATGAGGAGGAATTTCTTCACCCAGAGAGTGGTGAACCTGTGGCATTCTCTGCCAAAGAAGGCAGTAGAGGCCAATTCATTAAATATATTCAAGAAGGAGTTGGATATATTTCTTAAGGCTAAAGGGATCAAGGGATATGGAGAGAAGGCAGGGACATGGTACTGAATTTGGATGATCAGCCATGATCTCATTGAATGGCGGAGCAGGCGCGAGGGGCCGAATGGCCTACTCCTGCTCCTATCTTCTATGTTTCTATGCTATTCAAAGAAGAGCGGGGGAGTTTTTCCCAGTGACCTGGGCCAATATTTATCCCTCAATCAACATCACAAAAAAAAACAGATTACCTGTTCATTATCACATTGCTGTTTGTGGGACTTTGCTGTGCGCAATTGGCTGCTGCGTTTCCCACATTACAACAGTGACTGCACTTCAAAAGTACTTCATTGATTGTAAAGCACTTTGGGACGTCCTGAGGTTGTAAAAAGCACAATAACATAAAATGATAGCTCTGTAGGAGGGTGTAACAGGACAATAAAACAAAATAATCAAAGCATTTGGTTGACATCATAAACTGTGACAAAACAAAATCAAGTGGTTGCCGCAAATCATTTGAATCCCAAGACTGTTTTATGTTGCCTTTAAGCATACTTTTCTAATCTGTACCTCCCATTTAATTCATAGCTGTTAAATGCATTTTTCACTTCGACCATGCAAGAATCTAATGACCTGACTTTTCACCCTTTAATTTATGATAAAACATCGAGTGCAAACATTGATATGTGTAAGCTGTTTATTTACATAAGAATTTCCACCCATTTATTTCCATGTTTTGCCACAGTTTGTACCGCTGATGTAACAAGCCTCAACATCCAGACTGATTCGATAGATGGGACCACGCTGTTTTAAATAGCAAAAAAAAATGCTGGAAATGCAATAATAAAATCAGTTGAGAATGAAAGTAAGTCATTATTTCAGCACCTAATCTTCCATTCATTTCAATGAAGATCGCTTAATTAAATAAGCTGCTTATTGGATAAGGGTCTCCAGCCACTTTGTTATGCAGTTAAATGGGGAGGTATAGATACAGTTTTGATTTCTATTTGTTCAGTTTGATAAGTACCAATTAATCTCTGGTAAGCACGGGCTTTCCCAGCTTCTTATACAGTGGAAAGGGCATTGGAAGCGAGTGTAGACTGAGATAACATGGGCTGTGACACAAACAAGTGCAGAAACTATGGATCACATGACTTATAAAAGGGCATTACAAGGTTATTGGTGGTAGTGGAATTACGGGTTATTCATTGCAGGAAATGTTGGCAGTGCAACGGCAGAATAGATAGGTTAATGCATTGGGTTGAGACCCCTCATCAGTTCTGACAGGAGATCTCAATATAAAATGTTAACCCGGCTTCCCTGATGCTGGAGAGCTTGCTGTATCTTTCCAGCACTTCCCCTTCCATTGTCTCTAGATTTTCTTTTTATCTCTGAAAGATATTAATTGCTTGAGATGGACAGAGAGAGAGAGACCATTTATTATTATTGGGCGTTCAGCTGTTATAGCAATAACTAGATAGCAATAAATACCATACATCTATATCCTGCAATAACTTAACCTGGCAGCAGAATTTTGAGATTCAACATGTTTGATTGGATTTATAGGTCTACCCAAATAGTCAGAACCAAAAATCTAGCTGTTTGATTGGTTATTTTGAATTAAACCTACTCTGATGAAAGAAAGACTTGCCTTTTACGACCTCAGGATGTCCTAAAGCACTTTACAGCCAATGAAGTACTTTTGAAGTGTAGTCACTGTTGTAATGTAGGAAATGCAGCAGCCAAATTTTGCACACAGCAAGCTCCCACACACAGCAATGTGATAATGACCAGATTATCTATTTTCATGATGTAGGTTGAAGGATAAATATTGGCCAGGACACCGAGGATAACTCCTCTGCTCTTCTTTGAATAAATAGTGCCATGGGATCTTTTACATCACCTGAGAAGGCAGGCGGGGCCTCAGTTTAAAGGGGTAGAAGTTAGGTTATAGCTATACAGAGCCCTGGTTAAACCACACCAGGAGTTCCGTGAGCAGTTCTGGGCACCACATCTTCGGAAGGACATATTGGCTTTGGAGGTTTACCAGAAGGGTACCTGGACTCCAAGGGTTAAATTACTAGGAGAGATTACACAAACAAGGGTGTATTCCCTGAAATTTAGATGGTTAAGGAGTGAGTTGATCAATATTTTCAAGATATTAAGGGGAACTGATGGGGTAGACAGAGAGAAACTATGGCCCAGAAATTCGGGTCTCCACGGGTGAGTACGCACGGGGTACTCACCCGTAGGCCCAATGGAAGTGCCGGTTTCCTGCATGCACTGCGCATGCGCGGGAAACCAGCACTTCCGTTCCCCTGAACGAAGGGGTTTAGAGGTCGAACGCGTGCGCGGGAGAGGCTGCGCGTGCGCATCCAACTTCAGTTTTTTTTCAGGTTTTCCCGGGAGGGTAAGTCTGCAGAAGTTAGACATGTAAAAAGCAGGCATAAGGCCAGCTTTTTACAAGGTAAGTGATGAATTAATTAAAATTAAAACATTTTTTCCACAGGTTTATTATTTTTAAATACTTTAAAGCAAGGTAAGTTTATTTTTAGCCCCGTTAGAAAATAAAATTATTTTTTTCAAAAATTTAAATTATAGTTTAAAATAGTTATTTCATGTAATTTATAGTTTATTTTAAAAATGTGATTTAAAAAAAAATGTAATTGAAGATTTAGTGCTATTTTGGGGCTGTAGTATTTATAAGTTTTGACAGCTCTTCCTGTCAATCTTATGAATGGAGCATTCCCTGCTCCGATTGGCTCTCCATGGCCCACGTGATCCCAGGGGACGCATCGACCTAACTGCGCCCCTGGGATACGCAAGCACTGCGCGCCGGCAGCTGGACCAGGCCCCGGATCGGAATTCCACGGGGGCCCAGAGCTCAACGGCCGGCGCACAAGGTAAGTGCAGGTCGGGGGCTTGCACCCACGGGAAGCCCCCAACCCAAATTTCTGGGCCTGTGTCTGCTGGTTGGAGATTCTAGGACTATAGGGCCCTTTTTAAAAATTAGAGCCAGGCCTTTCAGGAGTGAAGTTAGGAAACATTTCTACACGCAAAGGGTGGTAGAAGTTTGGAACTCTCTTCCGCAAATGGCAATTGATACTGGGTCAATTGTTAATTTTTAATCTGAGATTGCTAAATTTTTGTTAACCAAAAGTATTAAGAGATGAGGGGCAAAATCGGGTATATGGAGTTAGGTCACAGATCAGCCATGGTCTCATTGAATGACAGAACAGGCTCGAAGAACTAAATGGCCTACTCCTGTTCCTATGCTCCCTCAGTACTAGCACCGGGAGTGTTGTCCTGGATTATGTTCTCTAATCTCTGGAGTGGGACTTGAACCCACGACTTCTGACTGAGAGGCGAGAGTGCTACTAACTGAGCCACCATGTCAAATTAGGCTATTTGTTGTCAGATTTCCATTTTCACTTTGGTTCCTCTGAATATGGTGACAGAAACACTTCTGTGCAGGAAAAACATGAGATTTCTTTCCACGCTTACATCATACGAACATAGAAAATTGACGGGCAGGAAAATACCAGCTGGTCCATCAAGCCTGACCCACAGCTCACGATGGGCAGACCATCATGACTAAACACTTCCTACCACCCCACCCTCCTCCTACCCACTCCGCAGCCACATAATCTGGGAGAGGCAGAAAACTCAGCATCCATGAAAAAGAAGGAAGCAATATGGACGCGTTGTGAGCTTTTGTTTTTAAAGGTTTTATTGTTATGGATATCTTTCTGTTACAAGTATTGTAAGAATTTTTTCCCCCTTTGGATTTATAAAACTCTTTGACATTTACTGTAACCTGTCAATCACTCTGATATTGTACAGCACTAACAGAGCACATGGTGCAGCTCCAATCTGATCATTATTAATCCACCTTTAACTGGAATACCTGTATCATCAATCCTGATTAGATGACATGCGGCAATGGGCTCGGTCATCTGATGTTACAGTGGTGACCATGTTTACAACAACATAAGCACAACACATCTACTACAATATAAATCTTGAGGGGTGGTGGGAGTTAAATTTAGGATACAGCAAGGAGAATCTTTAGGGGAACTAAGGTTTAAGATGCATATATACCTTCTAAAGATTTTTGTTTTCAAACATGAGGATTATGAACATGGAAACATCAACAGAAATAAATTGGCCTTTTTAATAACGGGACATTCAAATCCCTCATCATTTAAATGTGGAATGAGTTGTGCTAAAGTAGAATTCTTTACAAAGATCTGAAGAGTGCTTTGTTGTATGCACAGATATAGCTAAGTACCTGAACTGCTGCTTCTAAATCATATCTACTTTTAGAAGGTGTGCTGTCCCATTCTGAAAAGAATGATGGATATTATTCAAGTGCCTACAGCAAAAGAGTCTGATCACGTTGAAAATGAAACAATATCAGGAATATTTCAGTCGTACAATGGTACCAAAATATGGCTGAGTGGATGGGAAATCGGAGGCTGTCGCTTTGGTCCAGCGTTTTAGCTATCAACCTTGCACATACTTCAGTCTTGTTTTTGACCTTCGCGGGGGTCAGGTCTCAGTGGAAACCTCTGCCACTAATGGGGTTAAAGTTCCTGCTCTGGAGGTTTTCATATCTCTGCTCTCTCGGGGCAAAGGACATATTAAAGAAATCCTGTAGTTTCTGACCATTTTCCTATTAGATCCTGAAAAAAAAGTGTTTATCAATTACAAAATTCAACTTGATCAGAGCAGTGTGCTCGGTCTTAATAATGAACAGACAGTATCTGGCTCACAGAATAGCTGCATAAGCAGCCTCCTGTTACAATACTGCAATATGATTCTCTGATAACCTCCCTGCAGCATACTCCTCACTGGAGTATGCTTTTCATGTGGATCTTAAAAATAATCTCACTGAGGAGTACACCACATTTTTGAATGTGTAGATAAAGTTAATCAAGAATATTAATAAATTAATCATGTAGATATTTTCTTACAAAACGTGTTAATTGAGAATTGCAAGAGGATGATCCACTCATCATTTCAGAAGAACGTTTTTCAATGGGAGTTAAATACAAATTGATCAGAATAACATTAAAAAATCGCTCATGCAACAAATGGTGCCTACATTGAATTGTTACAATGCTATTTACAATTTGCGTAGGCCAGGCGATGGATTATAGGCTAGTTCCTAATTATTCAACGAGCTTTAGAATGAAACAGAGTAAAATAAAATACGAGTTCACTTGTCTAAAGGAATTTTGGCATCATAACGGATTACTGACGAGATTATGGTGCAGGTAATTGAACCACGTAAAACTTTGAAAGCTAATGATGAATTATTGCCAGCAATCCATATGCAGATACAAGCGCAGTGTCTTTTAGCATTGATGTGTCTGAACTAGACAAGCACGTCATGCTGAAGTGAAAGAAAGGACTTGCCTTAAGCAAGATCTGGGGCAGGCTTTCTGAGGGGAAAAGAACAACATAAGACACATGGGATTAGAAATATTGGGCCTTTTTTAAAAAAGGAAACTTGCGAACAAAGTTGGGAGCCTGGTACTTTCTGTCACCAGTGGTGAAACATTCTGAGGCATTGCATGATAAACACTTGAGAAATCATTCTCTCCTGTCTGCCTTCTCCTGGTCTGCATAGCTTGAATAAAAGAACCCAGAAGGTCGCAGATCTTGCTAATTGTACTGGGCCTGTCTGCCTCGCAATTGTCGGCTGATTTGATCGGAGTGACATGCGGTTAAATGGAATAGGAAGAGACATGGTGGGAGACCGTTAGCCCATTAGTTTGCCGCTGCAGCTTGTTTTACTAAGGAGCCCTCTAATGGGTTCTCGGCAATAATTACTATCTCTCTATCTCGTACTATTCAACATGACAGGCAGTTGCTGAAGTCACAGCTAATATATTTGCACTTTAACAACACTCTAATGGTGAGTCTCCTTGAACACACTGGTCGCAAAGTGATGGCAATGGTTAAGGATTTTTTTTCCCAGAAACACATCACTAATGGAGAGGGATAGTGTTTAAAGCTGGGTAGGAATGCTAAGAACAAGGATCTATGCAAAGCTGTACAGAAAAAAAAGACTTGTAACTAGAATTCAAAGAGATTGCTAATAATGCACACACTTTTCCAGCTCATGTTTTTGTAACTATGCAACCTAACTGATGTCCTCTGTTTTGATTCCGAATTTTGAACTTTTCCACGGGCTTTGAATACTAATTTTGGCTCATTGTCTTAAGCCTGCAGTATAATGATGCATTGTTATTGTAATTGGTCAGTATCTTATTGACTCACTTATGAACAGCGGAAGGCTGCAGTAAAATGATACCTGGTGGTTTGCCTATAAAACAGGGCACACCTGTAGTGAGATGGTGCAGCCACCAACATCATCAGTGTTGCTGGTATTGTCCTGGACCAGAGGTGTGCTGACTCGCCTAAAACGGAGAGGAACCTATCACAACAACAATGTACATTTATATAGCACCTTTAACATAGTAAAACGTTACACCGAGCCACATAAGAAGATATTAGGACAGATGAACAAAAGCTTGGTAAAAGAGGTAGGTTTCAAGGGGCGACAGAGGAGGAGAGAGAGGTAGAAAGGCTGGGGTGGTTTAAGGAGGGAATTCCAGAGCTGGGGGCCTAGGCAGGTGAAGGCACGGCTGCCAATGGTGAGACGAAGGAAATGGGGGAAGCACAAGAGGCCAGAATTGGAAGAGCACAGAGATCTCGGCGGTTTGTAAGACTGGAGGAGGTTACAGAGATAGGAAAGGACGAGGCCATGGTGGGATTTGAAAACCAGGATGTCTTTGTGATCACTGCTATTACCATGGACCAGTAGCTTGTGACCTAGATCTAGCTTTTGTTACCCAGAGAGTGTTTAGAATGTGAAACTCGCTATCACAACGAGTGGTTGAGGTGGATAGCATAGATGCATTTATGAGAAAGCTAGATAAGCACATGCAGGAGAAAGGAATAGAAGGATAGGCTGATAGGGTGAGATGAAATAGAGTGGGAGGAGGCTCGTGTGGAGCATAAATGCCGACATGGACCAGTTGGGCCGTGATGTGCCATCAATAACTCAAAGACAAGGAGTTTAAAGGATTCAACTGAAGGCTTTTAATCACTAAGAACATTGCAGGTCTTTCCACATCGGGTTCGTCTGATAGAACTCTGATAGACTCATACAGCTCTTGAGACCTTTATATGACAAAAGACAGGGGCGTAGCCAATACACACAATAGGAAAAAGGGGGCGGTACACACAATACAAAGCAGGTAAAACACAGGGGCTGATGAAGGCATATATTTCATCACATTCACCCCTTCTACAGATTTAGTCTGTCCGGGGGTGTGATAGTCCTTCCTGAACGTCGCAACAATACCTCGGGTTCCGACCGGGAGTCCATGGTGCCCTCCTGGGCATACCCATGTGTTGGGGGTGTTGCCGGTACTTCTGGGGGTGGTGAGCCTGGGGATGGTGGAGGTTCTTCTGGGGGTGGTGGTGATGGGTCGTCGTCGCTTCCTGCCGAGGCGAGGTCCTTTATGGACACGGTGTCCTCACGCCCGTCGGCGTGCTTGACGTACGCGTACTGTGGGTTTGCGTGGAGTAGGTGTACTGCCTCCACGAGGGGATCCGTTTTGTGGCCCCTCACATGCTTCCGTAATAGGACTGTCCCTGGGGTGGAGAGCCACGAGGGTAGGGACACTCCTGAGGTTGATTTGCGGGGAAAAACAAACATCTTCTCGTGAGGAGTGGCGTTAGTAGCAGTACACAGTAGCGACCTTATCGAGTGGAGTACGTCTGGGAGGACCTCTTGCCAGCGGGAGGTGGGGAGGCCTTTAGACCTGGGAGGTGAAGATGGCTTCCAAGATGGCGGCCCCCACGGCGCGCACAAGGCGGAGTGGGCCACGCGGCCTGAGGAACAGGATTCAGAGTTCCTCTGGGCCATATCCAGCGATCGCGCTATGCCCATAGCCTGTTTTAAGTCCAGTCCCTCCTTTTCAAACAGTTTCTGCCGAATGTAATTTGAACTGAGGCCCGCAATAAAGGAGTCTCGGATCAGCTCCTCCGTGTACACGATGGCAGACACGGCCTTACAGTTACAGTCTCTGCCCAGTACTTTTAGGCTTAGCATGAAGTCCTCTAGTGACTCACCATGCTGCTGCGTGCGAGTAGTCAGAAGATGCCTGGAGTACACCTCGTTTATTGGCCGCACGTAGTGGGCCTTCAGAATGGTGCAGGCATCCCCATAGCTGGTGGCACCTTGGATGAGAGGGGAGACCCGATGGCTCACCCAGTTTCGCAGGATTCCCAGTTTCACGTCTCCGGTGGCGGTTGCGGCTGCTATGGCGGTGGATGAGTTTGCGATGAAAAATTCGAAGCATTGGAACCAGTGTCCGAACTGTGTGGCTGCGTCTGAGGCATGGGGGTCCAGATCCAAGCGCTCTGGTTTCAGGAGTCGATCCATCTTGGTGTTTTAGTAATGAAGACATATATTTCATCACAGGCCGAAAGGCCTGTTTCTGTGCTGTAGATTCTATGCAATACCCTGGTCTTTAGTGTGAGTTACCCTGGGGTGAAACATGCGATAATCCAACAGTTAATACCAGTCCCGATATTGTGACAGTGACAGCAAAAAAAGACTGAAAGAGTAAGCTGAATTATTTTGCTTGAGAATAGACATATTTAACAACATGGACTGGGAAGGATGGACTCCACACATTGTTCATCCTGCTGGCACTGGTCACACAGTCACATGCAACATATATCTGCATTGTTCTCATGTATCTTGTGATGGCTCCTTGCCTAATCTCAAAAATGTTTCTATACAAGTCAGGCCTGTTTGGCCTCCGTGACAATGAAATGTTGGCCCCAAAATTTCATAGGATGCTTTGTTTTGATGGTATCTTGGATTAGTTCAGGGCAGCCCTGAGGCCACGCACAAAATCTATTGCTTTCATTTAAAGTTGCCACCTTTTACAGAGAAATCAGTTTCAACAGGTTCAGTGAAAGCTGTCCCAAACTGACTCAAAGATCAGCCTACCGTAATTAACTCTCAGTTTAACGGACAGCACTAGTGTCACATTTTACCAGGTCCTTTCCCTAAAACTCTGTTTACACCACACACAATTTATTCTGGAGTGTATGTAGTGCAGATTTAACTGAAGAGCAAACTTTGTAGCAGGAAGTGCCAGCATTGACAAAGAAGTTCATCGCATGGTAACACTGAAACTGAAAGAGTGAAAACTCATTTACATAGAATCTACAGCACAGAAACATTCTGCCCAACAGGTCTATGCCAGTGTTTATGCTCCACACGAGCCTCCTCCCACCCTACGTCATCTCACCCCGTCAATAAATCCTTCTATTCCTTTCTCCTTCGTGTGCTTATCTAGCTTCCCCTTAAATGCATCCTTGCTATTCGAGTTTTGGCAGTGCTGAGGGAGTGACGTACTGTCTGAGCAACAGTGTTGAGGGAGCTTGCACTGTCGGAGGGGCAGTTCGGAGGGAGTGCTGCACTGTCGGAGGGGCAGTACTGAGGGAGCGTTGCACTGTCGGAGAGGCAGTTCTGAGGGAGTGCTGCACTGTCGGAGGGGCAGTACTGAGGGAGTGCTGCACTGTCGGAGGGGCAGTTCTGAGGGACTGCTGCACTGTCGGAGGGGTAGTACAGAGGGAGTGCTGCACTGTTGGAGGGGCAGTACTGAGGGAGTGCTACACTGTCGGAATGGCAGTTCTGAGGGAGTGCTACACTGTCGGAATGGCAGTTCTGAGGGAGCGCTGCATTGTCGGAGGGGCAGTGCTGAGGGAGTGCTGCACTGTCAGAGGGGCCATCTTTCGGCTGAGGTGTTAAACCGAGGCCCCGTCTGCCCTCTTGGGCGGATGTAAAAGATTCCATGGCACTATTTTGAAGAAGAGCAGGGTAGCTCACTGGTGCCCAGTACAGTACAACATCACTAAAAAACAGAGTGGCCTGGATTTTGCAATAGGAATAACAGTGAGGCTATCGGCGCTCACTGTTATTATGGAGTAAATCGGACAGCAACCTCTGGAGTCCGCACATGTGCAGTTAAACGGGGAAATCAGGAAGTTGCTGTCCGTGTTATCCTGCTCCTCCACAAGCTTCGTTACACCCGTACCTCGCTGAGAGACTTGGCATTGAACCATATGAAGGGCGTGAAGGTGCGGTACTTACCCACTAGATACCCAATAAATAAGTCAGATAAATTTAGGGCTGGTGCATTCAGGTATAAGTTAATTTTTTACGGCGTGACAAGTTTTAATTACTGCCAAACAACTTCTCTGGCACTGAAAATTGAATACTGCAAGTGTGGAGTTTCATTCCTTCAGTTTAACATTATCGTTGGAGATTTAAAAAAAATTTAAAATTTAAATAATTTTCAAAACTTTTTCTTTCTGTCTTTTTTATCTCTCTCTCTTAATCCCATCTTTCATTCCCTCTCTTTATCTTGCTTTCTGTACATGATTTTACATTGAACTAAATATTCTAACTTACCCTTCCTGGTTTAGACGCTGCGTGTCTGTGAGGATTCTTCAATCTGACTATTGAAGAGACACGCTGTTGCTTGCACACACCACAGGCACCCTGTAGAGGGCATCGCGCTGGAAAGTATCTCTAAATACCCTACGTTGCCACTCAAAATCCCAGGAAAAGTCGAGGTGCAACTATAAGTGTGATGAACGGCGAGCGCTGCTTCTTCACCGCCGACCACAAAATCCAAGCTAATATCTGGTCATCATCATATTGTTGTTTGTGGGAGCTTGCTATGCACAAATTGGCTGCCGCATTTAGTGACTACACTTCAGAAGTACTTCATTGCCTGTAAAGCGCTTTGTGGCGTCCTGAGGTCGTGAAAAGCGCTATAGAAATGCAAGTCTTTATTTTTAGTGAGCCCCAGATTAGACTCCCAGTCTGTGCTGATTTATCTCTGTTGGACCAGTATCGGTGGAGAAGGTGCAAAAAAGATTGACTAGAATGATTACTAGAACTGAAAGGTTATACCTGTTGGTAAAGATTGAGCAGACTGGGGCTCTTTTCTCCAGAAAAGAGACTAAGGGGTGACCGGATAGAGGTCTTTAAAATTATGAAAAGGTTCGATAGGGGAGACCTAGAGAAGGTGTTTCCAACTTTGGGGGAGTCCAAAACTAGGGGCCATAACTAGAAGATAGTCACTAATAAATCCAATAGAGAATGCAGGAGAAACCTCTTTACCCAGAGAGTGGTTAGAATGTGGAACTCACTACCACAGGGAATGTTTGAGCTGAATAGCAAAGATGCATTTAAGGGGAAGCTGGATAAGTACATGAGGGAGAAAGAAATAGACGGATATACTGATAGAGTGAGAGGAATTAGGGTGGGAGGAAGCTCATGAGTGATACGCTTATCAATTACTCCATAAAAGGCGATGAATTAGGAAAGTAATGAAAAGGTTTTTATTAACTAAAGAACAGAGCATGCCTCTCGTGGACGACTGGTTCCAAGAAGGAAGTGGGTTGCCGGGCAGCCACCTTTATACCAGGTCATGTAGGCGGAGCCAGCTGAGGCATGCATTGGTACACAGTGAGTAGCAAGAGGTAACAATGTGCAATAACGATAACAGTAGTGAACAACAATGAAAACAATAACAGTGGTTTACCACAATGAGGAGCATAAACACCGGGCGTGGACCTTTTGGGCCGAATGGCCTGTTTTTGTGCTGTAAAATTCTGTGTAATTATATGTAAATAGCTGCCAGAACACAGCATAATTGACCCTGATTCTACCATGCTGTTAGCTTGAATGGCATCCGAACTTCATCACATGGGGAATCAGAGGCACAAGCCAGCATTCTGCTAGTTCATGGTAAAATTTGATGACACAGCAACTATTTCCGCTAATGCATAGCTATCCATCTGCACATATATTGATTGCAAGTGCCAATGATTAGCTGAGCATAAATTACCAGTAAAGTTCCCATAAGAGAGAAAGACTTGCATTTCTATAGCGCCTTTCACATCCTCAGAACGTTCCAAAGCGCTTTACAGTTAATTAAGTACATTTGGAGTATAGTCACTGTTGTAATGTAGGAAAGGCAGAAGCTAATTTGCGCACAGCAAGCTCACACAAATAGTAATGTGATAATGACCAGACAATCTGTTTTAGGTGTTGCAGGATAAATGCTAGCCAGGACACCAGGGAGAACTCTCCCACTCCAGTTTGAAATCGTGCCGTGGGATCTTTTATGTCCATCTGAGGGGGCAGACAGGCCGTCGGTTTAACGTCTCATCCGAAAGGCGGCACCTCTGACAGTGCAGCACTCCCTCAGTACTGCACTGGAGTGTCGGCCAAGACTTTGTTCTCAAGTCTCTGGAGTGGGATTTGAACCCACAACCTTCTGACGCACTGAGCCACAGCTGACGCCTTACCCCATTTTGATCCCCGGCCTGTGGTGAGTTAGTTGATCTTAACCAGTTGGGGTGCTAGGGACACTATCACTGACCTTGGGTTAAGGATGGGAAAACTGGGTAGGGTTCCTGCTCCTGATTGCTTTCTGGTAACTCCTGTTGTAAGTGCAGGTGCATTGAAATGGGTAGAGAGCAGGATTTTCTTTGGCTGTACTGCTCCCTGTAGTCATAGCCTGCCCCTAATGATGATCAAAGCTGCGATAGGAAGCATGGCCATTTGGGAAAGGTAACAGTGTGTTTTTCAGCTCCCCTGGAACTGTATTCTGCGACGCAGTTAATGGCTTCACGTATGGAGGAGGAGGGAGAAAATTGGGCGGAAAAGCAAGAAATAATTCCCCACAAATGGGGCAAAGTTTGTATCATACTCGACACCACTATATGAGTGTTAAAAAAACGCAAAATGCATTAAAAAATAATCAAATTTGTCCCAAAAGCTGACTGCTGGACTGCGCAAACATTTCCATGAAGTTCTATTTACTTCTTGATCCTTTGGTACCTTTAAACATGTTTTGTTACTTACGATTGTTAATAGACAGCACAATGTTGTAAGAAAGGAAATTGTGGGGCTGTGATTGCTTTTGAAATGTTGCAATAAGTGGTTTTATTGCTGGTCCACTCCTGTTCAAAACCGCCACAAACAGGTTAAAATCTCCATTAAAATATTGGACAGAGGAATGGCCTACGTTTAAAAAATGTATTCTCATAATGTGGCCATCACTGGCAATGCCGGCATTTATTGCCCATCCCTAGTTGACCCTTGAGAAGGTAGTGGTGAGCCATCTTCTTGAACCACTGCAGTCCGTGTGGTGAAGGTACTCCCACAAGTGTTGTTAGGGAGGGAGTTCCAGGATTTTGACCCAGCGACAGAAATAACGGCTGATATATTTCCAAGTCAGGATGATGTGTGACTTGGGTGGTGTTCCCATGCACCTGTTGCCATTTTCCTTCTAGGTGGTGGAGGTTGTGGGTTTGGGATTCCATGGCACTATTTCGAAAAAGAGCAGGGGAGTTCTCCCCGGTCAATGTTTAGCCCTTGATCAACATCACAAAAACAGATTGGCTGGTCACGATCACATTTCTGTTTTTGGGAGCGTGCTGTGTGCATATTGGCTGTTGCGATTCCTACATTACAACAGTGACTACACTTCAAAAGTACTTCAATGACTGTAAAGCGCTTTGGGACGTCCTGAGGTCGTGACCAGCCAGATTAAAGGACACTATGTTGGAAAACATAAGCAAAATGACTGTTTAATAATAAAACATCTACTTGAAAACAATTTTTGAATTTCTGCTTTGCCAGTCACTTTATAAGAACATATAAGAACATAATAAATAAGAGCAGGAGTAGGCCATTTGGCCCTTCGAGCCTGTCCCACCATTCAGTAAGATCACGGCTGATCTTCTACCTCATCTCCACTTTCCTGCACTATCCCCATATCCCTTGATTCCCTTAATATTAAAAAATCTATTGATCTCTGACTTGAATATACTCAACGGCTGAGCCTCCACAGACCTCTGGGGTAGAGAATTCCAAAGATTCACCACCCTGAGTGAAGAAATTTCTCCTCATCTCAGTCCTAAATGGTCGACCCCTTATTCTGAGACTGTGACCATTGGTTCTGGACTCCCCAGCCAGAGGAAACATCCTCCCTGCATCTACCCTGTCAAGTCCTGTAAGAATTTCCTATTTCCAATGTGTCAAGAGAATTAAAATGATAGCAAATTCAGATTTGAAGTTGAATGAATTGATAAAGAAAGAAAAACTATCATTTACATCACGCCTTTCACAACCTCAGGATTCCCCAAAGCGCTTTACAGTAAATGAAGTGTAGTCTCTGTTGTAATGTAGGAAATGCAGCAGCCAATTTGCGCATGGCAAGCTCCCACAAACAGTAATGAGATGATGAACAGATAATCAGTTTTAGTAATTGAGGGATAAATACTGGACAGTGAGAACTCCCCTGTTCTTCTTTGATACAGTGCCTTGGGAACTTTTATGTCCACCTGAAAGAGCAGACAGGGCCTCAGTTTAACATCTCATCCAAAAGACAGCACCTCCGACAGTGCAGCACTCCCTCAGTACTGCCTTGGAGTGTTGTCCTGGATTTTTATGGTCAAGTTTTTGGAGTGGGACTTGAACCCACAACCTTCTGACTCAGAAGTGAGAGTGCTACCAAATGAGCCACGGCTGAAACTCGTTAGACCATAGGTAGGCAAAATACAGCCCGCCAGTTGGTTTTATCTGGCCCGCACAGTGGTTCTCAAACTGGGGTCCTAGATCTTGCGATTTAAAAAAAACCCGCAGATTTGCGCATGTGCGAAAAAATATGTGCGATATGTGCATATTTTCCGCGCATGCGCAAATCTCCAAGTTTTAGGTGTTTCTGGATTCACGAGGTAAGTCAAGTAGATTGCCTTGGGTTGCTGTTCTCGCTCTTGAATCCTGGACAAACATACCAACTTTTTGCACATTTGGCAGGACATCATTACCTGTATGGGTTTACACACCATCCTGACTTAAGCAGAGAGTTAGACTGCAGTATTATTTACCTGAATGGTTAATTCATGCACTGGGTTGTTACTTAAAACTCAATCAAGTGGGTTGAGAGGATGCTATTCTCAATTGCATATATAATGAAACACAATAAAGATGGGCTTTATCAGGATACACTGACTTGAAAGTCGAGCCAGTGTGTCATTTGTACCTATGATACTAGGCTTGATACAATTTGTGGTTTTCTTAGTAAATCATTTGTCTGTATCATGCATCCATTATGGATTAATCATGCAGAGTATATTTATTCTGATTCAAATATAGTTTAATTTTGGCGCAAATTAAGTAAGATCTTTTCTCTCTCCCCTTCCCAAGTTCCCTCATTACTGAGATCCTTACATCACAGCAGCAGTTCTAAGGGTTGATTCCACGATCAAGTGGGGAGAGCCGAACTGCGGAGCCATCCCCAAGGAAAACCAGTGACATGTTCAGGAACACTCTGCATTTATCTTTTGGGCTCCTAGTCAATCAAAACCCTTGCCTATACATTGCCATAGTCCAATAAATAAATTGTGTAGGAATCTGTGTTTTCTACCTGTTTATTTTCACTGACATTTAAATTATACTACTGTATTGTTTCACCAAATACTTGTGCCGAGTGTCTGAAGTCTGTGATAATCCCAAGTTTCACTTTTATGCCCTCTGGGCGAATACAGGATCCAAAATGTTACGTTCTGAATTTTGGATTTGACAATCGAAATTTTTTTTGTTGTTCTTGGGATGTGGGCAACACTGGTAAGAAAACATTTATTGCCCATTCCTTGTCACAGTGAGGGCATTAAAAATCAATAACATAGTATGGGACTGGAGTAATGTGTAAATTTTACAGCAGTTGTCGAGTAACCAGTTTTACAGTTTTAATTATGGCATAATAATATCAATGGCAAAGATATGTTTTGTGTAAACCTGTATCATGTTTGTTAGCATGTTACTAAGTGTTGTTATTTGTAGGGTGTCAGCTGTGGTTCAGTGGGTAGCACACTTGCCTCTGAGTCAGAAGGTCGTGGATTCAAGTCCCACCCCAGGGACTCGAGCACATAAAGCTAGGCTGACACTTCAGTGCAGTGCTGAGGGAGTGCTGCACTGTCGGAGGTGCTGTCTTTCAGATGAGTCATGAAACCGAGGCCCCATCTGCTCTCTCAGGTGAACGTAAAAGATTCCATGGCACAATTTCGAAGAAGAGCAGAGAAGTGACCTGGCTGATATTTACCCCTCAATCCATGTAACAAAAACAGATTATCTGGTCACTGTCACATTGCTGTTTGTGGGAGCTTGCTGTGCGTTTCTCACATTACATCAGTGACTACACTCCAAAATACATCATTGGCTGTAAAGCGCTTTGAGGCGTCCGGTGGTCATGAAGGATGCTATATAAATGCAAGTCTTTCTTTCTATTAAGTCTGGAAACAACATGAAGGGTTCTTTTAACAATAAATGCCATAACAAATTTTAATGGTAGCTGTTGTTAACACAATTCATTTTATGTGTGCGGCCCGCAACAGCTCACCAAAATTTGTTAAGTAGCCCTCCAGCCCAAATAATTGCCCATTCTGGCATTAGATGCTATCACAAGGTCTCAGTGCAGCCATATCAATGTATACATTTGACCTGTAGAACTTTTCTTTTACCCTATTCAGGAAGCTCTGTATTCTGCCAACCTACTCCTGTTGCCACTTGACTGTTGTTATGGCAGCAGGAAATTATATGACAGATCCTTGTTCTCCTGAAATTGGCTGGAGGATCAGCTATACATGCTGGGAGTTGTAGTCTTATAGCCTTCCATTTCGATGTTGCACTGACGTCTTAATTATTGTTCCTTTACTTCTTTCTTTGCTGATTTACAGTTTCCCCCCCCAGATTTCTGATATGTTCCCACTTTATGACCTTTAATTAAAGTGTGAAGCACTTCTTCACACAAAGGACAGTAAAAATCTGGAACTCCCACCACCCTGCCCCCCCACCAAAAAGCTGTTGAGGCTGGGGGTCAATTGAAAAGTTCAAAATGGAGATTGATAATTTTTTGTTAGGTAAGGGTATTCAGGGTTACGGATCCAAAGCGGGTAGATAAGATACAGATCAGCCATGATCTAATTGAATGGCAGAACAGGCTCGAGGAGCTGACTGGCCTACTGCTGTTCCTATGTTCCTAATTTAAATGTGATGGAGAGACTGCAACCGGGGGCCTAAAAAAATAACCGCATTGGCGCAAATTAAATACAATTCTACTTTTTTCCCATTTTTGTTCATTAAACTCAGGTGAGCAGAAGAGACTATTTTATGTACAAATCAATTGAGACTACTCCCAGGACTCAACGAGAAAGGGGATCCCGGGTTTGACTCCGGTCTGTGTTGAATTAGCTGATTTCAAGGGTGTGGCAGCAAGAGTTGGCCTCAGCACCTATTAATTAAGATGGGGGGGAAAGTCAAATATCTGTGAATTCCAAAAGTATTTGGATGCCTTTACCTGAGCATGGAACATAAGAACATAAGAAATAGGAGCAGGAGTAGGCCATATGGCTCGTCGAGTCTGCTCCACCATTCAATAAGATCATGGATGATCAACTAAACTTTCCCGCTCCATCCCAATATCCCTTGATTCCGTTAGTGCCCAAAAATCTACAGGTTGATTATGAGGGTAAAATTGCATTCCAATAATTCTAATGCCTCTTAGAGCCATATAGACTGGCAATCTATTGGTTTAAACCGTTTATTGGCCCCTCAATAAATGGATGGAACCAACCAACTGTTGGTTGTCATGGATTTAGAAGCTATCAATCTCACCAGAATGAAGCTTCCACAGTTAATTCAACCCAGAAATGCTGGGATTATTATTCTATAAATGAGACAGCTAGATGCTGAGAGGCTGTTTTCCTCTGGCTGGAGTGTCTAGAACTAGGGGGCATCGTCTCAGGATCAGGGGTCAGCCATTTAGGACTGAGATGAGGAGGAATTTCTTCACTCATGGCCCAGAAATTTGGGTCTCCACAGGTGAGTACGCACGGGGTACTCACCCGTAGGCCCAATGGAAGTGCCGGTTTCCTGCATGCACTGCGTATGCGCGGGAAACCGGCACTTCCGTTCCCCTGAACGAAGAGGTTCAGAGGTCGAATGCGTGCGCAGGAGAGGCTGCGCATGTGCATCGAACTTCGTTTTTTTTTACAGGTTTTCCCAGGAGGGTAAGTCTGCAGAAGTTAGAAATGTAAAAAGCAGGCGTAAGGCCTGCTTTTTACAAGGTAAGTGGTGAATTAATTAAAATTAAAACATTTTTTCCACAGGTTTATTATTTTTAAATACTTTAAAGCAAGGTAAGTTTATTTTTAGCCCCATTAGAAAATAAAATTATTTTTTTCAAAAATTTAAATTATTGTTTAAAATAGTTATTTCATGTAATTTATAGTTTATTTTAAAAATGTGGTTTTTAAAAAATTTATTTGAAGATTTAGTGCTATTTTGGGGCCGTAGTATTTATAAGTCTTGACAATTCTTCCTGTCAGACTTATGAATGGAGCATTCCCTGTTCTGATTGGCTCCCCATGGCCCACGTGATCCCAGGGGACGCATTGAACTAACTGCGCCCCTGGGATACGCAAGCACTGCCCGCCGGCAGCTGGACCAGGCCCCGGATCAGAATTCCACGGGGGCCCAGAGCTCAACGGCCGGCGCGCTAGATAAGTGCAGGTCGGGGGCCTGCACCCGCGGGAAGCCCCCGGCCCGAATTTCTGGGCCATTATTATTTCTTCTGGTGGCCTGGAGCGGTTATTCCGATTGGTCAAGTTGAGCACAATCCCAGTCCCCCTTTCCATGCAATGTTGGAGTTTCCATGACATCTCCCATGTTACACACCATTTTATCAACAGTAACCGAGGAAGTAAAGCACTCACAACGACCCAAAAACACTTGCACACTCTGCTTTTCGTCTTACCATTTTGCCAACAAATGCACAAAAATGTTAAAGTTCACATGCATACACTGTGCGAATGTGAGTATTGCGATCACATGCTGAATGAGAGATTCTATTAATCATTTTTATTTACTAATCAAAAATGCAATTAGCCACATCTGGATTCTGAATTAGCCACACGTGGCTACCGTATTGGACAACACTGCCTCAGAGGTCAAAAGCAGAAAGTAGGAATGGGAGGCAGAGTGGAAATGGCGAGTCATGGGGAGGTCATGATCACACTTGTGGACACAATGGGAGGCAGAGTGGAAATGGCGAGTCATGGGGAGGTCATGATCACACTTGTGGACACAATGGGAGGCAGAGTGGAAATGGCGAGTCATGGGGAGGTCATGATCACACTTGTGGACACAATGCAGATGTTCCTTTTTGCCTCCTGCTTATTTTTCTTTTAACTCCCTTTGGTGGCACAAAGGTGGGTAGATTTAAAAAAAATACTTTTTGACATACTGCTCTTTATTTCATTACATTGCAGTGTTTCCTCCTAAGAAATACTCTCTCCGTGCTCTCCCCCCCCCCCACCACCCCCGCACTGGTTCCAAACAACTTGCCTCTTGTAGTGATCAAAGCAACAAGGGGCTGCTGTTAAACACAAAGATCAATGTCTTCACAGCAATGTCATCCTCAGCTGGCCTACTCCCCACTGTCTGGACTGCCCAGAGTTCCCTGTTGGAGGAACAGTAATTACATTTTCAATTTACATAATGGGCCAGAATTTGCTGAAACTATAACGGTGTGTGAACGACACTCACCGTTATTAATGTGTAAATTGTCCAGAATCTTGTAACGAGGAACATACCCCGTGAATTGAGAATCGCCACAGGTTGCTGGCTGTTTTGCGCTGCTCCATTAGCCGCGTGAAAACAGCATCTCGCCCTCAACCTCCCTGTGAGTGTCAAGAAGTTGCTGCATTTGAGTATTAATCGCCCATTAAACTCGCCACAGAAAGTTACAGCTGGTACTTAACAGCGTACATACACTTTTAACGATATGATAATTGTTAATAACTGCCAATTAACCTCTCTTGTCCAGAAAGTAAACTATTATAAGCATGGAGTCTCATTCCTTCAGGTTGTGAATTGTTTTAGGAGATTTTAAAAATGTCAAATTTTAAATTTTGCGTTTTTTTTTTCTTTTCCTTTTTGTCTCTTTTTTCTCTCTCTCTCTCGGGCGATTTTCTCAGCCCCGAGGAGGCGGGTATGGAGGCGGGCCTGCTGGGAAAATGGCAGAATTTGGAGGCGTGTGGCAAACCCACCTCCATGCCATCTTCGGTGGCAAAAACAGGAAGACAGATTATTATCTGAATGGCAATAGATTGGGAAAAGGGGAAGTGCAACGAGACCTGGGCGTCCTTGTGCACCAGTCGCTGAAGGTAAGCATGCAGGTGCAGCAGACAGTTAAGAAGTCAAATGGTATGCTGGCCTTCATAGCGAGAGGATTCGAGTACAGGAGCAAGGATGTCTTGCTGCAGTTGTACAGGGCCTTGGTGAGACCACATCTTGAGTATTGTGTGCAGTTTTTGTCACCTTATCTGAGGAAGGATGATCTTGCCACGGAGGGAGTGCAGTGAAGATTCACCAGACTGATACCTGGGATGGCAGGAATGACGTATGAGGAGAGATTGGGTCGATTAGGCTTGTATTCACTGGAGTTTAGAAGAATGAGAGGGGATCTCATTGAAACTTATAAAATTCTATCAGGACTAGACAGACTAGATGCAGGAAGGATGTTCCTGATGGCGGGGAAGTCCAGAACCAGGGATCACAGTCTAAGGATAAGGGGTAAGCCATTTAGGACTGAGATAAGGAGGAATTTCTTCACCCAGAGAGTGGGGAACCTGTGGAATTCTCTACCACAGAAGGCAGTAGAGGCCAACTTAACAAATATATTCAAGAAGGAGTTAGATATATTTCTTAAGGCTAAAGGGATCAAGGTATATGGGGAGAAATCAGGGACAGGGTACTGAATTTGGATGATCAGCCATGATCTCATTAAATGGCGGAACAGGCTCGAGGGGCCAAATGGCCTACTCCTGCTCTGATCTTCTATGTTTCCCAGGAGGCGGGTTGCTGTCCTGTGCCTGGTCCCGTCTCCTTGGAGGCAGGGATTAAAGCCTATTAACTGCCTGTTAACAGGTAGTTAACAGGCAGAAAATAGGATTATCCCATTTTTGCACTCACAAGTGCGGGCTTCCCGACGGCACCAAAACACGCCAGCTTAGCTCAGCGCGTACTGGGTCTGCGGGGGTCGGGAGGTGCAAAAGTGTGGTGTGAAGGTAAGTGATGGGCGCAAGAGTGTAGAGGTGAGTATCTGAGGTACGTCCTAAGTGTTTTTAAAAGTGCACTTACCTTTGTTTCTTCCTGCAAGCTTCAGTCGGTTTCTATACGGAGAGTCTCGCACCTCCGTGTTGCAGATGAGAGATGGCCGTTGCATTCTCAGATGCAACAAACATCTCAATTCTGTAAAAGAAAGAAGGTTGATGAGGTCTTGTATGCAAAACCTCATCAAACTACAGAGATTGTCACTGTTTGACAGCTTCACAGAGCTGTCAAATGATGACAATTCATCTGTCAAAAATTTTGACAGATGACACGTCATACGTTGACGTGATCTGCAACTGGCTTTCCCTTAATTGGCCTGCTAAACCCGCTGGGCGGGCTTAACAAGGTCAATCAAGGGAAAATAGCGTGGGTAGGCCACAAATCAATGGAGGTGGGACTGAAACCCGACAAGCAGCAGTCCCTCCTCCAGCCCACCTCCATTCACAAAATCGCCCCCTCTTAATCCAATCTTTTTTCCCCTCTCTTTATTTCTCTTTCTGTATCTGATTTGACTCTAATTCACCCTATTTCCATCTCCGTCATTCCTCTGTTTCTTTCTCAGTCCTTAAATCTCATTGGTTAAGGAGATAGACCGTTGGTCCCATCGTTCACCGAGGTCCCTGATGCCCCGTTGCCCTCGCCACGCCGTTATCAGCTCGCACTCCCAGCAAGTTACAGGGCAAAAAAAATGTAAAACCTAAATGTGCACGACCAAGTCTAATTAATGGGGCAGGCTGCGAGGTGCCCCATTCCAGCAAAATCTAGGCCGTTATATTTTATTAAAATGTGAAAAAGTAGTAAAATAGATAGCATAACTATTTGTAATACATTAAATAATTCCACTTGTGGTGTTGCCAATTAAGCCAATTGAGAATTCACCTCTCGTGGGTATACCATGACAGTTGACCTGCAGAATGACATCTCACATTATTACACCCCCCGCCTTGTTGATAGTATCTACCATAGTGGAGAGGAGACTTACAAATACTTGGTTCATTAATCCTGAGAGCGTCAGTACAACATAGTGCCAAATTAGCCCAGCACAAGATGAGAAGAGTATCACTATATTTATGCTGCAATTTTTGATACTATATATGCAGTGTTTCATAAAGGTACATAACACAACCGCACTGTGCCTTTCACCTCTTGTAATGGATATTGCAGGGATTAGTATAATTTAGATTGTGTCCTGGCCAATATTTATCCCTCAATCAACATCACTGAAACAGATTATCTGGTCATTATCACATTGCTGTTTATGGGAGCTTGCTGTGCGCAAATTGACTGCCACGTTTCCTACATTACAACAGTGACTACACTTCAAAAAAGTACTTCATTGGCTGTAAAGTGCTTTGAGACGTCTGGTGGTCGTGAAAGATGCTGTATAAATGCAAGTCTTTCTTTCTAGATTAAATATTCACGACAATTTCGGCAGATCTCCTGGTGGATGATTTAGAGCTGATGGAGTAAAAGTCCAATTCTGGCCTCTTAAATATCTCCAATTTTAATCACACCACCATTGGCGGCTGTGCCTTCAGCTGCCTAGGCTCTGAGCTCTGGAATTCCCTCCCTAAACCTCTCCACCTCTCTACCTCTCTTTCCTCCTTCAAGATGCTCCTTAAAACTTACTTCTTTCACCTGCCTTAATATCTCTTTATGTGGCTCGGTGTCAAATTTTGTTTGATGATGCTCCTATGAAGCGCCTTGGGATATTTTACTACGTTAAAGGTGCTATATAAATGCAAGTTGTTGTTGTAAATGATAAAGGAAAATGCTACTCCTGAAATGGAGGTAATTGTTGCGTTATGCTGCAAGACTGCCTGATTGAAGGGTGCATTAAGTTCAAGTCATAATTAGTTAGAATGTATTGAGGTAGCAATAATGAATATGATATCGGTCGGAATGAATTTTCCAGTTGACTTAGTCTAACTGTGCACCTGAAACAGGGGGAAGCCAAGATATTGCTCTGGTAAATGGTCAGTTGTATCTGTTGCTTCACAAAAGTGTGAGGACCCAGAGCTCGACTCACAAGCACCACAGGTTTAAGTTGGTTACCAATTGCTTTTCTCATGAGTGACACTGCGCAGTTTCCATGCTGTTATCCTCTTCGTTCTATGGACATTATTGTCAAATGTAAAATGACTCAGGGCTGCTGGGTGTGGTTTGTGGAGTTTTCACCGCTGTGAATGTGAAATATAATTTACTAGATTCTCACCACATTCACTGCTGTCAGGAAAAGAGTGACATTCTTAAAGATATTGGGGTTGAAACTGCTCAACTGTTTCAGTGCATGTTGCAACATAACTCCAGCACATATCCCACCATAACTCCAGCACATATCCCACCATAACTCCAGCATTTATCCCACCATAACTCCAGCACATATCCCACCATAACTCCAGCACATACCCCACCATAACTCCAGCACATATCCCACCGTATCTCCCCTGGAATGGCTGCAGCCTCCACCAGGACTCGTATACACCAGATGCCAGGCTTGCCCTGGAATTTCCTGCGGTCTTTTTAAGGGGGCACAGCCACTAATGTGGAAGGGGAGAGGCCAAGGATGGGGACTTCCTCTGCTGGGATTCCACTATCCTAACCGGGACCCTGTGTGAGTTTGGAGGTTAGTATGCCAAATGAATAGAGGTGTACTGGACTCCTGAAGGACATGTGCTTGACTGGACCATAGGGGAGGCTCCAGGCCAGGACTGTGTCCTTGATCCCCTTGAAGAAGGGGCAAGGATTGCGTTTAAATTTTTTTTTAGAGCAGCCCCCTAGAAAGGGGAATAAGGGCGCAGGACTCAACCCCTGCCCCAGACCAACAGTTTCTTCACACTCTGCAGCCACAGAGGGGATGGTGGGAACACAAGGTGTGCCTGTGTGCCTTAAGTAGCGGAGACTCCTACCCACCGCCTTTAAGTAGGGTGACCTCCCACAGACCTCACATACACCGGCAGGGTGAGATCCCAGCCTATCTGCCGAGATCAGGCCCCCGAACAATTTCAGCCATAACTTGTCTTTGTACATGAGCTGGTCTACAGGTGCCCTCCGTATTTCTCTGAATCAATCAAGTTAGTTCATTCAGAATCTAACCTCAGCTCAAGTGTGTTGAGTTGATAATATAGTCTTCCAGAGAAGTTTGGGAGCAATAAGTCGTCATTCAGGATTGGGTAAGTTCTAAAGGATAAGAGATCTGTGCGAGGGCAGAAAACCACAGGGCCGCAACTTTTGGTTTGTAAAGGACACAAACTCTGCTCGTCGGAAATCAGGAGACTGTCACAAGAAGGAAGGAAATGGCTCATTAAAGTGCCAGAAAGTTACAGCACGCTGGTGGGAGGGAACTGTGAGCAATAACTATAGCATCACACAACAACAACTGCAACAACAACTTGCATTTATACAGCGCCTTTAACGTAGTAAAACATCCCAAGGTACTTCACAGGAGCGTTATCAGACAAAATTTGACACCAAGCCACATAAGGAGATTTTAGGACAGGTTGGTAAAGAGGTAGGTTTTAAGGACCGTCTTAAAGGAGGAGAGAGAGGCAGAGGGGCTTAGGGAGGGAATTCCAGAGCTTAGGGCGTAGGCAGCTGGAGGCACGGCCGCCAATGGTGGAGCAAGAGGCCAGAATTGGAGGAGCGCAGAGATCTCGCAGTGTTGTCGGTAATATTCCCTCTAATTTGCGGTCTAAGTGTGCGGTCCCTTTAAGTTTGCTGTGCGGCCGAGCATGCATGGTATCTTCCAGTGGTCTGCGTGGGACCTCCCTTACACGCACCTTAGGGGAAGCATTGATTATAGGGCTGGAGGAGGTTACAGAGATAGGGAGGGGCGAGGCAATAGAGGAATTTGAAAATGAGGATGAGAATTTTTAAATCGAGGCATTGTACAACCAGGAGCCAATGTAGTCAGTGAGCACAGGGGTGATGGGTGAATGGGACTTGGTGCGAGTTAGAATACAGGCAGCAGAGTTTTGAAGGAGCTCAAGTTATGGAGGGTGGAAGATAGGAGAGCGTTGGAATAGACAAGTCTAGATGTAACAAAGGCATGGATGAGAGTTTCAGCAGCAGACGAGCTGAGGCCAGGGCAAAGTTGGGTGATGTTACGAGGGTGGAAGTAGGCGGTTTTGGTGATGGAGCAGATACCTGGTCGGAAGCTCATCTCGGTATACAAATACTAATTTAGCACAACGCTGAATTCTGCTGTTCAGACACTACATGGGACTGACTGACCTGAGTCAGTGCTGGTGCCCAGTGATGAGATTAGGCCCCTTCCTTTGCCTGTATCACAATGCAGCAGTTTTATAGCAAAATATGCTTTCTGATAAGATGTGAAATAAACAGCCTGGTAGCTCACGGCCCTTTGGCTAGTTTTATAGCAGGAAACGATCCAGTAAATTATATAATTACCAAGAAGATTTCAGCTGTAATATTCTTTTTCATTTTTTAATAGTACATAATCCCCTTTTGGCCCACTTAAAAAACACTGAGAAATGTATCTAAAAAACTGTAGTCTTCAAATGGCATAGAGAACACAAGAGGAGAATGAAAGGGATCTTGAGCTTTCAGAATACATTTCCTGTACATTCAAGGTACCAGATGTTGATATTGGCAGCACTCAAGAGGGTCACAGGGCTTTGGAATTGCCTGGCTATGGGGACTGGGGTTCCAGGACTGCAGTGCTGACAGATTTGTTTGTCTAGCACCAAGCACTGTTGTAGGAGCAGTTTTATTTTTCACTCCCTGCCTGGAAAAGCCTCGGCAGTGTTAGTTTATATTCAGAACTGTACGTAGTTGGATTTAGCAGCTGCTTCATAGAAATAAGGGGCTGTTTAAAGAGGGCGTTTATATTGTAGAAAAGTGACAGAATGTTTTGACTTCGAAATGTCATCTCAGCGCTTGCAATCGAATGGTGTGGTCACACTGCGTGTGTGCTATGTGGGTGTGTGTACTGTGGGAAGGAAATTGAGCTGCATTGGTCTTATTGCTATGTGGTAAGGTGACCCGGTAAAGAGACTGTACAGTCAGAGATTACAATTTGTAGGAATGTCAGAGAGTACAATTTACAAAAACATAGTCATCAAAGAGCAAAACCTGGGAGGAGAGTGAGAGAGAGAGAGATGGGGAGAGACAGACAGACAGAGAGAGAGAGTGAGAGTGTGGGAGAGGGGGTGGGGGGAGAAACAGAGAGACAGGTAGAGGGAGAGAGAGAGAGGGGGAGAGACAGAGAGAGACAGATAGAGAGAGAGTGTGAGTGTGGGAGAGGGAGAGACAGATAGAGTGAGAGTCTGGGAGAGACAGAGGGACAGATATAGAGTGAGAGTGATACAGAGAGAGAGGGAGAGACAGAGAGATACAGGTAGAGAGAAAGGGAGGGGGGAGCGACAGTGAGACAGGTAGAATGAGAGTGAGAGAGGGAGAGACAGAGACAGATAGAGAGAGAGAGTGAGAGGGGGAGGAGAGAGGGAGAGACAGAGCGTGAGAGTGACAGAGGGAGAGAGAGAGACAGAGAGAGAGAGTGTGAGAGAGAGAAAGACAGAGCGAGAGAGGACTTCAGGAGCACCTAGTCAGGTAATAATAGCAATGGGGAGAGAGATAGAGAACCCATGAATAAAACTAAGCATTGGCAAAAATGCAGCTCATCATTATCCAGTGTATTACATCAATAATAGAAAGAGAGGGTGACCTTGTGTAGACCCAGTCTATTAATGTCATTAAGGGGGAGAGAGGGAGAACTAATGAGTACCCAGTCTAGTAACACAAGCCAACTTAACAGGTACCGAGGAACAATTGCCCCTAGTGGTACTCTTAAGGGAAGATTTGTCTCGATAAACTTGCAGACCTGTCACTCGATGATTAATTACCTTGGGTTTGATGGTGGTTTGCAGTCTGGTCTACTGGTGTTGATTGAGGCTACACTTGGTTGGTTAGTGACTTTGTGTGCTACCTCTTGGGGGCAGGGCTGTAAGACATGCATGGTCGGGAAATGGCAGCTATAACCCCCAATGCCATGTCGGACTGGCTGACAGATCAAGGGTTGGGGTGCTTTGTTCATATGACTACATAGAGGTGCCTAGTTAGGGACAGCTGGACAGCTGTGGCTTAGTGGGTAGCACACTTGCCTCTGAGTCAGAAGGTTGTGAGTTCAAGTTGCTCTTCAGGGACTGGAGAACATAAAGCTAGACTGACACTCCAGTGCAGTACTGAGGGAGTGCTGTACTGTTGGAGGTGCCGTCTTTTGGATGAGATGTTCAACCGAGGCCCCGTCTGCTCTCTCAGGTGGACATAAAAGATCCCATGGCACTATTTTGAAGAAGAGCAGGGGAGTTATCCTCGGTGTCATGGCCAATATTTACCCTCAATCAACATCACTAAAACAGATTATCGGTCATTATCACATTGCTGTTTGTGGCAGCTTGCTGTGCACAAATTGGCTGCCGCGTTTCCCACATTACAACAGTGACTACACTTCAAAAGTACTTAATTGGCTGTAAAGCACTTTGAGATGGCTGGTGGTCGTGATGAAGGGATAATTACTAGTCCTAGCCCCTTTAGGGCTACCCCGGATCAGGCGTATTCCCCAGACGTTCACTTTCAACTAAAGTTAGAGGTAGCCGAATCCTAAAGACGCTTAATTGGGTCTAAAGGTCCAGACTATCTCTCCCTAAAGGAAAGGAACAACCTGAAGATGTTACTGTCCTCCAGATAGCACTTTTAATAAGTTTAGCTAGACTGTAACATTCCGGATATTATGAGGGTCCGGAAAACTCCCCCAGAATTCTGCAACTCCTCACCAAGGAGCGTACAGAGATTGAGTTTGCGAGTTTGATACAGAAGTACTATGTGAGACAATTCTAAAAATATATAGATTTATTAAAGAACCGACATGTAATTTACAGTTGGTGTTTCAATCGCAACATTAACAGTTCCAAATACAAAAAGCTTACAATTCTTATAATGGCCCAGAAATTTGGGTCTCCACGGGTGAGCATGCGCTGGGTACTCACCCGTGGGCCCGATGGAAGTGCCGGTTTCCTGCATGCACTGCGCATGCGCGGGAAACCGGCACTTCCGTTCCTCTGAACGAAGAGGTTCAGAGGTCGAACGCGTGTGCAGGGGAGGCTGCGCGTGCACATCAAACTTAGGTTTTTTTTACAGGTTTTCCCGGGAGGGTAAGCCTGCAGAATTTACACATTTAAAAAGCAGGCGTAAGGCCTGCTTTTTACAAGGTAAGTGGTGAATTAATTAAAATTAAAACATTTTTTCCACAGGTTTATTATTTTTAAATACTTTAAAGCAAGGTAAGTTTATTTTTAGCCCAGTTAGAATATAAAATTATTTTTTTCAAAAATTTAAATTATTGTTTAAAATAGTTATTTAATGTAATTTATAGTTTATTTTAAAAATGTGATGTTTTAAAAAAATTTATTTGAAGGTTTAGTGCTATTTTGGAGCCGTAATATTTATAAGTCTTGACAGCTCTTCCTGTCAAGACTTTTGAATGGAGCATTCCCTGCTACGATTGGCTGCCCATGGCCCACGTGATCCCAGGGGACGCATCGAACTAACTGCGCCCCTGGGATACGCAAACACTGCGCGCCGGCAGCTGGACCAGGCCCCGGATCGGAATTCCACAGGGGCCCACAGCTCAACGGCCGGCGCGCAAGGTAAGTGCAGGTCAGGGGCTTGCACCCACGGGAAGCCCCCGACCCGAATTTCTGGGCCATTATCAGAGATCCTTATTCTCAAATCTTAACTTTGTTACATTTTTACATTTCTTAGTCTTATTCCAGGATATCCACCATAATCAAATACAATACCGTTGAACCCCGAGACTCAAAGAGTTGTAGACTTACAGAGCTTGCCTCTGAAGCCAAGAATCACTTTGCCCCTTCAAGCGAATCTATCTTCCCATTTAAAAGTTCAATTTTTATTCCCTTTCTCAATGGTATTTCCTTTGAAGTTTTCTGCTGATGTAAGCTAATTATCTCTAGTCATTTTTCTGCTGGCCCCTGCTATTCTTACAGTTAGATCAGCTTGTAGCATTCCAGACTCATGTCTCTACCCTTAGGTGTTCAAAGCTTATCATAAAAAACAGTGTGGAGCAGGTGCATCTATTTGATGTCATTCTTACCAAAGTCTTCTGTTTGTGTCTCTTTATGACGCGTAAATTAAAAACACCTCAACCGGGTGCACCATTGTCTTCTTAGTTACCTCAACTAGTTGCAACACAGACTCGTGTCGCCTAGGTGTTCCAAGTTCAACACAGAAACAATGTGACGGCTGGTGCCTCCCCCACTTGATGCCATTCCCACGAAGGCATATGTTTCTTAATTTTTATGTGTTTCTTTCCGAAGTGTAATTATGACACCTTAACAGGGTATACCATTGTGTTCTGTCCAAGGCTTCAGACTTTCAGGAACCTCCAACCTCCTGTTTCAATAAGGCTATTGATTCAGTGTCAACAACTTATCTTATCTCAATAGCTTGTATGCTGCTTACAGCTTCTCCATTGTTGAGGCTTTTAGATTTTCAAACCCAGTTTGTCATGTTACAAAGGCCAGAATATTTCATAGAATGGTGTATTTTTCTGAATATGCCTTATTCCTTCACAGTGAAAGGCGTGATAGAAATACAAGTCTTTCTTTTCTTTTCATTGTAATTCTTCATAGCTCAGAGCTGTGTCTCAGTGGTTCTGCTGGGGTTACATGTGGCGTGGGAGCAGATCATGACGCAATTGAGATACCCAATGCATGGCAGTGGCAATTGCCTTACATTGAGAATGGATAAGTTTATAACAGGGAGAGAAACCACTGACCAATGGCTTGACACTTATAAAAATAGGGAAAGCTGGAGGCGCACTTATTATCAGATGACTTGTATAGTACCTTGGTTAGATCACACTTGGAGTTCTGTGAACAGTTCTGGTCTCCATGTTACAAAAAAGGATATAGAGGCACTGGAGAAGGTGCCATAAAAGACTCACAAAGCCAATACCAGACTGACAGGTTATACCTATCAGGAAAGATTGAACAGGCTGTGGGGCTCTTTTCTCCAGAAAAGAAAAGGCTGAGAGGTGACCTGATAGAAGTCTTTAAGATTATGAAGGGGTTTGATAGGGTAGACGTAGAGATGATTTTTCCACTTGCAGGGGAGTCCAAAACTAGAGGCCATAAATATAAGATAGTCACTGATAAATCCAATAGGGAATTCAGGAGAAACTTCTTTACCTAAAGAGTAGTGAGAATGTGGAACTCGCCACCAGAAGAAGTGGGTGAGGCGAATAGTATAGATGCATTTAAGGGGAAGCTAAATAAGCACATGAGGGAGAAAAGAATAGAAGGTTATGCTGGTAGGGTGAGATGAAGAGAGGTGGGAGGAGGCTCGTGTGGAGCATAATCACTGGCATAGACCAGTTGGGCCAAATGGCCTGTTTCTGTACTGTAGACTCGATGTAACTCTATAACAAGTGGCCTTAGGCCCAACAGTGCATGTGTGTTGTGTCTCAGGCATGTTCTCTGAATGTTACGTGGTAACTATGAACACTACCAATGAAGGAAGGACAGTTTATCAGTGCCCAGACTGGTGACATCACTGGTGAGGTGGGAGACCTCACTGTGTTCTTCACAATATGCAACCTTAAGGTTTTTGTCACCATCACAATCGTTATCAATTTTGAGTGCAGAGTTTTTTTTTAAAGATGTCCCAATGTTATGCTGAGATTCTACCTTGATCCTAGTTATCCTCCTCATTCCGAAGAATGGTATACTTCAGCACACCAACATAAGAACATAAGAAATAGGAGCAGGAGTAGGCCAATCGGCCCCTCGAGCCTGCTCCGCCATTTAATAAGATCGTGGCTGATCTGATCCTAACCGCCAATCTACTATCACAGAACCATCTCCTGAATCTAACAGAATTAGACACACGAAATAGGAGCAGGATCAGGCTACACGGCCCCTGGGCCCGCTCCGCTACCCACAGGGCCATGTCCGATCCGAACCTAGACTCATGTCCAAATTCCTGCCCGCTCCCCGTAACCCTTATTCCCTTTACTTCTAGGAAACTGTCTATTTCTGTTTCAAATTTATGTAATGATGTAACTTCTACAGCTTTTTGGGGCAGCATATTCCATGGACCTACCACTCTCTGAGTGAAGTAGTTCCTCCTCATCTCAGTTTTGAAAGAGCAGCCCCTTATTCTAAGACTACGCCCCCTAGTTCTAGTTTCGCCCATCATCGGGAACATCCTCCCCGCATCCACCCGATCCAACCCCTTCACAATCTTATATGTTTCAATAAGATCGCCTCTCATTCTTCTGAACTCCAATGAGTAGAGTCCCAATCTACTCAACCTCTCCTCATATGTCCATCCCCTCATCCCCGGGATTAACCGAGTGAACCTTCTTTGTACTGACTCGAGAGCAAGTATGTCTTTTCTTAAGTATGGACACCAAAACTGTATGCAGTATTCCAGGTACGGTCTCACCAATACCTTGTAAACTGAAGCAATACCTCCCTATTTTTATATTCTATCCCCCTAGCAATGAAAGCCAACATTCCATTGGCCTTCTTAATCACTTGCTGCACCTGCATACTAACCTTTTGAGTTTCGTGCACCAGGACCCCCAGATCCCTTTGTACTTCAGTACTTTCCAGTTTCTTGCCATTAAGATAATAACTTGCTCTACTATTTTTCCTGCCAAAGTGCATAACCTCACACTTTCCAGTATTGTATTCCATCTGCCAAATCTCTGCCCAGTTACTTAGCCTGTCTATGTCCCCTTGCAGGTTTTTTATGTCCTCCTCACTCACTACTTTCCCTCCCATCTTAGTATCATCTGCAAACTTTGATATGTTACACTCAGTCCCCTCCTCCAAATCGTTAATATTGATTGTAAAGAGTTGGGGACCCAGCACTGACCCCTGCGGAACACCACTAGTTACTGATTGCCATTCTGAGAATGAACCATTTATCCCAACTCTCTGCCTTCTGTTAGATAGCCAATCCTCTATCCATGCCAGAATATTACCCCCAATCCTGTGATTTTTTATCTTAAGCAATAATCTTTTGTGTGGCACCTTGTCAAATGCCTTTTGGAAGTTTAAATACACTACGTCCACTGGTTCCCCTTTATCCACCCTATAT
This sequence comes from Somniosus microcephalus, assembly GCF_052327205.1. Lineage (NCBI taxonomy): Eukaryota > Metazoa > Chordata > Chondrichthyes > Squaliformes > Somniosidae > Somniosus > Somniosus microcephalus. Next base: position 247,765,243 of record NC_140987.1, read on the forward strand.
GTTACTTCCTCAAAGAACTCCAGCAAATTTGTCAAACATGACTTCCCCTTCATAAAACCATGCTGACTTTGTCCTATTAAATTATGATTATCCAAATGTCCTGTTACTGTCTCCTTAATAATGGACTCCAAAATTTTACCTACCACAGATGTTAGGCTAACCGGTCTATAGTTTCCAGCCTTCTGTCTACTGCCCTTTTTAAATAAGGGTGTTACATTAGCAGTTTTCCAGTCTGCCGGGACCTTTGCTGAGTCCAGGGAGTTTTGGAAAATTATTACCAATGCATCCACAATCCCTACCGCCACTTCCCTCAAGACCCTAGGATGTAAGCCATCAGGTCCAGGTGATTTATCTGCCTTGAGTCCCATTATTTTACCGAGTACCACTTCCTTAGTGATTTTGATCGTGTTTAGCTCCTCCCCCCCATAGCCCCCTGTTTGTCCAGTGTTGGGATATTCTTAGTGTCCTCTACTGTAAAGACTGATACAAAATATTCATTCAGTGTTTTTGCCATCTCCATATTTCCCACCATTAATTTCCCGGTCCTATCCTCTAAGGGACCAACATTTACTTTAGCCACCCTTTTTCTTTTTATATAACTATAAAAACTCTTACTATCTGTTTTTATATTTTTTGCTAATTTACTTTCATAATCTATCTTCCCTTTCTTAATCAATCTTTTTGTTATTTTTTGCTGTCTTTTAAAGTTTTCCCAATTCTCTATCCTCCCACTAGATTTGGCTACCTTATATGCCCTTGTTTTTAGTCGAATACTATCCTTAATTTCTTTACTTAGCCACGGATGGCTGTCTTTTCTTTTACACCCTTTTCTTCTCAGTGGAATATATATTTTTTGGAAGTTGTAAAATAACTCCTTAAATGTACACCACTGATCATGTATCGTCTTACCCTTTAATCTATTTTCCCAATCCACTCTACTCAATTCCGCTCTCATACCTTCATAGTCTCCTTTATTCAAGCTTAGCACGCTTGTTTGAGATCCAACCTTCTCACCCTCTAATTGAATATGGAATTCAACCATGTTATGGTCACTCATTCCAAGGGGATCCTTTACTAGGACATTTTTAATTAATCCTGTCTCGTTACACAGGACCAGATCTAAGGTTGCTTGCCCCCTGGTCGGTTCAGTTACATACTGCTCAAGAAACCCATCCCTAATACACTCAATGAACTCATCCTCAAGGCAGCCCTGCCCAATTTGATTTGTCCAATTAATATGATAGTTAAAATCCCCCATAATTATAGATGTTCCCTTATTACAAGCCTCAACTATTTCCTGATTGATACTCCGTCCAGCATCCTTGCAACTGTTCTGAGGCCTATAGACTAAGCCCACTAGTGTTTTTTTCCCCTTATTATTCCTTTGTGGGGGACTACGGTCTCCTGCGTAAAGAAATAGGCAACACAGCGAGCTACAAGAAATAGGTCTTTACTCCAACTCTCACAATACAGTACTGAATTCATGAAGCCCGCGAACCTGTGATGACTCACGGATTGGTCACCTGCTGGAACCTGATTGGTTTTCCTTCTATCAGCAGCAGGCAAGTCTGAACGTGCCTTATTCCTCTCAACTTGCAACTGTCTTGCGGGGGGAGGGGAATACAGCAGTTAAAAGGGGATTATACAGGTTTATCTACATAGACACAGTGTCTCCCCAATGTGGCAACGCCATATACGCCCCCCCAGAATCCTCGTTAACTGCAAAAGTCAGTCTCTGCGGAGGTTTGACCAAGCGGCCGTAGCGGCTGTAGTAGCCATCTGGCGTGTGAGGAGGGCTGTCTGGGAGGTCGGCCGGTTGGTTCGTCGGCTGGTCTGGCGGCTGGTCTGCCGGTGGGCTGGCTGGATGGGCTGCCGGCGAAGGTGGGGCGGCGGCCGGGAAGTAAGGTTCTGGCGTGTCTTGGTCCTCTTGTGGGGCCACCGCCAACGCGGGAGGTCTGCCCCGCCGTGGGGGAAGAGCCGGCCGAAACGGGAAGCTGAGGTCCAGGTGCGCCGGTTTGAGGCGGTCTACTGAAATAAGGTCCGGCTTCCCGCCGACATCGATAAGAAAAGCTTTGTCCCCCGTCTCCAATACTGGGAAGGGGCCGGTGTATGGTGCCTGCAGCGGGCCTCTGTGCACGTCCCGGCGCACGAAGACGAACTCCGCATGTCGTAAGTCTCGAGGCACATAGGACGGCTGCGGGCCGTGTTGCGAAGTGGGCACTGGACGGAATTGCTGGGCCGCGCCCTGGTGCAGGGAAAGCTGTCTGACGGCCGACCACGGCTCCGTTGTCAGGGGGAGGAAGTCGCCTGGTACTCTGAGCGGTTGGCTGTAGACCATCTCGGCCGCAGAGGCGCGGAGGTCCTCTTTGGGCGCAGTACGCAATCCCAGGAGAACCCAGGGTAGTTTGTCGATCCAGCTGGTGTCGGCCAGGCTGGCGCGGAGGGAGGCTTTCAAAGAACGATGAAAGCGCTCGCAGAGCCCGTTGGCCTGCGGGTGGTAGGCTGTTGTCCTGTGCAACTTGGTGCCGAGGCCGGCGATGATGGCATTCCACAAGTGGGAGGTGAACTGGGGGCCTCTGTCCGAGGATATGTCGGTCGGCACGCCGAACCGGGCCACCCATGTCGAGACGAATGCTCGCGCGACGTCGGTCGTGGTGGTGGAGGCGAGGGGAACCACCTCGGGCCATCTGGTGGTGCGGTCGACGATCGTGAGCAGGTGTGTAAAACCGTGCGATGGCGGCAAGGGGCCTACCAGATTGACGTGGACGTGGTCGAAACGCCTCTCGGGCACCGGGAAACACTCCAATGGCGCCTTGGTGTGCTGCTGGACCTTAGCGCGCTGACACGGCACGCATGTGTTGGTCCAGTCTCTCACATCCTTGTGGAGTCCAGGCCAGATGAACTTGGCGGACATAAGTTTCTGAGACGCACGCAACCCTGGATGTGAAAGGCCGTGGATGATGTCGAAAACTCGTTTGCGCCAGGTGGATGGAATGACCGGCCTAGGCGAGGGGACTGAGACGTCGCACAGGAGGGTTGTGCCGGCTGCGTGGAAGTGGATGTCGGCCAGGGTGAGGCTGGTAGTTGACGTCCTGAGGGCCTGGATCTCCGCGTCGGCAGCCTGGTCTCTCGCCATGCTGGCATAGTCGACGCCCAGGTGCACTGCGTGGAGCGAGGGTCTTGAGAGGCAGTCGGCCACCAAATTGTCCTTGCCAGCGACGTGGCGGATGTCCGTGGTGAACTCCGAGATGAAGTTGAGTTGGCGCTGTTGGCGCGCGGACCAGGGTTCGGTTACTTTGGCCATGGCAAAAGTGAGCAGCTTGTGGTCCATGAATGCGGTGAACGGCCGGCCTTCCAGAAGGAAACGGAAGTGCCGGATTGCCAGGAACAGGGCCAGGAGCTCTCTGTCGAACGTGCTGTAGGCCTGCTCGTTCTTGCGCAGCTGTCGGCTGAAAAATGCCAGTGGCTGCCACGCGCCTTCGACCCACTGTTGCTGGACGGCGCCGACGGCGTAATCCGAGGCGTCCGTGGTGAGGGCGGTCTTGGCGCCCGGGATGGGGTGGGCCAGTAGTGTGGCGTTGGCCAAGGCACTTTTGGTCTGGTGGAAGGCTGTCGCCATCTCGCTGGACCAGGTGAGTTGCTCTTTGCCCGTTCTGCCCCTGGTGGCTTTGTAGAGGGGGCGCATGAGTGCGGCGGCCTTGGGCACGAACCGGTGATAGAAATTGACCATCCCCAAAAATTCCTGCAGCGCCTTAACCGAGGTGGGCTGGGGAAAGTCCGCCACCGCCTGCACCTTGGAAGGTAGGGGAATGGCTCCCCTTGGCGAGATTCTGTGGCCGAGAAAGTCAATTTGGGCTGCTCCGAACTGGCATTTGGCCGGGTTGACGATTAGCCCGTGTTGGCTGAGGCGCTGGAAAAGGGAGCGCAAATGCGCGATGTGCTTGGCCTTGCTGGTACTGGCCACGAGGATATCGTCCAGATAGACGAACAGGAAGTTCAGGTCCCATAGGACGGAGTCCATGAGCCGTTGGAAGGCCTGTGCGGCGTTCTTAAGCCCGAAGGGCATGCGCAGGAACTCGAACAGTCCGAAGGGGGTGATGACCGCCGTCTTCTGGACGTCTGCGTGGTGGACGGGGACCTGATGGTAGCCGCGAATCAGGTCGACCTTGGAAAAGACGGACTTTCCTGCTAGGTGTGCCGAGAAGTCTTGGATGTGCGGAATGGGGTATCTATCGGGCGTGGTGGCATCGTTGAGCCGTCTGTAGTCGCCGCAGGGGCGCCAGCCACCGCCCGGCTTGGGCACAATATGGAGGGGGGACGACCAAGGGCTGTTCGAGCGGCGGATGATGCCCAGTTTTTCCATCGTGGCAAATTCTTCCTTGGCCACCGCCATCTTGGCTGGGTCCAGACGTCTGGCTCGAGCGAACACTGGTGGTCCCGTAGTGGCGATGTGGTGCTCGACCCCATACTTGGCTGCCGCGGCTGAGAAGGTCGGTTGTGTGAGCCTCGGGAAATCTGCGAGTAGGCGGGCGTAGTCATCATGCGCCGGGGCGGAGCAGGACCCGACGAGGGCCGGGCTGTTGCTCTGCTGGCAGGCCAGTGAAGCGAAAGTTGCTGTGTCGATCAGGCGCCTGTCGCGGACGTCGACCAGGAGTCCGTGGGCGCAAAGAAAATCGGCGCCCAGCAAAGGATGTGCCACCGAGGCCGTCACGAAATCCCACGTAAATCGCTGGCCATTGAAACAAACCTCAGCCCGTCGCTTTCCGAAAGTAGTGATGGCTGCGGCATTTGCCGCCACGAGGGGTGGGCCGCTGCGGCCTGCCTGGATGTCGAGCTGGGAGGCAGGAATTATGCTGCATTGGGCTCCGGTGTCGCAAAGGAATCTGCGCCCTGAAAGAGAGTCGGTTATGTACAGCAGTTTACCTGCGGTGCCGATGGCAATCGTGGCGGCGGGGGTGCGGTCGAGCGGGCCTAGGCGGCGGCGCGGGCTGGTGCGTTGGACCGGGCGGCCATCTTGGTTTGATCGAAAGAGCAGGGTGCTCTGCAGCATTGGGCCTTGTGGCCGAAACGCACGTGGTAGTAGCATAGTTCTGCGGCCTGGCGTGGCGGCGCGCGCTCGGTGGTGTCGGGGAGCCTCGCGGCTGCACAGCCGAGTTGGGCGACGGCGAAAACTTTGTCCGCGGCAGCTGCCAGTTGTACGCAGTCCGTGATCGGGGACCCCGCGAGGGCAGTCTGTACCTGCTGAGGAAGCAGGCTGAGGAAAAGGGCCCGAAACAAAAAGCACTGTGGTTCAGAGCCCAGGAGCGCAAGCATCCGGCTCATCAACTGGGTCGGGGCAGAATCGCCGAGGCCTGGTAGTGAGAGAAGCCTGCGGGCCCTCTCCTCCTTGGACAGGCCGTAAGCCTGCAGCAAGCAGCCCTTAATGGTTGAGTACTTGCCGGTCTGTGGTGGGTTCCCCAGCAGGTCGAGAACTTCGGCGGCGGTAGAGCTTGCTAGTGCTGAGACTACGTGGAGGTACCTTTCTTCATCGTCTTGAACCCTGCGAAGGGTGAATTGGGCCTCCGAGTGCGCGAACCAAGCTGGTGCTTGGTGTTCCCAGAAGGTGGGGAGCTTCAAGGACGTGGCGTCGGCCGACATCAGGCTGCTGCTGGTTGCCATCGGGCCGTTGCTGGCCTCTGTAGGGCTGCGTGAGTCGGGGGCTTCGGCCGCCGACATTCGGGGTCACCAATGTGGGAGACTACGGTCTCCCGCGTAAAGAAATAGGCAACACAGCGAGCTACAAGAAATAGGTCTTTACTCCAACTCTCACAATACAGTACTGAATTCGTGAAGCCCGCGAACCTGTGATGACTCACGGATTGGTCACCTGCTGGAACCTGATTGGTTTTCCTTCTATCAGCAGCAGGCAAGTCTGAACGTGCCTTATTCCTCTCAACTTGCAACTGTCTTGCGGGGGGAGGGGAATACAGCAGTTAAAAGGGGATTATACAGGTTTATCTACATACACACAGTGTTTCCCCAGTGTGGCAACCTTACCTCCACCCAAACTGTTTCATTATCCTGATCTTTTGACCCAATATCATTTCTCTGTATTACAGTGATTCCTTCCTTTATTAACATAGCCACCCCACCTTCCCTTGCTTCCTGCCTGTCCTTCCTGATCGTTAAATAACATTGCTGCAGACACTGGCACTGCAGCTGCTGTGATGACATTCCAGGAGACATACTTGATAAATGGAAGCAAGCTAAAATTCACCATTTGGGGTAGCTTGGATCCAATAATCAACACCAAGGTTGGAATGTAAACTTCCCACTTCCCAGCCCAACATTAAACGTGTTTCAATTCAAGACATTGTTTGAAAATGTTTATAAACAATGTTATGGTAAAGAGCCACTGTGATTTTACGCTGTTTCCTGCCATTACTAAAAGAAAGACTTGCATTTATATAGCACCTTTCATGACCTCAGGATGTCCCAAAGCGCTTTACAGCCAATGAAGTATTTTTGAATTGTAGTCACTGTTGTAATGTAGGAAGCACTGCAGCCAATTTGTGCACAAACAGCAATGAGATATATAACCAGATCATCTGTTTTGGTGATGTTTGTTGAGGGATAAATATTGGCCAGGACACCGGGGAGAACTTCCCTGCTCTTCTTCAAAATACTGCCATGGAATCTTTTACATCCACCTGCAAGGGCAGACGGGCCTTGGTTTAACGTCTCATCTGAAAGACGGCACCGCCGACAGTGCAGCACTCCTTCAGTACTGCACTATGCTTAAGTCTCTGGATTGAGACTTGAACCCACAAACTTCTGACTCAGAGGCAAGAGTGCTACCCACTGAGCCATGGCTGGCACCTCCTAGCAGAGTTGGGGTGTACTGTAATATGGAATATTGATTAGACATGAGAGGTTGTTTCTCGTGGGCATGTGCAACATAAAACTATCTCTAATTCAACAATAATTGGAAGCCTCACTCAGAGAGATCATTGGATGGTTGATATGGGAAATGGAAGAAGTGTCACGCCAGTGTGGTGCTATGAGGTTGGAGCTGAGGCATCAGGCTGTGCTCTATCTTACCTGACCTGCTTGACGCTCGGTGCCTGAAACAGGAAGTTTCATTTCCCCATCACTAGCATCCCTCATCTTGATGAGCACAAATTTAAAAAGAGAGAAAAATGTAAAATTAAAAAACAGAAAATGCTGGAAATACACAGCAGGTGTGACAACACCCAAGAGGAAAAACAGGCTAACCTTTCAGGTAGTGGCCCTTTGTCAGAACCCAATTCACCTATCTTTCCTCTTGATACTGACAGACTTGCTGTATATTTCCAATATGTAACTTTGATTAGCTGTACGACATAATATGACAATGCACATTTTATTTTCTGCAAGCATTGTGTTTAACTAATGGTTTACATTCTTATCCTTAAATTACCCTGCCTCAGCTCATCTGCTGCTGAAACCCTCATCCATGACTTTGTTAGACTTGACTATTCCAATGCATTCTCTCAATGCCAGCCTCTCATGTTCTACCCTCCATAAACTTGAGGTCATCCAAAACTAACTCGCACCAAGTCCTGTTCACTCATCACCCCTGTGCTCGCTGACCTACATTGGCTCTCGGTTAAGCAAAGCCTTGATTTTAAAATTCTCATCCATGTTTTCAAATCCCTCCATGGCCTCGCCCCTCCCTATCTCTGTAATCTTCTCCAGCCCCACAACTCCCCCCGCCCCCCCGAGATATCTGTGCTCCTCTAATTCTGCCCTCTTGAGCATCCCTGATTATAATCGCTCCACCATTGGCGGCCGTGCCTTCAGCTGCCTGGGCCCCAAGCTCTGGAATTCCCTCCCTAAACCTCTCCGCCTCTCTACCTCTCCTTCCTCCTTTAAGACGCTTACAACAGTGACTCCACTTCAAAAAGTACTTCATTGACTGTAAAGCACTTTGAGATGTCCGGTGGTTGTGAAAGTTGCTATATAAATGCAAGTCTTTCTTCTTTCTTATTTTAAAACCTACCTCTTTGACCAAGCTTTAGGTCATCTGCCCTAATATCTCCTTATGTGGCTCGGTATCAAATGTTATTTTATTTATAGAGCCTTGGGATGTTTTACTATGTTAAAGGTGCTATATAAATGTAAGCTGTTGTTAAATTACTGAGGTGTTAGATCTGTATGAGAACATAAGAACATAAAAACATAAGAAGTAGGAGCAGGAGTAGGCCATACGGCCCCTCGGGCCTGCTCCGCCATTCAATAGGATCATGGCTGATCCGAATCTAGACTCACGTCCACTTCCCTGCCCTCTCCCCGTAACTCCTAACTCCTAATTCCCTTATCTGCTAGGAAACTGTCTATCTCCATTTAAAATTTATTTAATGTTGCAGCTTCCACAGCTCTCTGGGTAGCAAATTCCATAGATTTACTACCCTCTGAGTGAAGAAGTTTCTCCTCATCTCAGTTTTGAAAGGGCAGCCCCTTATTCTAAGATTATGCCCCCTAGTTCTAGTCTCACCCATCAGTGGAAACATCCTCCCCGCGTCCACCCGATCAAGCCCCCTCACAATCTTATATTTTTCGATAAGATCGCCTCTCATTCTTCTGAACTCCCAACCTACTCAACCTTTCCTCATACGTCAACTCCCTCATCTCTGGAATCAACCGAGTGAACTTTCTCTGAACCGCCTCGAGAGCAAGTATATCTTTTCTTAAATATGGAAACCAAAACTGCACGCAGTATTCCAGGTGTGGCCTCACCAATACCCTGTATAACTGCAGCAAGACTTCCCTGTTTTTATACTCCATCCCCCTTGCAATAAAAGCCAAGATTCCATTGGCCTTCCTGATCACCTGCTGCACCTGCATACTAACTTTTTGTGTTTCATGCACCAGGACCCCCAGATCCCTTTGTGCTGTAGCACTTTGCAGTTTCTCTCCATTTAGATAATAACTTGCTCTTTGATTTTTTCTGCCAAAGTGCATAACCTCACACTTTCCAACATTATATTGCATCTGCCAAATCTCTGCCCACTCACTTAGCCTGTCTATGTCCTTTTGCAGGTTTTTTATGTCCTCACTCACTGCTTTCCCTCCCATCTTTGTATCGTCGGCAAACTTGGATATGTTGCACTCAGTCCCTTCCTCCAAATCGTTAATATAGATTGTAAAGAGTTGGGGTCCCAGCACTGACCCCTGCGGAACACCACTAGTTACTGATTGCCAGCCCGAGAATGAACCATTTATTCCAACTCTTTGTTTTCTGTTAGATAGCCAATCTTCCACCCATGCCAGTATATTACCCCCAATCCTGTGATTTCTTATCTTGATCAGTAATCTTTTGTGTGGAACCTTGTCAAATGCCTTTTGGAAGTCCAAATACACTACATCCACTGGTTCCCCTTTATCCACCCTGTATGTTACATCCTCAAAGAATTCGAGCAAATTTGTCAAACATGACTTCCCCTTCATAAAACCATGCTGACTCTGTCCTATTAAATTATGTTTATCCAAATGCTCTGTTACTGTTTCCTTAATAATGGACTCCAACATTTTGCCAACCACAGATGTTAGGCTAACTGGTCTATAGTTTCCAGCTTTTTGTCTATTTCCCTTCTTAAATAAGGGTGTTACATTAGCAGTTTTCCAATCTGCCGGGACCTTTCCTGAGTCCAGGGAGTTCTGGAAAATAATCACCAATGCATCCACAATCCCTACCGCCACTTCTTTCAAGACCCTAGGATGTAGGCCATCAGGTCCAGGGGATTTATCCGCCTTAAGTCCCATTATTTTACTGAGTACCATCTCCTTAGTGATTTTAATCGTGTTTAGCTCCTCCACCCCCCCCCCCCACCCCATTGCTCCCTGTTTGTCCAGTGTTGGGATATTTTTAGTGTCCTCTACTGTAAAGACTGATACAAAATATTTGTTCAGCGTCTTTGCCATCTCCATGTTCCCCACCACTAGTTTCCCGGTCCTATCCTCTAAGGGACCAACGTTCACTTTAGCCACCCTTCTTTTTATATAGCTGTAGAAACTCTTGCGATCTGTTTTTATATTTTTTGCTAGTTTACTTTCATAATCTATCTTCCCTTTCTTAATTAATCTTTTAGTTATTGTTTGCTGGCTTTTAAATGCTTCCCAATCTTCTATCCTCCCACTAGATTTGGCTACTTTATATGCCCTTGTTTTCAGTCGGATACTATCCTTTATTACTTTACTAAGCCATGGATGGCTGTCTTTTCTTTTATTCCCCTTTTTCCTCAGTGGAATATATTTATCTTGAAAGATGTGAAATATCTCCTTGAATGTAGACCACTGCTCTTGTACCGTCTTACACTTTAATCTATTTTCCCAGTCCACTTTTGTCAATTCTACTCTCATACCTTCATAGTCTCCTTTATTTAAGCTCCGTACGCTGGTTTGAGATCCAACTCTCTCACCCTCAAACTGAATTTGGAATTCAACCATGTTATGGTCACTCATTCCAAGGGGATCCTTTACTAGGACATTTTTTATTAATCCTCTCTCATTACACAGGACCAGATCTAAGATTGCCTGCCCCCTGGTTGGTTCAGTTACATACTGCTCAAGGAACCCGTCCCTAATACACTCTATGAACTCTTTCTCAAGGCTGCCATGCCCAATTTGATTAGTCCAGTCAATATGAAAGTTAAAATCCCCCATAATTATAGCTGTTCCCTTATTACAAGCCCCAACTATTTCCTGATTTATACTCTGACCAACAGAGTTGCAACTGTTAGGAGGCCTACAGACTACGCCCACTAGTGACTTTTTCCCCTTATTATTCCTTATCTCCACCCAAACTATTTCACTATCCTGATCCTTTGACCCAATATCATTTCTGCTTGGACAGGTACTTATCGCCATTTCTATCGACAAACCCTTGGCCTCGGAAAGGGTGCAGAAGAGATTGACCAGGGATGAGGGATTTCAGTTATGTGGAGAGACTGGAGAAGCTGAGATTGTTTTCCTTAGAGCAGAGAAGGTTAAGGGGAAATTTAATAGAGGTGTTCAAAATTAAGAAGAGTTTTGACAGAGTAGATAGGGAGAAACTGTTTCCAGTGGCAGGAGGGTCAGTAACCAGAGGAGATTTAAGTTAATTGGCAAAAGAACCAGGGGGAACATGAGGAGAATATTTTTATGCAGCGAGTTTTTGTGATCTGGAATGTACTGCCTGAAAGGGCAGTGGAAGTAGATTCAATAATAACTTTCAGAAGGGAATTGGATAAATACTTGGAAGGGGAGAAAATTGCAGGGCTATGGGGAAAGGACAAGTGTGTGGGAACTAATTGGATAGCTTTTAAAGAGCCGGCACAGGCACAATGGGCCGAATGGCCTCCTTCTGTGCTGAATAATTCTATGACGAACCCTCGGGTCTCCTTTCATCATTTATGCGGAACTAGAAGTGGGCAAAGCAGGCACCTTGAAGTTGAGATGAGCTCATGTGACATCAGGGACCTTGGCTGAGCTTATGAATCCAAAACTCAATTGGAGCCAAACTGCACATCTGCAACATGCTGTGCCCTCTTCCAGATATACAGAGTGAATCATAGAATCATACAGCACAGAAGGTGGCCATTGAGCCCATTGTGCATGTGTCGACTCTTTGAACAAGCTCCCCAAGACTGATTCAGAAACTTGATTCAATGTGATCACATTTGCAGATAATACCAAACTGGGAGAGGTGGTGGAATCAGAAGAGGTAGCTCAGAAATCACGAAATGAGTTGGACAAAATATGTAATTAGCAATAGCCGATGAAATTTAGCCTAGCCAAGTCTAAAGTAAAAATAGATGACAAACAAACTCCACGACTGCTATTGAAAAGGTTAAGGATGAAGCTGAAAGAGATTAAGGGATAGATATCCAACTAGTTGCCTAAGCATGAAACTAACATTCAGATTGGCCGCTCACTAGAGGAACAGTCACCCAATGGGACTGTGTGTTGAGCGGCTTAATCCCAGCCCTTAAAGGAGAAGGTATGTTTTTTCAATGTTCCACTTGGGCCCAAAAAATTGACATGCTTGCTTCTCCCTTCCCCATCACCTGCCCCCCTCCCCATCACTTGCCCCCCTCTCCATCACCTGCCCCCCTCCCCATCACCTGCACCCCTCCCCATCACCTGCACCCCTGCCCATCACCTGCCCCCCTGCCCATCACCTGCCCCCCTCCCCATCACCTGCCCCTCCCCATCACCTGTTCCCTTCCCCATCACCTGCCCCCCTCCCCATCACCTGCCCCCCTGCCCATCACCTGCCCCCCTGCCCATCACCTGCCCCCCTGCCCATCACCTACCCCATCCCCATCACCTGCCCCATCCCCATCACCTGCCCCCCCTCCCCATCACCTGCCCCCCTCCCCATCACCTGCCCCCCTCCCCATCACCTGCCCCCTCCCCATCACCTGCCCCTCCCCATCACCTGCACCCCTGCCCATCACCTGCCCCCCTGCCCATCACCTGCCCCCTCCCCATCACCTGCCCCCCTCCCCGTCACCTGCCCCCTCCCCGTCACCTGCCCCCTCCCCGTCACCTGCCCCCTCCCCATCACCTGCCCCCCTCCCCATCACCTGCCCCCCTCCCCATCACCTGCCCCCCTCCCCATCACTTGCCCCCCTCTCCATCACCTGCCCCCCTCCCCATCACCTGCCCCCTCCCCATCACCTGCCCCCCTCCCCATCACCTGCCCCCCTCCCCATCACCTGCCCCCCTCCCCATCACCTGCCCCCCTCCCCATCACCTGCACCCCTCCCCATCACCTGCACCCCTGCCCATCACCTGCCCCCTCCCCATCACCTGCCCCCCTCCCCATCACCTGCCCCCCTGCCCATCACCTGCCCCCCTGCCCATCACCTGCCCCCCTCCCCATCACCTGCCCCCCTCCCCATCACCTGCCCCCCTCCCCATCACCTGCCCCCCTCCCCATCACCTGCCCCCCTCCCCATCACCTGCCCCCCTCCCCATCACCTGCCCCCTCCCCATCACCTGCCCCCTCCCCATCACTTGCCCCCCTCCCCATCACCTGCACCCCTGCCCATCACCTGCACCCCTGCCCATCACCTGCCCCCTGCCCATCACCTGCCCCCATCCCCATCACCTGCCCCCCTCCCCATCACCTGCCCCCCTCCCCATCACCTGCCCCCTCCCCATCACCTGCCCCCCTCCCCATCACCTGCCCCCCTCCCCATCACCTGCCCCCCTCCCCATCACCTGCCCCCCTCCCCATCACCTGCCCCCCTCCCCATCACCTGCCCCCCTCCCCATCACCTGCCCCCCTCCCCATCACCTGCCCCCCTCCCCATCACCTGCCCCCTCCCCATCACCTGCCCCCCTCCCCATCACCTGCCCCCCTGCCCATCACCTGCCCCCTTCCCATCACCTGCCTCCATCCCCATCACCTGCCCCCTCCCCATCACCTGCCCCCCTCCCCATCACCTGCCCCCTCCCCATCACCTGCCCCTCCCCATCACCTGCCCCCCTCCCCATCACCTGCCCCCCTCCCCATCACCTGCCCCCTCCCCATCATCTGCCCCCTCCCCATCACCTGCCCCATCCCCATCACCTGCCCCTCCCCATCACCTGCCCCTCCCCATCACCTGCCCCCTCCCCATCACCTGCCCCCCTCCCCATCACCTGCCCCCCTCCCCATCACCTGCCCCCCTCCCCATCACCTGCCCCCCTCCCCATCACCTGCCCCCCTCCCCATCACCTGCCCCCCTCCCCATCACTAGCCCCCCTCCCCATCACCTGCCCCCTTCCCATCGCCTGCCCCCCTCCCCATCACCTGCCCCCCTCCCCATCACTAGCCCCCCTCCCCATCACCTGCCCCCTTCCCATCGCCTGCCCCCCTCCCCATCGCCTGCCCCCCTCCCCATCGCCTGCCCCCTCCCCATCGCCTGCCCCCCTCCCCATCGCCTGCCCCCCTCCCCATCGCCTGCCCCCCTCCCCATCACCTGCCCCCCTCCCCATCACCTGCCCCCCTCCCCATCACCTGCCCCCCTCCCCATCACCTGCCCCCCTCCCCATCACCTGCCCCCTCCCCATCACTAGCCCCCCTCCCCATCACCTGTCCCCTCCCCATCACCTGCCCCCCTCCCCATCACCTGCCCCCTCCCCATCACCTGCCCCCTCCCCTTCACCTGCCCCCCTCCCCATCACCTGCCCCCCTCCCCATCACCTGCCCCCCTCCCCATCACCTGCCCCTCCCCATCACCTGCCCCCTCCCCATCACCTGCCCCTCCCCATCACCTGCCCCCCTCCCCATCACCTGCCCCCTCCCCATCACTAGCCCCCTCCCCATCACCTGCCCCCCTCCCCATCACTAGCCCCCTCCCCATCACCTGCCCCCTCCCCATCACTAGCCCCCTCCCCATCACCTGCCCCCCTCCCCATCACTAGCCCCCTCCCCATCACCTGCCCCCTCCCCATCACTAGCCCCCTCCTCCCGACTACATGTTTGCTCGCTCTGCCCCATGTCCGACCAAACAGAGAATCGGACCCCTCGGAACAAACCCGCTACACGACCCAGCTCCTGAATTCCTTTCATCTCTAATGTTACTTGTTGGTTATTATATCAAATGAAACAATGGAGAACCTTTCTGAAAGCACAGCGGCAGGCTCTGTAGGCCTGATTTTCTGATATTAGATACAATAGGGACTCGGTATTCTAAAAGTGTGCACTCTTCCCATTAACTTATAATGGATTACTCCACTTTACAGATATTGGGACTGAAGAAAGATCATGGGTTTAGGACTGAGCACAGAAGCACTGAAGGGAGATTTCACATTGAATATTGTCTTTACCCATTAAAAATAATGGGAGTGGAATTGTACATCGCAAAACCTATCCCGCTCTGCGCAAGGTGACTTTTTACTGCCCTCTCGTGTTCCTGCAATTTGCCAATGGAACTTTGTGTGCCCGCTGATGCATTGTAAACCCGTTTACAACACTGACGTTGTGATACTGCTTTGTTGCTATGGCCCATATCTCGTTCTGTGCAGCTACCATAGTGACAGCATCTGGTATCTTCTCAACCCCAGTGTGGGAACATATCAAATGGCATCATTGATGTAGGATAAGTGAAAGATTTGTTGTAAGGTGGAGGGGGCAGTGGGAGCCAGATCTTCTCATAGAACAGTTGTTTTGTGCAGGCTCTACCAATTTTTCTTTTCTTTGTCCACCTCAGCTGGTAGTGACAACAGTTCGCCATATAACGGATATTTACATTTAACTTATAAGGTCTATAAAGAAGGATGAAAGCAAAAGAATATTGTAGTGTGATTCACCAAGTGAACTTTTTGTAGCTTTTAAATGCAAACTCACTCTATCCATTAATTTGGCCGTAAGCATTCTTGTGACTTATGAAGGGAATGTGTTGTGATTCTCCAACAGTGGAGAATCTTTGTGCTTCCAATTAGCTGACGTTTGAAAGGGCGTGGCTAAATCTGACACGTATATTATACGTGCCTGAATACGGAAAGGGCTTTTATGCCAGGAAGAAGTTACGTGGTCTCAGTTCAGTGAGGTGAATTGTAATAGTTGGCTCTCGGATGAGATGGGCTGGTTTCACAAGAAGCCTGGTGAAGGCGAGGAGTCGTTGAGGGGGGTTGATGGGTAACAGGAAAGCACTTCAGTGATCAGCCTTGCGGCTAGAGGGGGCTTTCTTGTGGGGCTCGGCAGTTGTCCCTTCCAGTGTGCTTGGATCATAAAATACGGGCGAGCAGCCCATCATTTGGGAAACCTCCTGACTTACATGGCACTTCAAAAAAATGCCCCCTTTCTGTTTGTGGGGGTGGTGGGGGGAGGCGGTGGGTGGTGATTGTGGGACGCTTTCTCGTCAGCATTTAAAGAGGTTCTTGGTGGGTCGAAAACGCTTTATGCCACAGGAAACATTTGCCTCCAAAAACTGCTTCAGTGAGCGGAGGCCCAGCAGCAATATATACATAAAAAAAAGCTTTTGTCAAAAGAGTGGCAGACAAATAGTTCAACCTGAATCCTTTCTAACTGGTAGGAGAAAGTAGGGAACCATCAGACAACAGCACAGCTAGCCAGTGAGATCTGGTACTGTGTACAATATAAACACTTTATGTAACCACACAGTCTGATCCATTCGACTGTCTGGACAGCAGGTCCCTCGATACCAGAGAGACAGCTATCAGACTAGCAGTGGTCAATGCAGCATGTCTAATGGTGCAAAGATGTCCTGAGGACTTAGTAATGTCCCAATACATTCTGTAAATAGCCTTTTTGCACCCTGCTTCTTATTACAAACAGTTCCATTAAAGAAGGATGTTCTGCTACAGCACATTTCAAGAACTCTTGTCATCCTATTTATATGATGACTTGCCACATGGGTTTTAGTCACAGCAGTGCATTCCTGGTATTTTGTTTTAACCAGGCAACTGAAAGTGATAAGAAAACTTCCTTGCCAGAAAATTCATTTGAATTTTTAGTTTCAAACTGAAAGCAGTGCCATCTATTTCTTTTCCTTGGGCTGACATACATTTTTATTTAAACTGTTCTCACCAAAAAGAAGAGATTTTCTTGGGTTTAGTTGTAACCCTTTACCACACTGGCATTCCTGGCCTTTTCAATAGGAATTCTCTGCCAGGCTGTGGTCACTTTTGATGGCAGCAAGGGGCACTGTCATCACAAAAACAAACTCATCGATTGAATTTTCAATCGCCTTTCCAAACAATTACTGTTGCAATTTTAATGAGACACGGTGGAGTTTTATAGTCTGAGTTTCATCTTTTGGATACAATTTGATCAACTATTGTGTGTCAGCTGTGGCTGAGTGGGTAGCACTCACCTCTGAGTCAGAAGGTTGTGAGTTCGAGGCTCTCTCCGGAGCCTTGACACAAAATCTAGATTAACACTCCCAGTGCAGTACTGAGGGAGTGCTGCACTGTCAGAGGGGCAGTACTGAGGGAGCGCTACACTGTCGGAGGTGCAATACTGAGGGAGCGCTGCACTGTAGGAGGGGCAGTACTGAGGGAGCGCTGCACTGTAGGAGGGGCAGTACTGAGGGAGCACTGCACTGTCGGAGGGGCAGTACTGAGGGAGCACTGCACTGTCGGAGGGGCAGTACTGAGGGAGCGCTACACTGTCGGAGGTGCAATACTGAGGGAGCGCTGCACTGTCGGAGGGGCAGTACTGAGGGAGCGCTGCACTGTCGGAGGGGCAGTGCTGAGGGAGCGCTGCATTGTCGGAGGGGCAGTACTGAGGGAGCGCCGCACTGTCGGAGGGGCAGTACAGAGGGAGAACCGCACTGCCGGAGGGGCAGTATTAAGGGAGCACCGCACTGTCGCAGGGGCAGTACTGAGGGAGCGCTGCACTGTAGGAGGGGCAGTACTGAGGGAGCACTGCACTGTCGGAGGGGCAGTACTGAGGGAGCACTGCACTGTCGGAGGGGCAGTACTGAGGGAGCGCTACACTGTCGGAGGTGCAATACTGAGGGAGCGCTGCACTGTAGGAGGGGCAGTACTGAGGGAGCGCTGCACTGTAGGAGGGGCAGTACTGAGGGAGCACTGCACTGTCGGAGGGGCAGTACTGAGGGAGCACTGCACTGTCGGAGGGGCAGTACTGAGGGAGCGCTACACTGTTGGAGGGGCAGTACTGAGGGAGTGCTGCACTGTCAGAGGGGCAGTACTGAGGGAGCGCTGCACTGTAGGAGGGGCAGTACTGAGGGAGCACTGCACTGTCGGAGGGGCAGTACTGAGGGAGCACTGCACTGTCGGAGGGGCAGTACTGAGGGAGCGCTACACTGTCGGAGGTGCAATACTGAGGGAGCGCTGCACTGTAGGAGGGGCAGTACTGAGGGAGCGCTGCACTGTAGGAGGGGCAGTACTGAGGGAGCACTGCACTGTCGGAGGGGCAGTACTGAGGGAGCACTGCACTGTCGGAGGGGCAGTACTGAGGGAGCGCTACACTGTTGGAGGGGCAGTACTGAGGGAGTGCTGCACTGTCGGAGGGGCAGTACTGAGGGAGCGCTACACTGTCGGAGGGGCAGTACTGAGGGAGTACTACACTGTCGGAGGGGCAGTACTGAGGGAGCGCTGCACTGTCGGAGGGGCAGTACTGAGGGAGTGCTGCACTGTCGGAGAGGCAGTACTGAGGGAGCGCTGCACTGTCGGAGGAGCAGTTCTGAGGAGCGCTACACTGTCGGAGGGGCAATACTGAGTGAACGCTGCACTGTCGGAGGGGCAGTACTGAGGGAGTGCTGCACTGTTGGAAGGGCAGTACTGAGGAAGTGTTATAGGATAGCAAAATACTGCAGATGTTGGAAATCCGAAATAACAACAGAAAATGCTGGAAAAACTCAGCAGCTCAGGCAACATCCGTGGAGAGAAATTTGAGTTGACGTTTCGGGTCGAACCCTTCTTCAAAACTGGAAAGAAAAGAAATTAGATCAAAGGCAGGACTGCGATCGGACAAAATAAGTGAAAGAAACAAAAGAGCTGGACGAGATGGTAATAGGCTGAGATTAGGTGTAAAGTGTACTGGCAGGGCAAGAGATAGCTGCCAGGTGTGAGAGAGAAACAAAAGGAAAGGGGGTGGGGGGGGAAAGGAGTGGAAAAATTACAAGAAAAAATGTGTAATAGGGGCCGAGGTTATGATCTGAAATTGTTGAACTCGATATTGAGTCCGGAAGACTGCAGAGTGCCTAATCGGCAGATGAGGTGCTGTTCCTCGAGTTTACGATGAACTTCCATGGAACAATACAAGAGGCCAAGGATGGTGAGGTCCGAGTGGGAATGGAGCGGTGAATTAAAATAACAGGCGACCGGAAGCTCGGGTCACCCTTACGGACTGAACGGAGGTGTTCCGCAAAGCGGTCACCCAATCTGCGTTTGGTCTCCCCAATGTAGAGGAGACCGCATCGTGAGCAGTGAATACAGTATACTAAATTGCAAGAAGTACAAGTAAATTGCTGTTTCACCTGGAAGGGGTGTTTGGGGCCCTGGACAGTGGGAAGGGGGGAGGTATAGGGGCAGGTGTTACATCTGCAGGTAAGGCCTCAGTGCGAGAATCAGCAGGAATCGCGGGCTGAGCGGCTGTATAAAGGATTCAGAGACCCAGGTAAGGCCTCAGTGCGAGAATCGGCGGGAATCGCGGGCTGAGCGGCTGTATAAAGGCTCCAGAGACCCAGGTAAGGCCTCAGTGCGAGAATCGGCGGGCTCAGCGGCTGTATAAAGGCTCCAGAGACCAGTTAAGGCCTCAGTGCGAGAATTGGCGGGCTGAGCGGCTGTATAAAGGCCCCAGAGACCAGGTAAGGCCTCAGTGCGAGAATTGGCGGGAATCGCGGGCTGAGCGGCTGTATAAAGGCTCTAGAGACCCAGGTAAGGCCTCAGTGCGAGATTCGGCGGGAATCGCGGGCTGAGCGGCTGTATAAAGGCTCCAGAGACCCAGGTAAGGCCTCAGTGTGAGAATCGGCGGGAATCGCGGGCTGAGCGGCTGTATAAAGGCTCCAGAGACCCAGGTAAGGCCTCAGTGCGAGAATCGGCGGGAATTGCGGGCTGAGCGGCTGTATAAAGGCTCCAGAGACCCAGGTAGGTTTACCAATCTCCAGTCTTGGAACTCGGAGGGAAGGAGAGAGATAAAAAGTAATCCAAGTGTGACGTCACCAGAAAGCAGGTAAGTGATTGGTTGGTAAGTATTTCTCCCTTTTTAAGCTTAAATCTCTTTGGTTTATAGTTTCTAAGGTGCGATATTCACCATCTAGAATCGGGGCAGAGGGTATTTAAGAATAATATTAATAAATTTAATTAATTACATAGAATGGGAGATCAGGTGATGTGTTGCTGCTGCAATATGTGGGAGCTGGTGGACACCATTGATGCTCACGGTGATCACATTTGCAGTAAGTGTTGGCTGTTCGAGGAATTCCGGCTCCGTGTTGAAGAGCTGGAGTCCAAGCTTCAAACACTGAGACACATCAGGGAGGGGGAGAGTTACCTGGACTCTGTGTATCACGAGGTATTCACACCAATTAGATTAATTAATTCAGATGTAGTCCGTGGCCAGGGTCAGGATGGTGTGACTAGAAGTGAGGCAGGTACGGGGATCCAGGAGGTAGTGTTGGAGGAGCCGCAGCCCTTGCACTTGTCCAACAGGTTCGAGGCTCTTACTCCCTGTGAGGACGGGAACAGGGACTGCGGGGAGGATGAGCAACCTGGCCACAGCACCGTGGAGCGGGGGGCCATTCAAGTGGGGGGAGTTAAAAGAAATGTTGTAGTGGTAGGGGATAGTATCGTTAGGGGGATAGATAGAATTCTTTGCAGCCGAGAGCAAGAGTCCCGAAGGCTGTGTTGCCTGCCCGGTGCCAGGGTTAAGGACATCTCCTCTGGACTGGAGAGAAACTTGGAGTGGGAAGGGGAGGATCCAGTTGTCGTGGTCCATGTTGGTACCAACGACATAGATAGGACAAGGAAGGAGGTTCTGCTGAGGGAGTTTGAGCAGCTAGGGGCCAAATTAAAAAGCAGAACCACAAGGGTAATAATCTCTGGATTATTACCTGAGCCACGAGCGAATTTGGCTAGGACAAGTAAAGTCAGAGAGTTAAATGCGTGGCTCAAAGACTGGTGTGGGAGAAATGGGTTTTGCTTCCTGGGACAATGGCACCAGTACTGGGGCAGGAGGGAGCTGTTCCGTTGGGACGGGCTTCACTTGGCCAGTGCTGGGACTAGAGTCCTGGCGGATCATATAACTAGGGCTGTAGAGAGGGCTTTAAACTAACTAGTTGGGGGGAGGTTCCTAGAGAGCAAATAATAAAAATGACAACAGAGAAGGTCATAGACTTAGGTAGCAGTGGGGAAATTAAAAACCAGAGCGTGTCAGGAAGGGACAGAAGGTATGGAGTAAAAGGTAAAGTCATAAAAAGGGCAAAAGCAGGAACTAAGTGTCACAAAACATCTTTGAAAGTTCTCTATCTGAATGCACGTAGCATTCTTAACAAAATAGACGAGTTAATGGCACAAATAACTACATATGGGTATGATCTTGTGGCCATTACAGAAACATGGCTGCAGGGTGACAATGCCTGGGAATTAAACATACCAGGTTATTTAACGTTCAGGAAGGACAGGCAGGAAGGAAGGGGAGGTGGGGTGGCTATGTTAATAAAGGAAGGAATCACTGTAATACAGAGAAATGATATTGGGTCAAAAGATCAGGATAATGAAACAGTTTGGGTGGAGGTAAGGAATAATAAGGGGAAAAAAACACTAGTGGGCGTAGTCTATAGGCCTCCGAACAGTGGCAACTCTGTTGGACGGAGTATCAATCAGGAAATAGTTGAGGCTTGTAATAAGGGAACATCTATAATTATGGGGGATTTTAACTATCATATTAATTGGACAAATCAAATTGGGCAGGGCTGCCTTGAGGATGAGTTCATTGAGTGTATTAGGGATGGGTTTCTTGAGCAGTATGTAACTGAACCGACCAGGGGGCAAGCAATCTTAGATCTGGTCCTGTGTAACGAGACAGGATTAATTAAAAATGTCCTAGTAAAGGATCCCCTTTGAATGAGTGACCATAACATGGTTGAATTCCATATTCAATTAGAGGGTGAGAAGGTTGGATCTCAAACAAGCGTGCTAAGCTTGAATAAAGGAGACTATGAAGGTATGAGAGCGGAATTGAGTCGAGTGGATTGGGAAAATAGATTAAAGGGTAAGACGATACATGATCAGTGGTGTACATTTAAGGAGTTATTTTACAACTTCCAAAAAGTATATATTCCACTGAGAAGAAAAGGGTGTAAAAGAAAAGACAGCCATCCGTGGCTAAGTAAAGAAATTAAGGATAGTATTCGACTAAAAACAAGGGCATATAAGGTAGCCAAATCTAGTGGGAGGATAGAGGATTGGGAAAACTTTAAAAGACAGCAAAAAATAACAAAAAGATTGATTAAGAAAGGGAAGATAGATTATGAAAGTAAATTAGCAAAAAATATAAAAACAGATAGTAAGAGTTTTTATAGTTATATAAAAAGAAAAAGGGTGGCTAAAGTAAATGTTGGTCCCTTAGAGGATAGGACCGGGAAATTAATGGTGGGAAATATGGAGATGGCAAAAACACTGAATGAATATTTTGTATCAGTCTTTACAGTAGAAGACACTAAGAATATCCCAACACTGGACAAACAGGGGGCTAAAGGGGGGGAGGAGCTAAACACGATCAAAATCACTAAGGAAGTGGTACTCGGTAAAATAATGGGACTCAAGGCGGATAAATCACCTGGACCTGATGGCTTACATCCTAGGGTCTTGAGGGAAGTGGCGGTAGGGATTGTGGATGCATTGGTAATAATTTTCCAAAACTCCCTGGACTCAGCAAAGGTCCCGGCAGACTGGAAAACTGCTAATGTAACACCCTTATTTAAAAAGGGCAGTAGACAGAAGGCTGGAAACTATAGACCGGTTAGCCTAACATCTGTGGTAGGTAAAATTTTGGAGTCCATTATTAAGGAGACAGTAACAGGACATTTGGATAATCATAATTTAATAGGACAAAGTCAGCATGGTTTTATGAAGGGGAAGTCATGTTTGACAAATTTGCTGGAGTTCTTTGAGGAAGTAACATATAGGGTGGATAAAGGGGAACCAGTGGATGTAGTGTATTTAGACTTCCAAAAGGCATTTGACAAGGTGCCACACAAAAGATTATTGCTTAAGATAAAAAATCACGGGATTGGGGGTAATATTCTGGCATGGATAGAGGATTGGCTATCTAACAGAAGGCAGAGAGTTGGGATAAATGGTTCATTCTCAGACTGGCAATCAGTAACTAGTGGTGTTCCGCAGCGGTCAGTGCTGGGTCCCCAACTCTTTACAATCTATATTAACGATTTGGAGGAGGGGACCGAGTGTAACATATCAAAGTTTGCAGATGATACTAAGATGGGAGGGAAAGTAGTGAGTGAGGAGGACATAAAAAACCTGCAAGGGGACATAGACAGGCTAAGTAAGTGGGCAGAGATTTGGCAGATGGAATACAATACTGGAATGTGTGAGGCTATGCACTTTGGCAGGAAAAATCGTAGAGCAAGTTATTATCTTAATGGCAAGAAACTGGAAAGTACTGAAGTACAAAGGGATCTGGGGGTCCTGGTGCACGAAACTCAAAAGGTTAGTATGCAGGTGCAGCAAGTGATTAAGAAGGCCAATGGAATGTTGGCTTTCATTGCTAGGGGGATAGAATATAAAAATAGGGAGGTATTGCTTCAGTTGTACAAGGTATTGGTGAGACCGCACCTGGAATACTGCGTACAGTTTTGGTGTCCATACTTAAGAAAGGACATACTTGCTCTCAAGTCAGTACAAAGAAGGTTCACTCGGTTAATCCCGGGGATGAGGGGGTGGTCATTTGAGGAGAGATTGAGTAGATTGGGACTCTACTCATTGGAGTTCAGAAGAATGAGAGGCGATCTTATTGAAACATATAAGATTGTGAAGGGGTTGGATCGGGTGGATGCGGGGAAGATGTTCCCGGTGATGGGTGAAACTAGAACTAGGGGGCATAGTCTTAGAATAAGAGGCTGCTCTTTCAAAACTGAGATGAGGAGGAACTACTTCACTCAGAGGGTGGTAGGTCCATGGAATATGCTGCCCCAAAAAGCTGTAGAAGCTACATCATTACATAAATTTAAAACAGAAATAGACAGTTTCCTAGAAGTAAAGGGAATTAAGGGTTACGGGGAGCGGGCAGGAATTTGGACATGAGTCTAGGTTCGGAATGGTCATGGCCCTGTGGGTAGCAGAGCGGGCCCAGGGGCCGTGTAGCCTGATCCTGCTCCTATTTCGTGTGTCTATTTCTGTTAGATTCAGGAGATGGTTCTGTGATAGTGGATTGGCGGTTAGGATCAGATCAGCCATGATCTTATTGAATGGCGGAGCAGGCTCGAGGGGCCGATTGGCCTACTCCTGCTCCTATTTCTTATGTTCTTATGTTCTTATCTCCTCCGCTTGCACGGGAAGGTGCCAGGCAAAGGGGAAGGGCTGTTTGGGGTGATAGAGGAGTGGACTAGGGTGTCTCGGAGGGAGCGGTCCCTACGGAATGCTGAAAGGGGAGGGGAAGCTACGTTTGGTGGTGGGATCACTTTGGAGGTAGCGGAAATGCCGGAGGATGATCCGTTGAATGTGGAGGCTGGTGGGGTGAAAGGTGAGGACAAGGGGAACCCTATCATGGTTCCGGGAGGGAGGGGCAGGGGTGAGGGCAGAAGTGCGGGAGATAGAACTGACACGGTCGAGGGCAGTGTCAACCACGGCAGAGGGGAATCCTCGGTTGCGGAAAAAGGAAGACATGTCTGAAGCACTGGTGTGGAAGGTGGCATTGTCGGAGCAGATACGGCGGAGACGGAGAAACTGGGAGAATGGAATAGAGTCCTTACAGGAAGCGGGGTGGGAGGAAGTGGAGTCCAGGTAGCTGTGGGAGTCAGTGGGCTTGTAGTGAATATTGGTCGATAACCTATCCCCAGAGATGGAGACGGAGAAGTCGAGGAAGGGAAGGGAAGAGTCAGAGATGGACCATGTGAAAGTGAGGGAAGGGTGGAAATTGGAGGCAAAGTGAATGAAATTGTCAAGTTCGGGGCGAGAGCAGGAAACGGCACCGATACAGTCATCAATGTATCGGAAAAAGAAGTGAGGGAGGGGACCCGAGTAGGACTGGAACAAAGATTGTTCCACATAGCCCACGAAAAGGCAGGCATAGCTAGGACCCATGCGGGTACCCATGGCAACACCTTTGATTTGGAGGAAATGAGTGGAGTTAAAGGAGAAGTTGTTCAATGTGAGAACAAGTTCAGCCAGGCGGAGGAGGGTGGTGGTGGATGGGGACTGGTCGGGCCTCTGTTCAAGGAAGAAGCGGAGCGCCCTCAGGCCAGCCGGGTGGGGGATGGAGGTGTAGAGTGATTGTACGTCCATGGTGAAAAGGAAGCTGTTGGGGCCAGGAAACTGGAAACTGTTAAAGTGGCGGAGGGCGTCAGAAGAGTCGCGGATGTAGGTGGGAAGAGACTGGACAAGGGGAGAAAAGATAGAGTCAAGAAAGGAAGAGATAAGTTCCGTGGGGCAAGAACAGGCTGAAACGATGGGTCTACCAGGGCAGTCCTGTTTGTGGATCTTGGGAAGGAGCTAGAAGCGGGCTGTGCAGGGTTGTGGAACTATGAGGTTGGTGGCAGCGGGGGGAAGTTCTCCAGAGGAGATGAGGTCAGTGACAGTCTTGGAAACGGTGGTTTGATGTTCGGTAGTGGGGTCATGGTCCAGGTGGAGGTAGGAGGAGGTGTCGGAGAGTTGGCGTTCAGCTTCCGCTAGGTAGAGGTCAGTACGCCAAACAACAACAGTACCACCCTTGTCAGCGGGTTTAATGACAATGTCAGGGTTGGATCTAAGAGAATGGAGTGCTGCAAGTTCAGAGGGAAGTAGGTTGGAGTGAGTGAGGGGAGCAGAGAAATGGAGACGGCCGATGTCACGGCAGCAGTTAGCGATGAAAAGATCTAGAGAGGGTAAGATCTAGGGAGGGGTCCAGGTAGAACGGGAATTCTGCAAGCGGGAGAAAGGGTCAGTCATGCGGGGGGAAGACTCCTGGCCAGAGAAGTGGGCACGGAGACGAAGGCAGTGGAAAAAGAGCTCAACATTGTGCCGAGCTCGAAATTCATTGAGGTGGGGGCGTAAGGGGATGAAGCTCAGGCCTTTGCTGAGGACTGATCGTTCAGGGTCAGAGAGTGGAAGGTCAGAGGGGATAGTGAAAACGTGGCAGGGGGTGAGATTGGGAGAAGGGGGGTCAGAGGAAAGTGAAGGGGAAGAAGGTTCCGGAGGGGCGTTGGTGTCCAAGAGTTGATGAAGCTTGCGATCCTTGACATCGGAAAGGAAGAAAAAAAGTTTTTTGTTGAAGCGCCGGATGAGTCGAAGGATGAAATGGAACTGTGGACCCGGACAGCTTTGAGATAGAGTGCGCCGGTGTTGCTGAAGAGAGAAGTCGAGAGTGTTCATGTGGCGCCGCATGGCGTTGAGCGTGGATCTCAGGATGCGGCAGGAGCAGTAGTTCGAGGAACGATGAATATCTTGGAGATATTTGTAATCCTGGGTGGATCCGAAGCACAAAGGGTGGAAGTTGAGTTGGAATCCACGTGGAATAAGTCGGAACTGGAGACAGTTGCTGAGGAAAATGATGTGGCTGTGAAACCTTCACATGGTCCATCTCTGACTCTTCCCTTCCCTTCCTCGACTTCTCCGTCTCCATCTCTGGGGATAGGTTATCGACCAATATTCACTACAAGCCCACTGACTCCCACAGCTACCTGGACTACACTTCCTCCCACCCCGCTTCCTGTAAGGACTCTATTCCATTCTCCCAGTTTCTCTGTCTCCGCCGTACCTGCTCCGACGATGCCACCTTCCACACCAGTGCTTCAGACATGTCTTCCTTTTTCCGAAACCGAGGATTCCCCTCTACCGTGGTTGACACTGCCCTCGACCGTGTCAGTTCCATCTCCCGCACTTCTGCCCTCACCTCTGCCCCTCCCTCCCGGAACCATGATAGGGTTCCCCTTGTCCTCACCTTTCACCCCACCAGCCTCCACATTCAACGGATCATCCTCCGGCATTTCCGCTACCTCCAAAGTGATCCCACCACCAAACGTATCTTCCCCTCCCCTCCCCTTTCAGCATTCCGTAGGGACCGCTCCCTCCGAGACACCCTAGTCCACTCCTCTATCACCCCAAACAGCCCTTCCCCTTCCCGTGCAAGTGGAGGAGATGTAACACCTGCCCCTATACCTCCCCACTTCCCACTGTCCAGGGCCCCAAACACCCCTTCCAAGTGAAACAGCGATTTACTTGTACTTCTCGCAATCTAGTATACTGTATTCGCTGCTCACGATGCGGTCTCCTCTACATTGGGGAGACCAAACGCAGATTGGGTGACCGCTTTGTGGAACACCTCCGTTCAGTCCGTAAGGGTGACCCCAAGCTTCCGGTCGCCTGTCATTTTAATTCACCGCTCCATTCCCACTCGGACCTCACCGTCCTTGGCCTCTTGTATTGTTCCACGGAAGCTCATCGTAAACTCGAGGAACAGCACCTCATCTTCCGATTAGGCACTCTGCAGCCTTCCGGACTCAATATCGAGTTCAACAATTTCAGATCATAACCTCGGCCCCTATTACACATTTTTTCTTGTAATTTTTCCACTCCTTTCCCCCCCCCCCCCTTTCCTTTTGTTTCTCTCTCACACCTGGCAGCTATCTCTTGCCCTGCCAGTACACTTTACACCTAATCTCAGCCTATTACCATCTCGTCTAGCTCTTTTGTTTCTTTCACTTCTTTTGTCCGATCGCAGCCCTGCCTTCGATCTAATTTCTTTTCTTTCCAGTTTTGAAGAAGGGTTCGACCCGAAACGTCAACTCAAATTTCTCTCCACGAATGTTGCCTGACCTGCTGAGTTTTTCCAGCATTTTCTGTTGTTATTACTGAGGAAGTGTTGTAGTATCGGAGGGCCAGTACTGATGGAGTGTTGTAATGTCGGAGGGGCAGTATTGAGGGAGCGTTGCAGTGTCGGAGTGGCAGTTCTGAGGGAGTGCTGCACTGTCGGAGGGTCAATATGGACAGAGTGCTGTCTTTCGGAGGAGTTGTTAAACCAAGATCCCGTCTGCCCTCTCAGATGAATGTAAAGATCCCCTGGCACTATTTTGAAGAAGAGCAGGGGTCTTCTCCCTGGTGTCCTGGGCCAATATTTATCCCTCAAACACATCACTAAAACAGATTATCTGGTCTTTATCACATTGCTGTTTGTGGGAGCTTGCTGTGCTCAAATTGGCTGTCGCGTTTCTTACATTACAACAGTGACTACACTTCAGAAGTAATTAATTGGCTGTAAAGCGCTTTGGGACGACCTGAGGTTGTGAAAGGCGCTATATAAGTGCAAGTTCTTTATTGTAAATTGTTTCGGAATGCTGGGATAAGTAAAGGTTGGTGTTTTGGGCAAAGTTGTACAGCCATGGCTGTTTGGGCCAATGAAAGGTTTATCTTGATTTATCAGATTTCTTCTTGTTGTGGAAAATGATGTTGTGCCAAAAGCAATGATTGTAGCCTAGAAATTCTTTGTTTTTCCTTATTTTAGGGGAGGTGTTAAAATCGTGGGCCATGAGATATCATACAAATGTATTCAGCATTCACCTGCTGCTATCATCAACAGTAATTTCCGGGTTTATGTCTGTTTAAAAATGGGAGCATTCACTCAAACTGCAGGAAGACTTTGATCGAGAATTCAAGAGTCATCAAAATTGTGAGGGGGCAAAATGCAAAAACTATCACTGTTAAAAATAGTCAAAATAGGGGGGAGGGGATCGGAAGATGTTCAACAGATTGAAGCCTTGAGACAAAGAGTGACATTAGAGCGCACACTCGGGAATATATTGCTTCAGGTTCAAGTAGACGTGTTAAGGCAAATGAGGTGTAAATGAGACTGAGTGCATATCAAGGCAGAGCTTAGGAGTTTCAAAGATGTGTTAATAAGGCTACATTATGCAGCCCTATTCTATGCTAATTTTATTTCCATTCTATTTTTATTTCTGTTTTGACTGCTTTGACTCATGATATATGAGGGTAAATTCAGCGACCCTGCAATCCCACCAGGGAGCCTTACCCAGAGGGAGCACAGATCATGGATAATGGCGGCTTTTATCTGAAGCTGACCTCTTCCCCAGCTGATAATCTGCAAACAAAAAGAAATGGAGGTACACCTGATATTGGTCTTGGGCCTCGTTTAAGTGAGATGGGTGAGCATTGTCCCATTGAGAGTACTGTGTGTAGGGGCACCGAACCTCTGGAAGGGTATATTGACCTTGGAGGGGGTGCAGCACAGATTCACCAGAATGAAAACGGGGCTAAAAGGGTTAAATTGAGGACAAGTTGCATAAAATTGGCTTGTATTCCCTTGAGTACAGAAGTTTGAGGGGTGATCTGATCGAAGTGTTTAAAATGTTAAAAGGATTCAATGGGGTTGATAGAGAGAAACCATTTCCTTTGGTGGGGGAATCAAGAACAAGGGGACATAACCTTAAAAGTAGAGCCAGGCCATACAAGTGTGAAATCAGAAAGCACTTTTTCACACAATGGGTAGTGGAAATCTGGAACTTGTGCCCCCAAAAGGCTGTGGATCAATTGGAGCTTTCAAGACTGAGATCGATAGATTTTGTGTTAGGTAAGAGTATCAAGGGATATGGAACAAAGGTGGGGAAATGGAATTGAGATGCAGATCAGCCATGATCTAATTGAATAGCGGTGCAGTTTTGAGGTTCTGAATGGCCTACTCCTGTTCCTAATGTTCATATATTCCTGGATGGTGTTGAGCTGCTTAAGTGTTATTGCTGCTGCACTCATCCAGGCAAGTGCAGAGTATTCCATCACACTCCGAACTCCTCCATCACCATCCCTGGGTATGTCCTGTCCCACCGGCAGGACAGACCACCAGAGGTGGTGGCACAGTGGTATACAGTCGGGAAGGAGTGGCCCTGGGAGTCCTCAATTCTATGCTAATTTTATTTCCATTCTATTTTTATTTCTGGGACTCCAGACCCCATGAAGTCTCATGGTTTCAGGTCAAGCATGGGCAAGGAAACCTCCTGCTGATTACCACCTACCGCCCTCCCTCAGCTGATGAATCAGTACTCCTCCATGTTGAACACCACTTGGAAGAAGCACTGAGAGTAGCAAGGACACAGAATGTACTCTGGGTGGGGGACTTCAATGTCCATCACCAAGAGTGGCTCGATAGCACCACTACTGACCGAGCTGGCCAAATCCTGAAGGACATAAATGCCAGTCTGGGCCTGCGACAGGTGGTGAGTGAACCAACAAGAGGGAAAATCCTACTTGACCTTGTCCTCACCAATCTACCTGTCGCAGATGCATCTGTGCGTGACAGCATTGGTAGCAGTGACCACCGCACAGTCGTCGTGGAGACAAAGTCCCGACTTCACACTGAGGACACTCTCTATCGTGTTGTGTGGCACTACCACCGTGCTAAATGGGATAGATTCAGAACAGATCTAGCAGCTCAAAACTGGGCATCCATGAGGTGCTGTGGGCCATCAGCAGCAGCAGAATTGTATTCCACCACAATCTGTAACCTCATGGCCCGGCATATCCCTCACTCTACAATTACGACCAAGCTAGGGGACCAACCCTGGTTCAACAACGAGTGTAGAAGAGCATGCCAGGAGCAGAACCAGACGGACCTAAAAATGAGGTGCCAACCTGGGGAAGCTGCAACACAGGACTACATGCATGCTAAAAAGTGGAAGCAGCATGCTATAGACAGGGCTAAGCGATCCAACAACCAACGGATCAGATCAAAGCTCTGTAGTCCTGCCACATCCAGTAGTGAATTTTGGTGGACCATTAAACAACTAACGGGAGGAGGCTCCAAGAATATCCCCATCCTCAATGATGGTGGAGCCCAGCACATGAGTGCAAAAGACAAGGCTGAAGCGTTTGCAACCAACTTCAGCCAGAAGTGCCGAGTGGATGATCCATATCAGCCTACTCCCGAGGTCCCCACCATCACAGAAGCCATTCTTCAGCCAATTTGATTCACTCCACGTGATATCAAGAAATGGCTGCGCGCACTGGATACAGCAAATGCTATGGGCCCCGAAACCACCCCGGCTATCGTGCTGAAGGCTTGTGCTCCAGAACTAGCCGCACCTCTAGCCAAGCTGTTCCAGTACAGCTACAACACTGGCATCTATCCGACAATGTGGAAAACTGTCCAGATATGTCCTGTCCACAAAAAGCAGGACAAATCCAACCCAGCCAATTACCACCCCATCAGTCAACTCTCAATCATCAGCAAAGTGATGGAAGGTGTCATCGACAGTGCTATCAAGCGACACTTACTCACCAATAACCTGCTCATTGATGCCCAGTTTGGGTTCCACCAAGACCATTTGGCTCCTGACCTCATTACAGCCTTGGTCCAAACATGGACAAAGGAGCTGAATTCCAGAGGTGAGATGAGAGTGACTGCCCTTGACATCAAGGCAGCATTTGACCGAGTCTGGCATGAAGGAGTCCGAGTAAAACTGAAGTCAATGGGAATCAGGGGGAAAACACTCCACTGGCTGGAGTCATACCTAGCACAAAGGAAGATGTTTGTCGTTGTTGAAGGTCAAGCATCACAGCCACAGGACATCGCTGCAGGAGTTCCTCAGGGCAGTGTCCTAGGCCCAACCATCTTCAGCTGCTTCATCAATGACCTTCCCTCCAACATAAGGTCAGAAATGGGGATGTTTGCTGATGACTGCACAGTGTTCAGCGCCATTCGCAACTCCACAGATAATAAAGCAGGCCATGTCCGCATGCAACAAGACCTGGACGACGTTCAGGCTTGGGCTGATAAGTGGCAGGTAACATTCGCGCCACAGAAGTGCCAAGCAATGACTATCTCCAACAAGCGAGAGTCTAACTGTAACGTCCGTGTGTAATTGAGACACGGACTGCAGGAGTTGGTTATAACAGGTGTTTACTGAATGGAGACAAAACTGGAACTACTATACAAAGTTACTACACAGGCTTATATACCGGGGTGGTCACTACTGGTACTGCAGTATACAGGGGCTGCAGAATATAGTTCCTTCTTCAAAGTACATACACTACAATTCCTCCCCTTTTAGCTAAACAGTACATAACATTCGATTAATAATTAAATAACATATTTACAATTACAGTTGCTATATACATTAGCTGAAGTTAAGCAATTATAAATTCAGTCTTTGAGGAGGCTTCCTGATTCTGTCCAGATAACGCCTCTTTGGGGTATCAGGTTCTTCTGGCAAAGTTGATTCAGGATCAACGTCGTTGTTTGGTTCGTCTGCTTCCAATATCACCGATTCTGAGGTAGATGCAATTGGTACTTCGGTTTCATCACCAGGTGTATCGGATCGTGGTGTGGATTTGACGTTTTCCAGTGACTCTAGAATCTGGTCAGCATGGCGTCTTACAATGCTCTCCCCAACGTCCACGGTATACATTAGAGGTCCTTGCCATGTGCAGATCGTTCCTGGCTGCCATTTCTCTGTGTGGTAGTCCCGGGCCAAAACTGGTTGACCTATCTTAAAACTCCTGGTTGGCCTTTCATTCATATTCTGAAACTGCCTGTTCTCCACATCTCTTCTGACGTTTGGCTTAACCAAATCCAAGCGGCATCTTAGTCTTCGATTGAAGAACATCATGGCTGGAGTTTGGTTGGTAACCGCATGTGTCGCATTCCGGTAGGCAAACAAGAAGTTATCCACCTTGTGTTGTAGGGGTATGTCTTCATTACACATTGCCTTGATAGCCTTCTTGAATGTTTGAACGAACCTCTCAGCCAATCCATTGGTGGCTGGATGATATGGGGCGGATGTGTAATGCTTAACACCATTGTTCTTTAAGAACCTCCGGAACTCTTCAGACACAAACTGTGGTCCATTGTCGGAGCAAATCTGTTCAGGCAGCCCATTTCTGGCGAATATGGTTCGTAAGACTGTGATGGTTTTTCCTGTGGTGGTTGAGGACATTTTTATTACCTCTGGCCACTTTGAATGTGCATCCACCGCAATTAAAAACATCGAGTCCATAAATGGACCAGCAAAATCAATGTGTACCCTTTGCCATGGAGATGAGGGCCACTCCCATGGATGTAGAGGGGCTTGTGGTGGGGCGTTTTGGACCTTCTGGCATCCTGTACAGCTCTTGGTCATCTCTTCGATTTCTCTATCGATTCCTGGCCACCACACAAACGCTCTGGCTAAGTTCTTCATTTTCACCCCTCCCAGATGACCCTCATGAAGCTCATTGAGCACTCTATCCTTCAATTTGGGTGGAATTACTACTCTGGATCCACACATCAAGGTTCCTCGGCACACTGACAGCTGTTCTCTTCTCGGCGAGAATGCTAGCAACAGTGGTTCGCCATGTGCTGGCCATCCCTTCACCGTTAAATCATAGACCCTGGAGAGTGTCGGGTCATTTCTTGTTTCCTTTTCTATGTTTGCATTTGTCACAGGTAGACATTCGACTATGGTCGAGTGGAATATCTCCACAGGATCCACTGCAGGTGCTTCTTCCACCGTCAGCAACGGTAGGCGCGACAATCCATCAGCATTCCCATGCTGTTTAGTTCCTTTGTACTCGATGTCATATTGGTGTGCCCCTAGGAAAAGGGACCACCTCTGTAGCCGTTGTGCTGTCATTATCGGGACGCCCTTCTTAGGGTTGAAAATGGAGACAAGAGGTTGATGATCAGTTAGTAGAGTAAATTTCTGTCCGTGCAGGTAGTGATTGAACTTCTTCACCCCCCACACCAGGCTGAGAGCCTCTCTGTCAATCTGGGCGTAGTTACGCTCGGCTGCAGTTAACGAGCGTGACGCAAAAGCTATCGGCCTCTCTGAACCATCAAGGGATTTATGTGACAGTACTGCTCCAACGCCATAGGGAGACGCATCACACGCCAGTCTTATCGGTAGTGATGGGTTGTAGTGAGCCAATACTTCTCTTGAAGTGATCAGGCCTTTACACTTCTGAAAGGCCTGCTTACATTCATCGCTGCATTTCCATGCTACTCCAGTTTGTAGCAGGGCATTCAGTGGGTGCAGAATTGTGGACAAATTCGGCAAAAACTTATGGTAGTAATTCACCAATCCGAGGAATGACCTCAGTTGCGACACATTTTCAGGCGCTGGAGCCTTAACTACCGCTTCAATTTTGTCAGGGGACTTATGTAACCCCTCTTCATCAATCACGTGGCCACAGTACGATATTTGCTTCTTAAAAAACTCGCACTTGGGGCGATTGGCTCATAGCCCATGTTCTCTTAGTCTAGTGAGCACCTGCTCTAGGTTGGCAAGGTGTTCACTGTCATTTTCACCTGTCACTAGGATGTCGTCCAAGTAACACTGAGTCCCCGGAATCCCTTGCAGGACTTGTTCCATCGCTCTTTGCCATATAGCCGGAGCTGATGCAACTCCGAATACCAGTCGATTATACTGGTAAAGACCTTTGTGAGTGTTTATCGTGAGATATTTCCTGGAGGATTCTTCAACCTCCATCTGCAAATATGCTTGCGCTAGGTCAATTTTTGTAAAACGTTTCCCTCCAGATAGTGAGGCGAAAATATCTTCTATCCGCAGAAGAGGATACTGTACTGTGTGAAGGACTGGGTTCACAGTCATCTTGAAGTCCCCACAGATGCGAACCTTCCTTGGCTCCTCAGACTTATTGTTTAACGTTTTCTTCATGACAGGAACGATGGGTGTCGCCCACTCGCTCCAGTCTACCTTAGTTAGCACGCCTGCATTCTCCAGCTCTGCCTCGATGGCTGGGCGAATTGCATACGGTACCGGTCTTGCTTTGAAAAACATGGGAATTGCATTCTCTTCTATTTTTATCGAGGCGGTTACGCCTTTAAGAGTTCCCAGTTCTTGTTGAAATACCTCTTTAGCGTTAGCCAAGATTTTTGACAATCGTCCAGGTGTGACGTCGTCATCCTTTTTACCAGCCACTGTCAGTGCCTGAATGGAGTGCCAGTCTAAACTTATCTTTCTGACCCATTCATGTCCCAATAACGGTGGCCCACCATCTTGCAGTATGTACAGATACAATTTCTGTATTTTCTTGCCGTTGTATTCGACAGGCACCCTTATTTTCCCTCTGGGGTATACTTTCTGCCCCGTATATGTCTTCAAGACAATGGATGTGTCTTTCAAGGGTATGTGTGAGAATAGCCGCTCGTAGTCTCGTCGATTCATGACGGTCAGGGCTGATCCTGTATCCAATTCCATTTTGACTTGGGACCCTGCTATCGTGAGGGTGACCCAAATGGTTTGGTGATCCTCTTTTGTGATTACGTTGTGTAGTTTGAGACAGCTTAGTCTCTTGTTCCCGGATTCACTATCGCTGTTCTGGTCTTCGGAACTACTGTCCATCATCTTTTGTACTTTCCTGTACTTTTCCTTAGTAGTCTTTTTGTTGTCGTTAGTCTTCTTCCCGGACCTGCAAACTCATGCAATGTGTCCCATCTTTCCGCATTGCCTGCATGTTTTGTCCTTTGACCAGCAGTCCTTCTGGTCATGGGTTGTTCTGCCGCAGCGATAACATTTTTCAAATCCCCGTGTCATTTCATGGGTGCCGTATTCCTGTGGCTTTTGCTGTATTTCCGCAGCTCCCCTTGCTGCTGCTTCGTACGATACTGCCACGCTGAAAGCCTTATCTAGCATCAGCTCTTTCTCTGAGAGTAACCTCTTCTGGGTTCCTTCACTCAGGAGTCCACAGACAAATTTGTCCCGTAAGGTGTCTGCCAGTCCTGCTCCGAACTGGCAGTGCTTTGATAGCTTGCGTAGTTCCGTAAGGTAATCAGCATTGCTCTCATCTTTATGCTGATTTCTCTTGTGGAATTTAAATCTTTCTGCTATCAGCAGCGGTGTAGGATTTAGGTGTTCCTGCAGGATATCAACAATTTTTTTAAACTCTTCGCCATCGTTTTGACTGGAGTGATCAGGTTCTGCAATAGGCCGTACATTCTTGCGCCCATTAAGTTTAGTAGTACCGATGCCTTTTTCTCATCGGCTACTTCATTTGCCTTGCAATATACTTCAACTCTTTCCACATACGTGGTCCAGTCTTCTATTGCATTATCGAAGGCAGTGATATTGCCAGTCTTCGGCATCTTGGAGATCTAAGATGGCGTCTCCCACGCTTTGCCTTCTTCCCCGATTGAACAAAATGGCGCCTCCCGCGCTTTGCCTTCTTCCCCACTGGATTAAGATGGCGCCTCCCGCACTTTCTGTTTTTTCCGCTGCTGCTAGCGCTGTTGCTGGCGTTTTTATGCCTTGATGGCGACGCCCTATGGTCTTCGCACACTTCCCCCCGCGCTGCTGCCAACGCCGCTCTCCCCGGTCCCCGTGGCAAACTGCAGCTCCTCGCGGCTTTCTGCGCTTCTAATTTGTTTTATTTTAATTACTGTTCCCGTCGTCAGAGCAGACCCGATGGGACACTTTCCTCCCTCTTCTCGGGTCTGCACGCTACCCGGCTTCGTAGCACTGGCCGCGCCCTGTGTGCTCCACCCTCTCTCTCTCTCTCTCTCTCCTCTTCCCGACAACGCTGCTCGGCCCTGTTGAAAAGCCACCCGATCGAGCTCTAGCCCGCCGCAGCCCAGGAAGGATCAGTGTACTACCTGCCACCAGCCCGATTAGCTGGAACACCATAGATTGGATAACCAAGCCCAGCTCTCGACAGCCTCTCCTGCAAATCTTCGAATTCGATGAATCAGAGGGTGGTTGCCCACGGTCGACGCCCGTTTCTTCTGTTTGTTTTTTTTTTCTTTTTGGATTTCTTCCTTCTGGCCTCGACCTCTAACAACTTCGCTTCAGGGATGGATCCCCGTGAGGTGGTGCAGAACTATAAGTAAGTTCGGATCTGTTCGTCGCCAGTGTAACGTCCGTGTGTAATTGAGACACAGACTGCAGGAGTTGGTTATAACAGGTGTTTACTGAATGGAGACAAAACTGGAACTACTATACAAAGTTACTACACAGGCTTATATACCGGGGTGGTCACTACTGGTACTGCAGTATACAGCGGCTGCAGAATATAGTTCCTTCTTCAAAGTACATACACTACACTAACCACCTCCCCTTGACATTCAATGGCATTACCATCGCCGAATCCCCCACTATCAACATCCTGGGGGTCACCATTAACCAGAAATTTAACTGGACCAGCCACATAAATACTGTGGCAACAAGAGCAGGTCAGAGGCCAGAGGCTAGGTATTCTGCGGCGAGTGTCTCACCTCCTGACTCCCCAAAGCCTTTCCATCATCTACAAGGCACAAGTAAGGAGTGTGATGGAATACCCTCCACTTGCCTGGATGAGTGCAACTCCAACAACAGTCATGAAGCTCGACACCATTCAGGACAAAACAGCCTGCTTGATATTCACTCCCTCCACTACTGGCGTACCGTGGCTGCAGTGTGTACCATACACAAAATGCACTGCAGGCACATGGGAACACTATCACCTACAAGCTCCCCTCCAAATCACACACCATCCTGACTTGTAAATATATCGCTGTTCCTTCATCCTCGCTGGGTCAAAATCCTGGAACTCCCTCCCTAACAGCACTGTGGGAGTACCATCACCACACGGACTGCAGCGGTTCAAGAAGGCGGCTCACCACCACCTTCTCAGGGGCAACTAGGGATGGGCAATAAATGCTGGCATTGCCAGCGACGCCTTGATCCTATAAACGAATAAATAACAAACTCCTGACTTGTGCCTTCTAGATGGTGGAGATGCTTTGGGGAGTCAGGAGGTGAGCCACTCACCACAGAATACCCAGTCTCTGACATGCTCTTGTAGCCACAGCATTTATATGGCTGGTCCGGTTGAGTTTCTGGTCAATGTGAACCCCCAGGATGTTGATGGTGGGGGATTCAGCGATGTTAATGTCATTGATTGTCAAGGGGAGGTGGTTAGACTCTCTCTTGTTAGAGATGGTCATTGCCTGGCACTTGCGTGGCACGAATGTTACTTGCGACTTATCAGCCCAAGCCTGAATGTTTTCCAGGTCTTGCTGCCTGCGGGCATGGACTGCTTCATTTTCTGAGGAGTTGTGAATGGAACTGAACACTGTGCAGTCATCAGCACTTCTAACCTTATGATGGAGGGAAGGTAATTGATGCTTAGGCCGAGTGTCCTGAGGAACTCCTGCAGTGATGTCTGGGTGTTGAGATGATTGGCCAACAACACAACTATTATGTCCGTGTATAATTGAGACACGGACTGCAGGAGCTGATTATAACAAATCTTTACTGAATGGAGACAACCTGGAAACTGAAACTACAGAAGCCTGCTAGGGCCTTTTATACAGGGGTGGTCACTGCCGGTACTGCAGTCTGAGACCAGTTATTCCCTTAAAGGTACATACACAACAATTCCTCCCCTTTTAGATAAACAGTACATAACATTCATTTAACAACTAAATAATAACTAATTACAATTACGGTTGCTAGATACATTGGTTGAAGTTAAGCAATTATAAGTTCAGTCTTTGAGGAGGCTTCCTGATTCTGTCTGGATAACGCCTCTTTGGGATATCAGGTTCTTCTGGCAAGGTTGAGTCGGGATCAATGTCGTTGTTTGGTTCGTCGGCTTCCAATATCACTGATTCTGCGGTAGATGCAATTGGTACTTCGGTTTCATCACCAGGTGTATCAGATCGTGGTGTGGAGTTGATGTTTTCCAGTGACTCTAGAATCTGGTCAGCATGGCGTCTTACAATGCTCTCTCCAACGTCCACGGTATACATTAGAGGTCCTTGCCGTGTATAGTTCGTTCCTGGCTGCCATTTCTCTGTGCGGTAGTCCCGGGCCAAAACTGGTTGACCTATCTTAAAACTCCTGGTCGGCCTTTCATTCATATTCTGAAACTGCCTGTTCACCACATCTCTTCTGACGTTTGGCTTAACCAAATCCAAGCGGCATCTTAGTCTTCGATTGAAGAACATCATGGCTGGAGTTTGGTTGGTAACCGCATGTGTCGCATTCCGGTAGGCAAACAAGAAGTTATCCACCTTGTGTTGTAGGGGTATATCTTCATTACACATTGCCTTGATAGCCTTCTTGAATGTTTGAACAAACCTCTCGGCCAATCCATTAGTGGCTGGATGATATGGGCGGATGTGTAATGCTTAACACCATTGTTCTTTAAGAACCTCCGGAACTCTTCAGACACAAACTGTGGTCCATTGTCGGAGCAAATCTGTTCAGGCAGCCCATTCCTGGTGAATATGGTTCGTAAGACTGTGATAGTTTTTTCTGTGGTGGTTGAGGAAATTTTTATTACCTCTGGCCACTTTGAATGTGCATCCACCGCAATTAAAAACATCGAGTCCATAAAGGGACCAGCAAAATCAATGTGCACCCTTTGCCATGGAGATGAGGGCCACTCCCATGGATGTAGAGGGGCTTGTGGTGGGGCGTTTTGGACCTTCTGGCATCCTGTACAGCTCTTGGTCATCTCTTCGATTTCTCTATCGATTCCCGGCCACCACACAAACGCTCTGGCTAAGTTCTTCATTTTTACCCCTCCCAGATGACCCTTATGAAGCTCATTGAGCACTCTATCCTTCAATTTGGGTGGAATTACTACTCTGGATCCACACATCAAGGTGCCTCTGCACACTGACAGCTGTTCTCTTCTCGGCGAGAATGCTGGCAGCAGTGGTTCGCCATGTGCTGGCCATCCCTTCACCGTTAAATCATAGACCCAGGAGAGTGTCGGGTCATTTCGTGTTTCCTTTTCTATGTTTGCATTCGTCACAGGGAGACATTCGACTATAGTCGAGTGGAATAACTCCACTGGATCCACTGCCAGTTCTTCTTCCACCGTCGGCAACGGTAGGCGCGACAATCCATCAGCATTCCCATGCTGTTTAGTTCCTTTGTACTCGATGTCATATTGGTGTGCCCCTAGGAAAAGGGACCACCTCTGTAGCCGTTGTGCTGTCATTATCGGTACGCCCATCTGAGGGTTGAAAATGGAGACGAGAGGTTGATGATCAGTTAGTAGAGTAAATTTCTGACCGTGCAGGTAGTGATTGAACTTCTTCACCCCCCACACCAGGCTGAGGGCCTCTCTGTCAATCTGGGCGTAGTTACGCTCGGCTGAAGTTAACGAGCGTGACGCAAAAGCTATCGGCCTCTCTGAACCATCAAGGAATTTATGTGACAGTACCGCCCCAACACCGTAGGGAGACGCATCACACGCCAGTCTTATCAGTAGTGATGGGTTGTAGTGAGCCAATACTTCTCTTGAAGTGATTAGGTCCTTACTCTTCTGAAAGGCCCGCTTACATTCATCGCTCCATTTCCATGCTACTCCCGTTCGTAGTAGGGCGTTCAGTGGATGCAGAATTGTGGACAAATTCGGCAAAAACTTAGGGTAGTAATTCACCAATCCGAGGAATGACCTCAGTTGCGACACATTTTCAGGCGCTGGAGCCTTAACTACCGCTTCAATTTTGTCAGGGGACTTATGCAACCCCTCTTCATCAATCACGTGGCCACAATACGATATCTGTTTCTTAAAAAACTCGCACTTAGGGCGATTGGCTCATAGCCCATGTTCACGTAGTCTAGTGAGCACCTGCTCTAGGTTGGCAAGGTGTTCACTGTCATCTTCACCTGTCACTAGGATGTCGTCCAAGTAACACTGAGTCCCCG
Organism: Somniosus microcephalus; assembly: GCF_052327205.1. Taxonomy (NCBI): domain Eukaryota; kingdom Metazoa; phylum Chordata; class Chondrichthyes; order Squaliformes; family Somniosidae; genus Somniosus; species Somniosus microcephalus. The sequence continues at coordinate 247,805,526 of NC_140987.1, forward strand.
GAATCCCTTGCAGGACTTGTTCCATCGCTCTTTGCCATATAGCCGGAGCTGATGCTACTCGAATACCAGTCGATTATACTGGTAAAGACCTTTGTGAGTGTTTATCGTGAGATACTTCCTAGAGGATTCTTCAGCCTCCATCTGCAAATATGCTTGTGCTAGGTCAATTTTTGTAAAACGCTTCCCTCCAGATAGTGAGGTGAAGATATCTTCTATCCTTGGAAGAGGATATTGTACTGTGTGAAGGACTGGGTTCACCGTCACCTTGAAGTCCCCGCAGATGCGAACCTTCCTTGGCTCCTCAGACTTATTGTTTAACGTTTTCTTCATGACAGGAACATTGGGTGTCGCCCACTCGCTCCAGTCTACCTTAGATAACACGCCTGCCTTCTCCAGATTCTCCAGCTCTGCCTCGACGGCTGGGCGAATTGCATATGGTACCGGTCTTGCTTTGAAAAACTTGGGAATTGCATTCTCCTCTATTTTTATCGAGGCGGTTACGCCTTTAAGAGTGCCCAGTTCTTGTTGAAATACCTCTTTGGCGTCAGCTAAGATTGTTGACAATCGTCCAGGAGTGACGTCGTCATCCTTTTTACCAGCCACCGTCAGTGCCTGAATGGAGTGCTAGTCTAAACTTATCTTTCTGATCCATTCACGTCCCAATAACAGTGGTCCACCATCTTGCAGAATGTAGAGATACAATTTCCATATTTTCTTGCCGTTGTATTCGACAGGCACCCTTATTTTTCCTCTGGGGTATACCTTTTGCCCCGTATACGTCCTCAAGGCAATGGATGTCTCTCTCAAGGGTATGTGTGAGAATATCCGCTCGTAGTCTCGTCGATTCATGACGGTTAGAGCTGATCTTGTATCCAATTCCATTTTGACTTGGGACCCTGCTATCGTGAGGGTGACCCAAATGGTTCGGTGATCCTCTTTTGGAATTACGTTGTGAAGTTTGAGACAGCTTAGTCTCTTGTTCCCGGATTCACTATCGCTCATCTGGTCTTCAGAACTACTGTCCGTCATCTTTTGTACTTTCCTGTACGGTTCCTTAGTAGCCTTTTTGTTGTCGTTGGTCTTCTTCCCAGATCTGCAAACTCGTGCAATGTGTCCCATCTTTCCGCATTGCCTGCATATTTTGTCCTTGGACCAGCAGTCCTTCTGGTCATGGTTTGTTCTGCCGCAGCGATAACATTTTGCAAATCCCCGTGTCATTTCGTGGGTGCCGTATTCCTGTGGCTTTTGTTGTATTTCCGCAGCTCCCCTTGCTGCTGCTTCGTACGATACTGCCATGCTGAAAGCCTTATCTAGCGTCAGCTCTTTCTCTGAGAGTAACCTCTTCTGGGTTCCTTCACTCAGGAGTCCACAGACAAATTTGTCCCATAAGGTATCTGCCAGTCCTGCTCCGAACTGGCAGTGCTTTGATAGCTTGCGTAGTTCCGTAAGGTAATCAGCATTGCTCTCATTTTTATGCTGATTTCTCCTGTGGAATTTAAATCTTTCTGCTAGCAGCAGCGGTGTAGGATTTAGGTGTTCCTGTAGGATAGCAACAATTTCGTTAAAACTCTTCGCCTTCGGTTTGGCTGGAGTAATCAGGTCCCGCAATAGGCCGTACGTTCTTGCGCCCATTAAATTTAGCAATACCGATGCCCTTTTCTCATCGGCTATTTCGTTTGCCTTGCAATATACCTCGACTCTTTCCACATACGTGGTCCAGTCTTCTATTGCATTATCGAAGGCAGTGATATCGCCAGTCTTTGGCATCTTGAAAATCTAAGATGGCGCCTCCCGCGCTTTGCCTTCGTCCCCGATGGATCAAAATGGCGCCTCCCGCGCTTTTCCTTCTTCCCCGCCGAGTTAAGATGGCGCCTCCCGCGCTTTCCCGCCGCTGCCGCTGCTGCCAACGCTGTTGCTGGCGATTATATTTATTTTACTATTCTGTAATGGCGACGCCCTATGGTCTTCGCGCCTCCCCGATCGCTGCTGCCAACGCCGCTCTCCGCGGTATTTTTATTTTTCTATCGCGCTTCAGTATTTGCTCTGTTAATTGAAGAACCATTCCCGTCGTGGAGCGGACCCTCTGGGACACTTCCCTCTCTCTTCTTAGGTCCGAACGCTGCCCGGCTGCGAAGCACCGGCCGCGCCCTGTGTGCGCCACCCTCTCTCTCTCTCTTTGCTTCCCGACTCGCTGCCCGGCCCCGTTGCAGAGCCACCCGATCGAGCTCTAGCCTGCCGCAGCCCAGGAAGGATCAGTGCACTACCTGTCACCAGCCCGATTAGCTGGGAAACCACAGACTGGAGACCAAGCCTGGCTCTCGACAGTCTCTCCTGCACTTTTCAGTTCGATGATTTGGAGGGCGGTTGCCCACGATCGACGCCCGTTTCTCAAGTTTCTTTGGATTATTTATTTTATTTTTTTTTCTTTCTTCTGGCTTCGACCTTCAATAACGTCGTCTGAGGTGCTGCCGAGTTGCGGGTAAGTTCGTTTCTTACTCGTCGCCAGTATTATGTCCGTGTATAATTGAGACACGGACTGCAGGAGTTGATTATAACAAGTCTTTACTGAATGGAGACAACCTGGAAACTGAAACTACAGAAGCCTGCCAGGGCCTTTTATACAGGGGTGGTCACTGCCGGTACTGCAGTCTGAGACCAGTTATTCCCTCAAAGGTACATACACAACAACAACCATCTTATTTTGTGCCAGATATGACTCCAGCCGGTGGGGAGTTTTCCCCCTGATCCCCATTGATTTCAGTTTTACTGGGACTCATTAGTGCCACACTCGGTCAAAAGCTGTTGCGATAAAGGAGCTGGTTTTAGCAATGTAAATACAGGGAGTTGCAACATGTATTTTGATCTCCTATGAACCAAGGTAAGGGACCACCACATTTGAAAGCACCGCATCTGTGAGTAAATTTAGATCTGCAAATGAGAACAGCCTGAAAACTTCAGCATTTGTCTTGTTTTGGCAAGGTGTTTGTAGCAGCTGAATTTTGAAACGGAGCTGAACTGAACTGTTTGAAAGCCTGATATTTTGGCACTAAACAAGGAGATTTGGAAGCCCCTTATTGTAAACCCTTAAAATTCAGGCACAAGGTCTTTGCGTTGTCAATCCTTAGCAAATATTTGACTAATCCTAATGTTTAGCAATTTGATTTCAGCATTTAAGGAATAAACTGGGTTAACCCTGAGCAAAGGTTCAATTCTGGATTATGTATTGCCTTTTTATATTGAGGTGAATGCAACACAGATCATGTACGATGTTTTCACAAATGCTGTTTTGTAGAAAAAATAGTTCTGCTATAAATTCATAGCATATAAAGAAAAAAGTATCCCTGGCAAATATAGTCAGCCTGAAAGTGTTTCGAACCAAATGAAGTAACCAGCAAAACAAAATATAATAATGTCCCTGTATTCCGTAGAAATTCCATTAAATTTACACATCAGAAAGTATGCAAAAACTTTACATTTTCATATTGTATGGAAGCAATTATTTGGACCGAGGTTTTCACACCCACAAAGGGGTCAGGACCAAAAATCTACTGTTTTTACTGAACAAAATTACTTTCGTATGGGAGGGTTCAGGGCACTTTTATTAGGAAAAAATATTAATCACAATTTGGTGCAGAACACAGTTAAAATTTACAAGCACCACAGTAAAGTCCACCACATAATAGAGTCCATATATGCCAGCTTAATTATCCTGGAATTGTCAGGACTGAGCAAAGCTCTGGAATCATATCTTGATGATGGAAATCCTACAAACACACTTGGACCAGCAGGTGCTCTGATTACTGTTACCCATGTACCGTTTGATGCCAGTTAACACTTAGTGTTGATTCAACAACTGGTGACCAAATTCCCTTTGTACTTTTCACGTGCAAATTTAAACTGGCCAAATTCAGAGTGGGGTTAAATGTGTGACGAGACCCCTTGAGAGCAGATGCATCTTCTTGTCACCTTGAAATCAAACAGTTTGTTGAAGATGAATAAAAGTTTGACACCCGATCCTCATAGAGATCAGCACCATAATTGCCTTTCGTCTAATTCACCTTGCGTTTGGATGTAAATTTATCTTGACAACTACACAACTGGCTGTACAGCAGGGAGCGTTAGTAAGAGGCAGGGGAAGAATGGATCACTGGGAGGAGAGTTTGATGGTACAGTCCGACCAGAGAGGTGGAGATTCCAGAATAGTGCTTTGGTGATGGGACAGACACGGCTGAGTCTGAGGCAGTACCTGTAGACTCATTATGGTCGTTGCGGGGGTGGGGGTGTGTGGGGGGAATATGCAATGTCGACAGATGAATACCAATTTATTTAAGTGTTGTCTTGGCAATGGCAGGGAAATCAGATGGCGGTATTCGGAGCACAGTTCATTGGTTGCCATTTTGTTGTTTTAAGCTGACCCAGAGGATAAGAAGCAACACATACAGTGACATCTTCAAGGTATGTGTCTGTGCTCAGATGGTAACCGAGGGGAGGGGAGGGGAGTGGGGGAGGGCAGGGGTGTTGGGGGAGAGGGGAGGAGGACACAGCCGGTGAAGTCAATGAATCACTTGCCGAGTAGAAGGATATGTTGATAGGGTTAGATGCTTTAGGTGTGGGAGGAGGCTCGTCTGGAGCATAAACAGCAGCAAGGACCAGTTGGGCCGAATGGCCTATTGCTGTGCTGTAGACTCGATGATTACAAACTTGAAATTTCTAGCTGCACCTCTGCGACTCATTGATTTAACAATGGGTTAGTGGTGGTGGTTAAGAGGAAGAAAAGATTCATTTCATTGTAGATTAGTAAACAAATTCAGTCAATACATCTGAAACGTTTCAGGTACAACTCATGAAGGCTCAGTCCCAAAATGTTAATCTATCTTGTTTCCTTTCAGATGTGGACAGACTTAAATCTCTTGTTTTTCTACCTCTGTATCCAATTAAAATATTGCACTGTACAAAAAAAAGAAAGACTTACATTTATATAGCGCCTTTCACGGATTCAGGGCGTCCTAAAGCGCTTTACAGCAAATGAAGTACTTTTGAAGTGTAGTCACTGTTGTAATGTAGGAAACGCAGCAGCCAATTTGCACACAGTATGCTCCCACAAACAGCAATGTGTTAATGACCAGATAATCCATTTTAGTGATGTCGATTAAGGGATAAATATTGGCCAGGACACTGGGTATAACTTCCCTGCTCTTCTTCGAAATAGTGCCAAGGGAACTTTTATGTCCACCTGAGAGAGCAGATGGGGCCTCGGTACTACACCAGAGTGTCAGTCTAGATTTTTGTGCTCAAGACTCTGGAGTGGGACATGAACCCAAAATCTTCTGACTCAGAGGTGAGAGTGCTATCAACTGAGCCACGGCTAACACTGTAAGGTGAGTGACGGATGCATTATTCTCCAGCTGTGGCTCTCAAACAGAATATAACTTTGTTATTGGAACATCAAAAGGTAGCACTGAGAACGGGCCATTTCAGCTCACCTAGTTATTTAAGTTCAGTCACAAACCTTGTGTCGATCATTTTACCATTCTTTTGTCCCAATGCTGGTTCTACACCTTCCTGCCATGGTTTTGATATAATTTGTAAATGATATATTACATTTTGAAACAAAAGTTTGCAGATGCTATAATGATTGTTTGGTTAGATTGAATCATATTTGTACACAGGGGTACTTAACACATCCCAAGTTTGTTTACCCAGCCATAATCTTCCATGTATTTACACATTTCAGTAAATATATAACTTTTTTATTAGAGTACCCGATTACAGATACATTACGTTTCCTTAAACGTCGGTTATGTTCCTAACCAATTGGGATGGATTCGAAATGAAAAATGACTTTCTGAGGACCACTGCAGCCCAAGGTCCAGAATATGATTTCTGGCCCCTCAAGTATTTCTCATTCATCTTTGTAATTGCTCTCAAAACAAATTTGCAGAATAAGCCCTACACTCTGATGGAAAGAAAAATACTGCAACTAGTGGAAATCTAAAACAGAAACAGAAAATGTAGGAATACATAGTAGGCAACAGAAAGAGAAAGATGGGATAATCGGAGCAGGAGGAGGTCATTCACTCCCTCGAGCTTGTTCCACAATTCAATTAGATCACGGCTGATTTGTATCTGAACTCTATTTACCCGCCTTGGTTCCGTAACCCTAAATACCCTTGCCTAGTGTCAGCCGTGGCTCAGTTGGTAGCGCCCTCGCCTCTGAGTCAGAAACTTGTAGGTTCAAGTCCCACTCCAGAGACCTGAGGACAAAAATTTAGACTGACACTCCAGTGCAGTACTAAGGGAGTGCTGCACTGTTGGAGGTGCTGTCTTTCAGGTGAGACGTTAAACCGAGGCCCCATCTGCTCTTTCGAGAGACTGGTCTTAGCCCACATCAAAGCCAGTGTTCCTGCCTCCCTTGACCAACACCAGTTTGCCTATCGGGCAAACAGATCAACGGAGGATGCAATCACTACTGCTCTACACTCGGCACTGAATCACCTAGATGGTAAGGAGACCTACATCAGAATGTTGTTTATAGACTACAGCTCAGCATTCAACACTTTCGTCCCCAACAAGCTGGCCACCAAACTCCAAACTCTTGGCCTGAACACGTCCCTCTGCAACTGGACCCTGGACTTCCTAACAAACAGACCCCAGTCTGTCAAATTAGGCAACCACACCTTCCCCCCCCCCGACCCTGAACACGGGGGCCCCACAAGGATGTGTGCTGAGCCCCCTCCTCTACTCCCTCTTCACCCACGACTGTGTGGCTGTTAATAGTTCCAACACCATCATCAAGTTCGCAGATGACACCACGGTAGTAGGCCAGATCACCAACAACGATGAGTCAGCCTACAGGGAGGAGGTCCAGCATCTTGTGAAGTGGTGCGCCGACAACAACCTGGCCCTTAACACCAAGAAAACAAAGGAAATAATCGTGGACTTCAGGAAGTCCAAAGGCGAAAGTCACACCCCCATCCACATCAATGGGGCGGAGGTGGAAAGGGTGGCCAGCTTTAAGTTCCTCGGAGTCCACATCACGGAAGACCTCTCCTGGTCCCTCAACACCTCCTCTCTGGTGAAGAAGGCCCAGCAGCGCCTATATTTCTTGAGGAGGCTGAAGGGATGTAATCTGTCACCCCCGATCCTCTCTAACTTCTACCGCTGCACTATAGAGAGCACCCTGACAAACTGTATCACGGTATGGTACGGCAGCTGTAGCTCCCATGACCGGAAAGTCCTGCAGCGCGTAGTCAAAACTGCCCAACGCATTACCGGCACCCGGCTACCGACCATAGAACATATATATCAGAAACGCTGCCTACGGAGGGCACGGTCCATCATCAAAGACCCTACCCACCCCAGCCACAGTCTGTTTGCCCTCCTACCATCTGGAAGACGCTACAGATGCATTCGCACCCGTATGACCAGATTTAGGAACAGCTTCTTTCCCAGGGCTGTCATCCTACTGAACTCCACAAATAAACACTAAAGCCTGCACATCTGCCGATGCACTTTATTATGGTCATATTTATGCTAATATATATGTACAAATGTATGTTGAAATGTTTAAGTGTCCTAATCCAAATTGTACACTCTCGGGAGCCGCAAGCCTACATTTCGTTGTACTGCACTTGTGCACTAACAATGACAATAAAAGTTGATTTGATTTGATTTGATTTGAGGTGGACATAAAAGATCCCATGGCACTATTTCGAAGAAGAGCAGGGAAATTATCCCCGGTATCCTGGCCAATATTTATCCTCAATCACCATCACTAAAACAGATTATCTGGTCGTTATAACATTGCTGTTTGTGGAAGCATGCTGTGTGCAAATTAGCTGCTGCGTTTCCTACATTACAATAGTGACTACATTTCAAAAAGTGCTTCATTGGCTGTAAAGCGCTTTGGGACATCCGGTGGTCGTGAAAGGCGCTATATAAATGCAAATCTTTCTTTTTTCTAACAAAAATCTATCAATCTCAGGGTTGAAATTTCCAATTGACCCCTCAGCCTCAACAACTTTTTGTGGGAGACAATTCCAGATTTCCACTACCCTTTGTGTGAAGAAGTGCTTCCTGACATCACCCCTGAACGGCCCAGCTCTAATTTTAAGGTTATGTCCCCTTGTTCTGGACTTCCCCCACCAGAGGAAATAGTTTCTCTGGGCTGGAATTTCCGGGGGGTCAGTGGGGGCGATCAGTGGTGGGTCGGGTGGAAAAGTGGTTTCTTTCCCCAGTGGGTTGGGATCCCGCTGTGAACCAGCCGCCATGCACATTTCCCCGATGTCGGGTCTGTCAGCGCCGAGCAGACCCGATACGCAGCAGCGGGTTCACAGCGGGGGACCCAATTCAGGAAATTAGTGGCTTGTTTAGAGCCACTTAAGAATGAATTTCAGCCTACCTTCTGCATTTGACAGCTCGCCCACGGGATCCACACTGGTTGTGGACCATGTCTGTCAAGCTGAGGTGTGAGTTCAGTGGCCGTTGAGTCAGCTGTTGAGCTGACAGCTTCAAATGTAAAGTAAAAGCTCCCACCTTACAAAAATATCTTCCCTCAGCCACAAACTCTTCTTCACTGCATTTCCACAATAGATTCACCATGCTGTAAGTCTTTACACAAGTCTCCATCCAGCCTGACCTCATTACCTCTCTCACCATTGACAGATCGCTTCTGGCATCTCTACTTCACCTGCCATCTATTCCATCAGCATGGGTGCCCTTTATAGTCTCTCACCTTGGTCGTCAGAATCCCACCACGATCAGCCCCAACACCAGCAGCACCAGGCACACCAGCAGCACCAACAACAACACCACCAACCTTCTCTGCAATCACCTCATGCTGCACAGGACAGAGGGCATCAGCACCCAACCACATTGCTGCCTGGGAGGCCAGGGATGGCTTCACCATGGCCAGATGTACTTCACTTAATGCTGTACACCCTGGCTGCCACATGATGTGCCAGTTTGACACCAGCCCACACCAACACCATAAAGCATCGCTACAATGCCCAAGACATTCCTTTCACACTCATCACCATTGCGAGTGTACCGTTATGTCTCACCATTCACTACAACTCACCAAGCCACATCTAAAGATGCACACAAATCTGTCCAAGAACGCAAAGTGTTGAAAATAAAGGTTTCAATGTTTGACACGACATTAATAGAAACTTTTCAAGAACATTGCATAAAACACCCAAGTGCCTACACGTGTGTGTTGTTAGTTGGTATGATTAGACAAGGATGAGGGTGAGTGTGAGTGGTGGCTAATGAGATGGGGATGTGATAATGTACATAGAGAGAGAGGGATGGGTGGATGTGCAAGGTAAGTTGATGTGAGTGAGGGCGTGCAGGAGTAGGGTAGGGAAGGCAGAGTGATGGAGATGGGTTGAGAGGCACAGCAGGATGAGGTTGAGTGTGGCTTTGTAGTAACATTTCGTGATCTACTGAGACCATTGAAACATTTGCGGCATTGCAGCCTGGTTCTCCTGAACACATCCCTGCTTGTACCCTCCTCTGCAATGTACAACCAGGCTGTGTTGATCTCCTGGGGAAGTCTCTTCCGGCTATGGGAAGGGAAGAGGACCTCCCTATATGCTGTGACTCCCTCCATAAGCATATGGAGGGAGTCATGGGAATGCCTGGGTGCAGCCCTGCACCTCTGTGCAGTGCTTCTCAGTGTTTGCAGCACCTCAATGCTGTAGAACACTGACAGCACAAATGTCAAAATAAAGTTGGCCATGGTCCCTTTAAGGAAACTGGCTGATGACGCATCCCCAAATGACATCAACAGACCCGCTTCCTCTAATTGGTCGGGAAACGCGCTGGACGGGCTTAACAAGCCAAACAGGGGAAATTCATTTCAGCTGCCAGGATGGAGACAGCAGCGGGGTCGGCACTGCCACCGACGTCACCCACCACAGACCCGCCGGTCTGTCGCGGCCTCTCTCTCTCTACTCTCATGTGATGTTGCCTTTGGTGGATGGAAGACGTGTAAACAACGAAACTCAATACTCAAAAACTACTCCCTTCTCCAGCTTTCTTGAGCTGTATTTTCTTCGCGCTACCATTGGTGGCCGTGCCTTCAGCTGCCTAGGCCTTAAGCTTTGGAATTCCCTCCCTAAACCTCTCCACCTCTCTACCCCTCTTTCCTCCTTTAAGACGCTCCTTAAAATCTACCTCTTTGACCAAGCACGTGTTCTAATGTCTCCTTATGTGGCTCAGAGTCAAATTTTGTTTGATAATTGCTCCCTGTGAAGCGCCTTGGGTCGTTTTACTACGTCAAAGGCGCTATATAAATGCAAGTTGTTGTAGGTAATAAACTTCTTCAATCAAAGTTACTTAAATACTTTCTGTTCACAGAATCAGTGTTTTATTTTCTTTCACTTTAAGATGGTATGTTTGCGGGGAGGGTTCACTGATGACCAAAATATTTTCAGCAGCTAAATATATACACAGTGGTATCCTGGTGTGTGGAACAACGGGGGGCAGATTTATACCTAACCAGACTTATATATAACAGGTCAGCAGCACTGTTACAGCATGAAGAGCAAACCTGTGACTCCATAACAACCTCTCTGCCTGAACTCTGAGTATAAAATAACTGTTATTGCCGAGTATTAGAATCATTTGCAGTGAAACAGGAGATTTAATAACTTGAAATGTTATTGGAATAACGGGAGGTTTGGCAGCCACTGTCATTATTATTTTTTTTAATGCCTATCTTGTTCATTGAAACAGGTGATGCAGAACAACATTATTGAAGGAGTTAGCATCAGCACAGAAAGTTTGTTTTCTTAGCCTCTGATGGGTTGGATTAACTCATATGATGGGAATAAGACCAGAAAATATCATTAGTCAATCAGAGCCAATCCCAAAGTCCGGAAAACATCATATACCAGTCACACTTCTCGATGGCTTCCCTTGCCAAGGATCCGTGCAGTTCCCTCTTGAATTTACCAGCACAATCCAGACAATATTACCTGCAAGATTAATGCACAAAAAAAAAATTGGTGTTTTTACAAATGACTTTCATTAAATTCATACATCGTACAATCTTGTTGATTTAATTTTTATTGTCCTGTTTTCTGAAAGCTGTGGTAATACTTTGAAATCTTTCTATTCATTAATTCCAGGTCTGACTTTGAGTTCGATACTCACTTTACTTTTTTAATTCCTTCGCCCTTGCATTATTCTGCACAAGTTTCCTATTGTTGGCCTGTTGTAAGCCCTTAATAAGCAAAACACATTTTCCCACTATTTTCCATAAACCTGTTTTAGAATAGCAAACTACGTAAAATGGTACTACAAATGGGCAAGGGCTCAGTTACTACTTTCTACCAGCATTGAACCTCTGTTTAAGTTGCTTTATTGCACGAATTAGCACGCAGAGGAAAATACAGCCTTATGCTGCTGGGACATGAGAGTTGTACAATTCTCCTTCAAGAGTGAAACAGACATCGAATTTAACAGTTTCCTAACCATGAAACTACTTATAAGATGCATTAGTTGCCATTCATGCTATTTTGTTTTAAAATAATTCAATAAATGTACTTTTATTCATGATGTGTTGGCCTGGTATAGCATTCTATTTTCTTGCACAGAGAGCACAGTTATGCAGTAGCTCTACTTTGGTGGTAGCTGGGAGGCACACAGATACCCTTGGCCAGTTTGCGAGTCCTGGAGGTAATTTTAACCTAACTCGCCAGCTGGGAATACCATGGGATCGGAGTTGGGGGGCGGGGAGGGTGCGGGGGTGGAACGTCGGTTTTACACTTCACCCTATATTACTCTGCACTGACTTCAGTGGAGAGTAAAATTGGACAGGGTGTAAAACCGGCATTGCACCCGATCCCATCAGTTTCCTGATGGATGGGTTAGGTTAAAACTGACCTCCAGGGTGTCAGCATTGCTTTGGTTGTGGTGAGAACTTTCAGTGGGTACAAGTTGCTATGAGTTATGCATCTGCGAGCTGCTGCTTGGTGCCAGCTCACTGCACAAGTCCTTTATTAAGAATCGATGCCCAGCAAGAAAGTAGTTCCGGCCACTCTGTATAAACTTGTAAGAAAATAATACAAGAAACCTCCTATTCCAACTTTAAACTACAGTACACCCAACATGCATTTAAATGTGCTTCAGTCTCTCTCACTCACACATAACATTAATTTTAAATTCTTTGTGGAGAGACTGGAGAAGCTGTGGTTGTTCTCCTTAGAGCAGAGAAGGTTAAGGGGAGATTTAATAGCAGTGTTCAAAATTTTGATAGAGTAACTAAGGAGAAATTGTTTCCAGTGGCAGGAGGGTCAGTAACCAAAGGACACAGATTTAAGGTAATGGGCAAAAGAACCAGAGGCGAGATAAAGAGATTTATTTTTACTCAGTTGTTATGATCGGGAATGCTCTGCCTGAAAGGCGATTCAATAGTAACTTTCAAAAGAGAATTGGATAAATACTTGGGGCCGACTTTGCCGATCGGAGGCTTTCTGCGTGCGGATGCCTCCATTCGGGAAAAATCTACGAACTTACCTGCTGGCTCTGTAGGTCCTGACACTTCCGATCTTGGGCCGCTCCTGGTCCGCGCATGCAGGGCCCAGGTATCCCAGGGGCGCAGGCGGTTCGCAAGTGTCCCTGGGATCACGTGGGTCATGGGGAACCAATCAAAGAAGGGAATCCCCCTGCACACTTTTGACAGGTCTCTCTGCATAGATCTGTCAAAAGTATGAATGGGGATCACATTAAAAAACAGTTAAACATTAAATAATGTTTTTAATTAGTTAAAATTACATTAAATTTAATATTTTAAACAAAAATTTAATTTTTTGAAAAAAATAATTCAAGTTTTTTACAGGGCTAAAAATAAACTTACCTTTTAAAAAGTATTTTAAAATTATAAATGAGTGGAAACAAAATTATTTTTTTACTTTTTTAAACTCTTATGCTGGTAAAAGTAGGCCTTACGCTTTTACCAGGTGTAAGATTTTTAAAGGCTTTCAGCGGGAGGAAGTTGTGCAGAAAGCGGAACTCTCTGCCCGCAGAGGCGGATGATCTGTCAAGAGGCTTCACATGCCTAAACATGGCACTTGCGAGGCCCCTACGGGTGCTCATACACACCCGTGGGGGTCGGAAAATCCAGGCCTTGATGAGGAAACATTTGCAGGGCTACGGGGAAAGAGCAGGGGAGCGGGACTAATTGGAAAGCTCTTTCAAAGAGCCGGCACAGACATGATGGGCTGAATGGCCTCTAACTGTGCTGTATGATTCTATGATTCTGTTGAGTCATTTTTATGGGGGTTTTATATTTTATGGTAGCTATACTTTGTCAATTGCTGAGCAGATCTATATGTGTCCTGGGCCAATATTTATTCCTCAATCAACATCACTAAAAACAGACTAACTGGTCATTATCACATTGCTGATTGGTTGCCACATTACAACAGTGACTACACTTCAAAAAAGTACCTCATTGGCAGTAAAGCGCTTTGGGACATCTTGAGGTCGTGAACGGCGCTGTAGAAATGCAAGTCTTTCTTTTTTTTCTTTCTATATATTGGGAAGATGCCTACTGGTACTGATACTCTGGAACTTCATCTCATTTGCTGTTAACTTTTCTGCTGTGGCACACCTGACTGTGGCACATTCTGGCCCACATGCATTCCATTGGCAAAGCCTACAGGTAATGCAAACGTTCCCACACACGTTTGAATAGAGATCGGAAACTCTCTGTTTACTTTCCGTTCAGTTAACTTTCAGCTGAAGTTGTACTCAGCACGCAGATTTGGAACAGAGCCAACCTGGTTACTTAAGGGAGATTGCTGTTAAACCCTGGAAGACACATACTGATATTTTATACCATAACCCTGGCCGTTGCAAGAAAAAGACTAAGTCTACATATAAGATTGAACACTTAGTGGCTTAGGATATATAATGGAGACACTCGCTCGAGCAACCAAAGTGTAGGAATACCAAGTGATCTCAGGCATAATCAGCCACTATACAGCAACAACAACTTGCATTTATATAGCATAGAACATAGAAACACTCCCGTATAAAGGACTAAAGGGAAAAAATGGACACTGAGCTGAAGGAGAGATTAGTAGAGGTTATCAAGAGTTTAGTCTTAGAGAAGGGTTTTATGGAAGTAGTTAAGGGAAGGAATGGCAGTGTTTGGAGCCAAGGGGCTGAAGCCGTGGCCGCCAATGGGGCGACAGACAAGAGGCCATGTCAGAAACTGTTTCCAGTGGCAGGCAGGTCGGTAACCAGAGGACACAGATTTAAGATAATTGGCAAAAGAAACAGGGGAGATGAGGAGTTTTTTTATTTACACAGCGAGTTGTTGTGATCTGGAAAGCACTGCCTGAAAGGGTGGTGGAAGTAGATTCTATCATAACTATCAAAAGGGAATTGAATATATACTTGAAGTTGCAAAATTTTCAGGGCTATGGGGAAAAAGTAGGAGGAGTGGGACTAATTGGATAACTCTTTCAAAGAACTGGCACTGGCACAGGCACAATGGGCCGAATGGCCTCCTGTGCTGTATGATTCTGTGACCAGAGGACAGGCTAGAAGTTTTTTGTTGCAATACATGAAGATTGGAGGTTTCATTAATTACCCAATGCACCAGAGACCAGCTTGGCTTAAGGCAAGAGCAAATCCTAAAATGGCCCCAAGTGTTTACTGCTACATGTCTGTATCATCAGTTAACTGGTTTAATTTAGTGCTCTGTTGACATCCTGATTGCCCAGCAGCCACCCTGATGACCAGAGTCCTGACACTGAGCACAGTGTCTGTCTCCTGCGCATTTTACAATGTTGCTGCACCAATCAGAACTCATCTTTAAGCCAACCTGTAAGTTAATGGGCCGGGATTTGTTTTATGAAGTTACTGCATTTGCGCATTAATTGCCCATTAAACTCACTGCAGAAAGTTAAGTCTTGTAATTAATAGCGTAAGTACCTTTTTAACAAAGTGATAAATGTTAATTACTGCCAAATCAACCTCTCTGACCCAGAAAGTGGATAATTGAAACCGTGGAGTCTCATACCTTCAAGGTTTTGAATTGTTGGAGATTTAAAAATGTCAAATTTAAATTTTTAAATTTTTTTTCTTACTTTTCTTTTCTGTCTCTTTTTCTCTCTCTCTTAATCCAATCTTTCTTTCCCGCTCATTATTTCTCTTCCTGATTTGACAAAATTCACCCGATTTCCTTTTCCGTCGTTCTTCTGTTTCTTTCTCAATCCTTCAGTCTCATTTGTTAAGGAGATAGACTGTTGGTCCCATTGTTCACGGAGGTCCCAGAAGCCCCATTGCCCTCGCACTCCCAGCAAGATACAGCGCAAAACATGTTTGGGCTGAAGGGTGCAGAAAAAAGTCTAACTAATGGATGCCCGACTCCAGCAAATTCCAGCCCTATGTCATTTTAAAGAATGAAGGAAAGCTGTGCTTGTCGCTGGAATCCCATATCCTCTCTAGTGTCTCGTTACTGTACACTGTGAATCGCTATAATCAAGCCACAAACAAACAGACTGAGTCATCGCTTGACTTTAGAGAAAGAGAAAAAAAAATCAATTTTCAAATTGTGCTGTGTGATTTAAAGCAATTATAACATTTTAAAGCATTGGTAAGCTGTGACAAAGGATTAACAAAATAGCACACTAAACCATTCTGTGCAATTCCTGTTTTTAATGGGTTTATCTTAAGCAGTTCGTTTCAGTTGTGTAAGTGTCAGTAAATAATTGACCTGTCCC
The DNA here is from genome assembly GCF_052327205.1 of Somniosus microcephalus. Taxonomy (NCBI): domain Eukaryota; kingdom Metazoa; phylum Chordata; class Chondrichthyes; order Squaliformes; family Somniosidae; genus Somniosus; species Somniosus microcephalus. The sequence continues at coordinate 247,821,269 of NC_140987.1, forward strand.
AAGGGGCACGGGAAGCAATCACATTGTGTAGTGATCTGGTTCACAACTTGTCACTTTAGTGTGGCCCGTCTATGACTATACAATGTGACATCAGCACTGTGTCTAACGTTTGATAAATGAATACCTCCAAAGTCTTAAAAAAATAAAACTTTGGGGAATTGAATCAAATGACCATTTCATTGTGTCTAGTTGATGTCCATTTACTGTGCGACACAAGGATTAATTTTTTTTAAAGCTTTTAACATATTCCTCACTGCTGTGGCCAATAGTACTTTAAAAACAACATGTCAGTTAAAGGATTCAAACTGGAAACCTTAATATTGACCACCTGAGTTGAGTATAGAGATAACAGATTTAAATAGAAGAGGATCTTACTAGAATAGCCTCAGCCACAGAATACGAACGGCAGTACTTTATTCTGAGGTGCTTCTCTTATAGTTTTCACTTTTCTCCATAGGCTGGTGGATTAGTCCACACCAGCATTCACTGGCTCCCCCTCTGTTCACACTCACTTCCCCCTCCTGATCTTTTATTGCTTTATACATAATTGACTTATAACCTTGTATTAGAACCATTAACCTTATTTCCTTCCCCCTTCTAAGAAGTATATTCTAATAAAAGCTACCTCTGTCAGAACTGCAGTTAGAATTTCAGTCTTTATGAAGGTATAGAGAGTCACCCAGACCTGGTCCTCGTATCTCCACTGTCTTGTACCTCAGCATTCTGGAGAGGTTTCTGGTCCAGTTTCAGAGAGCTTTGGTTTTCTTTCTTTTGATTATCAGTGCCCCCTGGAGTGTTGCGTTGAGAGTCTCTGGGAGTCTCTTTTCCTATCACTTTGCGGATGTGTGAGAAGAAGTTGACATTGGTTTCTGCTTCCACAACACACCATAAATAACGTAAAATGTCATCTGTGCCTCAGTGGGTAGCACTCTTGCCTTTGAGTCAGAAGGTTGTGGGTTCAAGTCCCAATCCAGAGACTAGAGTGTCAGCCTAAAAATCTAGGCTGACACTCCAGTGCAGCACTGAGGAAGTCCTGCACTGTTGGAGGTGCCTTCTTTCAGATGAGATGTTAAACCAAGGCCTGCTCTCTCAGGTGGACGTAAAGATCCCATGGCACTATTTCGAAGAAGAGTAGGGGAGTTGTCCCCAATGTCCTTGCCAATATTTATCCCTCAAATCAACCTCACAAAAATAGGTAATCTGGTCATTATCACATTGCTGTTTGTGGGAGCTTGCTGTGTGCAATTTGGCTGCTTTGTTTCCTACATTACAACAGTGACTACACTTCAAATGTACTTCATTGATTGTAAAGCGCTTTGGGATGTCCTGAGGTTGTGAAAGGCGCTGTATAAATGCAAGTCTATCTTTCTTCTTTCACACTTCATAACAGGTTATCCTGTGAGTTATGAGAGACAAAAGATAGGTAAAATAAATTTAAAGTCTGTTTCAGTCTCCAACATCTTCCTTTTGAACTTGAAGTTTGAAAAGTTTTCCCAGTTCCAGTTGTTTATTTACTGTCCCAGCCCAGATGTTTGTGGGTAGTTTCCGGTGGCCTATCAGTGATTCCATTGGCTGCTCAACCCAGGTCTGTTCCACATGACTATTCATTAAAAGTGGGTGACATTAAGATCAGATCACGAGTGGAAGAAGGCTGTAGAGGGATTGGTTATTATCACATTGCGCATATAACGAGAGGAAGTACAATCAGGATGCTCCATTTCAAATGTTCAATTAAGTTTTTATACATTCCTTCTGCAAATCTCTTCTCAAACCTTTTGCCCAATTTAAATTCACACAGGATTTTTTGTACCAGCACATGAACTATATCTTGTCACATTTCAGATAACAAAACTGAGATCTCCTAGAAATAGTCAACTCCGAGGCAGGTGTAAATAGCATATTTTACCATGAGAACACTCAGTCCAGGATGCCTTGCGTGTTAAACACCCTGATATATGTAAGCCTTGTCATTTATTATTAGCAGATGAAACCAGAGAACAGAGAGGAGGAGAAGGGAACTGTGTGTGTGTTTCCAATGTACTGTATTTACATATAACAGATGTACACTTTCACAGAAGATCCAAAGATTTCTCCCACTGGCATTACTGTGTGTGCTAAATAAATATATGGAGAGCCATAGGTTGGATATAGTTAGAAAGGGAGATGACTACGTAGATATGGGGATTGATATAGAGAAAAACATTACTGCTGTTACTGGGAAACAGATGGACAAAGGTAGATAGATAGGTAGATAGATACATAGATAGATAGCTGGACAGACAGATAGATAGATAGATAGATAGATAGCTTCCTAGATACATAGATAAATACATAGATGATAGATAGATGATCAGACAGAGAGGATTGGAAAACCATAGAATGATTACAGCACAGAAGGAGATCATTTGGCCCGTCGAGCCTGTGCCGGCTCTCTGTAAGAGCACTTCAGCTAGTCCCACTCCCCTGCCCTTTCCCCATAGCCCAGCTCAGGTACTTATCCAATTCCCTTTTGAAAGCCACGATTGAATCTGCCTCCACCACCCTCTCAAACAGTGCATTCCCGATCCTAACCACTCGCTGCATAAAAAAGTTTTCCTCATGTCGCCTTTGGTTCTTCTGCCAATCACTTTAAATCCGTGTCCTCTGGTTCTTGACCCTTCCGCCAATGGGAACAGTTTCTCTCTATTTAGACTGTCCAGACCCCTCATGATTTTAAACACCTTCATCAAATCTCCTCTCTGCTCCAAGGAGAACAACCCCAGCTTCTCTAGTCTATCCACGTAACTGAAGTCCCTCATCCCTGGAACCATTCTTGTAAATCTTTTCTGCACCCTCTCTAAGGCCTTCACATCCTCCCTAAAGTGTGGTGCCCAGAATTGGACACAATGCAGCAGTTGAGGTCAGACTAGTGTTTTATGATGATCAGAGCACCCACTATTTCCTCCCTTGCTTCTCTTAACAGCCCAGGATACATTTCATCCGGTCCTGGCGATTTATCTACTTTCAAAGATGTTAAACCCCTTAATATTTCCTCTCTCACTATGTTTATCTCATCTAATATGTCACACTCCTCCTCCTTAACTACAATGTCCATGAAGACAGACGCAAAGTATTCATTAAGAACCATACCCATGTCTTCCGCCTCCACACGCAGGTTACCTTTTTGATCTCTAATAGGCCCTACTCTTTAGTTATCCTCTTGCTCTTTATGTATTTATAAAACATCTTTTGGGTTTTCCTTGATTTTACTTGCCAATATTTTTTCATGCCCTCTCTTTGTTTTCCTAATTTCCTTTTTAATTTCAGCCCTGCACTTTTTATACTCTGTTAGGCTTTCTGCAGTATTTAGCTCTCGCTATCTGACATAAGGTTCCCTTTTTTGCCTTATCCTACCCTTTATGCCCTTTGACATCCAGGGGGCTCTAGATTTGGGAGTCCTACCCTTTTTCTTTGTGGCACATATTTGCTTTGAACCTTCACTATCTCTGTTTCACTTTTCTTTAGAGGATGTTTACTGTTCATTGCAGTCCAGTTAAATACAAATCTAATTGAAGCAAAATTTTCGGCCAACCATCTGGTTTTACTTTGCCATTCATTCTCAGTACTCCGAAGTATCCTGTTATATGGTATCTTTCCCATTTATTCCAATTCTGTGGAATGCCTGATCCAAGTATCCAGTTATACATGACTGTTCCATCTGATCCAAGTATCAAATTCTAATCTCTGACTCTCATTCCTGATCCAAGTATCTTCTTCTAATCTCTGACTCCCATTCCTAATCCAAATAGCTGGCTCTAATGAGTTCCATTCCTAATCCAAGTATCTAGTTCTAATCTTACTCCCATTCCTGATCAAAGCAACTGCTTATTGTGTACCAGGCCTATTCCTAATCAGTTATACCCGACCATTCCCATTCTTGATCCTATTATCCGGTTATCTAATGATGGTCATGAGGGAAAGATGTGACTTTTTTTGTAAGTTTAGCATTTATTATTAAATCAATTTACTAAGACATGTCTTAAACCCTGTCATCAGTCAGCATTAGTTTGGCAAATATTTGAATCTTTGTGGTGGAGCTGAAGATCCACTAACTGCGATGGCCTGAGCTGTGTTCTACATAAGCAGTTCCTGTCTTTCTGACTGGCAAGCACTAATATCTTGGAGATTGGCATAGTTTCTCACCCAATCATGTGATCAAGTCTGTGGCTAGCAGCTACAGAGAAATACTGACCAAACTGATGCCGTTACCAAGGAGATTTGTGGGTCGCAAAACTTGTTCAACCCTAAACTTTAGTATCTAGAACAGATTGTGGGAGAGGGGCTGCGTGGTATTACAGGTTTCACTGGAGTAAAGCACGCTGATGTGCAGCTAGACAATGTCTGAAAGAAGGATTGAAGAGATCTGGCTGTTCCATCCAATATTTGTGAGAGATAAATCACAACATCTTGAAATGTCCTTTATTTTTAAACGTGGGATTCCATGTGCTTAACTAGAGAATAACCAGCTTTGCCCTGTCACCCACACAGGCCACGTTCCATTAGAGTGAACTGGCCTGATAATCGCCAGGGTGTCCATTCAATGTTGCCCAGAGTTCTTTCTTAAAATTAAACAGTGCAGCTTAGATTAGGTGGGCAGAAGTTGTGTATTGGTTGATTCTTTCTTTTATGAATGAACAAAGCCATCCATGTGAGTCCCGAATCAGTGTCTCCCTTTTCTATTGCCTGTTGGCTTAGAAAATTGACCAAAAAAAAAATTAATTGTGTTACCGGCACAAGCCAATGTTTAAATTTGAGCAAAACGCAAGTTGCTATCTTTGGTTACTTTTTAATCTATCATTTGAACAATAACATTTCACTGCCCTGCTGCATTTTGTGATTGCAGTGAAACAATTCATGAGGGGCTTTAGCAAAATGAAAAAAAAATGCTTTAGTAATTAACAGCAAAGCAATTTTCAGAATTAACTGCTTAACAGCCAAGAATCAGTGTGCGTCTCAAAGCACTTTCATTGGTGGCGAAATGGTTCGGAAATGTTTATTATTTATGTTTATTACGATGCATCAAAAAACAACATATGAATATTAATATAATCAAAACTATTCAGAAAATGCTGCTCCTGTATTATTTGGGTTCTACACATGTCCGTAATTTACTTCATAATAGTTACATTTTGCAGTTTTCTAAACTTCCGGAGAATAATCTTACCAGTTTATTTTGTTTTGTTGATCAAAAATTTTATAGGCCCAGAATTTGCAGTTGTCATGACGGCGAAACTGACAGCAACTTCTGGCATCTATACATGTGCAGTTAAACGCGGAAATCCAGAAGTTGCTGTCAGTGATTTCCCCGCTCCTCCACAGGGTGCGCTGTTGAAGTCCACACAGATGGAAATCTTAGAAATCACTTGAATTGACGTCCACTGTAAAAACCCCTGAAAAAGTTAAGCCTTGTTGAATGGCATGTAACTGGGTTTTTAACGGCGTACTAAGTCATAGTTACTGCTGAACAACCTCTCTGGCCCTGAAAAGCTAATTTTATATTTGTGGACTGTCAGATTTCTCTACTATGATACAAATTCCCATAGATTTTTAAAATAATAATAATAATTCAACTTCTACCTTAATTCCATGTGTATGTCTCAATCTTTATTTCACTCTGCTTTTTACTTCCTGATTTGCTGTCTGTGAGAATTCTTCAATATGTTTGGCTGCTAGCCTGCTTGATGACATCACTGTTGCTGGACGCCAGAGATCCCCTATACATGGCGCTAAAATGAAATGAACATCGGGAAAGATGAAATCCACATCACAGAGATCGCTAGGTCTTTGTGGAGAGCTTTCTTCGAGGTCAGCAGTGAGCTGACTGCAAAATCTGGGTCATTGTGTTTTGAGTTAGTATTCCACAATAATCTCTATGATATAGGATTACTGGTAATAGGAAGCTGGAGATAATATACATTACAAAATGTTATCTAAAATCAAAGCCCCATCATTTCCAGCAGGACAAGATCACTGTGTCCTAGATGTCAGCAGCCCACCTCACCCAATCTATTATAAATAAAACGAGGAAATGCTGGAAAAACTCAGCGGATCAGGCAGCACCTGAGGAGAGAGAAACAGAGTTAATGTTTCAGGTCGATGATCTTTCATCAGAACTGGAAGAAGTTAGAGATTTAACAGTTTAAAAGCAAGTACAGAGCCAGGAAAAATGGGAGGATGGTGGAAAAAAAAGGGAAGGTCCGTGATAGGGTGGAAGACAGGAGAGATTAAATGACAAAGGGACGATAGTGCAAGGCAAAAGGGGGTGGGTAATGGGACAAGTAAAGAAACAAAAGATGGGTTAAGAGGAGCTGTAAATGGCAACAGCAGAACCATTACCAACGCCTGCTGTCCGAAAAAATAGGAGCAATGGATATAATTTAAAGTTGTTGAAGTCAGTTTTGAGTCCAGAAGGTTGTAAAGTGCCTGACCGAAAGATGAGGTGCCGTTCCTCGAGCTTCTGTTGAGCCATCTATTACAGAACTCCGAGCTACATAACAGTAGAATATAAACATTGCCAACTTTGTGAAAGGTGTTAAGTACTGCAAGCGTTAAATCTGCACAGCATTCAGTTTGTGAGGGACCATCTATAAAAATCGTAATTTTCCTAAGAGTCTAGTAGGAGGGAGGGGGTTTATGCTCCTTAAACACTTTTATATACCTGAAGCAAATCTTATCTTCTTTACAGGACACTGTTGGAGAAATAAAGGGGAGCAAAGCAAAAATCAGTGGGAGTCAAATTGGGGCACGTAGCGTGCATTTTTCAGGCTCTACGTGGCCTCCTGTGGCCCCACAGTAGCAGGCAGGAAGCACATACACATTATTGACCTGAAGTCCGCTGCCCGCCATATTGGATAAGGCCAAGAGGCATTCTTTACCCATGCCTGAAACACGCGTTAGGCCTTTGCATATGCAGATAAGGGGCCAAACACCTGCTTCAGTTCCCCGCTGCAATCCTAGAAACATAAAAGATAGGAGCAGGAGTAGGCCATTCGACCCCTCGAGCCTGCTCCGCCATTCAATGAGATCATGGCTGATCATCCAAATTCAGTACCCTGTCCCTGCCTTCTCCCCATATCCCTTGACCCCTTTAGCCTTAAGAAATATATCCAACTCCTTCTTGAATATATTTAATGAACTGGCCTCCACCGCCCTCTGTGGCAGAGAATTCCACAGGTTCACCACTCTCTGGGTGAAGAAATTCCTCCTCATTCAGTCCTAAATGGCTTACTCCTTATCCTTAGACTATGACCCCTGGTTCTGGACTCCCTGGCCATCGGAAACATCCTTCCTGCATCTAGTCTGTCCAGGCCTGACAGAATTTTATAGGTTTCGATGAGATCCCCTCTCAATCTTCTAAACTCCAGTGAGTATAAGCCCAATCGACACAATCTCTCCTTATACGTCATTCCTGCCATCCCAGGTATCAGCCTGGTGAATCTTTGCCGCACTACTTCCATGGCAAGAACGTCCTTCCTCAGATAAGGCGACCAAAACTGCACACAATACTCAAGGTGCGGTCTCACCAAGGCCCTGTACAACTGCAGCAAAACATCCTTGTTCCTGTACTCGAACCCTCTTGCTACGAAGGCCAACATACCATTTGCCTTCTTAACCACCTGCTGCACCTGCATGCTTACCTTCAGCGACTGGTGCACAAGAACACCCAGGTCTCTTTGCGCTTCCCCTTCTCCCAATCTATTGCCATTCAAATAAGAGTCTGCCTTCCTGTTTTTGCCACCAAAGTGGATAACCTCACATTTATCCACATTATAGTGCATTTGCCATGTTTCTGCCCAATCACCCAACCTGTCCAAATCGTACTGGAGTTTCACGACATCCTCCTCACAGCATAGCCTCCCACCCAGCTTTGTGTCATCTGCAAATTTGGAGATATTACATCCAATTCCCTCATCCAGATCATTAATATATATTATGAACAGCTGGGGTCCTAGGACCGATCCTTGCGGTACCCCACTAGTCACTGCCTGCTACTCAGAAAACGACCCGTTTATTCCAACTCTTTGCTTTCTATCCGCCAACCAGTTCTCTATCCAAGTCAATACCTTGCCCCCAATCCCATGTGCCTTAATTTTGCACGCTAATCTCTTATGCGGGACCTTATCAAAAGCCTTCTGAAAGTCCAAATACACCACATCCACTGGTTCTCCCTTATCTATTTTACCAGTTACATCCTCAAAAAATTCCAGTAGATTAGTCAAGCACGATTTACCTTTTGTAAATCCATGTTGACTTTGTCCGATCCTGTCACTGCTTTCCGAGTGCTCTGCTATTACATCTTTTATAATGGACTCTAGCATTTTCCCCACCCGATGTCAGGCTTACCGGTCTATAATTCCCCGCTTTTTCTCTACCACCTTTTTTGAATAGTGGGGTAACATTAGCTACCCTCCAATCCATGGGTACTGTTCCAGAGTCTATCGAGTTCTGGAAGATGACCAGCAATGCATCTACTATTTCTAGGGCCACTTCCTTAAGTACCCTAGGATGTAGATTATCAGGCCCTGGGGATTTATCGGCCTTCAGTCCCATCAATTTTCCTAACACCATTTCCCTACACATACTGATTTCTTTCAGTTCTACCCTTTCATCAGACCCTATGTTCCCCGGCATCTCTGGGAGGTTATTTGTGTCCTCCTTTGTGAAGACAGAACCAAAATATGTATTTAGTTGGTCTGCCATTTCTTTGTTCCCCATTATAAATTCCCCTGATTCTGACTGCAAGGGACCTACGCTTGACTTCACCAATCTTTTTCTCTTCACATATCTGTAAAAGCTTTTACAGTCAGTTTTTATGTTCCCTGCAAGCTTACTCTCATATTCTATTTTCCCCTTCTTAATTAATCCCTTTGTCCTCCGTTGTTGAATCCTAAACTGCTCCCAATCCTCAGGATTATTGCTTTTTCTGGCCAATTTATATGTTCTCTCCTTGGATCTTATGCTATCCCTAATTTCCCTTGTTAGCCATGGTTGAGTCACCTTTTTTGTTTTATTTTTATGCCAAACTGGGATGAACAAATTCTGTAGTTCATCCATTCGGTCTTTGAATGTTTGCCATTGCCTATCCACCGTCAACCCTTTGAGTGACATTCCCCAATCAATCCTACCCAACTCGCGCCTCAGACCATCGTAGTTTCCTTTATTTAAATTGAGGACCCTAGTCTCTGAGTCAACTACTTCATTCTCCATCTTAATGAAGAATTCGATCATATTATGATCGCTCCGACCCAAGGGGCCTCGTACAACAAGATTGCTAATTAATCCTGGTTTTCATCAAGGCAGCCAGTGGCAGCGCTGGGAAAACCAACTTGAAACATTGCCCAAATATAAAGGTAGGTGCTCATCACAATCACTGTCGATCCCGGTTTTGAGATCCCCACCTCCCCCTCCCTCCCCGAACCTCAATCCTTCCCTCCCTTCTGCCTCTCCCTGACCACCAGCCCCCGTGATCTTCCCCCTGACCTCCGACAACCAGACCCCTCCTTACCTCGATCCCTCCCTCTGATCATACGGTTGCTCCTCCAATGCCCCCGATCGTGAGCTGAGGCTCCTGCCTCCTCCCTCAGCCACTATCAGGGCTCCTCTAACCTCAGCATTTGTGCACAGGAGGAGTAACGCTGGGTCGGGGATGGCGGGCATACCCAAAACTCTCAAACTTAACCCCCACAATCCTTTAAACTCTTGTGAAACTGATGACAACTACGGATGAAGTCTTCACAGAAATCACAGAAACCCCACAGTGCAGATAGAGGCCATTTCGGCCCATCGAGCCTGCACCGACACATGTCCCACCCGATCCCCGTAACCCCTACACCAACACATATCCCACCCTATCCCCGTAACCCCACGTATTTAATCCCCCTAACACTAAGGGTCAATTTATCATAGCCAATCAACCTAACCCGCACATCTTTGGACTGTGGGAGGAAACCGGAGCACCCGGAGAAAACCCACGCAAACACGGGGAGAATGTGCAAACTCCACACAGACAGTCGCCCGAGGCCGGATTCGAACCCGGGTCCTTGGTGCTGTGAGGCAACAGTGCTAACCACTATGCCACCGTGCTGCCCTCAAGTCTTCCCCCAACAAAGTTCCGGTTTCAATCAGTTTATTCCAGAGAAATCTCTTTTGTGGTTTATGAGGGTTTCTGTTTGAAAGAAACATATTGACAGGGACAGAACATCCTGAACGTGCAAGATTGTTTGAAGGCTTATGACTTTACAGCCTAGGTGGGCCAACGAAAAGGGACACTGTCTCTTTAAAAATGCATAAAGCGCATCATGTATTATGTGTGGAAGGACGGCTCACATATTTCAGCATTCTCCAGCAAGGTCTCCTTTAATTTGAAGAAACATATATTTGACAATCGTCTCGAGGAAAAACACGTAGAACTACACAGGCAGAGTGACTGGAAAGTACTGAAGTACAAAGGGATCTGGGGGTCCTGGTGCACAAAACTCAAAAGGTTAGTATGCAGGTGCAGCAAGTGATTAAGAAGGCCAATGGAATGTTGGCTTTCATTGCTAGGGGGATAGAATATAAAAATAGGGAGGTATTGCTTCAGTTGTACAAGGTATTGGTGAGACCGCACCTGGAATACTGCATACAGTTTTGGTGTCCATACTTAAGAAAAGACATACTTGCTCTCGAGTCAGTACAAAGAAGGTTCACTCGGTTAATCCCGGGGATGAGGGGGTGGTCATATGAGGAGAGGTTGAGTAGATTGGGACTCTACTCATTAGAGTTCAGAAGAATGAGAGGCGACCTTATTGAAACATATAAGATTGTGAAGGGGTTGGATCGGGTGGATGCAGGGAGAATGTTCCCGATGATGGGTGAAACTAGAACTAGGGGGCATAGTCTTAGAATAAGGGGCTGCTCTTTCAAAACTGAGATGAGGAGGAACTACTTCACTCAGAGGGTGGTAGGTCCATGGAATATGCTGCCCCAAAAAGCTGTAGAAGCTACATCATTACATAAATTTAAAACAGAAATAGACAGTTTCCTAGAAGTAAAGGGAATTAAGGGTTACGGGGAGCGGGCAGGAATTTGGACATGAGTCTAGGTTCGGATCGGTCATGGCCCTGTGGGTAGCAGAGCAGGCCCAGGGGCCGTGTACCCTGATCCTGCTCCTATTTCGTGTGTCTAATTCTGTTAGATTCAGGAGATGGTTCTGTGATAGTAGATTGGTGGTTAGGATCAGATCAGCCATGATCTTATTGAATGGCGGAGCAGGCTCGAGGGGCCGATTGGCCTACTCCTGCTCCTATTTCTTATGTTCTAATGTTCCTTTTTTTGGGTGCACATGGAAGAGAGCTTACGTAAAAAAATGTTTTAATTGAATTGTCTTTGGCTGTGTCTTATTAATTTCCAACACTTTCTCCCATCCTGTTTTTCACTCCATAATATTTTTTGAATCATATGTTATAATACTACAGATTGAAGGGAATGTGACATTTATGCAAATCAGTTCTGTAATGAAAGCATTCGAAAAAAAACTGCTGCTCTATTCATAATAATTACTCATTTGAAAATGGCCCTTTAGGGCTCAGTAACATCAGCTTTAGATTAGTATAATATTTTTTGCTGCAGTAGAATTCTCTTAAGATAATCTGTGAATAGGATAAACTTTATTTAAAGTGCCAGCCATTTTTACATTTGTAGATTATTTGAAAACTATGAAAAAGCAATGCTATACATTAAAGAGAAAGGCGACAAAAATGCATTTTTCCTTATACTGAAATGAGAATAGAAATTTAACATCCATTTCTTTTTTTGTTCCAAATCTAAATGAATAATTAAAACTTAAAATTAAATTAACTGTTATTTTTTTTATTCATTCACGAAATGTGGGCGTCGCTGTCAAGGCCAGCATTTATTGCCCATCCCTATTTGCCCTTGAGAAGGTGGTGGTGAGCCGCCGCCTTGAACCACTGCAGTCTGTGTGGTGAAGGTACTCCCATAGTGCTGTTAGGGAGGGAGTTCCAAGATTTCAACCCAGTGACGGTGAAGGAACGGCGATGGAAGCAGATTCAATAGTAACTTTCCAAAGGGAATTAGATAAATACTTGAAAAGGAAAAACTTGCAAGGCAATGGGGAAAAAGCAGGGGAATGGGATAAATTGGAGAGCTCTTTCAAAGAGCCGGCACAGGCACGATGGGCCGCATAGCCTCCTTCTGTATTATGATTCTATGATTGTAATCAGCAGGCAAATGTAGCAGCCCACTAAAACATGCAAGCACCCCAACAGTCATTGAACACATGCCTTACTAGAATCCGGGTAATCAGGTTGACGGGAGGTGGAATTCAGTGCACCCACTTCCTGGATTTATTTGGCTATTTGCCAAATCCTTTTCCAAATCGTCATTCAAAGGATTTGAAAGCTGTGAAATGAGAACTGACTATTAATAATCAACAAGCAATTCCATTATATTCCTTGAAGAATTTTAAGAAATGTAATAAAGAGAGGACCTGCCTCGAATCTCACACCAGAATCACCTCTGGTTATCTAGAAGTAAAATTCTTGCTGTGTAGTATTTCTGCAAAATTTCTTATGAAAAAATCTGCTCCCCAAAATGATGCAGTGTCACTGGCTTCTTTGAAACTCCCGTCTCCTTTGGGCATGTGGAGCAGGAAATTGTCCTTTAGACTCAAGCTGACGAGCAAGAATTTTGTTTTCATTAAATACTATATGAAATATTGGGCATCAAAAAATGGTTGATCTACTTTAAGAGGATGGTGATCCAAGCAGTTTCCCTCCCTCTCCCCTTCCCCCTAATCCTGTTTCTTTGCCACAGTCAACAAAATGGACAGGGGATTAAAGGGTTATTAGAATTAGTCTAAAGTGTCTGGTCTTTGCTATGCTGCGACCTGTCTGATGACTTGCAGTAATGGTCTGGAGGTTAGCCGTTTATTCTAATGTCCAGATCCCTTAGGTCAGTCAGTGGCTGTGTACTGGATAGGCACTGGAATTAATTCTCCCCTCTCACGAGGAAGGCCAACCAAACTACTGAGACCTATATTGATGTATCTCGCACAAATTATTCAGAGGATGGTGGGAGGGGAGCTCTGGAAAGTGATGCAGAATGATAGATACCAGTGCTAGGCGGAATGTGCTGACTTTTTGTTTAGTCCCCCAGGTTAATCCATGTGACAGCTCACAGTCTCTGGACACTTGCTCTTGGCATTCGACAGAGGGGCCAGTGACTACACACTGTATTGGCTAATCAAGATTAATAATAGATTACTGTTTGATTGACCCTTTCTGTGCTGAATGCAGTCAGCGACTTGTGATCCTATTGGCTCATTCTAAGTTATCCCCGTACTTCTCAAACATCAAATATTAGAAAGTAGGAATGAAAAAGTGTAAAGTATTAAGGGGATTGCCACAAGCCTCATATTCTGTGAGTGAACAGTAACATTTAAGACATTTATTACGGTGTCTGAAAACCGCCAGAATGCTCAAAGGGTGATCTTAAAATTCTTCTGTTAATAATTGGAGCACTGTGACAGCATCAAAGTTAAACATTCTTAACAACAGTTTTATTTGGATTATTTTGTTCAAACGTAATTTCCATCTTCCCATCAGCAGCTCCAGAATTCCCAGCTCCTCTCCCATATCTTACTTTCTGCTGGTTTGCAAACTTTCAGCCATATTCCCACTCTAAAGGTTGGCCTATTTCATGTGGTTGTAATATAGCTGACTGACTCCTTGGGCTTTGCTTAAATTTCTTTTCAGTCGCGTTACAAACAAATTTGTTAGAATAATCCATTTTCCTTTGTCAATTGTGCCTCTGCATCTAATTTACTGTCCCTCTCTCTATATACCCATGTCAGCGCAATATATAACAACACAGAAAAATAAAGTTATTACAGAACTTTTTTTTTCCCAGAGAAAAATTCAAATGGATTGTGCAGTTCTTACATATCTTTAACACTCAGCCCCACAGATACGTCAGGGCAAAAACCTCTTGCATGTATTGCACAGTGAAAAGGACATTCAGGACTCTAAGGGCTAATGTGCCATTTGCCACCACTTCTGCTGCTCTGCAGGATGACTGATGCGATGAAGAGTTGATGATGAGGGTACAGTTGTGACTTTGCTGCAATGTGTGTTTGGTGCAAGGGCATAAGGAATAAAGGGAAATGACTGTTGCTGATTCCTGTTACCACAGTGCTCCCGCACACATTGGCATTATTTTTTAGATAACCATAATTGCGTATTCTACACAATCATATTTTTCAAGTTGTTTTATCGCACAAGCAGTTAAAACAATGACATTTACTTTTTCTATGACATTTGAAGCCAATTCCCCACCTCAGGTGGTTTATTTTAGGGGCGTTAGATGCTGATGTCGCTGCAATAATTCTTTACTTACAATGCTGTTCCTGAAATAAGAAAAGTTTCCTACACTTTCGGAAGGATGTCTAGGCCTTGGAGAGAGTGCAGAGGAGATTTACTAGAATGGTACCAGGGTGAGGGACTTCAGTTATGTGGAGAGACTGGAGAAGCTGGGATTGTTCTCCGTAGAGCAGGGAAGGTTAAGGGGAAATTTAATAGAGGTGTTCAAAATTATGATGGGTTTGATAGAGTAGATAAGGAGAAACTGTTTCCACTGGCAGGAGGGTCAGTAACCAGAGGTCACAGATTTAAGGTATTTGGCAAAAAAGCCAGGGGGGAGATGAAGAGAATTTTTTTTTACGCAGTGAGTTGTTATGATCTGGAATGCACTGCCTGAAAGGGTGGTGGAAGCAGATTCAATACCTGTAGTAACTTTCAGGGAAGTGGCTAAATACTTGAAGGGGAAAAATTTGCAGGGCTATGGGGAAAGAGCAGAGGAGAGTGGGACTAATTGGACAGCTCTTTCAAAGAGCCGGCACAGGCATGATGGGCCGAATGGCCTCCTTCTGTGCTGTATGATTCTATCATTTTAAGACAACTGACAATTCTGCTTTGTGAGGATTGACTATCAGTGAAATTCTGCATTTAATATTCTCAGCACGCCGTGTATTCTTGATCAAACAGGCAGACAGCAGTGAGTCTGGTATTCTTATATTTTTTTCACTCCCAGTTCAACTGTACATGTGAAAGATTTCAGGAGAATGTTTTACCCAAGAGGAACATTTTCCTACGTAACAACCGTGACTCTGCTTCAAAGGTAGTTCTTAGAAACATAGAAACATAGAAGATAGGAGCAGGAGTAGGCCATTCGGCCCCTTGAGCCTGCTCCGCCATTCAATGCGATCATGGCTGATCATCCAAATTCAGTACCTGGTCCCTGCTTTCTCCCCATACCCCTTGATCCCTCTAGCCTTAAGAAATATATCCAACTCCTTCTTGAATATATTTAATGAACTGGCCTCCACCGCCTTCTGTGGTAGAGAGTTCCACAGGTTCACCACTCTCTGGGTGAAGAAATTCCTCCTCATTTCTGTCCTAAATGGCTTACCCCTTATCCTTAGACTGTGACCCCTGGTTCTGGACTCCCGGACCATCGGGAACATACTTCCTGCATCTAGTCTGTCCAGTCCTGTCAGAATTTTATAAGTTTCAATGAGATCCCCTCTCATTCTTCTAAACTCTAGCGAGTACAAGCCCAATCGACCCAATCTCTCCTCATACGTCATTCTTGCCATCCCAGGTATCAGCCTGGTGAATCTTCGCTGAACTCCTTCCATGGCAAGAACATCCTTCCTCAGATAAGGCGACCAAAACTGCACACAATACTCAAGATGTGGTCTCACCAAGGCCCTGTACAACTGCAGCAAGACATCCTTGTTCCTGTACTCAAACCCTCTTGCTACGAAGGCCAACATACCATTTGCCTTCTTAACCGCCTGCTGCACCTGCATGCTTACCTTCAGCGACTGGTGCACAAGGACACCCAGGTCTCATTGCACTTCCCCTTCTCCCAATCTATTGCCATTCAGATAATAATCTGCCTTCCTGTTTTTGCCACCCAAGTGGACAACCTCACATTTATCCACGTTATATTGCATCTGCCATGTTTTTGCCCAGTCACCCAACATGTCCAAATCATCCTGGAGTTTCTCGGCATCCTCCTCACAGCACACACACCCACCCAGCTTTGTGTCATCTGCAAACTTGGAGATATTACATCTAGTTCCCTTGTCTAGATCATTAATATATATTGTGAATAGCTGGGGTCCAAGGACCGATCCCTGCGGTACCCCACTAGTCACTGCCTGCCACTCGGAAAAGGACCCGTTTATTCCAACTCTTTGCTTTCTTTCTGCCAACCAGTTCTCTATCCAAGTCAATACCTTGCCCCCAATCCCATGTGCCTTAACTTTACACGCTAATCTCTTATGTGGGACCTTATCGAAGGCCTTCTGAAAGTCCAAATACACCACGTCCACTGGTTCTCCCTTATTTATTTTACCAGTTACATCCTCAAAAAATTCCAGTAGATTAGTCAAGCATGATTTCCCTTTTGTGAATCCATGTTGACTTTGTCAGATCCTGTCACTGTTTTTCAAGTGCTCTGCTATTACATCTTTTATAATGGACTCTAGCATTTTCCCCACTACCGATGTCAGGCTTACCGGTCTGTAATTCCCCGTTTTCTCTCTACCACCTTTTTTGAATAGTGGGGTAACATTAGCTACCCTCCAATCCATGGGTACTGTTCCAGATTACATTGAATGTTGGAAGATGATCAGCAATGCATCTACTATTTCTAGGGCCACTTCCTTAAGTACCCTAGGATGTAGATTATCAGGCCCTGGGGATTTATCGGCCTTCAATCCCATCAATTTCCCTAACACCATTTCCCTACAAATACTGATTTCTTTCAGCTCCTCCCTTTCATCAGACCCTATGTTCCCCAGCATCTCTGGGAGGTTATTTGTGTCCTCCTTTGTGAAGACAGAACCAAAATATGTATTTAGTTGGTCTGCCATTTCTTTGTTCCCCATTATAAATTCCCCTGATTCTGACTGCAAGGGACCTACGCTTGACTTCACCAATCTTTTTCTCTTCACATACCTATAAAAGCTTTTACAGTCAGTTTTTATGTTCCCTGAAAGCTTACTCTCATATTCTATTTTCCCCTTCTTAATTAATCCCTTTGTCCTCCTTTGTTGAATCCTAAATTGCTCCCAATCCTCAGGATTATTGCTTTTTCTGGCCAATTTATATGTCCTCTCCTTGGATCTTATGCTATCCCTAATTTCCCTTGTTAGCCATGGTTGAGTCACCTTTTTTGTTTTATTTTTGTGCCAAACTGGGATGAACATTTTCTGTCGTTCATCCATGCGGTCTTTGAATGTTTGCCATTGCCTATCCACCGTCAACCCTTTGAGTGACATTCCCCAATCAATCCTACCCAACTCGCGTCTCAGATCATCGTAGTTTCCTTTATTTAAATTGAGGACCCTAGTCTCTGAGTCAACTACTTCATTCTCCATCTTAATGAAGAATTCGATCATATTATGATCGCTCTGACCCAAGGGGCCTCGTACAAGATTGCTAATTAATCCTTTCTCGTTACATAATACCCAGCCTAAGATGGCCTGATCTCTGGTTGGTTCCTCGACATATTGGTCCAGGAAACCATCCCGTAAACACTCAAGGAATTCCTCCTCCACAGTATTGTTACTAATTTGGTTAGCCCAATCTATGTGTAGATTAAAGTCACCCATGATGACTGCTGTGCCCTTATTGCATGCTTCTTTAATTTCCCTTTTAATGCCATCCCCAACCTCCGCCTTACTGTTTGGAGGTCTATATACCACTCCCACTAACGTTTTCTGCCCCATGGTATTTCTCAATTCTACCCATACAGATTCCACATCATCAGAGCTAATATCCTTCCTTACAATTGTGTTAATCCCTTCTTTAACCAGTAATGCTACCCCACCTCCCTTTCCTTTTTGCCTATCTTTCCTGACTATCGAATACCCCTGGATGTTGAGTTCCCAGCCTTGGCCATCCTTGAGCCACGTTTCCGTAATCCCAACCAAATCATATTCGTTTACCCCTATTTGCACAGCCAATTGATCCACCTGATTACGAATGCTCCTCGCATTAAGACACAAAGCCTTCAGGCTTATTTTTTTTAACGCTCTTAGACCTATTAGAATTATTATTTACTGTGGCCATGTTTGATTTAAACCGTTGATTTCTCTGACTGCCACTTTTGTTTTTCTCCTTCCTTTGTTTTGCTTTGTGTGAAGCACTTTGCTATAATAAGGTTCTACACAAAAGCAATTTTATTTTTAAAATTTATTTTTCCTTTTTTTAAAGTGAGCACTGAGTGAGATTAGCGAATATCAAGAGTGTTTGGAAAGTTAGAAACATATCGTTGCAAACCTGATCTGGATTTCCACACTGAAGACTCAGGATTGACCAAGACAAATCAAAATCCAGTGTGAAGGAGGGGTGGAGAATTCTGCTCTTGATCTTCCTGTAGTCACCCTCTGTACGGGAATGCTGGTTATGATTTGTTTCTGCGGAAATTTTATCTGTGATTTTGGACTCAGACCAGTATACAGAGATGGAAATTTCAAAAATTGTCATGTTACACCCACTATTTCTGAGTGTAAGAGAGTTGATATAGATAAAAAATGGTGGGATTTGGAGGCTGATCATCTCTCCTACCCCATAATTATGCCACTTAATAATATAAAGTGGAGAAATGTGAAGTTATCCACTTTGGTAGAAAAAATAGAAAAGCAGAGTATTTTTTAAATGGTGAGAGATTGGGAAATGTTGGTGTTCAGAGAGGCCTGGGTGTCCTTATACACGAATCACTGAAAGTTATCATACAGGTACAGCAAGCAATTAGGAAAGCAAATGGTATGTTAGCCTTTATTATAAAAGGATTGAAGTATAAGAATAAAGAAGTCTTACTGCAATTATTTAGGGCTTTGGTGAGACCACACCTGGAGTATTCCTTACCTAAGGAAGGATATACTTGCCTTAGAGGGAGTGCGACAAAGGTTCACGAGACTGATTCCTGGGATGGGGGGATTGTCCTCTGAGGAGAGATTGAGTGGACTAGGTCTATATTCCCTAGAGTTTAGAAGAATGAGAGGTGATCTCATTGAAATGTATAAAATTCTTAAGGGGCTTGGCAGGATAGATGCTGAGAGGATGCTTCCCCTGGCTGAGGAGTCTAGAACTAAGGGTCACAGTCTCAGAATAAGCGGTCGGGCATTTAGGACTGAGATGAGGAGAAATTTCTTCACTCAAAGGGTTGTGAATCTTTGGATTTCTTTACCCCAGAGGGCTGTGAATGCTCAGTCCTTGAGTATATTCAAGACAGAGACCGATAGAGTTTTCGATACTAAGGGATCCAAGGAATATGGGGATAGTGCAGGAAGGTGGAGTTGAGGTTTAGAGATCAGCCATGATCTTATTGAGTGGTGGAGCAGGCTCGAAGGGCCTACTCCTGCTCCTATTTCTTATGACCTACTAACCTGGGCTTCAACAAATAAAACCCGCAACGCAGATCTATGTAAGAAGAAAGAACTTGCATTTATATCGCACCTTTCATGGCCTCAGGATGACCCAAAGCGCTTTACAGCTAATGAAGTACTTTTAAAGTGTTGTCACTGTTGTAATGTAGGAAACACAGCAGCCAATTTGTGCACAGCAAAGTCCCACAAACAGCAATGTGATAATGAGCAGATAATCTGTTTCAGCGATGTTGGTTGAAGGATAAATATTGGCCAGGACGCTGGGGAGAACTCCCTTGTACAGGCCTTGTACTGAGTACACCCTGCAGTGTACTTGAAGCACCTTTTAATGAAATCAAAAACGTTTTAATGTATGCAGTGACAGTGCTGTGAGATGCAACATGAAAGTTGCATGTCACCGGACTGGAATATAGGGGACAGTCGTACCATTCCTGACAGTGTGTGCAACAAAACTGTCTCTTTCAATCAGCACCTTGTTAGGAATTTGCTTTCACCAGAGCTGTGTGTAGTGACTGTGGACTGTAATTGCCAGAAGAAGATGTCCCATTTCATACATATGGAAGAAATGGTGATGAAGACATCGTTTTCTGAAAATGTTTAAAGTGAATGGTGAATTGTTGCGAGTATTTGCGCCAACAATTAGAGCAGCTGGCTTTCTGGTGAGCAAGCACTGAAATGGTTAAATTGCGGTGTGGGGCAGGGGGGAGGGAGGCGGTGGAGGGGGTGGTGGATAACGGTGTTTGCCAACGACATGATACTGTGTCTTAAAGATCCTTGAACAGTGTGCCTTAGTGGGTGACAACCAGCTGATTTTACTGTAAAATTCAGCACACAAGTTGGTGAAATGATATTCCCTTAAGTTGAACAAGCAGCTAGAACACGAGGTTTGGCAAGAAAGTGCCTACTTGCTTTGTTCTGAATGCAGAAGTAAGTGTTTCTTCCTCCCCCTTTTGCCTCGGAGGTGTTCTGATTGTCATGTGTTGAAGTGGGCCATGCTATATTGGGCAGCAACAGTGACAGTTCTGTCCCACTGAGCCATTAGCAGCACATAGCGTCACATGAAGAAACCACTGATCTTTAACCCAGTTCCCTGTGAGCCTGATACTTAAAGAGATAATACCCCCTTCTGCTGACACAGCTTGGCTATCTCCCAAAATTATTAAATGTGACATCTTTACTGTTATACTTTTTCAGCTCCCATGCCAAGCAGAAACTCACTTTTTTAAAGTATGAAGTAAAAAGTTAAGGTTTGCTATTGAAGTATTCAGAATAATTTCAGATATGGAGCCCTCGATTTTCTATCATAATTGCACTATGTTAAAGGGTCTGCTTTTCTGATTGATATGTAATCAGGATTGTCGCGAACACACTTCTTTATTGTTACTGTTGAATGGGGGTATCGTTTAATAATTTGTATGTTTGGAGATGATATTGTTTTAATTCTGTTCCTCCAAATTGGGAAAACAAATTGAATATGTTTATTTCTTAATACTTGTAAAAAAAATTAAGCAAGAGTTTCGAATTACTCCTGGAAAAGAAGCTTTACATATTGTCAGAACTAGAACATAACTAGAAAAAGCCAGAAGGAGAGTTTTCTGTGGACACTAATACAGACATTAATCGGTACAAGCGATGCTTTTTCACAGTCTGGGTGAGAGAAATTACAATCAACTGCATAGAGTTTATTTTTTATTAACAATCTATGTTAAAAAGCAAAACATTTTCAAAAAATATGCACAATACAAAAAGTTAAATTGTTCCTAAAAGAATGTTGACTTCATGACATTGTGAAATCGTACAGGCAAACAAACAGGACAGAAATCTTGTTTACGTGAGACAAATCTGACCCGTGAGTGTGTTACATAGTAAATAGGAAGAAAGAAACAAAGAAAGACTTGCATTTCTATCGCACCTTTCATGACCTCAGGATGCCCCAAAATGCTTTACAGTCAATTAAGTACTTTAGCTACTATTGTAATGCAGGAAATGCGGCAGCCAATTTGTGCACAGCAAGGTCCCACAAACAGCAATGTGATAATGACCAAATAATTTGTTTTTTTATGATGTTGATTGAGGCCTGGACACTGGGGATAACGCTCCTGCTCTTCTTCAAAATACAGGAAACTCTCTTTTTACCGGCACCAAAATAACCGGAAATCTCTCTTCAATTCAATTCAATTCAAATCGCTTTATTGGCATGACAAGTTACACCTTATGTTGCCAAAGCATCAGAAAACATTCATGTTTGTTCACAAAAATACAGATCTATCCATACAGTGTATAAACAGATATATCCCTGAGTGTATAAATATATATTTTCATATAATTTATATATACTCTTTTCTTATATTTACTGGTTGTCCCTCTGTTTATGGCAAACTGTAACATAGTGTGCCGCTAGTGTTATGCAATTTCTCTCTTCCCCTAGTAGGTATGGGAGTTTTTGGTCGTCATTCAAATTTCTGAATTCCGGGCATATTTTTGTGAATTTTGGGTAGAAATTCTCCCTTATGCCCTGATATTTTCTACAAGCTGTGAGGAAGTGCATCTCTGTCTCTTAACCGGCAAAATTTAGGAGTAGGTTCAGGTAAGCTTTACTTCATATTAGTGGCCGTATAACCGGGTTTCCTGGATCTGTGGCCGTGTAACCGGGGTTCCTGCACCTGTTGCCATGCAACAGGGACGCCTGGATCTGTGGCCGTGTACAGGGCTCTCGTACCTTAGTAAGTATACCTCTCTGTAATCCGGACTTTTTGATCAACCGGCAGCATGCCGGTCCCGTCGGTGCCAGATAAAAAAGAGTTTCCTGTAGTGCCATGGGATCTTTTACGAGAGAGCAGACAGGGCCTTGGTTTAACGTCTCAACCGAAAGACGGCACCTCCGACAGTGCAGCGCTCCTTCAGTACCACACTGGGAGTGTCAGTCTAGATTTTTGTGCCTAAGTTGCTGGAGTGGGACTTAAACCCACAACCTTCTGAAGAAGAGGCGAGAGTACTACCCACTGAGCCACAGCGGACATTAGATATATATAAATATAGTGCAGTGGCAAGAAAGTTCCCAGCTGAGTTCATGCACTGAGCAGATTGATCCCAGCATTGCTATTCCTAGTTCACTCTTAATCCATATTTCCCACTTCAGTGGAAGTTACTCCAGAATCTCGGTATTAATTAGTTTCACATTTTGTTTGTAAAACGTTAAACAAAATCACTTCAGTCACTGCTCCTTTTCTGGGAAGGTTTGCTGTCTTCAGTTGAATTGTGTTTTTTTTTGAAGAACCTTTATTTTATCTGTAGGGATATGAATACTTCTAATGAACTAAATACTTTTGTTTTCTGTAGCTCATAATCTCATCCTGTGTTGCCAAAAAATAAAAGTTGCAGCGCAAAATGTTTTTTAATTAACAACATAATTTCCATACTGGCTCTGCATTATTTCTTCCTGAATGTGAGAAATGGAAAGCAGGTTCTGGTGACTAAACAAAGCTCAGTAGTGGCTCTGTATATAAATATAAAAAAGTGTTGGAGGATTTACAGATAAGAGTTTGGATGATGTAAAACTTGGAGATTCTTGCACATTCTTGTATGACAAATCGCAGCTTTCCTCTGGAAGGATCCAGACAGGGTCATCCTCAGCATCTGGGTTACTTTGTCTGTTGATGTCCACACTACCGCAAAGTTAGCAACACAAAAACAGCACAGGAACATTTCTCCGACCCTGAGACCTTGCTGGGAGCTTATTGTCGAACACTCTTGGTTGGGAAGCCTGGAACTGGATGTATTAGTTAGTCAGCCTAATAATCCCTGCACAGAGTCTATTGATTTTTCTAAGGGCAAGTTTATGAACTAAATAAACTTGGAGTTGGTATCTTAATAAACTGCTTTGCTCAGTCTGTCACATTTAGTTATGGGGCTGCGGCGTTTAAAAAAAAAGGCTAATTCTAATACAGATTGTTCACAGCAGGGCTCCAAATGAGCCCTTTGTTTGGGAATGCTACCTCACTTCAGCTTGCTTTGAGCACATTCCTTCGTTTTACCCTAATGAGTTGCAACACTGATAATGTGGCTGATGATCTTTCATTGATTTCACTATCACTTGCTTGTCTGGTAATTGATCCGTTGCTGAGCTTCCTAGTTAATTATATCGGCTTTGACATGGCCCCAGTCTAGGGGGAATTTCAAGTCTTGCAGAATAACAGTTTTAATAAAGGAGTCTATTACTGCAGGTGCTGCTGCTACTGCAGGCTCTCTAGGCTGGGAGGACTGCGGGACAGAGGGGGAGAGGGAGAGCGTGCTATTGGCAGTGTCCTTTAGCCTCTCACAAATAACAGCCATTAGTGGGAAGGTCAGAAGCAGAGTATGCAGCTTGACTGGAGAACGGAGTGCCACTTCAGAAATCAAGAGGCTAGCTAATTTTTAAAGGGAGTTAGAGCGAGCAAGAGCAGGTTTGAGAGTGCATCTACTGTGTGGCACTATCGATCAGTGCAGACACACAACAAAAATTCCACCTACGGGATCTTTTCTTCGACCACAGGTGGACATTGGGGCAATAATCCAGGGTTATTTTATTTTATTTTTTCCTTTCGTGCATTTTTTTTTAATCCAGCCTTTTCTGCCTTAGTGCTTTTTAATCTAATGGCAGTGAATTGTCTGTAGTCAAGAGTGCATGTGGAGGGAAAGTTTGTAGGAAAGCTTTTAGGAAGCAAGAGAGAGAGAGAGAGAGGGGAATGTGCATTTGTGTCACTATTGTGTACATTTACTCATTATTTCTCATTGGCACACTAATGACATAGAGCTATCACTCGAGTGCTTTCTACTGTGCCAAAGGGTGAGTTTCCATTATCACTCTCAAGCTCTAAAGAGGCGGAGGATTGTCAGAAAATGCCACTGATTTTTTTTCCTCCTGCTCTCTAAATTCCTAAATTGTTCAGCTCTGTGTTTCTGAATGTAATTCCCCCCCCTTCCACCCCCCCCCCCACACAGTGTGTCTGTGCAGAGTTGCCACAGGATGTCATTCTGTGCCTGCCAGTAAGGCTAGAGCTTTGAGTTCTTTACGTTGTTATCCAATGACATCCAGTCACTGGGAGGGTGAGCTGATGGTCAGGTCTCATCCGTGTTGCCTGCACACCTGACTGGCAGCTGTTAGGCTGTACAGGGCGTGCTTAGGGAGTCACAGTCTATACATAAATGATCGGGGTATCTGTTCAGGAGGTGCGAAAGGAGCAGTGACCCCCCCAAGGAGAGCACGGTTGCAGCCAGATTCTTAACTGCACTTCTTACTGTCGACAGCCTAGAGGCTTGAAAACCCACCAATACCTTTCAGTCAGGAGCAGCAGAAGGGAATGTGAGGGAGAGAGAGAAAAAAACAAAGAGAGAGAGAGTGTGTGTGAGTGAGTCAGAGAAAGCGACTTCACTTTAAGAGACTTAAGTACCCAACTACTCCATGCAGTTCAGCACAAGAGCTGCATCCACACAGCTTGGTTTCATGGGGACATGGCAGAACTCCGAGACTAACCTGCTATTCAGAATGTCCCAACAGGTGAGTTTGATTTAAATACTATTTATTTTGCATGCTTTTTCTTTGTTTTCCTTCCCAGTTTATCTTTCTTTCCCCATTTAGCTTGCTGTGTTGTATTTTTTGGTATAGAGTTCATTCCATTTGTTGTCACTGAGCTGCGGTGTTGCTGTGACTGGATTGTGCACGCTTGCCCCATTGCCTCCCTAAGAGCGTGGCTCTGCCTAGCTTGAGGAGAAGGAAGAAGAAAATAAAAGTGCAGGAGCCAGCTGCTGTAAAGTTTCACAGAGAGAGGATTCCGGCCAGGCTTGCAGTTGCGTGCAGTTGATTGTACCTCGAGTGCTTCTAATAAACGGAGCACCGAGTCCCCTCTCCCCCCGTATGACAGAGCCTCGGCTGAAACTGATAGTAGGTTGAGGGGCCCCTCCGAGTTCTTTAATTGGCTTCATGTGGTAGAATGCAGGTTTATGTGCTGCGGTGAGAGTCGGAGTGTTGAGCTGGAATCCTTGCCAGAGTTCAGCAGTGGGATCATTAGTGTCTTGTGCGGAGACCGTTTCAGTTGTTGGGTCTCTCTCTCTATCTATCTCTCCCTTCTCTCTCTCTCTCTCTCTCTCTGTTTTCTGTGCAGTATCTTGGCTCTTCCCCCAGTGCTATGCCTGCACTAGGGGCCGCTTTACAGGCAGCTGGAACTTGGCATGCTCCTTCTGACGGGAGACCAGAAATCTTGTTGCAGGGCCAGTAATAACTGATAATTAATCACAGAAGCGGGTGTCTCTGTACCAGGCACTCACTGATACGTGCCCTGCCTGCTCCCGGTCTTCTTGCAAAATTGTTTGGCTCCGCTGAATGAAAGCAATAGTTTCTTCTTGGACACAGCTCAAACAAGGGCAGGGAAGTTCAACCCCAACCTTTCCACAGGGTCGCTCCTGTCTTCCAGTGTTCTGACATGTGGAATTCTTGCCTAGTTTGGTCATTAGCAACAGAACAGACAGCCCAGGAGTGAAGACGCTCACTGCAGGCTAGTACCGGATCCAGACCACAACAAATGAAAACACTATTAAATGACGCCTAATAAATTTATAGTCCAATTTTTAACTATTTGATACTCCATGTCTATTTTAAAGCAAGACTCTTAACTATTTTGGACGTATCGATCTAAAGCAGGTGAATTTTGTTGTTTCCTGTAGAGGGACCCCAGTTACTGCTTATATTGTGCACACCCTGCGCTGCCTCTCTCACTGAGCAAAGGGAGACTCTACCTTCTCTTCATTCTGCCTCTCGCTTGATTGTTTTTTGTAGGGATATTTATTGATTGGGTGGACGGCTTCCCTTTCAAGAGTGGGGAACAGAAACAATGGGCAGTGAGAGAATATAGCTCTTCCGAGCTCAGATCTCTGTCTGTAGATGGTTTGAACAAACTGCTTTTGTGTGCTGCAGTGTTAATCCCCATTCTGAGACTTGCAGGCATGCATCATTATCCTTCCAGTCAGTAAAAGTTCAGATGGGAAGGGAAGCTCTCATGTAGCGAATGGAAGTGGAACAGATGTGGCAACATTGTGCAAAGTGTTAATATGAGTAATGTACTGAGGCTCAGACAGGGCAGGTAGATGAGAGCCGTTGGGGCTCTGTTTCTGTTGTTTATCATGGTCTTTGCATCAGATAAAGAGCATTATCAGTGCCATGATGAAATGTAAACAATCCTGTAGAAGAGTAGCTTTATTAAAATAATTTGCTAAACTGGCAATAGAAAGCACCATGTTTGATCCATTGGCAGATATAAAAATATATACGTGTATTGTAAAGGCACAAAACTTATTTCATTGTAATGAATTAGTCAAAAATTCTGTGGATCCCAAATAGATATTTGAATTCCATGCGGGAGGATTCGGTTATGCAATTCCTTGAATGCAGTAGGATTTGGTTAAAGGAGCTATAAGGTTTACTGAGACAATGAAGTGCCCTTCTGCTTTGTGGAGCAGCGTGGCTCATGCACAGTTTGATTTTGAGTGTGAACGGGTGAACTTTGCGATTGAATGACACTTTGCATAAGAAGCACTGGTGAAAACTGACTTTCGCAAATCACAGATTCCTCTTCTCTTTATTTTTTTTAGGGGGGGTGGGTAATGATTTTCAGACATAAATTACTCGCTTGACTCAAGACTGAGCTAAAGAGATAAAAGCCTCCAGAGCTCCCTTGTCGTAATCAGTGCAAGGACCGCGAGATGCTGAATATTTTTTCTTCTTTTTGTGTATTGGTGTAAATATATCAAATAGTGAAACAAGATCGAGTGCTAATTGGCTTCATTAATTGTTACAGTCAATTCCTGCAAAGTGAATATCTTTGTTACCTAATTGTTTTTTTACGGAGCAGGAATATCTACATAACAGGAATTCCCATGGAAGAGTGCGAGGGATTTTCTGTCACACAATCTCATGCCCAGTTTCAATTTGTAACAGAAGATTGTCTGCAATATAAATTGCTCGATGCTTTATGTTATGTTTAATTTTGCTTTTTGACAGTAATAATGGAAGACACACACAGGCGCTAATTATAGAAAGTGACTTTATGTAATTTGAGCTCTAAACAAGGGAAAATGCGTGACTGATACAAAACACAAATTCACTAAATGGGAATTCACAGCCGGAATGAATAGTGAATGCAGATTTAGAAAAAAAGGGGACTTGATTTTACATTTTCTGCTCACTTCACATAAATATTCTTTCACCAGGCATTCGCTTAAATGACACAGACTAGATTGCAATTTGAGTCAGGTTACTATGCAGTGGGAGAACATTTTTTGAGGTAGATTTAGTTTTGTTGGTAAGAGCAACAGAAGGTTAATGCAATCAGTCCCTGGTAATGAATAACAGAAAAGAAGGTTTTTTTTTGCTATTGAATCGGTTCTTCGGGGCAAAACCCATTGAGCAGCAGGGGCACTTTGCAGCCCTGAAACCTTGTACACCTATTGAGCTGTGTATCATTGGTGAATTAGAGAAACACGCGGGATTGCGGAGCTTTTCCCAACTCACTGTGTTTTCAGAACAGGGTAGAAAAAAAACGCACATTGTAAGCTTCTTGTGTTTGATGGAAAAATGGTACCGGACCTTCGAGGGGTTAATTTGTTTGTGACTGTTTAAAGCCTGTCAAATCAGAGTCATATCATTTTCAATAAGTACCTCGGAACTGACCAGTATTAAAAAAAATACTTTTCACTCCAAACTCTTAACACGAGAGGGAAATTCCAGGGAATATCAAAGAGGGAAGATTATTGAAGCAAGCGATTGTGCTTCTTTGTTTAAAAATTGTCAGTTTCCTGTAACCGAGTCACCTTTATGACCATGATACTTAAACGCACAGATCCACAATAAATGTTACCACACGGGTTGAAAATTAAGAAGTGCCTGAGTAATACGCTGCTGCATAAAATATTGCCACAAATGCAGGTTAACCCAGGTGAGTTACACTTGGAGAAGTGAAGGAAAGAAGCAAGTATTTTTTGTTGTGAGCAATTACATTTTAAATATAATACTGTAAAAATAAGAAATAAATGCTGCACCAGTACTGAGGATGATCAAATGATTGAGTGCTGACATTGTCAGTCAACAGATAAATCATTTACTGTTTTGCTTGTTATGTAATAGAGAAATTAGAATTATTTCAGGAACATGTTAAGCAGACTGCAGCAGAGCTTGTGGAACATGGACTGTACATTTATGAACTTCTCGCTGTCTTAAAGATTCGAACTGTGTGTCTGGTAGCTACAGACCTGAGACACTGGTGAAAGAAAATGTTTGATCGCACAGTGAAGCGGTGATTGTTTTACAGGGAAATAAAACACAATAATTAAAGAGAAAGAATACGTCTTCGTAAAAATAAAAACACATTATTTTTAAGTCGCCCCATGACGTAACAATCAGTTTGGTGTTTATGCACTTAACAGAAGCATAATAATTTTTTAAAGAAATATAATTTATTATGAATGGTAGATTAATGGAGTTATGCTGTACGTATACTTTGAAGATATATTTGTCGTGTGTGTTTCTTTTGGTTTGTTTGGGTTTTTTGGTAACCGGGATGTTAAAAATAAAAGTGCGAGTGAGATGGTGCCAAATACTGCGATAGTGGTGGGCCAGGACTGAGCAATCACCTGCGACGGCAGGTATATGGGCAGCTGGAGATTGTAATCCCCTCACTTCGGTGTGTTTACATGTAAATGACCCAGGCTGTGGAAGTGATGGGCCCACATTCCTCAGCAGATTTACATTCGAACTGGCGTGGCTGGATTTATTTGTCTTTTTGCAGGCAGAAGGTACCAGAAGACCTGGCTTAATCCTGTTTTTATTATTTCTTCACTTGTAAAAGTGTCGGAATTTTTCAAAGGGTCAGGTTTGCCTCAGGACCCCGATAACCCTTCAAGTGTAGCTGCTGAGGCAGATCTTTGGGGCTGGGGCTGGGAGGGAGAGGATTGGGGAGCTTTTTGATCTGTGACAGGTCGAGACTGACCAGAGTCTCTAAACCTCCCTCTCTCCTGCTTTGCTGGCAATAGACCTTTGCTGCACAACACTCGGCCATTCTCTCCCTGTGTTTTTCACATCAGGAAGGCGCTCTGGTTTTAATCTACACGTTGCTGTGATTTTTCCTCCTGAATTCAGGACTGCTTAACCCTGCTTTAAAGTAACGCGCTTTTGATTGTCTTGTACATCTATTAAGTACAGATTTCTGAATTCACGAAAATAACTTCAAATCGATTCACTTCCAAAGACATCTTTTGATGTTATCGAAAGCCCTTGACAGAGGTAACACTGAGATACCAGAGAATCTAAAGGCTGCACACAAGGCTTTCCAAGTGAGAATTTGTGCAGCAAATAACAAAAAGGTGGTAATGGGGTCTTGAAACTTCTACACTGATTGAAGACATAAAGAAAAGGTTTGAAATACCCAAGTCGTTTTATAACCAGCTCAGCTTCTCTTTGGTAAGGCTAGCCAGTAGTAAAGGAGATGTTTTAAAACACCAAGAACTGCTTTCTTTTTAAACTAGCAAGTGTAAAGTGCCACCCATACTCTCTGAAACAAGCACCAGTACAGAAATATGGTTAAAGACAGTCTCAGTGGAACACAAACATTAACCAATTTGCAAAATAAACTATAAAAGTCCTCTGTTTTTGGACATTTTAAAAGAGGGGGTGGGGAGTGAATCAGAAATTAATAGAAAACAATTCTGGCCAATGCATTCTGAAGAGTGGCTTTTTGAAAGCCTAGAGCCTCCTGTTAGGTTACAGAGACAGACACAGAAGAGTCATGCTCAGTTTTGACAATATCTTTGTTGGTTTAATTTTCCTTCCGAAGTGGGTGGATTTACAATTCTCCAGCGCATGATTATTTAAAACCCTGTACCGGCCTTCGATTCCAGGCCCGCACTGGACCCATGAGTCAGGCGCCTTGTTCCGCCAGTGAGACAGCCTTTTCCCTAAGATTACGCAGGCGTGATCACAGTGCGGTACCTTGACGCAGATTACTCAGGCCTTTGTTAATTAGGAGAGCTACAAATGCTTCAAATTATATTCCGACTCCCACTCACTATTTTAGGGAACGCTAAAGGAATAACGCCAGCATTATTATGTTTGAATGAGCCATAATATGAGATTAATGTTGGTCACCATAGTTCAATTAACCTTTTTAAGCTGGTCCGTCTGTACTGCATGCGTGTTTGAAGGAGTTGATGCTTTATGGTGCGCCTCTTGATTAACGCTCGGAGAGGAAGCTTTTGAGCAGAACATTGCTGCAGTCTCCCACCCCAGTGTCAGGGTTAGGAGCCAAGCAGTAACCTCAGTGACTAATTGGTTGCTGAATAAGACATCTGGTAACTGGGCAGTTTGGTTGAGTGAGGATGTGTGTGTGTGTCACTGTCGAGGCCAGAGATTACTAGGACTGTTTGTGATAGGAAGAATTTATTCACTCAGGTCATTGTGACACAGTGGGCCAATTCAAGGAAACACGGGCTGTACACTTTGTACACTGATAACAAGCTGGTGTCATGGAACTGAACAAGTAACAAAAAAAAACTTTCTGCTTTTAGATCTTTTCGCTTAATGAGGAACAAAATCTCGTTGTCATTCCTGCTTGAACTTCATCTGATCATAATGTCTGAGTCAGAGTGAGATTGGTTTCCTTACCCCAGCAATGAGAGCCCCCCCGCCCCATCCCCAAAAGCTCGACTGTCAACGATTGAATTTCTTTTTACTATAAGTGGATGAAATCGACCCAGGAGATAGCTGCTTTTAACTCTTTGTGTCCTCAAAGACTCCTTAAGCTTTATAAAGACACTCCTTTCACTTTGTTTTTTTTTAATAATAATTTATCGTCCTTTCAGCATTTTTTTTAAAGATATTTTATTTTGTCTCACACGCTCGTTCTTCTGGCACCGTGCAATGTTTTGGGAAGAGCTCAGCGCGATCCCCCCCCCCCCGCCAGGCATCGGCTGATGGGTTCTGTGAGTTGCCCAATAGTTCACTCAGTTCTCGGCATGAGTAGCTCACTCTCTGAAGCCGTGAGTGAGGCCGGTCATTAATCACAACAGGAGGTGACCAAAACCCGCATCCTTCCCACTCTCCACCACAGCTCCCCCATTACACGCTGAACAGAAATTCACTCCAATCTTCTGGTGGTGAATATTATTTTGAAGTAGAGGAACACAATTGAAACATCGCTTAATCCATAGCATTCTAGGAATAAGCTAGATAGTGCAGTGTAGATACATTTGAGCTATTCTTGGAGTTGAGATGCATCACAATCAAAGTCGTAAGGAATCGGGGTATCATTAAAGATTGTCCTTAGCTCCTTACATTTATTCAATTCCTTTTAACATTCAGCTATCAAATTCTATACAGAATAACTTTTACAAAGAGGAAAGTGTTTATTCTTAATGCCAAAAATGTCCTTTCAGGATCCAGAGGCTTAAAAGGAACCAAAATATAATCCTTTTGCTGAGAGACATAAGTAAGAGGTGTGCCAGACCTGTATATGCGTCCTGTATCTTGCATCATTTTTAACGTGTTGCCCAGGTAGCACGTGGTCGCACATTAAAACAGGAATTTAAAACTCCTGACCAGATAATGGAAAAGCTTCATTTTGATGTGTTGAGTTCTGCGTTTTCCCCCTTCACCTCTGAAATACCATTGCACGATTCCAGCCTGATAATAGTGAGCAGCAGGTCCTGCACACCTGGCTCTCCCAACTCACGGGTTTCAAATCTAGGGCTCCGTAAATTTTAAGTGAAGTGAAAGCAGATGCAAGGGGAGGTAAACACACACAAACTTCCAGAGCCTTTCCTATGAGCTGAGCTTTCCCCCCAGTCCCATAAGCTGTTTGCTTTAAGGCCCATGGACTGACTTTGCTCTCATTACGTTTCGAAAGTGCCAGTTTGTAGTTCAAGTGAAACTTCGAGTTCTCCAATGGTTTTCTCTCCAACCGTCGTCATATAGTTGTGAGCTTTACACCAACAGATGCTTTTCTTTGATTATTCTTTGTGTGTTTTATTGGGAGAGGGGTTTGTTGAACATTTGCCCAACGTCCTCTGAGATGCCTTGCTGTCCACTGTTTGATCCCCGACTAATATTTCAGCTGTAACCTTTTCATTATTTTCCTTTCCAACTCATTTTCCTCCTTATTCGTGTATTTACTTCTGCCTTTGTTTCAGTTTTTTTGTTAGGAAGAAAGGAACTTGTATTTCTATAGCACCTTTCACAACCTCAAGATGTCCCAATGCGCTTTACAGCTAATGAAGTACTATTTGAAGTGTAGTCACTGTTGTAATATAGGAAACACGGCAGCTAATTTGCACACAGCAAGCTCCCACAAACAGCAATGTGATAATGACCAGATAATCTGTTTTGGTGATGTTGATTGAGGGATAAATATTGGCCAGGACACTGTGGAGAACTCCCCGGCTCCTCTTCCAATAGTGCCATGGGATCTTTTACGTCCACCTGAGAGAGCAGACAGGGCTTCGGTTTAGCATCTCATCTGAAAGACGGCACCTCCGACAGTGCAGCACTCCCTCAGTACTGTCCTGGGAGTGTCAGCCTAGATTTTGTGTTCAAGTCTCTGGAGTGGGGCTGTGAACCCACGACCTTCTGACTCAAAGGCGAGTGTGCTACCCACTGAGTCACAGCTGACATTATTTTATTTCAATTACATTTATTTTAAAATGATTTAAATTTTATTTGAGTGTTTTCTTTTAAATGTTGCCACCATGTTGATCCTCCAGCCAGCTGGGAATGTGGTAAAGTCTGATTTGTCCCCCCCCCCCCAAATATACATGGCTTCCTCATTTCCCAGCTGGAGTCTCCTGGGATGACTAGCATCACTGCATCGGCTACTCCAACTGAGAACCAGCAAAACTCATCCGCGTAACGCAAGGAAGTTCAAGCCACGGGCCAATGAGTCCAAGTGACAGAAGGATGCCCAAGTGGTAGTCCTGGCAACTGGTTAGTTGCTCTCCTGGCTGGTTCCCATCTTCCACCCTCCATATACTTCAGTTCATCCAAAATTCTGGTGCCCATGTCTTAACTCACGCCAAGTCCCGTTCACTCATTGACCTACATTGGTTCCCAGTCCAGCAACGCCTCAATTTTAAAATAATCATCCTTGTTTTCAAATCCCTGCATGGCTTCGCTCCTCCCTATCTCTGTAACCTCCTCCAGCCCTACAACCCTCCGAGATCTCTGCACTCCTTCAATTCTGGCCTCTTTTGCATCCCCGATTTTAATCACCCCACCATTGGCAGCCATGCTTTCAGCTGCCGAGTCCCTAAGCTCTGGAATTCCCTCCCTAAACCTCACCATCTCTCTACCTCTCTCTCCTCCTTTAAGATGCTCCTTAAAACCTATCTCTTTGACAAAGCTTTTGGTTACCTGTCCTAATATCTCCTTTTTTGGCTCGGTGTCAAATTTTGTCTGATAATGCTCCCGTGACGTGCCTTGGGACATTTTACTACGTTAAGGGTATATAAATGCAAGTTGTTGTTGTTGCTCAGCCCCCATGAACTGCCTGAACACTTGGATCTGAATGATTTTTTTATGGAAACAATGTAAAAGGGATCATCCTAATTTAATTTCCTTGGAAAGCACCCTCATTTTTCCATCTGGTTTCTAAGTGATCCCAGGCCTGAGGAAAGTGAGCTGCTCCAAACTTCTCCTCAGCTTCTGCCAGTGCACTCTGACCTTCCGACACCAGGAATATCTAGTAACATAGGAACAGGAGGAGGCCATTCAGCCCCTCGAGCCTGATCTGCCATTCAGTTAGATCATTGCTGATCTGTATCTAGCCTCCATCCACCCGCCTTGGTTCCATATCCCTTAATGCCCTTACCTAACAAAACACTATCAATCTCAGTTTTGAAATTTTCAATTGACCTCCAGCCTCAACAGCTTTTTGGGGGAGAGTTCCAGATTCCACTCCCCTTTGTGTGAAGAAGTGCTTCCTGACATCACCCCTGAACGGCCCAGCTCTAATTTTAAGGTTCTTGTTCTGGACTCCCCACCAGAGGAAATAGTTTCTCTCTATCTACCCTAGCAACTCCTTTAATCATCGTAAACACCTCAATTAGATCACCACTTAATCTTCTATACTCGAGGGAATACAAGCCTACTCTACGCAACATGCCCTCATAATTTAACCCTTTGAGGCCTGGTATCATTCTGGTGAACCTGCGCTTTACCCTCTCCAAGGCTAATATATATAGATAGATTTATTGATTGCAGAGCGAGTGTCCATTTTACTGAGGTAACGCATGCTGTCATGGTTATCTAGCTACCCACTTGGAAACTGACAGAAGAAAGCCGGCTGTACCTGATCGATTTGAGAAACAGGTGTAGGAGAGAGTGACATGGCCTACTCACAGCCAGGTGTGTGCTTGACTGACCTGTTCTATTACATGACCAGCCAGCACTGGTCTGTAGCCTGAGCAGATTGCAGCATCTTGTGACACAGATCCTGGTACGTTCAGGGCGGGTAGTCAGAGTGACCTGAAACATTGCAGGTAAGGTCTGTCTAAAGAGTCCCTAATAACTTACCAGAAACTTAGGAGAAACCCAGGCACCATTGAAACCAATCCTTTTGTGTGGATCATGCCTTAAATCACTCGACAGACAAAAAGTGATCTTTTGAGGCAGAAATCGTGCTCGTATCTTCCTCATTTGCCAGAAGAGAATAATTACACCGGAACCACCTGAGGTCCCCCTCTTAGCAAAAGGATGAACTTTAAAAGCAAGATAATATTTTCAAACAGCTTTTTGGCTCCTAATTTACCACAACAGAAAGGTTCCAGTGACCAGTGACGGAAGCTGTGACTCATTCTGTAAAGGCGCATTTCTCCCGAAATATCAATGTGATGTATTTTAATATCGACGCAATTAAAAACGTCAAGATCTGCAAATAATTTGAAGAACAACTTTTTTCGAGACTGTGACTGAGCCTGACTCTTGTATCCATGTTAGATCAGGAGCTCCTCTCTGCTCACCAGTGGAGTTCCCCCAGCCCCCAGTTTACACGCTATCGGAACCGAGCACCCATGATACAAACGGCAGACGATGAGACGTGCAGGACTGGGGCCACTGAGGGAAGATATATTAGGACATCTTCCCGGCCTGTTGCGAATATATAGTGTCGATGCTAATAGCTGCTGGCTCATGAGTGCAGACCGAGACTTGTACAAGTGTCATTTTACAAGAAAACGCTGGAATCCTGCACTCCGGAGCTGGTCGGCTCGGAGCGGCGAGCTGTCGCATTTTGCCCTCTTTTTGAGAGTGTGACTATGGATGTAAGTCAGGGCACGATTAAAAAAAAAATGTCTCTCCAGATGGTCCCGGCTTATCAAGGCAGGGTGCTGAAAAGCTCTTGTGGCTTTCAGTGCCCTCTTGGGACACGCGGGCGAGCTGTTAATGCTATTGCTGATTTAAGAGTTCAGGAGCACTGGCTGTCACCACCCGTCCTGTCAGCTGGTATTCAGGGGACATTGCCATCATTCCTTCCCTCGTTAGTGCCGACACAAGTGGACATTGCGCGAATGTTTCCTGCAGTCTGCAGCACAGGACAGTCATCTGCTGGGCGTGGTGTTCAGGAACTGCCAGCTCCTTTCGAACAGCTACATCAAGAGTGGAGTTTTTCTTCTTCAACCTCTTGTTGGGGGTTTCTTCCCCCCACCCCCCGCTTTTCTTTTTCTCATTGGCACAATCCCCGACATACAAAAAGGCATCTGTGATTGTTTGTGTCTGAACCGCGCTGACACCTCACCTTCCACAAGTTTAATGCTAACACAGCTGTGACTTGCTGCTTTTAGCAACATCCCAGCCGGGAATTAGGAAGCTATCTTTCCAATGACGGATGCAGTTTCAGTTGCTATTAATTTCGGACAAGTAGAATTTTTAAGGCCGCCCCCACCCTTCCCTGCCCCAACCCCCCCACCCCGCAGCCCCCGGGCCAACAAATGCCCGAGCAAGTGTCCAGCTGAAATGCTGAAGTCTTTTTTTATTCTTGCTCCATTCCCCCCTTGTATGGAATTACTGTTTCTGACTTGTTAAGAGGGTGACGTGTAAACAAGCTTTAAATGATGCGGAATTGACTTAACAGATGGAACTCGGTCCCATCTCCATTAAGTTGATCCCAGGAAGAGACTAACATTGAGGCAAAAAGCCCAGGTCAGTCGGTTCCGCCGCTGTCATGATGTTCAGGGTCGCTGTTGCAAACGGTGTTCTTATAGAATCTTACAGCACAGAAGGAGGCCATTGAAAGAACTATTCAATTAGTCCCACTCCCCTGCTCTTTCCCCATAGCCCGGCACATTTATCCTTTTTAAGTATCCAATTCCCTTTTGAAAGTTACTATTGAATCTGTGCATTCCAGATCATCATAACTCGCTGGGTAAAAAAAAAATCTCTTCTCCCCTCTAGTTCATCTTAAATCTGTGTCCTCTGGTTACCATTCTGCCACTGGAAACAGTTTCTCCTTATTTTATCAAAACCCTTAATGATTTTGAACACTTTTTTATTAGGTCTCCCCTTAACCTTCTTTGCGCTAAGGAGAACAATTCCAGTCTCTCCACAAAACTCTAATCCCTCATCCCTCGTACCATTCCAGTAAATGGCAGCACGGTGGCATAGTGGTTAGCACTGTTGCCTCACAGTGCCAGGGACCCGGGTTCAAATCCGGCCTCGGGTGACTGTCTGTGTGGAGTTTGCACATTCTCCCTGTGTTTGCGTGGGTTTCCTCCGGGTGCTCCGGTTTCCTCCCACAGTCCAAAAGATGTGCGGGTTAGGTTGATTGGCCATGATAAAAATTGGCCCTTAGTGTTAGGGGGGATTAAATACGTGGGGTTACGGGGATAGGGCTTGGGTGGGATGGCTGTCGGTGTAGGGACCGGGTGCTAGGGTTTGGATGATCAGCCATGATCTCGTTGAATGGCGGCGCAGGCTCGAAGGGCCGAATGGCCTCCTCCTGCTCCGATCTTCTATGTTTCTATGTAAATCTCCTCTGCACCCTCTCAAAGGCCTTGACATCCTTCATAAAATGTGGTGCCCAGAATTGGACACACTGCTGAGGCCTAACCAGTGATTTATAAAGGTTTAACATAACTTCCTTGCTTTTGTACTCTATGCCTCTATTTATAAAGCCAAGGATCCCATATGCCTTTTTAACAGCCTTCTCAACCTGCCCTGCCACCTTCAAAGGTGTGTGTACCACCACTCCCAGGTTTCTCTGGTCCTGCACCCCTTTAAAATTGTACCATTTAGTTGTCTATAAACAGCGAAGATGCTCTGCTAATCTCGCAGTCTCCATGTGTCACAGATGTCGTTGGAAATTCTGAGTTTGCAGAGTTTTCTGGGCTGTAGTTGTGGACTAAGTTCTAAAGTGGAACTTTCCTGTAAACTCTGCCTGGCGATCCCCGGTCTGTTCTCGGCTGGCTAGACACAGCCAGAGTGGTGGTCAGGATGCTACCATGGGCCTCAATGCCTGTGGTTATGGACGGCAAGTTTGGCAAGGTTCCCAGCCCCGATCACTATCCAGTGGCTCCTCCCAGAAGCGCGTATGGGGAATGAGGACAGGATGGGGCTTGGCCCTGCACTGGAATAGCTCGGCAACATTCATTGCCCAAGGCTCACACACGGATAACAGCCAGATGTGATGGGGGGTTAATAGAGGACAGCCGTAGAGCTGTACCCCAGCAAGGAGTCAATGCCTTTATAAGAGGAGGGACGGGAAGGAGATTGGTGAACTGCTTCTACCTTCATATGAGATGATTTCCACAGTTTTACTGAAATTCCCCAATTGGCTGTTGGATATAGAAATCATTAGTGAGCGGTTGTATTGATGACCGTTGATAATAAATATTCACCTATAAATTTATTGTGAAGTTTGTCCCTCAGACTTTTGAAAATAAACATTTAATTTAATGAGAGAACGACTAATTTCTTTTCATATCATGATCCAGTGCCACCGATATGAAGTGGGAGGAGCAGAGCTGGACGTGAAGGACAATTCCCAATCCTACCACAAACCCAACACCCTCTAGTCACAGTCTTTTTTATTCATTCCTGGGATGTGGGCGTCACTGGCATGGCCAGCATTTATTGCCCATCCTTACAATAAATGAGTTCATGTAAGCCATTTATATGTAATCAAAAGCAACAATTTGCATTTATACAGCGCCTCTAACATCGTAAAATGTCACAAGGCGCTTCACAGGAGCAATTATCAAACAAAGTTTGACACTGAGCCACATAAGGAGGTATTAGGATAGGTGACCAAAAGCTCGGTCAAAGAGCTATGTTTTAAGGAGTGTCTTAAAGGAAAAGAGAGAGGCAGAGAGGTTTAGGGAGGGAATTCCAGTGCTTGGGGCCCAGGCAGCTCAGTGACACTATTGTACAAGCCACACTGTAATGAGGCTTTGCTGTCCAGCCGCACACAGATAGCAGACTCTTTCTGTAGGTTAAACAAGGCGTATCCCACCAGGTCTTGGAAGATTGGATAAAAAGGGCTGAAGGTCCTTGTTCATCCAAACCTGTTGTATGGTTACTATCATGGCTTATTCTTTTGGAGACTTTCCAGCTAACCTGCTCTGAATTGACCAGCTGAAGAGATGATCAAAGAGTTCACAGACCATTGTCTCCATCCGTGCTCTAGTACCAGTGCTGCTTTTATCAGGTCGTCATTAAGAGAGGATGAACCAGTAACCAACTAGTTACTAATGAAGCCCGCCTGAGGTGGGTGGGGTTGGTGTCCATCTCTCTGTGGGAGATGGGGAGCAGATTCTGTGATGTGTGATGGCATTTAATAGTTCATTGGCTTGTTGATATTCCAAAGGTCCCCTGATTCTCAGTGGATTCCATTCAGATCTCTGAAAAATTGAATCTGGGTATGAATAAGTTGTGAAATGTTGACAGTGCTGTGAACTTTTCCCTTACCCGGGTTATTTATCATAGTATGATACAGCACAGAAAGAGGCCATTCAGCCCATCATGCCTGTGCCGGCTCCTTGAAAGAGCTATCCAATTAGTCCCACTCTCCTGCTTTTTCCCTATAGCCCTGCAAATTTTCCCCCTTCAAGTATTTTAAACTAAACAATTGCAGCACAGAGAACTAAACTTGTCCTTTTGTATTTGAAGGATTTACAATCTGATTTGCTTTGCTTTTAAAACTGATGTGTTCAAAAGGCAAAATGCAGACTCTTAATGTTGTTTTGTCATTTTGTAATTATTTGTTGCTGCGATTACTTCCTGAAGTTCAACTTTTCTCTGAATACAGTCTGTTGGGACAACAGAAAGCACCTACTGTACTCAACAGTAACACTGCTTCAATCATCAGAATAAATTCTTATTCTGCGAAGCCTTCAGTTTGGGGTTTAGGAATTGATTGATCTGGTTGACAAAAACGCTGTCAATGGTTCAGAAATTTTTGCACCTTGTCCTTTCCCCTTCCTCACCATCTATTCCACCTGACTCTGTACATTCAGTGTCTAGTTGCTAACAGGATGTTGCCTGCCCTGCTAAACCTTAATGTATTTTTCTTTCCTCCTTTAATGACTAAACTAAACTCTGAATGAAATCTCAGCTTTGGTGGTAATGGCTGATATCAGCAGTGTCACATTCTTATCTGAGATTCTGTTAGGATACTGCCTTATTGAGGGATGCAAGCAAAGGCCTTCTCGTTTTGTGAGAAAAAAATAACTCATCAAGTTTATATAAACATTAAAAAAAGCATCAAAATTAGTCAGCAGCAGAGGGAAAAAATCTATTCAGCTTCTATTTGCAAGCATGGTTGATTTGATATTTTCTCTCTCTCTCTCTCTCTCTGCCAGATGCCTGTCACTGCAGAGGAAGGAGGTGGGGGGCGGCGGTGGGGGGGGGGGGGGGGGAGGAGGGAGTGCTGCTAAAATCGTGTCACGTAGCACTAATTCATCTGCACTCATTAGAGTGAGCAAGGGACAGCGGTGATGGCCAGGAGCTCCACTCTACACATGACATACGAACAGTTTGGGGAATAGAAAATTGCTTTCTCAGGAAGACCAGCCAATTAAGGACTTGACCATATTGAATGTCAAGTGTTAATTTAGGTTTTTCTTCATTTTCCCAGTAGTAATGTGGATCCTGTGATGAGCAAATACATGTCAAGTAAAGTTGATTGCATGAAGGACCCAGGGTATTATATGTCACTGACAAGTCACAAATGTACTTCAGCGCTTTAACCCCTTAGGTGACGCGGGAGAGGATTAACTGTACAGACGCAGGAATTGATAAGAATAGATAGTTTCCATTAGGGAAAACCGTTAGCTGGGACAGACAGGAATAGTGTGAAGTGGGCGGAGCTGAGAATCAGGCTTGATGAGTTATTTTTTTCTCACAAAACGAGAAGGCTTTTCTGGTCATTATTGAAGGTGTGAATCTGTGTTGCTGATTGAAGCTGAGATTCTTGTTAGGGCTAAAGTGATAGACTTTTCATTATTGCATCTTAATGAGGGGTTGGTTAATTTTTATGTAACATTAGTATTTTTATTGTTTGTGGTACTATGCCTATTATCACCTTTTGCTTGTAGGAACATTAACAGTTTTGCATTTTTATTATCTGTGCACAATTTTCCTCCTTTAGTGTTTCTCTTGTATTGGAACTCTTAACCCCATAGGGAGTCACATTTCTCATCCAATATGGATAGTCTGCCGACACGTACATTTAAAAAAGGATAAATAACTAAATTGCTGTGAGAGCGATTGAAATCAGTCCCGATTCTCCACCACTTAACACTAGATACAATAGCACAAAAACAAACTGCAGTAAAAACCTTCCAAAGACAAGGCTGAGGTGACATTTGAAAAAGGAAAATAATACCAATTGATTTATCGTATGGAGTTATGTCATTAAGATTTTAAAAAATATATATTTTCTGAAAAATGTAAAAAAGCATTAAGCTTTGGGTTAAAACAAACAATTAAATATGTTTATCAATTAATCTGTGTAATTTGTATGGCTAACAATATTATAACTGGTTCTGAAAATAGGAACACAATATAAAAACAATCCAGTATGCCACAAAAATTGTGCCCTCGAACTTAGATTGTGATGCACTACAATCAGCAAGTGTGCAAATCAGTGTTCAAATGTTTGTTAAATTTGGAATAATGGATTGGCCACATTTTATGATATTTATAATTATTTTAATTGTTGTGTGCAGTACAGTATTTTATCCTTCGTTGATTGATTGATGGATTTGTTAGATTGACTTATTGTTGATTGATGTACTAAGCCACAATGTCCGCAAGCCCAATAAATATGGGCAGTGTTCGGGGAACAATGGGAGAAACATTCACATCCACTTGCTGGTGCACGGGCAACTTTAGCGGAAATTTAAACACTATTTCTGGTAGGCAATGCTGAGAAATCGAGGCTTAAATGCTTTCCATGATGGCTGGGCAATCAATACACACAGTTAGTCCTAAAGCAAGAGATATTTGGCATGAACTTTAAAGTTCCCCTTTCCCCGTAGCCTTCCTTCCAGCCCCTGTTGTTGGGAAGTTGTTGTGGTTTGTGGAGAGGCAGAAATAGGATGGGGGATGTGTTGTGTTTGAGCATCCTGTCAATAGTATGTAATAGTGACCAAAAAGATAATGGAAACAAAGCTGTCAATCTGTTCTTGTCTTCATGTTTAACCGAGATTGTAGCCCAGAGCAAGATGGGGAATATTTTTTCCAGATGAAGTAGTGAAGGAAGCTGAGCTCCCAAAAACCAAACACTCTGTCTCCTGTCCATTCAAAACTCAAGCCATGCAGCACCCAAACTACTCTACAATCAACTACCCAAAGTAAACCCAACCTATATCCAGTCTGTCCACATGGCACCAATCCAACTGGTGAAACCCTCGTTCAGGGCTGTGCTCAGCAGGATAGTGGCTAGACCCATTTTATGGTGAATCGTGTTGCTCAGGCAGCAACTGCTGTTTGTCCAGCAAGAGCTCGAATCTTATTCATTGACCAACTGCAGACAATCCCCTTTGAAGGAAGATAAGCGGGATGTTCTTTGGGGTCAGGCTGGCATTGAGATGATATGGCGAGTGATAAAATATTGCAAGTGAGCCAGACTCTGCATAGGGCACTGTTTATTAACCAGCCCGTCTGGCTGATTGGTGGGACCTACGGGTTGGGATTCCCACTCTGCAACGTTTTAGAGTGAGGCGATGCCACCAGGACAGGAGTCCATGCTGGTAAGCTGCAAAGTTCCAGCCAGTTAAATTCCAGCAAGTGTCCTGTGCATACTTGATGGTTACTAACATTGGCTTTTGCCAAT
The DNA here is from genome assembly GCF_052327205.1 of Somniosus microcephalus. Lineage (NCBI taxonomy): Eukaryota > Metazoa > Chordata > Chondrichthyes > Squaliformes > Somniosidae > Somniosus > Somniosus microcephalus. The sequence continues at coordinate 247,864,112 of NC_140987.1, forward strand.
CTACACCTAAGTACCCCTTAGGCTTTGATAATGAGATGTGTTTCTATAGGGAGAGTGCGCACTCTGTATCAGGCAAACAGAAACTCTACTGAAGTGGGTTTCTGAGTAGCTTGGGATTGTTAAGGATGATGAAAAAATCCAGTCCACTCTGCATTGGGTCCATTTTACTTCATATCCACTTCACTTCACTTCACATCCAATCTACTGTACATCAAGTTCACTCTACAACCAGTCTACTCTCCATCTATTCCATCCTGTATCCAATTTTGCTCTATTCAATCTGCTCTCTATCCTACCCCCTCTACAGTAAATCCAACATGAAGCAAATTCACCCACCATACAATGCACTCTACCCTATATGCATATCGAATTATAGAACCATACAGAAGGAGGCCATTGCTGGCCATTGGGTCCATCGTGGCAGTGCTGGCTCTTTGAAATGAGTATTGGGAGTGGTGATCAACAACAACGCCTTGCATTTATATAGCACCTTTAACATAGTAAAACATCACAAGTCACTTCACAGGAGCATTATCAAACAAAATTTGACACTGAGCCACATAAGGAATTAGTAGGACAGATGACCAAAAGCTTGGTCAAAGAGGTAGGTTATAAGGAAAGTCTTAAAGGAGGAGAGAGAGGCAGAGAGGTTTAGGGAGGGAATTCCAGAGCTTCGGACCCAGGCAGCTGAAGGCACGGCCGCCAATGGTGGGGCGATTAAAATCAGGGATACGCAACAGGTCAGAATTGGAGGAGTGCAGAGATCTCAGAGGGTTGTAGGGCTGGAGGAGGTTACAGAGATAGGGAAGGGCGAGGCCATGGAGGGATTTGAAAACAAGGATAAGAATTTAAAAACCGAGGTTGTAGTTTCTCTCTGGTAGGGCAGTGTGTGAAGCTCGGCTGGTGGTGGATGTAAGGTCAGTTTGGGAGCAGCACAGTACTTCTAGCTAGTACAAAATAAAAGGCAGCTAGAACTCTAGGCCACTCCAGCACTGCAGATTGTGCTTTCATTAACCTGTTCGTCTCACTTCTAGTGATTTAGGAGATACCCCTCCCCGATTTAACTACCTCCAGGATTTTAAAAAAATTATTCACTCTTGGGATGTGGGCATCACTGGCAAGGCCAGCATTTATTGCCCATCCCTAGTTGCCCTTGAGAAGGTGGTGGTGAGCCACCTTCTTGAACCGCTGCAGTCCGTGTGGTGAAGGTACTCCCACAGTGCTGTTAGGTAGGGAGTTCCAGGATTTTGATCCAGCTACGATGAAGGAACGATCGATATATCTCAAGTTGGGAAGGTGTGTGTGACATGGAGGGGAACTTGGGGGTGGTGGTGTTCCCATGCACCTGCTGCCCTTGTCCTTCTAGGTGGTGGAGGTTGTGGGTTTCCAAATGTTCTGTGGCCTTTCCTTTCCCCAAATGCTGTGGCTCGCACACATTTGATGTTGAGAGTTGATAATTCTGATGGCAGTGGGAAGCCTAGATAACAACTAATATTATTCATCTGCCACACACTGAATATGATGGAATTTCTGCACTATAACATTCCAGATCGCTATTCCTGTTGGTCAATAACATTCTGCCCACTGTATGCCAAGGTAGCACACTGAAAATGTGCCATTCCAATATAATCTGAGTGTTAATTTTCCATGCGCAGGGCTAGGGATGGAACCTAGCAGTATGTGCAGTTCAGAGAAGGTTCATGAGGCTGATTACGGAGATGAAGGGGTTGTCTTATGAAGAAAGATTGAGCAGGTTGGGTCTATACTCATTGGAGTTTAGAAGAATGAGAGGGGATCTTATTGAAACATATACGATTCTGAAGGGGCTTCAGAGGATAGATGCAGTAAAGGGAATTAAGGGTTACGGGGAGCGGGCAGGAATTTGGACATGAGTCTAGGTTCGGATCGGTCATGGCCCTGTGGGTAGCGGAGCGGGCCCAGGGGCCGTGTAGCCTGATCCTGCTCCTATTTCGTGTGTCTAATTCTGTTAGATTCAGGAGATGGTTCTGTGATAGTGGATTGGCGGTTAGGATCAGATCAGCCATGATCTTATTGAATGGCGGAGCAGGCTCGAGGGGCCGATTGGCCTACTCCTGCTCCTATTTCTTATGTTCTTATGTTCTAAGATGTTTCCCCTCGTGGGTGAATCTAGAACGAGGGGGCATAATTTCAGAATAAGGGGAAACCCTTTTAAATCAGAAATGAGGAGGAATTTCTTCTCTCAGAGGGTCGTGAATCTTTGGAATTCTCTTCCCCAGAGAGCTGTGGAGGCTGGGTCATTGAATATATTTAAGGTGGAGATAGACAGACAGATTTTGAACGAAAAGGGAGTCGAGGGCTATGGGGAGTGGGCGGGAAAGTGGAGCTGAGGCCAAGATCAGATCAGCCATGATCTTATTGAATGGCGGAGCAGGCTCGAGGGGCCGAATGGCATACTCCTGCTCCTATTTCTTATGTTCTAAGAGAGTGTACTAAAAAAATTACAGCCAGTGTAACATTAAGCCCATGTGCATTGAAAGATTTCTGTTCTTTCATAAAACACCTTAAAAATGATGCTCTCGGCATTTCCAATAATGACTGTTATTTTAAAAATGAAGCACATCCATTACTTGTTCCATATTCACTGTTTTGATACTGAGATATGGTCCTTAAAGGGTTAACCAAGACCATTAACATTTTTGGAAACACCATTGTGCTTGATGTACAGCCAGGTCATTGCATTTTTTTCCTACATGTGCTCAGCTGACCCACTCAACCAAGCTTCCCTAAAGTTACTCATTCCCCTGTTGGCTTGTGATATCTTGGAACTCAATCAGTGTTTAATTGCAGCCTATATGTCAGCATCTAGTCTTGTGTTGTGGTGTCTGAGTCCAAATGAGTGGGTGTGTGAGTGAGAGAAAGTGTGTCAATGCGTTTGTGAGTGAGTGATAAAGTGTGCAATCGTGTGTGACGGAGTGAAAATGTGCGTGTGAGTATATGAAAGAGTGTGTGTAAATGTGCGTGAGAGTGAGTATATGAGTGAGAGAGTAAGTGTGTGTATGTGCATGCCTGTGTGTGAGTTGAGTGTGTGTATGAGACAGAGAGTGAGTGTGTGTGTGAGCAAGTGTGTGTGAGTGAGTGTGTGCTTGAGACAGAGAGTGTGTGTGTGAGCGAGCATGTGAATGCCTGAATGTGTACACGGGGACTTTGCTAACTTTCCTAAAGTAAAGTCTATTGCTAACAGTCTTGGTTGCTGCTGCTAGCTTCCCCCCTCCTGTCATTTGTGAATGATGGGACCTGGTGCAATCACTGCAGTGCGAGCAGCGCTCCCTTGGGCACTGCAGCCCATGTAACAGAGCTGAAGGGGCAAAAATGGACTGCATTTTTTTTTAAGTACCATTCCCTGGTTCTTGACTGGAGGATGCTGTTCCCTTCTCCCAGTTTTTGATAAATTTACGAAGTCAAATCGCTGACACAGATGGATAATCCAAGTGTATAGGGTGAAGAGTTATAAATTAACACATTATTCCCTCTTAATGTGAAATACTTGAGAATGCATTTTCTTGGTCCCCTGGCGTCTGTACAGTGAGGGCTCACATTGTACTCTTCAAGTGGCATTGATTTGCTAAAGCGCTGAATTAGCATGTCGGACCAGCTGCCTCGCCACTCTTGTATTGCTGGGCTTGCTTGCTTCCCGCTGCCTGGGCCACACACACTGGGCTGCTGTTGGCTGCTTACCCCAGCTTTTCCCTTTTGTTGTTTTTCTGCAATAACACCAGCAATATGGCTGTTAAAATAGTAACCGTAAGCAGCGCATATATTAAAAAATGCACAGTCTGCTCCCTTTTTTGGGGGAGAGGGTTCTGAGAGAATGCAGCAGGATTCTGCTAACTGCAATGAAAGGAGCAGACTGCGATGGGAAGTTGGGAGTGTGCAGAATCTGAAGAGAAAGGAGCGAGTCCTCAGCAGAGAGAGGACCAACTGAAAGGATCAACTTGCACTTTTATTTGGACTGACAAAGGTCACAAACTCACGTCTTCAGGGAGGTAACTGGGGCGCCTGATTTTAGGGTGAGGCTGTTGAGACTGACAGATTCTTTACTTGGTGCCAGATTGTTAGTGTGATGAAGTGCTGTTAAAACATGCCAAAGTCTGATTGAAGCTGCAGTATTGTAGTTGCAGTAAGTTTTCAGCGGCCTCAATGAAATCTCCCCCAAATCGCCAGTGTTCCTTACTTGCAGGGAAATGGCTTCACCCCATGACGGGACAGGCTCGAGGGGCTGAATGGCTGAGTCCTGTTCATATGTCACATTCACATGGGATACTTTTTACATGAATTATTTTACCCATGTGGGACCTGCAGACAGACTTGTCATTTGAACCCCCCTCACAACTGCATTTGCCGATGAGCTGAATTTGAATTACAAAATTGTCCTGAAATCAAAAGGATGATCATTAGGAAGAGCGATAGATTAATACCACAAATATTGTACTGAGCAATCACAAATAGTTCAGACAGCACTTCAAGGCATTGAGCATTCCACATAAGTATTTAAGAGTCCACACATCTGTTCCCGTCTTTCAACCCAGAAGGTAGCTTAACTTAGTTTTGTGACTTATTTAGTATTTTCTGCCTAAGTCACACACCATCCCGCAGTAGAAGGGCAGGTGAGTGTCCTGCTCCCAAGCTCTCGGCCAATGTCGCTCTGTACCCTCTCACTAGGAAGGTTCCCAAAGCTGACCCAGGGCTAATTTCTTTACCCAGTGTCCCAGCAATTGATTTAAAAAAGTGGCAGGACAGCTAACTGCCCTCACTCTGCCGAGAAAGAGATACTCGTAGAGAGTAGCGATCTAAAGAGTAACCATAGAATGAGAGGAAGGGGGGGATTACATAGCTTTTAAAAAATGAAAAACACAAACCATGTTAAGTTTAACTTTTAATTGTAGTTTTCTATTAGTTTCACACTTTACGAAGCTATTACACATACAGTTGCACATTCCCATATAGCGCATGAAGCCATTGCAGGATTAAGGGTACATTCACGTATATATTTTCTGAAGTAATTGTATACTTACGTACATTTTATGACAGTGTATATTCGCACACATGGTATATGAAGTGTGACTGCATGGTGCCAGTGAGAGGAATGTATCCCTATATCAGGCTGCATACACCAGGAGTGACATAAGTTCTGGGTGGGGGTGAAGGCAGCTTGATTGACCCCGCGTTCTGGAGGATAGTGGGGGAGGGGGAGGGAAGGTGGGTGGGATAGTGGGTGGGGGATGGGATAGTGAGGGTGGGGGAGGAGGTGGGGGTGGGAGAGTGGGGTTTTGGGGAGGGGGGAGGGAGGAGGAAGGGATAGTGGGAGTGGGTTAGTGGGTGTGGGGGAGGGGTGGGGAGGTGAGGGGTATGGGATAGTGGGGCTGGGGGAGGGAGGGGGAAGGGAGAGTGGGTTAGTGGGTGCGGGGGAGGTGAGGGGGCGGGATATTGGGGCTGGGGGAGGGAGGGGGAAGGGATAGTGGGGGACGGGGGTGGGGATGGGGGGAGGAGGGAGTGGTCTGCATATTGGTTGTCGTATTGGTGGGTATGCTGCTGTTCTTGGCTATTGGGTAGGTTACTGCAAGTGTTCAAGAACAGGCAATCCTATAGTCTGAAACTTTCAAAACTGAGATTGATAGATTTGTGTTGTGCAAGGGTATTAAGGGATATGGAGCCAAGGAGGATAAATGGAGTTGAGGTACAGATCAACCATGATCTAATTGAATGGCGGTACAGGCTTGAGGGGCTGAATGGCCTCCTTCTGTTCCTCTGGTAATAATTCAGTCATGCATTTCTGAATCATTAGGAATTGTTGTTGATGAATTAGGTAAATTAAAAAATAGGACCTCAAAGGTAGTAATCTCAGGATTGCTACCAGTGCCATGTGCTAGTTAGAGTAGAAATAGAAGAATATTTCAGATGAATACGTGGCTGGAGGAATGGTGCCGGGGGAGGGATTCAAATTCTTGGGACATTGGAACCGGTTCTGGGGGAGGTGGGACCAGTTCAAACCGGACGGTTTGCACCTGGGCAGGGCCGGGACCGATGTCCAAGGGGGAGTGTTTGCTAGTGCTCTGGGGGAGGGTTTAAACTAAAATGGCAGGGGGTTGGGAACCTGAGCAGGGCGACAGAGGAAAGGGAAACGAGGATAAAAGCAAAAGATAGGAAGGAGAAAAACAAAAGTGGCAGTCAGAGTAATCAACAGTTTAAATCAAACATGGCCACAGTAAATAATAATTCTAATACGTCTAAGAGCATTAAAAAAACAAGCCTGAAGGCTTTGTGTCTTAATGCGAGGAGCATTTGTAATAAGGTGGATGAAATAGCTGCGCAAATAGAGGTAAACGAATATGATTTGATTGGGATTACGGAAACATGGCTCCAGGGTGGCGAAGGCTGGGAACTCAACATCCAGGGGTATTCAATATTCAGGAAAGATAGGCAAAAAGGAAAGGGAGGTGGGGTAGCATTGCTGGTTAAAGAAGGGATTAACACAATTGTAAGGAAGGATATTAGCTCTGATGATGTGGAATCTGTATGGGTAAAACTGAGAAATACCAAGGGGCAGAAAACGTTAGTGGGAGTGGTATATAGACCTCCAAACAGTAATGCAGAGGTTGGGGATGGCATTAAAAGGGAAATTAGAGAAGCGTGCAATAAGGGCACAGCAGTCATCATGGGTGACTTTAATCTACATATAGATTGGGCTAACCAAATTAGTAACAATACTGTGGAGGAGGAATTCCTTGAGTGTTTACGGGATGGTTTCCTGGAACAATATGTCAAGGAACCAACCAGAGATCAGGCCATCTTAGACTGGGTATTATGTAACGAGAAAGGATTAATTAGCAATCTTGTTGTACGAGGCCCCTTGGGTCGGAGCAATCATAATATGATAGAATTCTTCATTAAGATGGAGAATGAAGTAGTTGACTCAGAGACTAGGGTCCTGAATTTAAATAAAGGAAACTACGATGGTCTGAGGCGTGAGTTGGGTAGGATTGATTGGGGAATGTCACTCAAAGGGTTAACGGTGGATAGGCAATGGCAAACATTCAAAGACTGCATAGATGAACTACAGAATTTGTTCATCCCAGTTTGGCATAAAAATAAAACAAAAAAGGTGACTCAACCGTGAAAGGTCCAAGGAGAGGACATATAAATTGGCCAGAAAAAGCAGTAATCCAGAGGATTGGGAGCAGTTTAGGATTCAACAAAGGAGGACAAAGGGATTAATTAAGAAAGGGAAAATAGAATATGAGAGTAAGCTTGCAGGGAACATAAAAACTGACTGTAAAAGCTTTTATAGATATGTGAAGAGAAAAAGATTGGTGAAGTCAAATGTAGGTCCCTTGCAGTCAGAATCAGGGGAATTTATAATGGGGAACAAAGAAATGGCAGACCAATTAAATACATACTTTGGTTCTGTCTTCACAAAGGAGGACACAAATAACCTCCCAGAAATGTTGGGGAACATAGGGTCTGATGAAAGGGAGGAACTGAAAGAAATCAGTATTTGTAGGGAAATGGTGTTAGGGAAATTGATGGAATTGAAGGCCGATAAATCCCCAGGGCCTGATAATCTACATCCTAGGGTACTTAAGGAAGTGGCCGTAGAAATAGTAGATGCATTGCTGATCATCTTCCAACATTCGATGGAATCTGGAACAGTACCCATGGATTGGAGGGTAGCTAATGTTACCCCACTATTCAAAAAAGGTGGTAGAGAGAAAACGGGGAATTATAGACCGGTAAGCCTGACATCGGTAGTGGGGAAAATGCTAGAGTCCATTATAAAAGATGTAATAGCAGAGCACTTGGAAAACAGTGACAGGATCAGACAAAGTCAACATGGATTTACAAAAGGTAAATTGTGCTTGACTAATCTACTGGAATTTTTTGAGGGTGTAACTAGTAAAATAGATAAGGGAGAACCAGTGGATGTGGTGTATTTGGACTTTCAGAAGGCTTTCGATAAGGTCCCGCATAAGAGATTAGCGTGTAAAGTTAAGGCACATGGGATTGGGGGCAAGGTATTGACTTGGATAGAGAACTGGTTGGCAGATAGAAAGCAAAGAGTTGGAATAAACGGATCTTTTTCCGAGTGGCAGGCAGTGACTCGTGGGGTACCGCAGGGATCGGTCCTTGGATCCCAGCTGTTCACAATATATATTAATGATCTAGACAAGGGAACTAGATGTAATATCTCCAAATTTGCAGACGACCAAAGCTGGGTGGGCGTGTGTGCTGTGAGGAGGATGCCGAGAAACTACAGGATGATTTGGACAGGTTGGGTGTTTGGGCAGAAGCATGGCAGATGCAATATAATGTGGATAAATGTGAGGTTATCCACTTTGGTGTCAAAAACAGGATGGCAGATTATTATCTGAATGGCAATAGATTGGGCGAAGGGGAAGTGCAATGAGACCTGGGTGTCCTTGTGCACCAGTCGCTGAAGGCAAGCATGCAGGTGCAGCAGGCGGTTAAGAAGGCAAATGGTATGTTGGCCTTCGTAGCAAGAGGGTTTGAGTACAGGAACAAGGATGTCTTGCTGCAGTTGTACAGGGCCTTGGTGAGACCACATCTTGAGTATTGTGTGCAGTTTTGGTTGCCTTATCTGAGGAAGGATGTTCTTGCCATGGAAGGAGTTCGGCGCAGATTCACCAGGCTGATACCTGGGATGGCAGGAATGACGTATGAGGAGAGATTGGGTCGATTGGGCTTGTACTCGCTGGAGTTTAGAAGAATGAGAGGGGATCTCATTGAAATTTATAAAATTCTGGCAGGGCTGGACAGACTAGATGCAGGGAGGATGTTCCCGATGGTCGGGGAGTCCAGAACCAGGGGTCACAGTCTAAGGATAAGGGGTAGGCCTTTTAGGACAGAAATGAGGAGGAATTTCTTCACCCAGAGAGTGGTGAACCTGTGGAATTCTCTACCACAGAAGGCAGTAGAGGCCAATTCATTAAATATATTCAAGAAGGAGTTGGATATTTTTCTTAAGGCTAAAGGGATCAAGGGGTATGGGGAGAAAGCAGGGACAGGGTACTGAACTTGGATGATCAGCCATGATCGCATTGAATGGCGGAGCAGGCTCGAGGGGTCGAATGGCCTACTCCTGCTCCTATCTTCTATATTTCTATGTTTCTATGAATATATAAACTTATGCCTGACCTTGTACGTAATGCCAAAGAGCTCATGATCCATATAAGGAGCAATTTTCTTCTTGCTCTATAATATACATGTTATAATAAAGAAAGAAATATTTGCATTTATATAGCACCTTCACAACCTCATGACTTCCCAAAGCGCTTTATAGCCAATGAAATACTTTTGTAGTGTCGTCACTGTTGCAATGTAGGAAACGCGGCGCCAATTTGCACACAGCAAGCTCCCAGCAGTGTGATAATGACCATAGCATCTGTTTTAATTATGTTGATTGAGGGATAAATACCGGCCCAGGACACCGGGGAGAATTCTCCTGCACTTCTTCCAATAGTGTCATGCTATCTTTTACATCCACCTGAAAGGACAGTTTTAACATCTCATCCAAAAGACGGCCCCTCCGACAGTGCAGCTCTCCCTCAGCACTGCACTGAATGCGCCACTTGTCAGACAAATATGTCATCGCCCCAAAATCAGCAGTGTCACTTCACGCTGTCTGCTCAAACTTTATAAATTCGAAATAAATATTTAAAGTATGTTGCAGAACGCAGGCTGTGTCCAGCACACTGTACGAACTGATATGACAGCACAATCAATTCAATTTTATTAGTTTGATCATGTTGAATGTGCATTAACTGCCTGTTCAAAACCAGCTCCTGGACTTCTAAAACTAAAAATTGAAAATGCTGGAAATCTGAAATAAATCTGAAATCTCCCGCTCCTCTCCTCCCTTCCCTTCCCTTCCCCTCCCCTCTTCCCACCTTCCTCTCCTCCCCTCCCCCTCTCCTCCCATCCCCCTTCTGCTCTCCCCTGCTTTTCCCCTTGGCCCCTCCTCTCCCTTTCCTCTATTCCCCTCTTCTTCTCGCCTTCTCCTCCCCTCCCCTTCTCCCTCTCCTCCCCCCCACTCCCCTTCTCCCTCTCCCCTCCACTTCTCCCCAAGCACATGAGAGAAAGAGGAATAGAAAGTTGTGTTGATAGGGTGAGATGACGATGGGTGGGATGAGGCTCGTGTGGAGCATAAACACCGACATGGAGCTGTTGGGCTGAATGGCCTGTTTCTGTGCTGTAAGTACTTTGTAATACTTTGCAAATGTTACACATAACAGTGATAGTGTACTTTATCTCTACGCTGCTTAACACACCCGCCATTTCAGTTTGGAAATGTTAGATTTTTAAATCAAAATTTATTCAGAATTACGATCAGTCTGAACTACTTTGTAAGCACATTTTTAGTCTTGAGTATATATTATTAACATTTATGCTCCCATCGACAGAGATGTTGTTGAAAGTGCTTTGAGATTTTGTGTTCGGTAGGGGCCAGCTCTCTAACGTGTGTCTCGAGACACGTGGCCACCTGAACAACCTTTTCCATAGTGGCCAGCATAAAACCTCTTCTCAACACCTAACCCCTCATTAATCACAGCAACGCACAAGATGTGAGCAAATGAGACACACCTGCTTGTTTTTTTGGGGTGGTACGGATAGGGATTCCCTTACATGGCTTAGTACCGCTTTACCAGAGACACCATTACTCAAGCCTAATGCTGCCTGGGACCACTGTGTGAGGCACTTTAAAAAGAAAGAAAAGACTTGCATTTATACAGCGTGTTTCATGACCTCAGGACGTCCCAGAGCACTTCACAGCCAATGAAGTACTTTTTTGAAGTGTAGTCACTGTCCTAATGCTGCTTTGAATGGTGAATCCTTCACTGGTGAATAGGTAATAACATCAAATAATAAAATCTGTGGTGCCAAAGAATAACTAATCAATTAGCTCCATGAGATTTGCCCTGGAATGGTTGTGACAAGTGTTAAAGCCTTCTTGAAACACTTACTTCTCTTGCAAACAGGCTGAGGCCTTGAGGACTTGAGGAGTGATTGGCTCTGAAGTGAATTGAAGATGTGATGTATTAGTGCAAACCTAACATGCGTGACTCTCTCTCATCTCTTTAATCATATTCAGATGTTATGTGGGCTTTGAAGGGTCCTGTGGGACACTCTGACATGTTGGATCCAGTGTATGATTAATATTGAGTTAGCATATTGTTGACCACCGGGTACCACTGGATCCTTATGTGGCCAGTGTGCTGGGTCGCGAAAAGGTTGAAACTTTAAATAAATAAATAAAATACATTTTATTGGGGATTGGGTGGCACATGGGTCTATCCTTTCATTTCTGAGTCTCGGGCTAAGACTTGCAGCCCAGAATGATATGTGAAAGCTCCTGGTCTTTGCTGATTGTGAAGGTCCTACATGCTTGGCCGTAATTGTGACCATCTTCAAGAAAGGTGACAAGTCCAATTGCGGTAATTACAGAGGAGTTTCCCTGCTGTCTGCCACAGGGAAAGTCATCGCAAGAATCCTCCTCAATTGCCTCCTCCCAGTGGCTGAAGAGCTCCTCCCAGAGTCGCAATGCGGATTCTGCCCACTAAGGGGCACAATGGACATGGTCTTCACGGCACGTCAATTACAAGAGAAATGCAGGGAACAGCACCAACCACTCTACATGGCCTTCTTTGATCTCACAAAGGCCTTCGACACGGTCAACCATGAGGGATTATGGAGTGTCCTCAAATTCGGCTGCCCTCAAAAGTTTGTCACCATCCTCCACCTGCTTCACGACGACATGCAAGCCATGATCCTGACCAATGGTTCCACCACAGACCTAATTCACGTACGAACCGGGGTCAAGCAAGGCTGTGTCATCGCACCAACGCTCTGCTCGATCTTCCTTGCTGCAATGCTCCATCTCACCCTCCGTAAGCTCCCCGCTGGAGTGGAGCTAATTTACAGAACAAACGGGAAACTGTTCAACCTCCGTCGCCTCCAGTCCAGATCCATGGTCGTCCCATCCTCTGTCGTCGAATTACAGTATGCAGACAACGCTTGCGTCTGCGCTCACTCGGAGGTCAAACTTCAAACCATCATCAACAGCTTCACCGAAGCATATGAGAGCATGGGCCTTACACTAAACATCCGTAAGACAAAGGTCCTCTACCAACCTGCCCCTACCACACAGTACTGCCCCCCGATTATCAAAATCCACGACAAGGCCTTGGACAACGTGGACCACTTTCCATGCCTCGGGAGCCTACTGCCAACAAGGGCAGACGTCAACGACGAAGTCCAACACTGCCTTCAGTGTGCCAGTGCAGCCTTCGGTCACCTGAGGAAGAGAGTGTTTGAAGACCAGGACCTCAAACCCGGCACTAAGCTCATGGTCTACAGAGCAGCAGTGATACCCACCCTGCTGTATACCTCCGAGACATGGACCATGTACAGCAGGCACCTCAAAGCACTGGAGAGGTACCACCAACGCTGCTTCTGCAAAATCCTGCAAATCCATTGGCAGGATAGGCACACCAACGTCGGTGCTCTTGCTCAGGCCAACATCCCCAGCATCGAAGCTTTGACCACGCTCAATCAGCTCTGATGGACGGGTCACATTGTCCGCATGCCCGACATGAGACTCCCAAAACAAGCACTCTACTCGGAAATCCGACACGGCAAGAGAGCCCCAGGTGGGCAGAGGAAATGCTTCAAGGACACCCTCAAAGCCGCCTTGAAAAAGTGTAACATCCCCACCGACACCTGGGAATCCCTGGCCCAAGACCGCTCAAGTGGAGGAGAAGCATCCGGGAAGGCGCCGAACACCTCGAGTCTTTTCGCCGGGAGCAAGCGGAAGCCAAATGCAGGCAGCGCAAGGAGCGCACGTCAACCCAAGCACCCCACCCACCTGCCCCTTCAACCACCGTCTGCCCCACCTGTGACAGAGACTGTAGGTCCCGCATTGGACTCATCAGTCACCTGCGAACTCATTTTTAATGAGGAAGCAAGTCATCCTCGGTTCCAAGGGACTGCCTAAGAAGAAGAAGAGACATGCTTGGACAAGTTTCAACTCCGTTCCTTATGGGCCCACAATTTGGTGCAAATTGTCATGGAATTACTAATCTCACTCAGAGAGGCCACATAGCTGGCACAAGAAGTGAGAAGGTTCCCAGTGGGTCCAGTATTGGGTTCATTTCTGAGATTGCGACTAAAAGGTTTCTTCTGTCCGGCTGGTGTAGAATCATGAACTCATTCTTTAGAAACCTGTTCACTAGCACTGAAAGGAAGTTTTCCCTCATTGTTGGTGCAGAGTAGGAAGAGCTTTACTCTGCATGGGAGCACGTTATTCCTGATCTGCGATGCTTGATCCTGACACTGGTGCAAACCCCATTCCGTTCCTCAGCAATGATGCTCCTCAACCGGATGAGTCAAACTTTTTGCTACAAGAAAAGTTGTATGTCATCCAAGAAGATGCATAAATCTTTGAGATTAGCCCCAAGAAACTCTAGAATTTGTTGTGCATACCCCTGTAGATAGTGACTAGTGGTGCATGGGTGATTTGTTGCATAGCTGTGAGCATTGCAGAACCTTGTGTGGGGCAATACCGTGTCTCGTGACTAGTAACTGCTGATAGAAATTATTATTTTATATTTCATTCTTTTTTGCTGCTAACCTTTGTGTGGGTAGGGATGGAAGGATGGGATGGGCGGATAGAGTGTACAACGTAAAAGTAGGAATAGGCATCTGCTAGATGCGGTATGTCATTTCTACAGCGTGAGTGATCCTGACCTCTTTAACCAGTGAGTAATGGAGTCCTGGGCATGCTATACTGGTTGGGTTCTCAAGTAGTTGAAAAACCATATAGCACAGCTGGCAGCCAGATGTTCTGCTTATAATTTGGATGTTCTGAAGAGAAACAAAAGAACTGCTTTGTGGGTAGAGGGGCCTGGTTGTAGTTTGATTTTGTTGCCACAGAGCAGAAGCTTGACGTGAAACAAATTGTATGCAGCTCCTGTGCAGAAGGGGTTTATTAGGGCTTGTGGTACTGGGATTACATTGTGCCTATTGCATGCCTTGGGAGCTATAACACCTACCAGCCTCGGCAGATGGGGCCAGGGTTTAACATCTCATCAAGACTGATCTGTGCAGGTCCCACGAGACCATGCTGGGCCCAAAAGAGACGAGCTCTACCAACCACGGCAACTGTACCGGGGCATTATACTTTTCCAGTATAGGATGGGGAGACCTAGACCCCCAACTGCTGATGAACTAATGAAAGTCATTGTGCGGTAGATACATTGAAAAGTCTGCCTTCAGCAGGACTTGAACTGGGAATTGCAGTGGCATGGATTATGCTGCCACACAGACTTTTTCATTAATGGACCAGTGGTGATAAAAAAAAATAAAGTCAATTGATTTAAGATTTGTGGCTTTAATGCACAGAGGAGGCTCTTTAGTATACGTGTCCTTCCTTAGTGGCAGTGTAATGTAAGTTTCTTGCAGTAAAGTGTGTTGGGAATGAGTCAGTGATTCTGTGCTCCTGAGCAAGTGATATTATTATTATATTTTATTACATTCTTTGACCATTGCAGTAACCTTGAAGGGGCTATAGAGCCGTCTTGTGTGAGAAAATAGTTTTCATTACGTCCCACTAATTAACAGCAGTGACCGATGGTCCTCAACAAGTGACATGAGTAGCAGAAAGAACAGAGAATGTTGGCCAATGACATGTTGAAGCACAAGGGGATAGTCTGCACAAATCAGCCCATCCTCAGGGGACAGTCAGTTTTTTTTCAATGAATTTTCTCCCTTCCTTGGCACTAGGGCACTCACTCCAGCCTCTGGTGTTTTGCCCCCGAAGTCCATTCTTTGAACCCTCTGAGATCCTTGCACTTCTCCAATTCTGGCACCTTGTGTATCCCCTATTTCCATCGCTCTACCATTGACGGCCGTGCCTTCAGCTGCCTAGGCACCAAGCTCAGGAATTCTCTCCCTAAACCTCTCCAGCTCTCTCCTCCTTTAAGATGCTCCTTTAAACCACCTCTTTGACCAAGCTTTTGCTCATCCGCCCTAATATTTCCTTATGTGGCTCTGTGCCAAGTTTTTGTCTTATAACGCTCTTGTGAAGCGCCTTGGGACATTTTACTATGTTAAAGGCATTATATAAATGCAAGTTGTTGTTTGTATGTGCTAATTTAGGCAATGAAAATAAACAACATGGATAGACAAATGCTGATTCATATTTGGCCTGGAGATAAACAGCATCAACCCTGTGCAATTGGCAAAAATGGAGCCTTTCATGAGGTTATCAAGAAAACACCAACTCTGAATCCCATGAAGAATTCTCGACAGGGATAGGGCAGAGCAGGCAGAATTGGGTAAGGTTCTCCCACAAATTATCTTCTATGAAAAATCTGGCAGAAAGCTGCTTGGTGCTTCTCCCTTTTAATACTGCGTTGACTCACAATGTTTACAATGCAGAGAACAATTAGAAGGCTTGTTTCAGAGACTGTTGTTGATATGGACACTAAATTATCCGGCACATACGAGAGCGCCTTCTCATCGCTGGGACAATGTACTATAATTTATGTTGTTTTGCATCATTAGAATCCATCTCACTTGAGCATGTTTTGCACATTTATGAGTGTTGCCATATTTATCCTGTTCACAATTCAACATTAGTAGCAATGAAAATTATTAACTAAGTTAAAACTAGCTTTGCTCAAAGCGTAACCAGAGTTTTCTCACTGACAAAAGTCTTTGGGCTAGAAATTTGGTGCATTTGCGCCTCTCCTTAGCACCCCTGGGGGGCGCTAATGGGGCGCAAACAACTTTTTGCCTGGGCGCGGCGGCGCTAACAACTCCCGCTAAATTTAGCAGCGGTGATAACCGGTAGCGCCCCGCTCTGCTGTGCAGGCAATGACAACATCATCACCGTGCGCAGCGCCTCTTTTTTGCCCCGCCTGTAAAATTGGCTCGCGCCCCCTGAATCTGCGCTGGGTGATGGTAGCAACCGATTCAGGGGGTGGGAATGGAGCGGCAGGAGGCTCGCGGGCGCTAACTAAAGGGGAGGTGGTGGGCGGGGAATAAAGAAATCGGCCAACTTACTTGTCGCAACCCGTTGGGTCTTAAAATGTGGGGTCCGTGCCGCGATCTGGCAGCCCGGCACTCCTCTTCAGTGTCAGGCTGCTGGCACGGCACCCGCTCCCCGGTAGTCCAGGTAGGGCCCCACAGAGATGTGGGCTTGGGCCCTTCCCTTTAATGAAGGAAAGTGCCCTTCCATGCGGCAGTGCTATGTGGCCCAGTGCGTAGTGCTGCAGAACGCACCACCCTGATATTCGGGGTTAGCGCTCTAAGAAGGAAGTGGAGTGCTTGAAAGCACTCCACCTCCCTTATTTGGGGCGCTAAAACTGAAGTTAGTGATTACCGGCACACTTTTTCGCCAGGCGGTAAATTTAGCGCCCAGGCGACCCAAAATGGTCACTAACAAATTTTTCCCCTATATGTTGCATTTTTACTATATATGTTTTTATAGAACATCTGTAAATAGTTTCAAGGTATTCCAACAGACAGCACTTTCTACAATAACTACAACTTCATATAGCACCTTTAATGTAGTAAAACATCCCAAGGCGCTTCACAGGGGTGTTACCAAACAACATTTGACACTGTGTTGTCACAACAAATTTCTACACTTACTTATTCAGCCAAGGTGGATTTGATCGATGTTTGACCTAAGCTTCAATATCTTCAATAATCATGGCATTATCCAGGATGCCAGTAAGATTGTGTTAATGTTGCTTCCTGTCTACAAAGCACTTTTGTTGAATTCCTGAGTAGCAGATACACCAAAATAAGATGTAAAACACCCAAGGCTCCTTATTCCTCAGCCTGGTCCAAATACCCATTCTTAAAGGCCTGTTGTCATCTTAGTGAGTGGTTATTTTTATAATCAAACTCATATATTTTTATTTTGTAAATTCAATAATTGAAGGATTCAGTAACACAGGGTTTGTGCATAGATTATACCTCTGGGACCTGATTCAAATTCAAACCAAACTTGATTGGATGCAAGTCCAATTTCTTAGCAGTGACACCCCGCACCTTACTGTACATAAAAATGCATTGAAAAATATGAATTTTTTAATTCTGTAATTGCATATTATGGGATTTTTTTCACAATATATCTCTTTAGAGTTACAAAGGTGTGAGATTCATTATACTGTATTAACTAAGTGAACTCTGCATGTATAGGAATCTGTGGCTTGCAAACTGGAAGTTCCTGGTAACGATGAACCTTTAACACTTTCGTTTCTATCCCTATTTATTTCTTTTTCTCTCTCTAATTTTGCTAATTGCCCACTGAACCCTTCCCTGCTGTGACAGACCATCCCTCCAGCTAAGAGGGAAGGCAGGTGGGGAAGGGCTTGTCGGTAAATGCTTGTCTTCTCTTTGGCATCTGCCATTGGTGACTGACTTGGCTCAGGTGCTCATTGTGTGGGGAATGGCGGATGGGAGCCAATATCAGTCTTTCGGCCCTACTGGTCCGTGGCGGTGTTTATGCTCCACACGAGCCTCCTCACACCCCTCTTCATCCCACGCTATCAACCTAGCCTCTATTCTTTTCTCCCTCATGTGCTTATTTAACTTCCCCATAAATGCATCTATACTATTTGCCTCAACCACTCCCTGTGGTAGCGAATTCCACATCCTCACCACTCTCTGGGTAATGAGGTTTTTCCCGAATTCCCCATTGGATTTATTTGTGACTATCTTATATTTATGGCCCCTTTCAACTGTTACTTTCTGGTAGAGATGCATTCGACCATAATTTAAAAAAAAATAACATTGTTATATTTTCATTCACATCCTTAATAGGATTGCTGCTTCTTGCCAAATCCAAAACTAGCCGGGAGGGTGGAGGGGAGAAGTGGGAGGTGTGGGGGAGGAGGGAGGGCTGAGGGGGAAGGGGAGGAGGGAGGGCTGAGGGGGAAGGGGAGGAGGGAGGGCTGAGGGGGAAGGGGAGGAGGGAGGGCTGAGTGGGGAGGAGGGAGGGGGAAGGGGAGGAGGGAGGGCTGAGGGGGAAGGGGAGGAGGGAGGGCTGAGGGGTGAGGGGGAAGGGGAGGAGGGAAGGGGAGGAGGGAAGGGGAAGGGGAGGAGGGGCAGGGAGGAGGGAGGGGTGAGGGGGAAGGGGAGGAGGGAGGGGTGAGGGGGAAGGGGAGGAGCGAGGGCTGAGGAGGGAGGGGGGTGAGAGAGGAAGCGGAAGAGGAAGGGTGAGGGAGGGGTGCGGGGAAGGGGAGGAGGGGAGGGGTGAGGGGGAAGGGGAGGAGTGAGGGGGAGGAGGGAGGGGTGCAGGGGGAAGGGAGGAGTGCAGGGGAAGGGGAGGAGGGAGGGTGACGAGGTGAGGGAGGAGGAGGGAGGGAAGGGTGAGGGGAGGAGGAGGGGAGGGGGGAAGGTTGAGGGGGAGGAGGGGGCTGAGGGGGAAGGGTTGAGGGGAGGAGGAGGGTGACGAGGTGAGGGGGAGGAGGGAGGCTGAGGGGAGGAGGAGGGAGTGGTGAGAGAGGAGGGAGGGGGAAGGGGTGATGGGGAAGAGGGAGGGCTGAGGGGGGAGGGAGGGGGAAGGGGTGATGGGGAAGAGGGAGGGCTGAGGGGGGTGGGAGGGGGAAGGGCTGAGGGGGAAGAGGGAGTGCTGAGGGGGGAGGGAAGGGCTGAGGGGGGAAGAGGGAGGGCTGAGGGGAAGGGCTGAGGGGGAAGAGGGAGGGCTGGGGAGGGAGGGGGAAGGGCTGAGGGGGGGAAATGGTGGGGGAAGGGATGAGGAGGGAGAGGGAGGAGAGGGTAGAGGGGGAGGTGTTAGAATCAGAGCTGGACAAGGGCTGGGATCATGGCTGGAGTTTTGACATTTCATTTACTGATGATGAAAATTAAGCGGAAGTCTCACTAATGAACACATCCACGTGACGAGGCCCAGGAGTCAGTAGAAAAAATGGATTTATACTTTTAAAAGAAAACATTCTTTCTTCTTTCATACCTCACCTTAATGAGCAGAAAAACTCAGAGAATTTTTAAAAAAGCAGGTCTTTACTCTCGAGTTTACATTTCAGAAATATCTCCATTCAGGTGGAAACCCGACTGGTTCTGACAGCTATTCAGTGATGTCTCACTTACTGTTCAGGAGGGCCTGGGCTTGTTAAAATGTCTCATCTGACTGTGTAGGTTCCGAGTGGGTCTGGCTTTACAACTTAGAGCCTGGCATTCCTGCTTTAACATAAACACTCTGGAGAATTCCTACTTTCTTTCTTAGAAAATGTACATTTCACAACCGCATGTTTGTGCAAATGTGTTACTAATTACAGAGAAATCAAGGCATTCTCCTGCCTTTCTTCAGAAGAGGCATCCACCCATAGTCTCATAAAACCATACAGCACAGAAGGAAGACATTCGGCCCAATCGTGCCTGGGCCTGCTCTTTGAAAGATCTATCCCATTAGTCCCACACGCTCCGCCCTTTCCCCAGAGCCTCATTAGGACCTTTCCTTTGTGGGCTCACAGCTAAGTGATCGATGCTGTGTTGAAGGGAGTAGGAAAGGCAGGGGACGGTCATGGGACTGTGTAAGAGAACAGTAGAATATTCATCTCCCAATGGGGGAAACCCTGCCCTGTGCAATCTGGCAACTTGCACATTAGCCTGTCCCTATATCAAGCCGCTGAGTCTGAGGGACTGTGCACATGCTAATGTTAAGAACGTTTCGACATTAGCTGTGTCCGCATTGGCTCTTCTGATAACACTCAGTATGGCTGAAAGATAATCCTCTCGCGCCCCCCCAACTGAGTGATTAGACAAGGTGCAAGGTACAAGGGACATAATTTACCTTAATGCAACCAGAACCTCTAGTAAAGGGGAACACTAGGAAAGAATTGTCGTTGGAGCACAGATATGTACGTGTTTGTTCACTTTGCGTGCATGTGCATTTGTGATCATGTGTCCTGTGTGTGTCATGTGATTGTGCACAGGTGCTTGTGTGTGTATACATGTGAGTGCACAGGTGCTTGTGTGTCGTAGTGTATATATTTGTGTGCACCTGTGCTTGTGTGTGAGTGTGTATACATGTGTGTGCTCAGGTGCACGTGTGCTGTGTTACATATGTGTGCACAGGTGCGTGTGTGTGTATACATATGTGTGCACAGGTGCCTTGTGTGTATACATATGTGTGCACAGGTGCTTGTGTGTGTACATGTATGTGCGCACAGGTGCGTGTGTGTGTACATGTATGTGCTCAGGTGATTGTGTGTGCTCAGGTGCTTGTGTGTGTATACATGTGTGTGCACAGGTGCATGTGTGTGCACAGGTGCTTTGTGTGTGTATACATGTGTGCACAGGTGCTTGTGTGTGCAGGTGCTTGCATGTGTGTACATGCATACCTACCACACACACACCACCTTATTCTATCGAATTTTAACTTTATTTTAAATATTACTTGCTATTATTATTTGATGTAATTTTTTTAGGTTCACCTATTTCTGGCTTCTAAGCAATTGGCAGCACGAAGTTTTGAAGACTGGCTAAGGTTTCTTTTTAAGTTGCTGTAGTATCTGAGCCAATGAGCAGCCTTATCTGAGTGCAAAGTGATGGAAAAAGTTTACAGCAAAGAGAAGCAGAGAGCGGGTGCATAATAAAGAGTTAATAAAATAACTGGAAGGGAACTCGTACAGTAGTTCCCCACAGCAATTCAGTTTAAAGTCTGGTCAGTCTGAACTGTTGCAACTCTGAGACTTCATTACTCGAGACAGAAGTTTTGTATAAGTGACAGATACATCACAATTCTGTCACAATCCTGAAGCAGGGCAAAGGTCAGGGCGAGGAGCAGAGTGTAGCTGCAGGAGGTCAAGGGGAAGCAGGAATGGTTTCTCGCTGGTGTGTCTGTGAGCTGCACTCTCGTCAGAGTGAGCAGAGGCTCCTTGGCAGTGTTTAATGGCAGGATGATGTAGTCTGTTGTGACTACTGCATTCCATTCAGGTTAAACTAGGGAAATGGCATTGTGTTAAAATTCCAAGTCGCATGAATGTTTTATTGCCACAAGTGCACTCAGTTCTCGAGGGACGGGGGGGTGGGGGGCGGGGAGCGGGGGAGTGGGAGAGACGATTCAGGAACTGCTAGCAGAATACTTCCTTGGAAAATGTTACCACTGGTACGTGAGGCTGATTTGCTGTGACAGTCCACTTAGGAGGATTTCACATTTCTTAACTGTGGCTGTTTAAAATCTCACAGTTGAGACAATTAACTGCTGAAGGAAATATGACGAGACGCATGCAAGGGGCTGGGAGGTAGAGAGAAGGAATGTGCCAGAGTGGAGCAGAGTTGCCTGCTTGTGAAAGTGCCAGAACCCCTAGAGCTGTTTTTGCAGTCTGCTACAGGCCGCGAGTGATCTGTTAACTGTATACAACTGACTGGGAGGCCACGGCAGCTCATGGTACTGTATGTTACCGCAATACTCCCTCATTCCTTCTTTCTCTCTCTCTCTCTTTTGCCTCTCTCTCGCTCTCTCTCTTTCTCTCTATTTTTATTTAAGAAGACAGTATGATAGTAGGAAATAAAAAAGAAATACATGAAGAATTTTAAAAGCTGTGCTAAATTAATCAAGTTAAAATGTTTAGTAAATGCAATGTTGAATTAAGTAGGGGGCTTGTTTGAAAGATAAATGTCAGCTCCAGTAAAAAGTTTTTGGGCTTGGGTGAATGGAGGTTTGGATTCGCTATGAGCTGCGGCAGATTGCAGTGGAATTGCTTCAATGAAATTGTGGGGCAAATGTTACTCAGTGTTTCATTTATCTTGTAGAATGTTTCAAGATACATTTTTTCTTTAGCTTGTGTTCTAATAATGAACCTTCCTGTCACTCTGTGTACGTGAAAACTCGGCTCAGTAAGTTTGAAAGCAGGTCTGTTAAACGAATGTCATTTTGTGAGTTGCACGCTTCATTTCAAATTGCTGCAGTATTTACTTGCTCCCAAATTTCCCCTTCTCCCTGACGGTTTATGATTCCCATACTGGGGTTACTGCAACACGAGACTCGCCTTCACCTGCACTTTG